>NW_026294747.1:34772745-35425212 GCF_026119805.1 Tympanuchus pallidicinctus | reverse complement strand
GCAGTTTGAATTGTAGTGGCTGCCATACCGAGCTGTTGTAAGGACAGAGATGTTTTTAGAGGCAAGGTGTATGTTTCTGCATGAAGATGAGGCTCTCAGCTTTGCACTGAGCTTCTCAGCTGTAAGAGGGTCTTCTAAAGCACCACGTGGGTCCAGCAGACCTGCTTTTCCCTTCTGCTCCTCTCCCCCGACCAAATGCCCTCCTCCCCTTGGTCATGGCCAGAAGCCTGAGGCAGTGGTGGAGGAGTTTGGTGCTGAATCTCAGCAGCACTGACCTCTGCACAGCTCCATTGCCCTGATGCTCACTTCATCTCTTCAAGGGCAGGGAGCTACCAGGAGCTGTGCTTTCCTTCACTACACTGATCCCAGTGGTCAGGAGCTGGTGCAAGCCAGTTTGCTTTCAAAGGTTGCTTTAAAGATGCTCAACTTACAGGAGACAGTGGAAGGAATACTGCTCAGGAAAATCCAGACTGTACAGCAGGAGGAATTCAGATTTGCTGAACTGCAGCTCCCATTCCCTGCCAATGGCTCACAGTCATGCTGTTCACTCTCTTGTTTGTTTACACACTGCCTCCTGGTGCCACTTCTTTCCCCGTTTCTTGGTTTTGTTGCCATGTTCTCTACTGTCCTCCTATAGAAAATTCACTCAAAAACTCCTGCCAGCCTTGCACATTTTTAGATTTCAGTGCTATTTCTATTCTGCAATGAAAAACACTTTAAGACAAATTTTCTCCAATAGTTGTGCTGTGAGACCTTGGGCCAGGACCCAGACAACAAAATAGAAGTCCAACCCTATGAATTTCAGCTGTCATACCAAAATATTTGCAACAGCTCCTTGCAACATTCCTCCTGCAAATGACAGGGGAAAGCAAAACATCCATCTTTGAATGATGGCACTGATCTTCACTGCAGAAGCATTTGGTTGGCAGTAAGAGCTGCAGCCTGCAATGAGCAGAGGGCTGCAGTGTGTTTGGGGGGAGCAGAGAGGATGCACTTCTCTGTGAGCTGCACAGCCCCAGCAGCAGCACCAGGAGAAGCAGCTCCCCAGTTTGAAATGCATCACAAACCTGGCTCCCAGCACAGCCAGAAGCAGCTCTGGGATTGTTGTGCGTGGCAAAATCGTGTAAATATCATTTATTGGTGACAAATTTCAAAACGCAGCAAAACAAACAGAGCCCAGGCAAATTTACAGAGCTGTATGTTTTTTCAAGGCAAATGCGGACAAGTCACATCTTCTTTTGAAGCCCGAGAGACTGAAAAATTAAATCAGTAGGCTTTGTTACTGATGTTTTTCTAATACAAATGTTTTGAAATCCTGCCTTTCATGTGTTGCTTACAAATAAGCAGAAATGTGCGATGAATCATCTCAGCTTTTAATTCCTTTAATAGATTCTTATCTCACCCACTAACATCTAAACAATTTTTGTTTCTGCAACAATCCCTTCCTCAGTGGTAAATATTGCTCTCAGACAACATCTTGTTGTTCGGAGGTTCATTATGTTCATTCTGTGGCTGAGACTCATTATACTCACTTATTTATTTAAAAGAACAAAATGACAGCAAATGCCTGCATTTATGCTGTTTCGCTTTACACATTTATAAAACATATTTCGGCAGGAAGGCCCAGCCACTCGCAGTTTGGATGAAGCAGCTGGCTGCCCTTCACAGCCATCACCCCCCGACAAAGCAATGCTTAAAGGCTCTGCTGCAGTCTCACCTCGCTCGCTAAATGAGGCTCCGCCGAAGCTAATGGGTGATTTGGCAAAGACAGGAAAATAATTTGTGAACTATTCACATTTTTTTCAATGGCAAAATAAAAACTTTGGGAGTCATTACAGAGAAAGAAGCAAATGAAAATGCCTCTGTAAGACATGGTAAAATGGTACACGTGGAGCCAGTCCAAGAAATGGTTTGGATACCTGAGGATGAGTTTGAAACTCCGAAATAACAGCTTATCACTGAAGAGGTTGCACTCTGTTATGCCAAAAAAAACTTCACTATTTTTCCTCAGAAAAGACCTCAACCCTTTAAACTAGCATTTCACGTGCCCAAAATCTGTATAGCAGTTCCTGTTCGTGTTACTCTGTCCTATCACCCCATATGCTAAAACATATGGGTCTCGGGTCTCACGATAGCATCTGCTGCTCCCACCAGACCTTACACGTCCCCAAAAGAGAGGTGCTCGCTGGCTCAGAGTCATAGCAAAAGGCTGTTGAGATGCCGATATAGATAATTGAAATCAGCCTAATTATAAGAAGAGAGAGCGGCTTGGCCTTGCGAGCTGTAAAATACATTTTTAAATAGGCCATTGATACAATGGAGACAAGGTGAGAAATGAGAGAGGAGGGCAAAGGTTCAGCTGTACGGCCATTCTGGGAACTGCCTGAAAAACAAGAACAAGGCTATTCAGGGAGGAATCGTTAAGGAAAAAAAAGTCTAATCGGAGACTGAAAGATAGGAAATAGAAATATGACACAGTATCTTACAAAGCAGAGGTCAAAAAGACATCAGTAATTAATGGTGAAAAGATAAAGAACCAAGCACTTAATTTAAAAGAAATAGTAGGAGAAGGCATAATGGTAATGCCAGGAAAAAAAGATTTTGCAGAAGTAAATGAAAATGAATAAGATCTCAATAGGGGAAAAATGGATAATTGAAGAAGTAGAAGAACTGTAAATTGCTGTAGAAATTCGCCTGGAACATAAATCAGTTGTTTAGGACTGAAGGCAAAAAACATTTCTGAATTGATCAATTTTTTTCTAAAGGACCTCTAAGCACACACCACCTATTTTACTCTGATATCATTCCATATTAGGTTTTTGTGCATGGAAAAACAGGTGAAAATGTCTACTGTGTTTGGAAGTTTAATGTCTACTTTCCGAAGGTAAGACCAACGTGTTTCACTTCTGCTTAACCACCAGATGCCTACTGGAAGGTAGGAAGCACAACCCAGGAAAACTGAAAATGTCAGATATTATTCAATATCTTCCCATATTCTCTATTTCTTTTCTGAGTAGATTTAAAAAATAAAAATAAAAATAAAAATAAATGTTGAGGGTAAAACAGCAGGGGACAGTCTGCACTGGTACAACCTCAATTATTGTCTTGAGCCAGAACCAGGCAGTAAATCTCAAGAGGAAACACTAACAATCTCCAGTGAATGTATGGCTCCTCCACAGCCACTGGAGCTGAGGCTGTCGTGCCACGTCCACCCAGAAATATAAGGAGTAGCAAGTGATTTCCTTACAGTTGGTCCTTGAATTGTTTCCTCTAATTTCTGAGTTATGCCCCTTTTTCTTTTCTCCAAGAACTGTGAGAAGACCTACCTACCAAAAAACCAAAACAAACAAACAAAAAAAACAACAACAAAGCAAAATAAAACAAACAAACAAAAAAAAAAACCACCAAAAACCCCCCACGAATGTAAGGCATCTTGTTAACCAGGTCAGGCTTATCGCAGCAATTGGACTTCCTGTGAACTCTCTTGGTTGAGCCTCAGTGCCGAGGGCTGGAGATGACTGCCCAGCCTGCGCATTCCCACAGGACAGCAGACCCCAACAGAGCCACAGAGAATTTATATCTGCTATTTAGAAGCAGCCGCTGCACCGGAGTTTTGATGTATTATGCAGCACTACAGAAGCCCTTACACCGGTGACTGCCCCAGTCTTATCAGAAAAAATTAATAACCACATCAACCTGACATTGCAGAGCCAGCTCAGACGGCAAATCCCAGGAGCTGGATCACAGTGCTGAACTTGTACGTGGATATGCAACATGAGGTGTTGCAGTCTACGAGGTGCAGTGAGTCTGCTGGACAAAGAGCAGCAACAGGTTCACCTGGTGGAGCTGCAGCCTAGGGCAGGGCAGGGAGTATGTGCTGTGTGTGAAGGGGACCTGCTTTAGCAAACAAGACATGGAGCCTTCTCTCAAGTGCTGTTTTTCAGTAGCACGCCTGTGTGGATCTGGGAAAAGGCAGTTAGTGATATTTTGTGTAGCCACAAGACTTGGCAAAATATTCCCTGGCACCCTCAAAAACCAAGCAAAAGAAATCTTTGCAGCTGTAAGTGCTGAGTAAAGGCACAAAGCCCTTGAAAACCATAAGTCACAGCTAGGCACATCCTCTGAACGCTGATCTGTAATCCCCAAGGGCTCACAGAGGACTAATCCCTTCCAATAATGAGATGAGCTGGGAGTCCTATCTTCTCAGGATTTATCCAATGCTCCAGCACATGTGTCTTCCAGCAGAATAAGATCCACTTAATATATACTGAATTCATATTTCTACAGCCATTCATTTTAAATCCTGGGGAAAAGCCTGAATTACAGAAGTTATCTCCAGCTCACCAGTGGGGTCTTCCCAGCCAGCTCGGCTCAGCAGCAGCATTTTTGCACCCTCATGGCCTGGCACAGTGCACCTCCTTGTGCCACACTCCCTGCCACCCTGCCTAGTGTATCCTTTGTGTTCACTAAGGAGACAGCAGTGGGAACCAGTGGGCTGGAGTCTATTGCTTGGGGCGGAACAGCAGATGACAGGTATTACCTGTGAAAGGAGAGCCAAGGGATACACTGCTATTTAGCCTTGCATTTTGTTGACAAATGGTTGAGACTCTTACCTGAAAAGTGATCTTCACCATGGAGCTCTATTGGTCCTCCGATGGGGCTGTATCAGTCATATTTACTTGTGCCAGTCTGAATGCTACATCCAGTGGAATTATGTTTGCTTTGTAGCAAAACTGTTCCTGGAGAAGTTTTCAGTTTCTCTTGAAAGGGAAAAGCAAGCCTGACATCCTCTGTCCTCACTTTAATTACTGTGTTTTCTTCATGTCAGCAATCTCCCATGGATGAAACAATCAATTCTCAGGACAAGAACAGATGAACAGCTAACACATCTAAACTGAAATGAGAAAAGAAAGGAGATATGAAATAGAGAAAAACAGGCTTACAATGAAAATTAGCCCAACCTTTGGCTGTCAGGTGATAGTCCTGCATCTTCCTTTTCCCATCAGCTGTGTTTTCTCATTCTTCTCCTATATACCCACATAGCTCCTTCATCTGCAAATTGGCAGTCACAGGGTTTCCTTGGCTCTTCCTCAGCAGCACTTGTCTCTAGCAGCAAAGACCTCTCTTATTTTGCCAGGGAAACATTCCAGCATTATTAACTGCAGGTTTTTCAACATTACTTTAATCTTGCAAGACTTTTTTAAATCAACAGCAGCAATGCTGGCACATGAAGACCATCCCTTAAGCCCTGCTTTGGAAAGGCGAGGCTGTAGAAAAAAAAAAAAAAAAAAAGAAAAAAAGGGGAAATGTGACAACATAAAAATAAATCTAGAAATTATTCAGATCTGTCCTTAACAGCTAGAACTGGATGCTTACTATCAAACCTGGTAAATGAAGAAGGGTCAAAATCAGTATTATTACAGTCTTCTAGGAAAACATAGAATGTCTTGATCTCATTTAAGTGCTGCCTCAATAGAACCACTGCCTGTGGTTAGGGATTTGCCCATACTAGAGAAGTGGCATTTATTTTCCCTCCTTTGTCTGCTTGCTTGTTTCTCAACATAGTTCTGCAAGTTCCTGGAGTCATAATACTATGTGGTGGCCACATGCCTGTGGCTGGACAATAGTTTAGAATAACACAATCTGAGAAAGACAACTGGCTCAGCATCTTCAAGCCCTCCTCTTGCCCACAAGAATGGTGTATGCCCTGTCAGTAAGAGAACAAACATCTTCCAACCCAGATTCACCTTTTATCTCATCACTGCAGTTGGTGGGAACAAGTGATGCTGACAGGGTATAGTTGAAGAGGATGTCAGAGTGATAAAATTAAATATGTAGCATTAAGTGGAGCAGAGCAATAGCTTGCTCAAGATAATCAGAGACAGAGCTGGAGCTCAGCACCAAACCTGCACAGGGTCACTGGCTGCAATCTTGCCTTGGTGTCTGAGAATCACACCCAGTCAATGAAAACAAAAATGAACATGCAATGGGTCTGTTTACCATTTCAAAATACTGTGATAGAAGAAGAAACCCAAAGGACATGGATAAAGCATTTTTCAGATTTAGATATTTTAGGGGGTTCAGCAAGCCAAAACACAAGCAAACACAAATTTTCATTTGTCTGGCAATACAGTTTTATGTCCCATAATAGTTTCCATCAGCATTAAAGTCAAAAAATTGCCAATAAAATAAGAGCTGCCGGGATTGCTAGGAAGAATTTTGTGACAGGCAACTTCCTGTTAATAGCCCCTTATACGCAATGTTGTGGAAGAGAAAAGAGGTGAAAAAACACTGCTATAAGCAATATGGCCATTTAATCTGTAACATGGGAATGTATTTCTGCTCTTTTTCCCTCCCTAGATTCATTTTATGTTCCCATCAGAAGGTTAATTGTGTTAACAGGAGTTATGGCCACAGGGGAAAAATGTGATTGAATGCTGAGTGCAGTTTTAGCTGATAACCTCCGAGTGAGTGAAAGGGCACAAAAAGGAGCTGATCTCCTCTAAAGGGGTTGTCAGTCATTCAGGAAAAATGCAGCTGTGGGAGAAACAGCCTTATCTCCCTGGCCACGAAGAAGAGAAGCTATCAAAACAATCTCGAACCTGCACTCATCCTGGGCTGTGTGCCTGTGCCTGTGGATCTGACAGCCGAGTTAAATATGAGTGACTGGCTATGCTGTGTGCTTGAACAAGGCAGTCCTGATTCATGCACATTCTTGAAGACTGATTAGATTGCCTGAAAACATGTAATTAACAACAATAGGACCAAAATTATTGTATTTCTAAAAAGCTGGCATGAAATCCTGACGCCTTTAACTTGACAGCACAAGTCCTGTTCATTGAGATGGGGACATCATTGCTTTCCAAGATTTTAGTTAAAAAAGCATCAAAGTCTTTCCCATATATATAAACTTAATTAAAAGCACATGAAAAACAAGGACTTCCTTCTCCATTGATCATCTAGGCCAGTGTCTTTACTCATTCTGCAAAACTACATACATATGGTAAATAGCTTATGGAAGAAAAGATTATTTTGTTTCGCTTTGTTTTGTTTTTAAGGTTAAGCATTTCTGTAAGCTGCATTTGATAAGAGTGGGTATTTGCAGAACTGTCCACATTCACAGAGGCAGGACAAAGGACCAGAGCAAAGTAAAAGCTAGAATATGAGCAGTGTGGTTGGCAGCTGGTATGTCCTACAGGAGCACTGCAGACTCTAGAAACACAATGCCTTCTCCATCCTCCACTCTCCAAGTGTACCACAGAAATACCTGCTGTTACAGCTGCATCACAGCAATCCTTATCTGCTTTGAACATGGGAGGGATGCTAAATCTCCAAACAGGGGTGGCCTCTTCCAACTGAGACTCTGGTTCTGCTGCCTTTACAGCAAAGATCCTTTTCTTACAGAGATAAAAATATTTATCAGTTTGCCTGGTTATATCCTGGATATACCAATTCAGTCTTCTAAGAAAAGAAAGTAGCTGGAAAAGAAGTGTTTAGATTTTTATCTTAAAATGCCAAAATATAAACCTACCTGTCATTTTCCTCCAAAGCTTCCAAGTGCAAAGAAGTTCTGTAATATTAACATCAACAGTACAACCTGAACAAAACAACTGAAATGCTTATTGATGCAGTAGCAGGGAAAGCCAGTTTGAAATATTTGATCCTAACACCAGCTAAGCAAGTATGTGTAAAGTGTAAAGCCTGCACTTGTTGATTTCTGAGATAAAAATCAATAAAACTGTCCATAACCTATAACTCCTTGGTTTACCTCTCCATAGAGATCAAAAGAGAGTAATTAGATTTCTGCCTGACTAGCAGGGGTAGAAAACTGTTTCATTTTGGATCAAAACCTTCCCAGAGGATTACACCTTCTAGCCACTGCCTATCAACACTTAACAATTGCTTCTGTATTTGACTTTGACAGAACTAGCAGAATGTTACTATCTAATTTTCAGTGTGGTTGACACAAGGTTTTGAAGCTTTATTCTAGTGTCAGATTTTAAAATTAATTCTCCCCTCTTTGCATTTTACATTTTTACTCTCCTTGGTGTTTTGCAACATACAATCTTGCTAATGCTATAAATAATTAAAAAGCAAAACGACAATACCCATCCAACCTCTAATTTACAACAAGCAAAAAAACCTTAATCTATTATTGATGATCCAGCCTTTGGACTCAGATATAATTCTAAACAAGCAGTTGTCTGCCTTGGATTGTCTCTGCATTTCATATTCAAATGAGGTTGATGCTGTTGCATATATTTTCATCTGATGACATTTTAATATCACCAGATGCTATTGCCTGCATAAGAGATAACTGCTTCAAATGCAGCCTCCTTCCCCCTCTCAGCACAGCAATATTAAGAGGCAGCAGAAAACAGGTAATGTTTTAAAATAACAGTTTTATAACGTTTGCTTCTATCACCTTATTCTCACATTTCAACAGTCCTCCTATCTTTCAGCAATAATGGCTCTTTAAAGAGAAATGTCACTCTGCATTTTGATCTTCCTTAACTCAGCAGCTTTTTCAACAATCTGAGAGCATGAAATATCAAATAACAAATAGCTCTCACAACAACTTCACATGCTAGATAGAGATTAATCTATCAGAAAATATGTGGCAGCTGAAGTTCAAGTTCTGTGTAATGAGCTGTGTTGATGGACAGATGCAATAAATTCATACCCTAATACAGAGGACTTTGTCAGATGAAGCCCAGGTCACAGACAGAGTCCCCCAGCCCCCAGTGCCTCCTGCTGTACTCTCTGTGAGCAGCTGGGGGCATTTTGCACTCACTTGCATGTAGGATTAGCAAACATTTCCATTCGCACAGCTCTGAGCATTTAAAAAAATAAAAAACTAACCTCATTTTTAGAAAGAACTGAAACTTGCCATATTTAAGCCATGCCACATTATTTATTTATACAAATGCTTGAATTGTGTAAAATTTGAGCTTATTTTAAGTGTATGAGTTTAGATTGAAAGACTGATTCACAAGTCCCCAGCTCCCCAGTGCAATATTCATGCAACTTTAGCATCTCCTCTTAGGAAGCTGTTTCCACTAGGACAGTTTGGATTCTTTCTCCCTTCCATGGCTGAAATAGACTCAAATGCCAGAAGACCCCCAGAAGACAGAAACATGGCTACACTTTGTGGTTGGTGATAACTCTGCTCAGCACATCCAGAAGTAACATCTCTAAGCAGTAGAGAACTGCTCAATTTTTGCAAATTCATAAACAAGATGGAACAATTTATATACTATAATACTTCCCCATTTTTTCATCCTTGCACATCTGTTCTCCATCACAACAGCTGTTGTACATGCAGATACACTGATTTATACCTGAGCAGTGGATCCGAGTGGCTTTACACAGCGGTGTGATTGTGAAATGCGGCAGTAGATACTGTAGACTTACATATACATTTTTGGGAGCCATTTCTCTAACCTCAGGACCATCAATTTGTTTTCCTACACTATGCTACATTTTAAATCAGAATCAATTCTGTCTTTGGCTTTATTTTTTCCCTAGAAAAACATATCTTCATCCAATCTTAATCTTTTATCAGTTTTCATTTTTTTCTTGTCCAGATGCATTAGCATTAAAACAGAGACAGCAAAGATTTTCTATTCTATAATCCACTGAAGACTTACATTGGTAGAAACAACTTTATGTGCAGTTCCACAGCACAGTTTCCAAGGGCAAAGCCAGTTTTAGATGATTCCACTTCTCTCTCATGATATTTATTTTTCCCACCCATTGGATGGACAAAGCTATTTGAAGAAACGTGTCCTAACTTGCACCAGTTACATGTTTTTAGATAGGTATATATTTAAAGAGTTACTGTGTTGTTTGAAGTAGTTGTACTGTGATAACTGCTCAGGTAATTAAACTAAATCAGAAATTCCTCAGCTATTGTCACCACTGAAGACATCATAATAGGAAACAAATAAGCATTTTGCTGAGATGCAGATATGCCAAAGGGATCCGTTCTTGAATCACACCCAAAAAAAGTGTCTTGACCTTTCAGAGGACATCAAACAGTTAGCAGGAGCTAAGGGAAGGCATCTGAGGAAACACAACTTAGCAAAGTGCTTGTCTTTATGAGACCTTCATGGTCTGGTAATGATAGGCCAATGGGGAATGATTTTAAGCTAAACGGAGATGCAGACTAAATGTTAGGAAAAGACTGTTTACTCGGAGAGTGGTGAGGCCCTGGCACAGGCTGCCCAGAGAAACTATGGGTGCTCGATCCCTTGAGGTACTCAAGACCAGGTTGGACGGAGTCCTGAGCAGCTTGATCTGGTGGGGAGTAGCCCTGCTCATGGCAGAGGGTGGGAACTAGGTGATCTTTAAGGTCCCCACCAATGCAAACCATTCTATGATCCCATGATTCCATGATTCATGCTTATTTTGAAGCAGTAGTTGACACGCGTTGTTGAACTGGGACTGGTGACTTAATTATGAAGTTATCTGTATTTTGTTTCACATTAGGTAGAATAATTTTATTAGATAACCCGAAGACCTAAGAAGGACAGTTAAATTCTGAGTGACATTATCTGAGCCATTATTCACCTGGCATTTGGGCACTTCATGTTCCTTCTCCTTCTGATTTTTCTGATGAGAGGACTTTTCTAGTCTCTATTGCTACCCTCCATTCCTCCCCTGCCTTATTCTTCTTTCTGCTCTGGGAAGGAAGGAGCTTTCTGTCTGTAATAAAGGCACACCAGTCAAGAAGTACTCCCTTGACATTTAACAGGCTGAAATACAACAGATTCTGAAGAGCTGGCAATTGCAGATTGTTGTACGGTGCTCTTTCTCTTGGTTCTACTTTTGGAAGCAGATGATTGTGTGAAAGATACATACAGTTCCTTTCCTGTGTGCACATGTGGTTGTACAACTGTGCACCTCAGCTTCACAGGCATAGGAATTGCACACAACCTATTTCCAGGCAGACAGTGTTCTTAGACCTTTCTCTATAGATGCCAATTAGAAGATCAGCGTCTTTTCTCTTCCCCTCTTTGCTATTAAATAGCCACACAAAAGCCGAGCTGACAAATTGCTCTCTCTACGGTGTAGGACAAAGACAGACAATAGATCAACATCATTTACTATACTCAAATCCTATTAATCACAGATTAATGAGAACATGTCTAGAGGGGGAGAAATTACCAGAATGTAGGCATACTGTCTTGTTACTCATGTAACATCTGCTGTAGCTTTACCTTTAGTGTCATGTCATCTTTTATCACATTGAAATAATGTTTGCTCCAGAAAAATAATTAAGATGATGTGCCCTTCTTTTACCAATCACTGAGGTACAGTAGGATTACGTTTCTCAGAGATTTGGTTTGTAAAAATCTCTCTTAAGTACTTTCTGAATATTTCTATAAATTGTGTGGTTAATGACAATGTATTTGTAGGCATTAATAGAAACATAAATTATCTTTATAATTGTTAATTATAGTTTTTCATTATTTTTTCCTCTGACAAATTATATAAATACAGAAGTAAAACTAGATTTTAGCCTTACATTTTTCAGCTCTTTCTCTTTTGCAAGTAACAAATTTTTCATCAATTTGCATTACAGTATTCAATGTTACGTTTGTTTTGATAAACGTACACTTTCCCAGCCTTCTCCTTAAAATAATTCTGTAGTTGAATAGCTCATCAATTTGTTTCCCATTTTTGTTTCTGTTGCTACCACTGGAAAGGAATATTGTTCAGATCAGCAGTCTAGTATGCATATTGTCTCAGTACATTTAATCACCTAGACCAACTCAAATCTGATTTTTCAATTAATTCCTCCATTTGCCTTTAAGACCTGAAATTTGAAGTTCTGTGTTTAAGCAACTAATATTCTTCGTGAGGCATCCTAACGCGGTTATCCTCTATATGGGGGAAGCTCCTCCACAGACAAAAAGCAAAGCAATTACAGCTCCAATCAGCCGGCAAATACAGATTGACTACAGCCTACACGTACGACAGCGTATTTTAGAAAGTAACTGCCCCTCGTTCTCAACGTCCCAGGTTCCCCGGGGAGGGGGCGGGGGGGGGAAGGGGGAGAGAGAGGGGTGAAGGGGGCGGGGAGGGGCCGGCAGCGGCCAGCAGTGAGGCGCTGCGGTTGCCGGCGCTTCAGCACTACAGGGGGAACAGCTCCGCAGCTCCGCCGGCCGCGGGTCATGGAAGCGCAGGATGGTTACGGTTGGAAAGGAGCTCTAAGACCAACCGGGCCAACCGCTGACCCATCCCCACCGTGCCCATCAGCGCCACATCTACGTGGTTCTTGAGCACCTCTAGGGACAGTGACTACATCACCTCCCTGGGCAGCCTGTTCCAATTGCTGACTGTTCTTTCTGAGCATATTTTTTCCCTTCTGTCCAAATGAACCTCTCTCCCCTGGTGAAACATTATCTCTTGTCCTATCACTCGTTACCTGGGAGAAGAGGTCAACCTCCACCTTGCCACAATTTCCTTTACACCTACCATCCCTTATTTGGAAATACTTTAAGTCTGTTTCTTCATCTCACTAGCTTAAGTATTAATGACTTTCCCACTGAGTTGCTTTCTGCTGCTGCACCCAGCCCAGAAGTGCCAATTTCTCCCATTGTTGGCATCTCCTGGAGAGCCAGGAGGGAAGCACATAGTGTAGCCAGCTGGCAATGATGAGTTTGAATTTTCACTTCCTTATGACTTGGTACTCCACCTCAGCATGGCAGGTATATGCATATTGGGATTCACAGATCTGCATCCTTTTCTTAAGGATGATCTTTAGGATCATCTAGAAAACTAAGGAATGCATTCCACTCCTGTTAGTTGTGAAAACTGGCCAAAGGATTTTGGCACACTCAGAGGCCAGGGAAGCAGATTTACCCTGTGGAAGAAATGAGGAAAGACGTGCTGAGGCTCAGGCAGGAGAAAGCTTAGGCATATCAGCTGCTGCATTCTGATGAGACTGAAGTTCTTCAGGGAAAGAAATCTTCAGTTATATGGGACTTTAACGTCCAAAACAGAGGCACATTCAGACCAGGGAGACTTTGCATCTGCAAGAAGTGACCCTGAGGAATATATTTGGATGTAGGTCCCTCATTTCTGCCTAAATTCCACATCTTTTTGTAGCTTTGGTCTGTAAAATGGGGATATGCAGCATTTCCAAGTGACTATGAGGATAAAAGTATTCATGGTTTTGAGGTAATGGTGCTAAAATTCTGGTAATAGGGAGCCAGAGATGGATAAGGGCTGCTTACTCACACTGTGCTTCCTTTCTCAATAACTAATAGCATGTCTAGGCTTTGATGTTGATGGGTAGGCAGAAGAGTGGTCTTGATTAAAAGCATTAATTTACCTCTCTGAGATAACAGATTCATATACACAGGTCTAAATCAGGAGTAACTCCATCAAAATAAACAGCCCTCGGGTAAAACAGGTGTAAAAGAGAAGAGAACCAGGCCCTGCATCTAGCAGATGTACGACAAGGTAAATGGCTGAACACAAGGAAAGTGAATTATTGTTATTATATGTGTACGTTACATTTGGTACCATTAAAATCTAATGCTACAAAGAAAATACCTTTCAAGCTTGCAAAGTATAGGCAACAATAGTTGTCAAGAATTCATCAAAATCTGCAAACATTTCCTTTGTATATGCTGCTTTCACTGCAACATTGATGTAAATAAGGAGGTTGTTCATCTGAGAGAGGAAAAAAAAATGAGGTCTATTCAGTCTAAAGAAATTAACTGAGATCCATTGACTTGGGAAAACCTTTAGAAAATTTGAATTAATCTTAAATGAACATTTAATTTCAAAATTTGTCACCTTAGATAACAATGTTAAGAGATCTATGCTGGTACAAACCATTGTGTTAATTACAGTAAAAGCCATCAAATTAAATTAAATTTCAGCAATCAATAGCATTTATCCAAGTACCATCCCTAATGACAGCCATACCTTTTCTTTGGTGTTTTATTAATGCATGTGTTATATCTATCACTTCCTTTAGTTGTGAGCAAACTCACTATATGTTAATTCACGCCAGATAACAATCATTTTTCTCTTAGTCTCCAACCCTCTCAAGTCTCTAAATAAGATATGCCAACACCTATAGGGTTTTTTTGTTTGTTTGTTTGTTTGTTTGTTTTTGAATTTTGTTTTATTTTTGTTCTTCTTAAATTTTCTGCTAAAAGATAGTTTCCAGTAATCTTAATTATAATGGACAATAAAAATGAAGAATAAAATCTCTTTGCTGCAGTCTCCACTGTAGGCAAATACGCTGTAGATGCTGTAGACATGCTAGGCAGTAACGAAATCTCAGAAAATAAACTTTATTAAAGTTTATAGTTCAGAAGTTTCTCAACTTCACAAGGAAAGTACACACAAAATCATGGCTGTATTGACACAGATATTTGCATACACTCTCTAAATTGTATGAAGTTTAAACCTAATACTTTAGAAAACTCGCCATCACACGATCCTTCCTGTTTATCATGTTTTCACACAGTGCATCACAGTTAGAGCATCACCTCCTTCAAAAGACACTCTCATGACAAGCTGCCAGGATACTATGAAGATTGCTGTGAGCGCATAACACCTTATGCTAATTTCCAGCATGTTTAATCTCTGCATAACTGCCTCCTTCTACCAACCACATCATTAATGAACTTTTCCAAAGAAAAAATCACCTTAATTACATTTTAATTTCATCATAGAGAGAACTGACATATTCATTTACTGTTAGGAGGCAATTTTGAGGTTGAGCTGCAGTTGTGGTGGTTTTTTTTCCATTTTGAAAGTTTTTTGGTTATTTTTTGCTTGTTTGTTTGTTTTCAGACAAGGCACAACTACAGTTAAAGTATTAGAAAAAAGACTTTATTTTCCTTGTCTCTTCGTTGTCCTTAAACAGATTATGAAAATTATGAAAAACAAACACACAAAACAAAACAAACAAACAAAAACCCACCACCAACAGAATCCCACAACATTCTTCCTGTGACAATAAATGACTCTGTGAACACCGGGTCAAGACATTCCCCCTCTTCTCACCAACATTTAGCCACATAAAAGACAGCTGTCCAATCTAAATCAGTTGGCTAACCACCTTCCACAACAGGATGCCTTCAGGGGCATTTGAATCTAGCTTAAAATAGACCCAAATGTAGTTTTTTCTCTCTCTGTGGCACAACTGAGACCACAGGCAATTCAGCTTAGATACGGTGAGCCCACCAGTGAGCTTCATGTTTTGTTCCACAGCACAGGTTTTACAAAGGAATCTCCACTTAGTTTTACTGCAGACCAAGAAGCCTGCACACACAATGTTTAGCATTAGTAACCATGCCTGAGCTCAAATCCCAGGCTGAAGACAAGGAGCATTACAGGGGAGGGAAGACTCCATAAGCAGATCAAAGTGGGATGGGGAAAGTTGCCAAACATGAACTTCAACAATAATGAAAATAAAGTCACAATTGAGCCAGGACCTACACTAAGGTAAGTGGAAGTGTTACCAGTCTCAAATGAGGAACTGAGATGTTATGAAGTATGACAAAAACAAAGAACTTCTGCTGACCTGTGAAAGTGTTGAAGTTAAGTGAACAGATCTACCTTCAGGTCCCAGAGTCCCCTGGGTCATGTGCCCAACAAACTGTGGAGACCAGGACTACATGTCCGGATGTCAGAGACTATCTATCCTCACTAAGTTCGCAGCATTGCACACCTCAAATAAGGCTCATCTGTGATAGTACAGAGTAGGGAAAGGACACTGTGGAAAAAATGGAGCACTACTGTGTAAAACAAGTCTATCTCCTATTGCACACGAGCGGCATCAGATAAGACTACAATCTTATATGATCTAATCTAATCTTGAAGATTCTCAAAGATCATTTACTTTTACATTTTCTTCCCTCCAAGTGCTTCATGTTTGCAATCTTGATGGTGTTATTATGATTTTTGCTATTTTGTTTTCTGGTTAACTTTTAGTTTTCTGACACAACTTGGCTAAATGCCAAAGACTCATTCACAAAACAAATACTACTGGGGATTTGGAAACTCTCCCAACAAGGCAGCACAAAATTGCTTGTTTGGTTGTATTTGACCCAAAAATACCCTATTGGCTCAGTAAAAACCCACCTGGCCTGGTATCTCCTATAGTGGCCAAAAGCAGATGCTCAGATGCTGGGGGAAATGTTTAGAAAAAGGAAAGCATAAAATGATACTTCCTCTGAATATCCTCCCAACAGCCAGCAATCTTTGGCTCTGGCAATTCCTGAGTGTTGTCTTTGTATTTAATATCTTAAATAGATAGGCCTTTTCATCCATTCACTTTTGACATCCTGTCAACATTCAGCATCCTCAAGAGGCTGCAATAGGCGGAGAAAAGGGGCAGCCATGGCTTCAGACCAAGCTGCAACTGGGATCCTAGGAAATAAGCACAGGGTACTGTGTGAACAGGGACTGAACAGGGACTGGTGTTGAGCATCTCAGGGGGCCCTGGATCCAACTGGGGACTGAGACATTGGACTTGGGGTAGCCAAAGTCCTTTACCACAGGTAACTGTGGCATTCAGACTTCAGGCTAGGGCAAGACAGCAGCAGAGTGGTGGTTCTCATCATTACAGCTTTGAACTGAAGCATCTGAGCTCTGCCAAGTCCTGCAATTACATCCCTCTTATGGCTGGATGCACACCTGCGAGTCATTGTTCTGGCATCCCTGTTGCTGGTACTTTGCTTCAGTAAAAGCTAATTAAGAGCCTTTAAAGCAGTTCCAACAAGACTTTTATATAATAGAAATAATATTTATAAGATTCAACATTAATGAACGTGCATTAATCGATATTATTCAACATTATTAACATGCTGTTACTAACTCTTATAACATTTTGAAGTGCCCACAGTAGCTTTTTAATTTAAGGAAAAATAACCAGAAAAATCACCTGCTTCCCCTACCAGATGCTAAGGAACAAAACATTTCCTTTTCTTGTTCAGAGACTCTAAAAATCTTTTCACATATTCATCTGTCAAAATGAATGAACTGTGCCACATATTCTCCACTTGTCCATTGTTTTGCTGAAGGGAGAGAGGGATGTCAAGGAGGATGCACTGAAGTGCTTAAGTAGCTTTATTAGGATGAGCTTTTGAGAATCATTGCAAAATGCCATCTTGATGATGGCACATTCATACATGAAAACCAAAAGGACGATTTGCAATCCAGCAGCCTGTGTTGCATGCACTTCAGGGGGCTTAGTCTGCACCCAGGCACTGCTAAGAGAGCAGCCTGTCCATGGCCAATAGCAGCTGCTTACAAGGGAGGAACCTGGTAGACTAGTAGGAAAATATGAGGGCTGCTCCAAAAGTAATACCTCCTATTTTATCCTATTGGTGCACAATATAAAAAACAGATGTTGGCAGAATGGCAGAGGCTGAACCTTCCTACCAATATTCCATTATATTTTGTCATCGTGTAACAGGTGGCAGAGGGGTGACAAAATGGCATATGACATGGAAATATATATGAAGCAAATATGCATCATTAAATTCCTCCTTGCAGAAAAACTGGCACCAGCTGACATTTATCAATACCTGAACATTTATGGAGACCAAAGAGTGGATGTGAGCACAGTGAGGTGGTGAGAGGTGCATTTCAGCAGTGACGACAGCAATATGAAAGACAAGCCACGTTCAGATGGCCACTCACAGCTGTCACACCACAAACTGAAGAGCATCTTGATCAACTCATCCACACAAATTGGCTAAGGGTGGTAACTGCTGAAAAATCATGTTCTGTAGCTGAGAATTTTCTCTATCAAATAGTGTCATTGTGCTCTTTGTCATCATTTCCAGGAAATAAATAATTAGCATTACTTTCAAAGCAACCTACGTACATGGGAGAAAGAAAAGACAAGGGCAATATAGGAGAATGTTAGCATAAGGGTCCCAACATGGGACTTGAATCTACAACAGGTGTCATTCCCTTAACCTCTGCTCTGCATAAAATAGAACTTGTCCCAGCAGAGATTGTGTAATGAGATTGAATGTGGGGAGAGGGTTTTGTTAATCACAGAATTATAGAAGTACTGAATATCTCCACTTGGCAGAGACTCACAAGGATCACTGAGTTCATATTTCAAGAGTACTCCACCAAGCGATGCTGTTATTGGTCCAGAATGGACAACAAATTCACATATTTGAGGCCACATCAAGTGTACTTCATAAAGATGTGCCTTGGGAGGACAATGAAGCACAGAGGAATATTTGTGCGGTAAAATCGCTGTTGTTCATCTGGAGACATGCTGCAACCTTCTCGTATCGGTCGCTGAAACAAAGATGAGTTCTGTGAGCTCTGAAAGCCATCACCCCAGCCATCCCTGCAGAGTAAGGCAGCTTGCAGGCGGCTGCACTTTTTTGCAGGGCTCAGGCGCCACTAGAGGGAAACACAGCACCACGGAGGGAAGCAAACGCGGCATAACAGAGGGAAACGCACAAACGCAGAACCATTCTCGGCAGCGGCCGGGAAGAAAGAAGCCGAGGGCCGGGAGGCGTTGGAAACCCAGTGTCTGAGAGCGATGATCAAATGCCTCTTGAGCTTCAGCAGCTTGCGGCCGTGATCACTGCTCCGGGCGGCCTGTTCCATGCCCACCATCCTGTAGTGAAGAGCCTTTCCCTAACACCCAACCTGACCCTCCCCAGATACCGCTCTATGCCAGTCTCTCCAGTCCTGCCGCTGTCACAGAGAGCAGAGATCAGTGCTGCCCAGCTTCTCCCTGTGAAAAAGATGTAGGCTTCAAATGTGTCCACCACACTGCCTCTGAAGAAGCCTCCCAAAGGCTCATAGCATCAGGACACATCAGTCCCAGGGGCACAGGTCCTCCCTTGCATCGTTTCTGTGGATGCAGGTGTCCCCAGCTCAGTGAAGGGTCACTGGTCTGCCTAGCCAAGTGCAGATAGTTCTGTACTGAAGTACTCCTGGGACAGTTCGCTACAACCAAGATAGCTATTGAAAGACAGAACAGTGACAAAAAAGTTCATGAGAATGAACACTACTATCATTCTTGTTATAATGTACCACTTTTACTTTGTACAATAGACATGTTTTCTCCACATATTTAGTCTTTAAAGATAACAATGTCCTCACCTTGTTGTTTTCTGTACATTTGAAAGACATAGAAAGCAGAGTGAAGAACCAAGCAGAAAAGACCACAGTTGATACAGAATTAAGCATAACAGGTGAAGTTGTGTCAGAAAAGAAGTACAGAAATGTTTAGAAATATGTAAAAATATGATGTAGCAGAGTAATCAGAAGTCAGATTTTGCATTAAATTCTGCATCAAATGCACTACACAGCACCCAAAGGGAAAAGGCTATTTACAATGCCCAGTTGTGAGCTTTGAATGAACTGTTTTGACTAGAAACAATTCTCAGAGCCACAGTGGATATTGGACGTCAGAGTTCCACAGAGGCCAAAAGAACAGGATAGATCATCAGAATTAATAGGAAGAAGTGGAGAAAAAGCAAAATATATCATTTTGACTTTCTTTAAATCCTTCTTAAATACAGGTTAGATGCTATATAGGACAGAAAAAAAATAGGTTCTGTAAAAAGTGTCCATGTACAGAAAAGCTCCATGAGAAGGAAACGAAGTTAGGAGTAAGCTAGGTGAAACTTAGAAAGGAGACAGAAGAAGGTGGTTACAGCTCAGTTACAACACACATGGCCTAAGGAAGTGAAGAAGAAATGTCATTCTTTGCTTAATATGTCAGGAGCATTCCTTTTATAACGTAATAGTTTTAAAACAGACACTAGGAAGTGTTAGTGGAGCTTTGGTTTTAATGTATGTATAATGAATGTAAGAGGACACTGTGGAGACCAAAGATGTGGAGAAGCTTAACAAGGGATTAGATACATCCACTGCAGTTAAATTCAAAGACAGATGTTGGGGAAGCTCCTAAAGCAGTGAATGCTGGGTGTTAACTTATTTTTCTCTCATAGGTAGCTTCAGATAGCCAATGTTAGAATCGATGCTAGACCAGGTGAATTGGCGTGGTGTAGCCAAGGGGGAAAGCTGGGTCACAGTACGGCTGTGATTTTCTGCAGTTCATGTGAAACTTATGAAGGATTTGGGAGCTGACTTCTCATCTACAAAGCATCATACCAGTGATACAGCAAGGATTAACTGCAGGAGCAGTTTCTCTGCACAACTGCAAGCCAGTGTCTCACTTGCTGTTCTGGAAATGAACCAGGCAGTAAAAGCAATTAGAGGTGGAAAGACACTAGACAGCTGTAATTATCTAAATGCTTTCCTATTAACCATGTGAGAAACTAAATCTTCACAATCACATTCGTTAATAAATGCTAATGACAAACTAACTACATGAAGTTTCATTTGATTAGATACAAGAATCCTATTCCAACATAATTGTGTTACATAGAATGACCTAAAAAAATAAAAGTGGCCAGCCTCAGAGAGCAGATGCCTGTTCATGCTAACAGACAAGCAGAGAAGCCCTGTCCTTGCAGTATGAGGGCTGCTTCTGCTGCCAAGGAGCATGCTAACAACAGCTCACGTGACACAGCCAGGCTCCTCTGGCCAGTGGCCAAATGCCACAGAGGTGCCTGGGGGAACTTCTACCTTGCTGCAGGACCTGCTGCCATGACACATCCTGACAGCCCTGGGCATACAGTTGGTATCGAGTGCAAGTGGGAAAGAGCCGACGCTGCCACAGCACATCGTGGTGATTCACTGTCTATTAGCCTCATTCAGAAAGCCCTGAAAAGTCATAATGAGAGCAGGAGAAATTTGCCTTGATGTCTATGCTGTTTTTCACCCCAGGGGAACAACACAGTTCAATGGATGGGGCATCGATGTGAAAGGTGTAAGCACATTCTGGCTGCTGCTGACTTCAGAAATGCCAGGTTTTTGCCATCCCAGGCACCTCGCATTGTGAAAGTGTGTCACTGGTCCCTGTGCTAAATCTGCTCACTGCTTCCTGCATTTGCAAAGCAGCATGAGAGCTATGCATAAAGATTCACAGAGAAATGTGAAAACAACACAGCAGACAGCTTTCAGAGCTGTCTTTCTTGGTAACTTTGCTAACTTTTCTGTTCTTGAAATATCGCTAAAAACAAGCATTACTGAATTCATCTCTCCAGACTACCC
Organism: Tympanuchus pallidicinctus; assembly: GCF_026119805.1. Classification (NCBI taxonomy): domain Eukaryota; kingdom Metazoa; phylum Chordata; class Aves; order Galliformes; family Phasianidae; genus Tympanuchus; species Tympanuchus pallidicinctus. Next base: position 35,404,074 of record NW_026294747.1, on the reverse strand, counting down.
ACCATAATTAACTAAGAAATAGCTCTGTTCATGGTCTTATGCAGCCCAGCTTGCATTCACTTTCAACAGCAATTCAAGAGCATCTCCTGCTCTGCTCGCAAAAGTGAAGTGGCACAGACACAGCGCTTCAAGTTCTACAGAAGCAGGCTCCTCCCTCGGTGAGCAAGGACAGGGCAGAACTGCCCCAGCAGGGAAGGAGCTCACCATGCCTTTGTGGAAGGCTGAAGCCAGTGAAGGTTAAAGGAGCTCATTGAATCTGCAACATCCATCATTCTTACATATCCAGGTCCCACAGTGACAGGCACAGTGTCAAGTAATGATGTGCATCATGGCCATTCGCAGCATGAAGTTAGGGACATGGTTAGTGGGCATGGTGGTGATACATCAGTGGTTTGACTAGATGATCCCAGTGGTCATTTCCAGCCTTGATGATTCTAAGATACCTTGAAATACTTCATAAAAAAGTCCCTCCTATGCCCATGAAAGCCACAGCCCTGGGCACCACTCCTTTGCTACTCCCCAGACCAGGTGGCTGCTGTGTTGATAGTTCAGGGACAAAATGTACATGGAGGCCACACAGTGGGCAGCCATCCAAGCACCTGGCTACTCCCCAGCCCATCCTGCATCAACTCTGCAGGTAAATTCTTTATACATAATCAAATAAACCAGGATGTTATTAGATTTGAATTAGCATTCACTAACACAATTGATTGTGTGGATTTGTTTATACAATCTGAATGGTCAATGGTAGGACATTTGGATAATTATTGTAGTTCAGTGATATTTCTTCAGTTAATTGCTTTTATTGAATGACTCACTGTGATGATGCAGCTGAAACTAGTGTGCAGCTGACCGCCAGAGGACAGGCTTTTGTCTGCCCAGTCCCCCTCCCAGAGCTGCATCCTGTCCATAGGGCAGCATATGTGTGTCCCTCTGGATGCTCCTCAGGAAAGGAGCTACTGGAGAACTATTTCTCCCTCCACCCATCAGGGTTAAACAGAACTGAGATAGCTTGGCTAACTGAGCACCTAGGGAAGACAGGCATGTGTGCCATCAGGACTACACTGTGTGCCTCCAGATGTCTCCATGGGGCCTGTGCACAAAGTAGGAATACTGGAGCTTATCTTAGAGATGTTTCCACCTGGGAAACATCAAAGCCCAACCTCTCTAAGCATCACCCACTAAATCTGAAGAAAACAGGGCCCTGAAAGGCATATACTGAGTCATCCCAGGAATTGATCCAACCTTGGAGAGAGAGAAATTTAAACTCAGTTCAGGCTGAAACATCTGCATGGCATCTCCATCTGTTCCTATTTCTTCCAGAGCCCTCTTAATGACTCCCAGCCCAGCACTGTAGACTCCTTACTGTGTTTCCAGGTGCAGCTGGGGGACTCCAGCACCTGAGGACATGGGCACACACCAACACTATGTGCAGTGCTCATAGTGATCCCTGCTCTCTGTAACTCAGCCCTCATGCAGCCCTGCTCAGCAGCAGTCTTTTGTCAAGTCAAAGGAAGCATGGGCTGGAACAGCAGAACATTGTATGAAAACATATCCAACCCTGGCCAAACTGCCTGCATTCCCTGAAGGCAAAGGCAGCTCCAAAACTAGTCCAGAAAAAAAGGAGCTTCTGTCAGGAGCATGCCACACTGTGGTACGTGAAGCAAAGTCCTCTCTGGTGCCAGTCCAGCAACCGCTTTATGGTGGGGAGAAGTGGGCCTGGGGCCAGCCAAAGACTTCTTCATTTGCAGAGGGTGTGCACAGCAGGAATGAACTTCAAGACCTCTGTTTGTAGTCCCAAGGTTTTTTCAGGAAGCACCCAGCCCAAAGTTCATTTTATGTGGTGCTTTTTTTTTCCTCTTTTTTTTTTTTTTCCTCCTCAGGGTTATGCTCTCTGTATTCTGTCTAGTATTTCCTGCTTCCTTCCCCTTGGTTCCCCTGCTATCTCACAGATGCAGTTACAGCACTTGGTAAATTAACCCCTGTATTTGCCACATCCGTCCTCAGGGAAATCCCTGAGCCCACACACAACTCAGCTTCTAATTCAGGCTGCCCTGTGGCTGCTTTCTGCAGAGGGCTCCAGCTGCTTCAGCCACTTCCATATAAGCAGCACATCTGCTTACTGGGATGAAGTGCAGCCTTTGCACCCACCAACATTAGACATAAGAACAAGCGAGGCCTGCAGTGCCTGGACTCAGACTGCAGCCAGCCCTGCTTCACCTGCCCTGCTCAGGCATTCCATTTGCTCAAAATACCATCTTGTACCACAGGGAAACTCACATCTAGACCCAGCTTCAGTTTTCTATATCCCAAATTCAAGCAGAAAGGAAAATAACATCTCAGTACAACCCCGTGCCTGACAGGAGCCCTGCCCGGAATTCCTACAGCACCGCTTTTCTGCACAGTCCCATGGAACTTCTTTCCCCACCTTTGCAAGCTTCCTTCTTGCTGGGAAAAACTAGAGAAGGTAATATTACCACATGTCACAGCTGCCTGCAGGGGAAAGTCCCTTTGTAATTGTCAGCATGCTTCCAGTTGGTGTTTTCTGTTTCAGGTGCTTCCACTCTGCTGTAGGAGAAGGGGCCATGCTGATGGGGAGCAGTGTTATTTGTGTTGCTGAGGGGGAAGTTGTACTACAAGCCCACGAGACTTGCCTGTGTTCCCCCTCACACTCCACAGCTTTTCTTATACATGGCAGCACGTTCTTCTGCAGCAGGCAACAAGCATCAGCTCAAGGCAAAGGCACTGCGAGCAACGTGCTGTAACAAAACTTCCATGCAGAGAAATGGGAATGACACCAGAGAAAACTTGCCTTCCAAGTGGTAGCAGATTTCAAATGAAGTGACCTATATTTACCCCTAAGGCATAACAACAAAAGCATTTTAAATTTATATCACACATCTCATCCCTAAGGATCTCCAAACATGCAAGCAATGGATTTATAAACAGCCCCACAGTTCACAGAGAGAAATGCAGATCTTCCCAGGGATGCAACAGTCAATTTAAGAGACATCAAAAATAAGACACAGCCTAAAAATAAAACCAGAACTGAGCGTGGTCAGTCAGAAATCTACATAACATAACAACACTGTGGAGCTCTGGCTGGATACCCTGGTGAGCTCCATTTCTTTAACTGTGGAACAGCCTTAAGATTTTAAATGACTTAATTTGGACCTTGGCTATTCATGCTGAAAAAGTACCTCCCACGTAGTTTGCTTGGTTATCATGTCAGCCTGAATAAGATAGATAAATGTTTCCTCTGTATCCACAGCTCACAGTTTTGGGGCTGTTCTTTGACAGTTCCCAGTCAAAAATACATGAGGGGGAGGTGAACAGCCCACGTGTAACACTGTGAGCTGATAAAAATAATCTGTGCTTAAGTCTCTTGTGCCCACATGGGCTTCTAAAAAATCCTTTCAAATTAGCAACAGTCAAATTATTATTGGAAAGCAGGAGGGAAACGTCCTCGTTCAGCTCTGGACAAAGACTTTGGAACTGAATGCTGTCTAGTCCTTACCCCTCTAGCAGCTGTAGATGAGAGGCCAAGGTAAGCTGATTTTAATTGCAAAACACTGTCAGAATAAGTGTTTTCTAGCTACTGTTTCCTAGCTTCCACTGAACAACAAAGTCTTTAATCCTTCAAATAAATAAAGGGGAATCCTATTCCAAAAGGGCACACAGATTAGAAAAGGGGCGCCTCACTTGGACCAACACATGCAGGCAGTGGGTTTATTGCACTGCTTTGCTTTGCTTTTGTTTTTAGCCTGGGCCAAGATCCTCGTGAATGCTGTGAACTCCCTTTCCTCTTATGTTTACTCCTAGACATTCACAATCCCTGAGATTAAGTGGGTGGAAAGAGTTAACAGATATCTGCAGTGGCAATCACAAAAGCACAAAGTTGAGGGACCAACTCTGGTAAATCAACAGCATCACAGAGACAGCAGTAGACGGCTCTCATGATTAGTGTGGCAATCAGGAAATTGCAGTTTAATGTGTTTGCTTGAGGAAGCAGCACGAGAATCTTTCATGTACTTCAAAAATGGATTAAAATCTTACTGCCCCTTTCCAGCAGTCAGGCACGCAAGACTGCCTCTGAACCTTGCCAGCCAGAGACAAAAAAAACCCACAAACATATTCCCCGCAAGCTGGCAGCACAGCAGATGGGGTGTTTAGGGCAGAGGGAACTTTTGCAAAATCCAGTCCTCAGGTACCAGGTGCAAACCCACACAGTCCCAGCCTTTTGCATTGGCACAGCACTTTTCCGGTAGCCCTTTGCTTTGGGAATGCCCTCTGTACTGTGATGTTCGTGTAACAAGGAGAAGGAGCCATTTGCAGAGCATCTGCACAGCCCTTCACTGAGTGCCACAGAACTGCCTCCTTCAGGCAGTAGGGACTCCTAACATAGTCACAAATACAAAATGCAAATACCCTGGGTCTCAAGATGATGAGTGTGAAAAGCACTCCTGTGAGATGAGTACATTCAGAACAGACCTATTAAACCAGCATATGCAAGAGGATAGAGGCCTTCAGGTTGGCACAGACCGTGGCAACTCACTCTAACCTGTCCTGGGTCTGAATGGCTGCTCTGATCCTAGGGGCATGCAGCATACAAGCGAGGGGCATGCAGCAAATCTGAGCAGCGGGCAACCGAAAATGACACACTGAAAAGCTGAGCTTGTTTCTTTCTATCATATTTATTCGTGCTTGTGGACTATGTGGAAAATTGTACAGAATGATTGATAGAATTAGTTAATTTTCAGCAAGAAAATATTTATTTTTATACTGCCTCAGCAGTATAAAAATAGCACCAATGACCTCCCCACAACTTCAAAACCTTTGTCACTCTGTCTCCTACAAGCTTATGCTCTCCCTCTAGGCAAATAATGTAAACAACATTGTTAGCTGAGAGGAGTTACAGAGAAGATAGCAGCTTTATTTGTTTTAATAGATCCTGCTTGTCCTGTCATCCACTGGCTGCCTGCTACTTCACACAGAGACTGGGGCACCGGCAGGGCTGCTCCTTGATCTGAGCTCTTGGCTGCCTCACAGCCTGGGCACCAGCCTGGGGCCCTGTGGTGAGACTGTCAGAGCTACTGTTAACTCATTTTCTTAGAGCAAAACTCAAAACAAAATAGGCGTCAGTAAACATGCTACACAGACTTGCACCCACTGGCCCTGAAGCTCAGCCCCCGCTGCCAAGGGCATGGCTGGGGCACTGCAGCCAGCAGGAAGTGGGCTGACCTTTCCAGCCAGAAATCATTTTGCCATCTCCTTTCCACCATCTACAACTGTCTGAAGCACCACAGCTCCCAGACATACGTAAAACAAGTACACCTCGACACGTGTGCTTCCAAAATGAGGCCTGGCAAATGGTTTCTAAAAATAGCCTGAGGTTGCCTGTGACAGCAGCTGGAAGTAATTTGCAGAGGCAGAGAACTTGTTTTGCTGAGTTTGGTTTCCAGCTGCTGCAATGTGGATGGGAAGTTCTGCAGTGTAATTTCTGTATGGCTCCAGCAGAACCCTGATGGGAGGCTGCTCAACTCAGGCCTGTGCCCAACTCCCTGCGCTGCCATGAGGCAGGCAGGAGGAGATTCATTTGGTAATTAAGTTCCCCCTGCCAATTTACATTAAAAAGGGGAAACCCTTTCAAGAAGCTTGCAAAACTTTCATAACCCTATAACCTATACAAGAAAAAGTTGCCTGGCTTTTTTAAACCTGCCCAAAAGCACCAGCGGGCTGTCCCAGGCCTTGAGATGAATAATGAGAAAAAGGCCAGGAATGGTATGGACGGGCTGGAAACCAAGACCAGATGTTTTCAGGAACCCATGTGCCCTCTCTGCTCTTCCTCTCCCTTTCATCTTTAGGTTTTCTCCCAGGGCCTCTTGCAGAGGGACACCATCCCACGGGAAAGTGGTCAGAGCACATCTCAGGCAGTTAGTCAGCCAGGCCAGCAATTGCTGCAAGAGGAGAAAAATTCTTGATGGGAATCCCCCACATCTGAGAAGCAGCAGAGAAATTCACCAGGGAAAAATTCAGCATCACTAAACCCCATACTGCCTTTAATCCTTGTGGGAGGCTGCATTCAGCCAGCTCTCATTGCAAGCAGATGGGAGGGCATCAGTAAAAAGCAGAGAAGAAAAAATTAAAGTGGACTCAGAGAACAAGGATGCAGACAGAATATATCACTTTTTAAGGGGGAAAAAAAGGGTTTTTTTGTTTGTTTGTTTTGTTTTTTAAATTTTCACAACTGTTCTGAAGGGTTCTGTATAGTCATTGGCAAGAACTGCATGCACAGAGCGGAGCATGACTTTCCTTCCCATTGCATATCACAGAGACAGATTAAAATCTTCCACAGCAGAAGGTGAGTTGTCCTGAAGGCTGATGCCATACCTGCAGGCCTGCAGCTAGCGTGACAGTTTAACACAAGTCATGCACAATAGCATGGATCTCTCAAATAAATTATTAGCATTGTGACACACTCAAGGCTTTGGGACCTGCGGTCAACGCAGACAAGCTCTTCTCCTGCAGCCCTAGGCCCTGCGTGGAGCTTCCCTCCCCCGAGACTGCTGCAGGACAGGCAGCGCCAGAGGGCAGGTGTGGGTGCTGTTGGGACAACGCGGGCACAAGGACGGAGCACTTGGAGCAGCACAGCAGGTGCTCAGCGCGCTGACCGCAGCCTCAGCATCCACCCCTCTGGGCAGCGACGGGCTTTACAGCGCCACCTCGCCACCAGAAGGCCTAAATCCGCCCTCGGTCCGACGCACGCCAGATGAGCGCTGGTTAATGCCCCCTCGGGGAGGCCCTCATCCCGCGCCGGGCGGGGGAGCCCCGGGCGGGCTGCAGCGCAGGGCAGCAGGCCGGGCGCCGCAGGGAAGTACCGCGAGCAGCGCGTTACTCAGCGGGACGGCGAGTACTTCCCCGCGCCGAGCACCCCCGGCAGGCGCGGCAGGGAATTCCGCCGGGCTGGGCTGGGCTGGGCCGGGCAGAGTTGGGCCGGCCCCGTCCCTCCCCTGCCCGCCCCTGGCGCCGAGCAGGACCGGGCTCGCCCGAGTGGCTGGAAATTCCCGCGGCGGCGGCTCCTCCCCCGCAGAAATCCCCTCGCCGGGGTGTATAGGCGCTCGCTGCCGCCGCCGCCGCTCACTCGCGGATGCCTGCCTGTCTCGAGACGTCGTCGCCAGCACCAGGAGCCGCGGCGTCCCGCCGCCCCGCCAGCCCCGCCGCCATGCTTAGCGCCCACCGCCCCGCCGAGCCGCCCGCCGTGGAGGGCTGCGAGCCGCCGCGCAAGGAGCGGCAGGGCGGGCTGCTGCCGCCAGACGACCGCCACGACAGCGGGCTGGACTCCATGAAGGAGGAGGAGTACAGGCAGCTGGTGCGAGAGCTGGAGGACATCCGTCTGCAACCCCGCGAGCCGCCCGCTCGGCCACACGCCTGGGCCCAGCAGCTCACCGAGGACGGCGACACGTAAGTCGGGGCCGCGGGAGGCCGGGCCGGGACGCGCCGGCGGCGGGGAGGCGCCGGGCGGGGAGCGGAGCAGAGCGCGGAAAGTCCCTGGAGCGGCGCCAGGAAGAGGCGGCTCCGCGGCGCGGAAAGCCCCGGCCGCCGAAAGCCCCGGCTTTCGAAACGTGCACATGACTGCGGCCGTGACCCGGGCGCCGCGTCAGCCACGTCCCGCGGGGGGATTTGGGGCTCACGTAGGGTGCTTCCTTTTTTTCTCGGTGCAGTTTCCTCCACTTGGCGATCATTCACGAGGAAAAGGCCCTGAGCCTGGAGGTGATCCGGCAGGCCGGTGGGGACGGCGCTTTCCTGAACTTCCAGAACAACCTCAGCCAGGTACGCTGCACCCCCGGCCCGGGCCGCCCCCACAAAAGGCCCGCGGGGAATTCCCTTGGAAAAGTTTCTCTGTAGTTGGATGGATGCTAAGTTGGAGCCCACGTTGGGGAAAGCACCTGGCCCACTTTGAGCAGTGAGGATGCAGCACTTTGTCCTACTGCAGCCTCTTACATTTTCCATATCCGATACAATGGATTGTATTCCTCTCCATTGGGATGTTAATGATGTCCTTCATATAGATGGAATGTCTGATATCTGGAGAGCCCCACATCCATAGCTTCCAGACTAAAGAGCAGCAGTGTGCTGTGCCAGGAAGCATGAAGACCTGACTTGCAGTACTTGCAGTTGGGCAGAAGTCCTCAAAAGCCACTGCATGGTTTGTGTATTTGGACATTTGCCTCACTTGTCACGTAACTCAAAGCTGTGTGTTCCCTCCTGCCTGCAGACTCCACTCCACCTGGCGGTAATCACAGACCAGCCTGAAATCGCCGAGCACCTGCTGAAGGCTGGCTGCGACCTGGATGTCAGGGACTTCCGTGGGAACACCCCACTCCACATCGCGTGCCAGCAAGGCTCGATCCGCAGCGTCAGCGTCCTCACGCAGCACTGCCAGCCCCACCACCTCCTCGCTGTCCTGCAGGCCACCAACTACAATGGTACGCTCGCGCTGCTCTGGCAGAGACCTCTTGAGAAGTATCTCGTTCCCTTTGCAGTGCTGAGGAGGCCCCAAAGCAACGCAGTATCTGACTTCCTTAAGATGTCATGGGTTCAGCCTTCTGGGCCTTCTTGCTCATGATCGTTGGCTCTCATGGGCCTTAAGTTTTGTATTTTTAGTGAGTACTTCTGCATAACTGCATACTCTGCAGTTATGTTTTTGTGTGTTCCTTTTTTTTTTTTTTTCTTTTTTTCCTTTAATTTTTAGTTGTTACAGTAAGGCACAGTTAAACACTGGAATAAAGCCTCTAAGAAATATTTCCAAAATCCAACCCAGTTATCCATACTTAACAGAAGCTGGAAAGCTGTTTTGAAAAATGTGTTTTGCCCTGGTTAATTTACAAACTTAGATACTGTCCTGTCCTATCATCCTGACTTTAAACAAGTTATGGGACATTAGGTAAGACTTACTCAAATTTTGCCTTCATTTTTATCTCCCAGGACATACATGTCTCCATTTGGCATCTATTCAAGGATACCTGGCTGTTGTCGAATACCTGCTGTCCTTAGGAGCAGATGTAAATGCTCAGGTATGTACTTTACAATATGAATTTGACTGAGCTGTCTAGTCAGAAGAATCAACAGGTGTGACAGTGCTAAGTCTCACTCCCCTAATGCAGTACCTCATGTTGTTTCCAAACAGGAGCCATGCAATGGGAGAACAGCACTACACTTAGCCGTAGACCTGCAGAACTCAGACCTGGTGTCACTTCTGGTGAAACATGGGGCCGATGTGAACAAAGTGACCTATCAGGGCTACTCTCCATATCAGCTCACATGGGGACGAGATAACTCCAGCATACAGGAGCAGCTGAAGCTGCTGACCACAGCTGACCTGCAGATACTGCCTGAAAGTGAGGATGAGGAGAGCAGTGAATCAGAGCCAGAGTTCACAGAGGATGAAGTAAGTACTGTTTGCTTCTTTTCAAGAGAGGAGTCACATCCTGCCCGTTGTTTGGCTGGTGTTGCAGGGATGACCTCTTCCCTATAAAACTTTTTGGGATAACAGCCCATGAAGTAAGGCTGTGCTGCCAACCATCACAGGAGTGACGGTTAGGGCAAGGATATAAATAGAATGAGCTTAAGAGTGAAATATAAATAATACACTGGGGAACAGAGGGTAGTTTCACACTGTGTGATTTCTCTGTAGGTATACTACAGAACTTCATGACATAAAATAGTTAATGAGTGGATTCGGACTTCTCAGCGTTTGTTTTTGTGACAGTCTTAGTGCTGTTAAATAGCAAATGTAACCATTTCAGTGTGTAAGTTGCAGACATACTGGAGTTAGGGCATGTAGAATTTGGCTGCTGTCCCAGAGTAGATGGGATACTCCTAGTAGGAGTTTGGCATTAACAGCATTTTGTTTTTCTTCCAGCTTATGTATGATGACTGCTGTATTGGAGGAAGACAGCTGACATTTTAAAGCTGAAGTTTCTGTGAAAAGTGACTATGTACATATGTATAGGAAAAAAAAGCCTGACTTTCTTCATTTAAAAAGAAAGTCTATACTCGAAGGAGAAAAAAGTACTGAGATACTACACTGCCCAGCCAGGAGCACGTCATGCTAACAGGTTCCATGTTCTGGCCTGTACTTCAGTAACAGGAATGGGATGTTTAACATTGTTAAGAGATCAGTGAACGTGCACACCATCTGATAAAGAGCTACATTATCTAATTTTCTCTGCTGCATGAGGATAACAGACTGCACGTCCAATGTACTGTAAAAAATGCATTTGAGAGCGGCCTTGTGACACTAAGTGCTGTGAGGAGTGCTCATCCCCTCGGTGGCAAGACAGGCCTGCACAAACGTCCCATCTGCTTCAAGACTGTGAAGTTGGCATTAGGTTAAGGCACTGCTGTGCCCTGCTCCCTGACCCTGGCTGCTCAGGGTTGAGGTGCAGCAGGTGGAGAAGTCTGACCATGGGAAAGGTGACCTGGCTGCTGGGAGGAAGGTAGCAATGATGTTAACTGTGGGCATTGGAAACTGTGTGTTTCACACCATGTGTGTCATAATTGCTACACTTTTTAGCAACTGTAAAGAATGTAAATACTGTACATTTTTGTTTATAATTATTTTGGTACCTGTGAGATATGTATTTATTAAAAAAGGCAAATTTCTGTACCCAGCCTTCGAAACAGTTCATTATCCATCTCATCATGAGCTGCATGGGATCCACATGGTCAGCTTTTTCAGTAATAGCTGATGTAGTAAACATATGGGGTCAGAGGCTGGGGGGTTTTGGGTAGTTCACTACAGGAAGAGTAGGACATGTAAGCAGCTTTCAGCTCCCAGCATTTCTGCTGCAGCTAATTTTAGCAACACGTAGGTGTAGCTTCCTGTGCTGGTTGTTGCAGGCGGGTAGGGGGTTGGGATTCCCCATCTGCTGCACAAGTGCCAGATTGTACATGCTATGGAGAGACTGAGTCTATCTTCAGTGAGAGGTGCCTGCTCTAGGGGCACCTTTTTTCCAGCTCCTGGTGTCTCGGGGTGCAGTGAGGATGCAGAGCACAGCTTTGAAACCTGGTTACTCTTGTATTGACTTGCTCAGGGACGTTTGCAGAGCAGCCCTGTGCCTGCCTTCCCTCTCATTTATCACAGCCTGAATCTGCTTTGAACTTGGACACCTTCAGACTTTCCAGCGGGGATTTCCGCAGGAAGGAGCGCATGCCCGGGAACGAGCACTGCTGCCTTTCCCCAAACTGCGGGTGGGGGCCTCCCCTTCTCCCTGCTGTGGGAGCTGCAGCTCTCCCTGCCCAGCCTACAGCTATGAAATAGGTGCCCTTAACACATTTAAGTTATTCCTCTATGTTTTCACCAGGAATTAGTGCAGATGGAATAATTCTGCTTAAACTCCCATCTGCATCTGATCGCCTTTTGGCAGTGTGGTGCAGAGCAGGCCTAATTTTAGCTGCAGATACTGGAACAGTATGTGATGAACATAAAGCAATCGCTCAGTTGAGTGAAGCATGACCACAGCCAGCTTTCGGGCTGCATTTCACCTGTGCCACAACCTTGGGATCAGGGTGGAGTGCGTCAGAGCTGCTGACGCAGGACAGAGCTCTGCTAGGAGCACCAGCCAGGGGACTTTCGTGCAGCTGGCAGTTGGCCAGGCTTAAAAGCCAGTGTGGGCGGTGATGGTTCCAGCTTGCCCAGGGAGACCCTTTTCCTCTCCCATGAGGGATTTCTGATACAACTTGTGCAAAGGGCTGTTTGGTATGAGGAAGAGCACTGCAACTGCCTGGTGCTTCTTAATTTGCATGGGAGCTAAAGGCTGTTGTGGAAGTGACTGTACAGAAATTGTAATCCTGAGTCATTTATACTTCCCCTCCGCTCTCATAGCATTAGAATTGCCCAGGTGTACACACTGGAACTTCCTTCTTGTAGAAAGGGCTATGCCTGAAGTTCAAGCCTGCACATTTTCCAGGACTGGGTCCGTGCAATAATCTTTTTTTCTGGGGCTTTGGGCCTCACCCTGCACTCCTGCAGATATAGCACCTACTAAATCTGATCTGTGGATGAAGTGGTGGGGGTTTATCCACCTACAGCAAAGAATCCCAGACAAATTTCAGCCTTTCTCGATTAAGCACCACGTTGCAACAGTTGAAAATAGAAAATGTTCCAACATCCAGCTACGTCCCAATTTCCCACTGACAAAACATGGGCTTGAAATTATGTCAGGGTCCTTTGGAAGCATTCACCACCTATAGATATCAATGTGCTGGAAGTGCTGAGGTACATGGCCAGACCTGGTATACAAATATTTAAACAGATATCATCTGAATACAAATATTTTTTACTCAAAGGCTGGAGCGAGAGAGAAAAGTGCAGTTATCAGGAGTATCGGTCTGGTTGAGTACGTTCAGAGGCAGTTGTATGTTCCCTGGTGCCCAGCGCAACATTTAGACAAATAATACGTTAGGCAGGTGCAGTTATAACATCATAAGAGTTCTATAATGACTGAATAAATGAAGCAAATGCTGTACTGCTGTACAAGGAAGTTCTACAGCTAACCAAATCATTGCCAAAGTACTGCTTATTCTACTGTTTGCCTTCATCAGTCATGCAAAAGTAACAAAGTAGTGAAAATGCAGGAAATGCAGTTTAAAGCAAATAGAACAGAGGGTAATGTGAGAATATGTGTCTGTTCACAAACTAGCTTTGGGCATGTTTTATATTTGCAGCCACTCCACAGGGCATATTGCTAGTGCAGTGTTTCGCCTTTTCACTTGATGGAACTTGATTGTGCTGTAACACAGAAGTGAAGATCATCCATTATAAGTTACCCCCCACCTCCCAAGAAAGCAAATTTTGACACATGCCCTTAGCCACTGCTTATCTGCACTCTTTTCCACACCTATCCATTTGGAAAGATCTTTTGAGACTGGCTTTGTTGATAACCTTCTGCTTCCTTCTTAGCACTCTTGTAGACATGTCTCATTAGTGAGAATAGGAAAGGAAGATCCTTAAGCATTCATTCATTCTGCCACCATGGCTGCTGTTAGCAGAACAACTCAGCTTGCTCTCACTTGTCTGCTCCCTCCTGCCAATGCTCCTCCACATTGGCCCAAAACTTTCTTCCAGCACCTTGAACGCCTTGAACAGGGCACTATGAGGCTCAGTAATCTTTAAAGGGTTCAGAAGCATCCATTCCACATACAGATCAGGGTCCGATTCAGTTTAGTTTCAGTTTCCTGACTGGCAACTGCCAGGAGCATGCCCTACAGAAAAGCATACAAAAAGAGCAACTATCAAGCAGTACCGAGCACAGTCTCCTAATTTCAGCAACCCTGTGATTTAAAGACTGCCAGAGATCAAGGTGGCCTCTTTCTGTGAGATGGTTCTTCATGAGGTTTTATTGTACAGAACTTGTAAACTTCTGAAGTTGCTGCACACCTCCAACATCAGCAGCATCTTGTGACAGGATTGCCCCGGTCCACTTACAAGTGGTGTGAAGAAGCAATCAGATAACTTCCTTTGAAATGCCCCTGACTACAGACTGATCCTCATAGCACATTCTCCTTCCGATTTATCCTGTGGTATCGTAACTCTATTTCCTCCTGGGACTGCAACTTTTGCTGCCTTCACTCCATGGACATTGCTGCCCTGGAGCTGCTGGGAACTTCCCACACAGGATCCCTCATCCCTCTGTTCTTCAGAACCAGGACAAGCACACAGCAGTACATTTCTCCCATTCCTTGGGAATTCCCTCAGTATTTTTTCTTAATGTAATCACACCTATTGTTATTAACAGGGTCAGTTCTCTCCATTAGCCCAGGTCTTCAGCACCTTTGTCTTCCCCTTTTCTGCTCCCAACCAGCAGCACGATCTGCCTTTTCCTGCTCTTCTCTGCATTCCAGACTGAGCCCTTTCTTTGGGTCTCTCCTGTTCTCCTGCACCAGCTTCCCTGTGAACTCATTCACTCATCCACTTTCATGCACTGTACTCCACGAGCTAGCATTTTTGTGTCCATCCTGTGCCCTTTGCTCATATCTGTAGATCTCTTTGATAATCTCTCAGGGATATTCCCATATTTCCTTATATTGCACAGACAGGTCTGAACTCTATTTCCTCCCACACCCTCCTCTTCCTCTTGCCTCAGTACTCTGGCTCCCTGCAGGCCTCTCTTACCCCCCAGCAAATTCTGAACCCTTCTCTTTAACTCACTGTACAAATTGTGAAGATGCAGATGCCTCACCTCAGCCTCTCTACCCTCAACAAGGAGAGCTAGGACAGGCAGCCCACATGTTGGGCAGCTCACAGCATGAGGGGCCTGCGCTTCAAGATTTAACTCCTACATTGCAGATTTGACTCTACACCGCAGGATTTAATGCCTACAGTGTGGAGTTTAACTCTTGCTCTACTGCAGCCCTTCATCATTAGGAAATGGCTCCCTGTTGACTCTTTGGTATTTAACATACCACACATAGCACAGAAGCACTACTGGACCAGACAGGGCCAAGGCACAAGGTTTAGCAATAAATTGGCCCCACATACAGCTAGTGGGCCCTGCTGCATGACTGCCTCAGTAAGGCTCAGTGCACCAAAAGGCAGGGAGGACACTAAGAATCTTGATCTGTTTAAAAAACAGTTGCTGGCTTTACCCCACAGCTTTAATTTATTTATTTGGGACAGGAACTGCGGCCGTACAGCCTCTCCTCATCTCCAACAGCCAGTCAGAGCTCTCTGAAGCCTGCACATCAGAACCAAAAGCTGTTACATTTAACATGGTTTTAGTGTAAGAAACCAAAGTCCAGAGGGCTTGAAACAGAACCACCCCTTCCCTGGAGGTTTGACTTCCCTTCTTCCCCCTCGCTTCAGCTCTCAGTTTGTCCCAAGGCCATGTGCTTGTCCAATTCTCCAAAGAGGACTTTCCAGTCTGGATCAGAAGAAAGATGGGTTTTTCTCTGCTCAATCCTTTCTGCTGTGTCACTGCTTTAGAGCCATCACAAGCCGCTGCAATGCATGCTGTCACTTTTCCCAGCAGTGGTCACACTGCTTGTGGCCATAGAGGTCTCACCACCTCTCCAGGCAGACTTGTCCCCACTCTGGTCCCACCTCCTGCCTGCTGCTACCCTGCTTATTTATTGAGCTTAACCTGGGGATTAGTGTTCTTACTCAGAAGGAATAGGCCCCCAAACCTTCAATTTAAATCCTTTTCATGTTCCCTGTTTAAGGTAATGAGATTAATTTTCCTGTGTGTCTTTCAAAGGACACCCTGAAAAGAAGCTTCTCATCCCTCCAATCAAAAATAAAACACAAAGCACGATGTGAAAACAAATGAGTGAATGTATGCTAAGTGCTGCAAGATCATCACACAGAAAGAGCCTTAAAACGCAAACATTTCTAACTTGAGTGCACCCAGAAAAGTGCACATGGCTATGATTACAGAGTAAGTTTTAACTCAGTTAATTATTATCCCAGGATTTCAATAGCTTGGAGGAGGGAGTTTCACAAGGAAGGAGGGAAGAGTTCTGCAAGCACTGTGCTTCACAAGCCTGTTTGTCTGCACTTGGGACTGCCCAGGTGTTGCACAAGAGGCAGCCCACACTGAGCAGCTGCCAGCAAGGGGCTGTGCTGCTCACCATGCACACAGTGCAGGAGGACTTGAGCTGTCTTTTTCCTCTCTGCATGGGAAAAGGACACGCAATTTCTGAGCTAGAGATCTAAGCATGTGTTGAACCAAGGACTGAAAGTCAGTAATGATAGCTGCCTGGCCCAAGCAGCACACAGAGCGAAACCACCCTCTTATTTAAATTTTTCTAAGAGGAGAACTTTCCACTCCAATCTGCGTCAGGGCTGATGCTTCTGGACTCAGGCTAAAACACCAGCCTGACTTCTTGTAGTAGCCTCTCTGAGAAGCCTTGCACCAGCAAACAAGAAAGCAAACAAAATCTCACCTCAGCTGCATGAAGCCTACTTACCCTGGGCTGTGCCAAGCTTGGTCTGAGGAAAACTCTTCAGAAGAGGGGGATTCACACCACCCACTCACCTCTAAACACGCTTGACCTGCACCTCCTGTCTAACTGCCTCAGGAAATTTCCTGAGCTGTAGCAAAACATCCCACACTGCCTGTCTGCCCAAGACCTATCCATTCTCCCATCCCTACAGGCTTGCCCTACAGCAACAGCAAGCTGAAATGCCTGGCATTGAGATGCTGGCATATCCTGTGGGACCCTGGCCCTCTTCTTAAGGTGGTTATTTTTCACATGAAAATGCATTAAGCTTTTCCCACTGTGTGATTTTTGAATCTGCTCCCAGGGTAAGAGAGGTGGACAGCCACACACAGCCAGCGCTTCTGCCAGCATTGCCTTCTGCCCTGGCGACAACACACCAAGCCAGTTAGTTTTATTCTGTGTGCCCTGGCAAAGGAGGCTGACCTCCAAAACGCATAGGTATCTGCTTCCCTTTGTGAGCCATTTCTGTTTCCAAAGGACCTGTGAAGTTAGGAACCAGTAAGTCTTCATTTCCTTTTTCAGAGAACTCTTGACAAAGTGGGATGAGGAAGCCACCCAGATCATTTTGCAGTTGGCTGTCTTCAGCGCTTCCTTCCTTCCAAGCAGCATTCAAGGTGGTCCATTGAGACTGGGTGTTCTGGGAAGCCCATTCCTAAACGTAGCTGTGCTGAAGGGTAGCAGATAAGAGGAAGAAGCTGTATCCACACACTGTCTCAAACTGGAGAAGAGCATATCAGTACAGCACAGCAACAACAAGGCACAAATAACACCTAGCACACTTCAGAAATATTTAGGTGTGCAAAGTGCGCAAATGTACCTGCACTGCAACATCCTGAGAATTAATGCCAATTTCACCAGACTCTCTGTTTAATTTAATAAAAAGGTGGAATACTTCAAAATAGCTGTTTTTCCCCCAGTTTCAAAGGAAACATTCTGTTTTGCTTTAGTTAGAAGCAATTATTGTTAGAAAACAAACAAACAAACAACGATTAAAATAATATTGAGAACTCCTGAACTAAAACAGAATACTCAGGAGGCTTAGAAAACAAGGTTTTTTGTTTCTTTGTTTGTTTGTTTTGTTTCTTTGGAAACACCAGATGTTTTTGTCACTCACCTGTAATAATTTTTCTCCCAAGTTTTTGCAATTGTGATAACACAATTTCCTCTTCCACTTTTCTCCTGACTCATGTGAACTGGGCATACATCTGACCTGGGGCTTGCTGTCTCATCTGTGAAAAGCCAGCCCCAAAATTTGCATCCAATTGTAGTCTCTACACTAGCTATTAAACTCCTTGGGTTTGTTTAGGGGCAGGTTTTCAGTTGGCCTTGCAGCTGAAAGCCTTCAGTCAGGTCTACTCAGCTGCCCATTGCAATTTGAGGCATTCCTTCACCTCACACAGGTGGATCCTATTTCCTACATCTACCGACTCTGTCTTTCGGCTGCTCCAGATGAACAGCATTAGAAGATAGCTCACAGGAGGGGATATTTTCAAAATAGATCCAGAGAATTTTGTTGTGGTGGAAGTTTTGGGGCTGGAAGCTTACAGCTTCTCACAGGTTAATGGATGCTGATTCAGGCACCCTGTGGTTAGTGTCCTGGTGTGTAAGATGTTACCCATGACTTAGACCATGTCTCCACGCTGATTCAACCAAAGGCGTGAAGCCAGTGCACAGGATCCAGGGCTGTTAGGTGTTTCCCATGCAGATGCTTTCATTTAGCACCAATGTTGTATGAAAGGAACTCATTTTGTCCTTCTCTTCCTGTGGGTAAGTCCCTCGCATTGCGAGCAAGTTTGTCATGAAACACCAGCACAAAGGACTTCTTAGCATTGCTTTAGGAAAAACATTATCTCCACAGCTTCACTAACTGTACAACTGGACCCTTGGCTGCTGTAATCACAGGGGGGGAAAGATAAATCTGTATAGCCTTATTAATGATTTTCCTTAATGTTGTATGAAATATCATCTTCATCTCT
Organism: Tympanuchus pallidicinctus; assembly: GCF_026119805.1. Taxonomy (NCBI): domain Eukaryota; kingdom Metazoa; phylum Chordata; class Aves; order Galliformes; family Phasianidae; genus Tympanuchus; species Tympanuchus pallidicinctus. The sequence continues at coordinate 35,386,096 of NW_026294747.1, read as the reverse complement.
GGTCTGCAAAGCATCCGAGTCTTTGAGCACAGCTAAAATTAGCAAGGGAGCCATTTGGAAGCAGCATTCCTATGGGCGGTGGTGAGCTGCCTGGTGAGTAGGGGTCCACCAGTGCAAGCTGCCTTGGGGAAGCTGCTGCTGTGAATGACACCATCCTTCCTGGGGAGACAGCAAACCACCACAGCGTGGGTGTGAAGAACGATGGAGCAGTGCTGGGTCCTACTATAAAGGGAGCTTTAAAGGGTGATCTAAAATGGAGGTATGCCCTAACGCAGGTTGGGAGAGGCGCCATCTGCCCACCAGTTCCACTGAAGTGAGCAGCAGTTCAGCGCCTCTCCCACTGAGCCTCCAGAAGTTCTCCTGGAGGAAGCAGGAAAGTGCAAGCTGGCTCCCAGTGAGGGATCTGACTTTACCTTATTTTGTGAAGTGGTGAAAAAGAGGCAGTGATGGTAAATGCAAATATCTGCAACACATCAGGGCCTCAGCACGGAAAATATTTTGAACCTGCTCACCCCTTGCAATACACAAGCATGCAGATAAAGGAGCAGTGTGGCTGTGACATGTGATTCACATAGGCCTTGCTGCAAAGACCAACTGCTCTTCTGGAAAGAAATGTTGCTGAAAAGTCTCATTGAGTAAGGAGTCTTTGGACTCCCTCTAAGACGTGATTGAAACAGGTGCTGAAGATCTGCTCTTAAGAGGGAGAGCTTGACACGCATTGCTGCCTTTGGCATTACAAGAAATGAAGAAGAAAGAGGAAATGATCTGAGCTGTATGCACGCAACATGAGCTGCATCAAACAGCAGTTAGTACGATTCTCCCAGGATGCAGTTTTGCAGCTACATTACTGTCACTCTCTCTCTTAGTGCTGACAGCCAAATTATTTCTTGCATAGCTGTAGTCACACACCTAATAAGCTTGATCCTGCACAAACCCAGAGCATCTTCCCTTTGCTAACAGGTATTCTGTTGGGTCCTGTGCCTGCAAAGCACCAAGATCTCCAGTGTAATTCCAGACGTGGTGCTGGCATGGCTCTGAGCATCCCCAGGGTGGGCCCCAGCTCCACCCAGCCCTTGCAAGCTGTGTGCTCCCCATCTGCCAGCCAGGCTGCGGGTGTCACACAAGAGAGCCTCTGTGCCAGCAGCCAGCACAGCGCACACTGATTAATTCTAAAGGAATGAGGGAGAGGGAAAGAGATGTTTTTGCTAGCAAGCAGCCAGCAATTAAGGATTGCAATAATACTAATGAGCCTGACCAAGGGTGATATTAGCTTCTCAAAATACTTATAGCAAAACTAATACTACAGGTCTGCAGTGGGGAAAGCTGAAGTGTAGCTACTCTATGGTTTATCTTATCCCTGCTGCTGGGTGCCATAATTAAAGCATCCCTGATCCATCAAAGCACTTTCCAGGGACAGAGAGCAGCAGGGGCTGAGAGAGTGAAGCCTCTGGCCCTGCCACTGCTAGCCCAAGTCTGCATGTGCCCCAGGTCACTAGGACCCAGCACAAACCTGCCCTGGAAACAAGGCAGAGCCTGCAATGGGCATGCAGCCTGCAGGACTCAGACTGTGAGCTCCCTGGGGCTCAGGCTGCTTGCAAATATCATTGTGCATCTGCCTGGAGAAGGTTCTGCCAGTCCTCTCCTTTGCAGGGCCACAAGGATTACAAACTGGTAAAAACAGCACTGGCAGAGTTAAAAGTGTGATGCTTCCAGCTGTAAGTGTACCCACCAATGTCTGCTGTTCAGGCCCTCCCTCTGTGCAGGGCTTTCCTCAGGTGCATAAGGTTCCAGCAAAAGAGCAGATTTCCATCCGTGATATATAATAATGTGAGGTGAAAGACTGTGGGGTCCTGAGCAGAGTAAGGTGGATATTAAGTAGGATTTCTGGCTGGGCCTGGCCCATGCAGTTCCATCAGGTTTCACCTTTGCTCAGCCCAACTTGCAGAGGCGCTCTATGCAAATGCAGTTCTCAAGCTCTGACACACGTGACTTTTGAAATGTTCAAGCTATTCAGAGAACAATTTATAGGATCAAATTTTCCTATGTCCCCTCAAGTCATTTTATTAATCACTGGGACCATTCTCAAATGCCTTTCAACACTGAGAAATTCCAGTTAATCATAGCCTGCCCTGCTATCACCCTTCTCAGCATTAGATGGAGAAAGAAATGATGCAGCGAGGACCTTAGTCACACTAACAGTGCTTCAAGGCTAAGTGGGGAATGGGATGTGAATCATCTTTGCCTTTTCTTTCATTTAAGGGAAATAGAGAATACAACTGCTGCTCTGACTATGAAATGCAAAAGACAGTGACAGCGCTTCCTGCTTTATTCCCACACGGGTCCATGCAGCCCAATCCTTCCCTGCATGCAGTTATATGGACTGAAATAGCCCAGCTCTATTTAAAGCCATTCCTTGGAGATTTGCTGACTGCATCTTAGTGAACAGAAAGCTGTTATCCAGGACTGGCTGTGGAGTGAACCAAAGGATACTTTCCAAAAAAGCCAGTTCCTGTTATGTAACTCAACCTTACCTTGTCCAGAGACTTTTTGCGCATTACAGATGTAGAAGGGCAGCAGGATGTGGTGTGAGGAGAAAGCAAGCCAGCTTGTCAGGAAAGTGCAAGCATGGTAATGATAAGCACTGCACCCCTTCACTTTTAAAAAAATTTTCACAGTTTGCTGAAATCAACAGGGCACTTTTGGCACCCAAGGTACGGAGCAAGGAGCAGCTTGAGCAAGCAAAGGGGAATATGAAGTCATTGGCCAACATGGTAGGGAACAGAAGGTGAAGCAGGATCTCCCTCATGCAGCCCCACAGGAGTGCTGCAAAGGAGCATCCAGGATTTGTTTATGTGCTTTGAGCAAGGGCTCTACTAAAGAGCTGAGCGCTCAGCTCCAGCTCCTTCTACCACTTCAGCCTGCTCCTGCCCTACTAAACGTAAAGACCTTTTGGGGCATTGAGGCCATGGTATCTGCAGTGGTTTCCTGCCAAAGCAACAGGAAGCTGCAGGCATCACATCTACGCCCAGAAGCTGGTCATGCTGTGGAGCCTTTGCAAGCTGCCCAAAAGGGTCAGGGCCAGCCAGTGAGCCTGTGGCAAGGAAAAGCTGTGCAACTCACTGCAAGCCAGCTGGGCAACTGCTTGCTGCAAGCAAAGAGCTCATTGCATGTCTGCCCTAGGGAGGAATCCTAGCGAGCTTCTGGACAAGCAGCAGCTGCTGTGCTTTTGTTGGGATTTCCTGGCCTGAAATACATGTATATGTGCTGTGGTGCTGTGCATACACTGAGCCTGACAGGTTATATGCATCAGGCTTCCTGCACTGTGGGCGGCAATCTGCTCAGGGTGGCCAGAGAGCTGCAGCTGCTGTTGCACAACAGATCCCAGGATTTCCAAACACTTGGCTGTTGCTGGACCACAGCTGTAGTACTGCCTGGTGTCAGCCCAACCAAAGCTCTTGGCTTCAGCACCAGCATCACTTTCAAGGGTGCTAAGAGCTTGTCCAGGCACAAGGTGCCCACTCTGTTGTTTGGTACCCTCTTTCAGGAACTAAGATGTGGCCACCTGCCCCTGCTGGTCCCTTCCATGAATTAACATGCACACGCCATTAAGCTGCTGGCTTTCCTGGCTGATCTGAGCACAACTCTGGATAGCAAGCTGCCATTAATCTAACAGCCAGGTTTGTACATTGCATAGCTTGTCATTAACTTTGGTACATCTCACTTTTGTTGACATGAGTTCCTAGCTGTCCATGCTCAAATGACATGTGGAGCATGGAATCTCCCCACCCCCAAACCCTTCTATCACTGGATAAAGCCACCTCCCTAAACCATGGCCAACAGCCTAATTGCAGCTCTCAGCAGCATGCCTGTATTAACACACTCCCACACTGTAATGCCAAGGTCATAGATTCAGGCTGCAGCCCTGTCTGCAGAGATAGTGTTGACAGTTTTCTTGTTCTGCCTCAAAGCCATTCAGCCCATCTTCCCCCCACCCCCCACTGCTGCCAGCTAGTAGTCGTAAAGCAGTGTCCCCTTACATGAGCTCCTGTGCAAAACAGGCTAGGAGCTCACTATTTTGTTTTGCTTGATGAGATTTATCAGCCTATCGGGATAAACAGATCTGTTCCTAGAAGCTTTGCTGCAGGAGCTGGCAGCCTCCACCAGTCACCAGAGACAAAGAAGAGAAGGCAATGCCAGAAGTTACAGGAGATGGCAGCTTCCAAGGCCACTCCTCTCCCTCCATCAGCCTGAGCACATCTCTCCAGCAGGCCCTGCCACAGCTGCATGCTCCTGCAGAGCCTTTGTGAAATGTGGGAATCAAAGCTGTGCTTAGGGCAATCTGACTTATGTTGGCTAATACAGAGGGGCCTCATTCTCTGAGTTGAGCAAACCCATAATTTTTGCTGGGGATGATGGGCTCTGGAAGCATGCTGAGCCACTGGGGGACCTGGTCACGTTGAGCACTGCTCTGCAATTTGTTTGCTGCCCAGAGCGTTTCAGGCTGTCAGGGTTACATGAAGCTCTCTGAACAACAGGCTGAGTCTGATACTTAAAGATATCACAGTCACCATCCTAGAGATCTTTCCAATCTGGTATCGTCTTCAGCCATGTCTCGTGCTTGAGATGTCAGAATATAACCTCATTGTCACCAGGGCTCCTAGTCAAGCAACAGAACAGACCTGTGTAGGGAGATGCTTCTGCCTGTTAGGGAGACCATCTGAGCCACCCAGTAGCAGGACTACTAGCAGCTATGTACGAGATCCCAGCTAGAGCTGAGTTCTGCAGTGCTGCAGAAATGCAGGAGCTTTTCAGCCCCAGCTTCAGGGAAGGCTGCTTGCTTCTCAGCAGCATAGCAGAAGTTTCTCAGGCATAGATCACAGAAGAGACTTCAGATCCTCAGTCATGATGCTGGTAGGTTGTACAAGCCTACATTCAAACTGAGCTGACACCAGACAGGGAGACTACTGAGCTCCAGGACACCATGGGCCAGGCCCTTCTCGCCTGGCATGAGGTTGAAGTGGGCCCGCAGAATGGCAAACACCGCAAGCCAGACCATTGGCTCGTACAGTGGGAAATTCCAGGTTGCTTCCACACATGGAATCTTCATTTGCAGGCTTGCTTTGGTGGGATTCCTGCCTACACCCAGACTGTATGAAAAATAACAGGGCTGAAAGTGAAGGTATCAGCTCTATGGTATGCACAGAGCTCCTGAATCAACACTTTCTTTGCTAACTGTGGTGTGGCAGACATCATCCATTTCCCCAGTAATGTTCAGTTAAATCTGATGAATGCGTGTGAGGTGAGCAGCACGTGCCATCACATGTGCTGGTGTTGGGGCTGGCATTCCCCACATCACCTGCTGACAGGGGGGTGCCTGGGTGACTCAGCTCCCATGACGTGCTGCCACTCATCAATAAGGGTTTGCCACTTCCAGCCTAATTAGCGAGGCCAAGGTCACGTGCATTTGAGGTGACCTTTCTTCTCTGCATTACTTGATGCACTACAAAGGGCCAATGCCCTTCTTTCCCCATTGCCTTACGAAGCAGATAGCTACAGGATGGATCTACCTTGAACAAATGATTCCCATAGCAGATGAAGGGCAGCAGTGTGCACACTGAAGAAGAGAAAAGGGAATGCAAAAAGCAGATGCCAGCGCAGAATGGTCTTGGGGCAGATAAACCCTTTTTTGTCTGGCAGCACTCTCACATTACCCACCTTGTCTGTGAGAACCTGGGAATGCTTCTTAATGAGGGCAGGACTAAGACAAGGCCTGGAGGAACTCCCAGAAGCCTGGAGGAGCTTGGGGAGATGACAGGAAGCTGAAACAAATCCAGACAGATGTATACAGATGGAGCTGCTGTCTGCAATTGCTATCCTCAGAACAAAATCACTCCTAGATCAAGCTGATATAATTTCTAACTGGATGTGCCGGATTTCAGCAGATGGGCGTGTCATACAGACGCTGTCCTTCTAGTGTTTTAGCTGAGAAACCAGATTGTTTCCCTTGGTAACTGGCTGAGACAAACTCTCCTTCTCAGCTCTGGAAAGAAGAAAATTTTCCACACTCCCCAGGGCCCCTCTCTGATGGGACAGGCTGGGAAGGAGGAAGGATTCTGGTTGGCCCTGGAGCAGTGGGGTTTGGTTCTCCTCCTTACCCTTTTTTCCTCCTTTCCTTTTATTGTGCCTGGCTACTGCTGAAATAGAGAGGCAGTGGCTCACAGCCTTGGAAGGCTGTGACTGGCAGAGCTGTGCCAGTGCTGGTGACCAACCACCGGTTTGGCCTTAACTGTGGTTTTCTGGGGAATCACCCCAGTGATTGTATGAAAGCAAATAAAGCACACACCTGATGGCTCCTGTGCATCTCATTTCCCTAACTCAGGGAGCCAGCATCCTCCACAACTCTGGCTGGGGCTGCTTTGTGTTTGCAAAAGCTGCTAAGGCTGGAAAACTTCAGGGAGATTTGCAATGCTGGTTCATACAGGTGATCAAGCAGTGCTTTTCTCCATGTTACCAGGCCGACCTCCTTCACTGTCACACTAATCAGCTGGTTGTATTTCAATATTAACAGCTACTTGAAAAAAGTGCCTTGTGCAATTTTCTGGTTAATGCACATCTCCCTAGGATTCTCCTCACCTACTTTCATAGTGATTCAAGTGGAAATACTGCTATGGCCCTATTTCCACTGAACAAACAGATTACGGGGCCACATGCTGATGGAAGGTTCAGTGGCAGTTTATGTGTTCTGCTCTTATTTTAGCAGCAAAAGAAAAAACGGATGTTTCCAGCAGACAAAGATAACAAAGCAGCACTGCCAGCTCTACTCAGCTGGTGAACCAGAAGGCTGCTGTGTGGAAGTGCAGTCAAGCCACCTAGTTGCAACACATAGGCAAAAAGCACTAGTACTACTATGGCTCTCTGTACTGGCTGTTCACTTACAATGCAGGGCAACAGAGCATCCTCCTTTCTCAAAAATGCATTCCTTGTTGCAGTCCTACTTCTGCCTCCCAGTAGCATTCTGCTGCCCCAGAGTACCACAGATTTTTGGTCCTGGAGTTGAGATGCCTTTCCTTGACCCACGTGTGTCACTTTGAATCTCCCATACATGTGCAGACTCCAGGAGGAAAGTCTTTAGGGATGTTTTCAGTGAGCTTGGAGAACCAAGGTGGGAAAAATATGCATCTGAAAGACAGATTTGGTAGGTGGAAAAAAAAAAGGACAAAAACAAGCTGATAGCAACTGCAGGATGTACATGCCATAATGCTTACTTGAAGAAAGGCACATTCCTTCCATTTTTTCAACCAGCTTTGCCTTGCAACTGAACAAAGCAGTTCAGTTGAGACCTCCATAGTAAGAGCATCTTCCCAGGAACACTTCTTCCTCTCTCTCTCTCTCTCTTTTTTTTTTTTTACTATGCTTTTTTGTTTGTTTGACAGCTTTTCACTCATCTTATGTAGCAACAGTTACATAAGACACAGCAAGGAAGGCCATGCTCTGGCCTCAACATGCATGGTTTCAGCTCACTCAGCTTCTCCTTCGGGGGATTTCTAGCAGAAAGTCACCAGCACCGTAGCTCACGCGACTCCTCCAGCAGCCCATAAGCAATCTCTGCACTCAGCTGAGGAGCATGTGCCCTTCATCAGCATCAGCTCTTCCACATGACCCATGCTTACCCAGACCCCATCCTGCTAGCAGCGGTGAGAGGATGATTGACTTGTTCATAGCCCTTCATTCTCCAGCCCCTGGGCTTTTGGAATTTGAAGGGATTTTCGAAAGATTCCTCTTTGTGAAAAATATCTGTCAAAGTTAGAATCTCCATTAGTACTCATTCTGCAGCACCTGCTCTTCTCCATTTGCACACTACATGAGTCTGTTTCCCTTTGCTCCTTATCTGCTTAAAAGCAGGAATATTTGGGTCAAAAAGCTGTAAGAAAGCTTGTGAATGTACAAGCTACCTGTGTCTGGAGGCACTGTCATTTCTCTTGGCAAAATGACTGTGAGGAAAAAATGAAAATCCCTCAATCTTTGCCCTACCAAAGATGCATGAGAGTCTGCAGCAATTACCATGAATGGAGCAGCAGCAGCCTCCCATCCAATGGGGATCGTGGCATGGCGTCAGCTCGTCACTTAGAAAGCCCTGTACGGTTGAGCAATAACAAAGCCACCACATTTTGGGAAGAAGAAAAGAAGAAGGAAACCATGCAAGACAGGGATTTCCCAAACTGCGACACCACCTTCATACGAGGTACTTTTGAATGGAGGAGTCTGGAAACAGGAAAACCAGGAGGGGGTTTTGCTGCCTTCACTTCTCCTTGCTGAACCCAAAACCCAGGTTCCAGCTGAGGCCATGACACAGTTCCCTGCCTCGGGCAGTGTACTGCAGGTTCATGTAAATACAGATACTGAGAGCTGAAAGATGTGCACAGAGTGCACAAGTGACCACCTGCACTGACTGTTTGCAGACCTGTGGCACTGGGAAATACTGCCAGCACCCTTGAGCATGGTGCTCACCCTCCTTCCCAGCACCTCTGAGGCTGGATGGGGCCACTGCAGCACCCTGCAGACCTTAAAGCCCTCAGCCTGAGGACCTTGCTCAGCTGCAGCATCCAGTGCAAAGAGGATCTAGATCTCAAACTGCTATCCTGTACAGCCGCGGCTGAAACACAATTAGGTTTGACCTGCAGCCCCAGGCAGGAAGATGTCACTGCCTTTCTGACCACGAGAGATAAAGCTGAGAGCAGAGCAGACTCAGCTTAACAGAGGAAAACCATTGTTCATTGCTTGTAAAAACAGGAGCAAAGCAAACACCACACTACCCTGCTGCAAGAAGCCCTTCTGTGCTGAGCGGACACAGCAGGCTTCACTGTAAGAGATTCAAAGGCAGTGGCACAACAAATCCCCTACAGAGGCTGAAAGCCATGCACTCTCTCACAGCCCTTTCCTTCCTTCGCAGGATCCATATCATGGCTGCATGCTGTGCTGGCTCAGTACTCCCTGCAGCTGCTGAGTGTGGGAATTCCCTGCTGGGTGGGGCCTGGGTGCGGTGTGGGCACAGAGCAGCCCTGTGCTACTGCACGCAGGGTGGGTCTTTGGGCAGCTGCCAGCATTCTGTTTATGGCTTATCAGAGCAGCAGTTAACTGCATGTAACTTGGAGGGGACAGGGTGAGGAGAAGCACTGATAGGACAAATTTCAATTGACTTCTTATCCTGACATTTTATGTTACTTTTCTACAGAACTTCTTGTCATCTGTGTATCACAGGTGTGCAAACAATGCCCACCTGAAACAAAGTGGGCAGGTTCTGCTGCAGCTGTATTTAACTTTGCTGTGAGTCCTGCTCAGCAACATGGGTAGAGCAATGGCAGCACACAGCATCCTCTCCAGCTCAGGTACCCTTGCATGACCCTTGGCACTGCAGACAACACATACAAATACCTCACGTTGCTCGCAGCAATGCAGCCTGGGGATCATGCTTCTACTGCTGGAGTGTGTCATAGGCTAGTGATGCGTGTGAGGCTGGCAAAGAGCAGCTGTTGATTCTCCCAGGTAACCAACCAACCATCACAGAAAGATTTACAGTGCCAACGCAGCACAGCCACACAGCCTGCAGTACGTCCGTCTGCATCAGTGTGCTTTCTACACTCTGGCAGGATGGAAGAAGGGGGGAAGGCAGTGTTTCCCACTGGGTCTGTGAAGGTGCTGTGTCTGCGCACCACACTGCTCATGTCGAGCTGAACACAGTGAGCCTGAGCCTGGGGCTGGAACAATGCCACGTGCTGCCCTGCTCTTACAGCACTTGGCACCGCCAGCCCTCCACCCTCACACCCCCCTCCCAGAACTGGCTTTCAGCACATCCAGCCTACACACGTTCATTCTTGTTGCAAAGCACAAGTGTTCACACACTGATTACGTGTTTTGAATTGCTACTGAAGTGGGGCAGCATATACATTGTTACCTACGCCTGAAACCAGGGCTGTAAGTCATTTTGAAAATGGCTTACACTTGAACACGCACTTCATCAACAGAAGTAGTTTCTCAGTCTTCCTGCTGACGGCGCTGTACATACTACTGTTTGTCAATAGGCACATCTTCAGAAAGCATAAGTCATATAATATCCTGATTGGAAGGGACCCATTAGGATTGTCAAGTCCAACTCCCTGACTCCCTCAGGACCCGGAACCACAGGCTGAAAATCCACCAGAGGCTGAGGACACATTGCTCTCCGCCTTGCTGCAGGTCAGGCCACCTCCCTGGCCACCACTAAAAGTGCTTTTATCTCCTGCTTCTTTTGCCAACAGCCTTGAGACCAATGGTTGGCTTTCTCACAGTCACATCCTGTCACCTTCAGACACCAGAGGCTACACTGGGGCAGTGAGAAGCTAAGCTGCTCCGCTAGCCTATTTTCAAGGTTCACCACATCCTCAGGTGAAATGTTTTTCTGCCAGTCAGGCATTTCCAAATGCTGCTAGCTGAAACAAGGCTAACATCAAGTGCAAATCAACTTCTTCATGGTGCCAAAAGGTATGCACATGTGCAGATGATTTAAAGGACACGGATGGAAAGAGGTGAGAAAGAAACTCATACGTTCCACTTGTGCTAAAATCCAACCCAAAGCAGCTGCTCCACTAGTACCCAACTTGCTGTAGGTTTTCTTAGCATCTTGCTGGAAGCTCTACCTTCCTCACACCTCAGGATGCACTGACCTGAGACCTCTTCCTGGCTGCCTGCATTTCTCTTTTTGGATTCCAGAAAGAAGGCTTCCACATACTCACAGAATGAATATCGCTCCCCTTCCCAAGGAAAGTATTTACTCATTTGAGAGCCTATCAGAGAGTCTATCACACCTACCAGATGCACCACTAGCTGAACTAGCTGACCTGTTTGCAGTTCCTGTCCTGCACTGCCCCCTGGGCTGGTATGACTGGTGCAGGACCAGCAGCAAGGCTGAACAAGGAGCCAACACAACTTCTCTGGATGGATTATTATTTTTTTAAAATAGATACACTTCTGAGTCAGGTTCCCTGGATAACTTGGAAGTTGCTTCTCTGCTCCTATACCTGTTGCATGGCCCAGCCAAGAAGAAACGACTAAATAACACCATCCCCAAAGAAACCTCCTTCAGCCCAGTACTGGCCTACAGAAGGGATGTCAGTGTCAAGTTACAGCTTGTGTCACCTGCTCACAGGTGTACACTGCATTTTGGAGGACTAGGCGTCATTGCCTGAGTTTAAGTTAAGAGTGATCAGAGGAATAAATGAGAAATCTGTTCCTTCCCTCCTTTGGTGATGTTGACTAATTTCCACAGTGTCTGCCATTCATTTGCCTTTACTCCAGCCCTACAGCTACTTCAAAATCCTACAGTGATCCAGGCCACTAATGCAAAAGAGAGTGAATGCAAAACAACAAACCTTCCCTGCAGTTTAGTAAAGAGTGGCTTATTACAAATTTAAGAGTCCTGCTGCTGGCTGAAGGAAGCAGACAGACATTGCTGGGATCAAAACAGGGAGGAGTAACTCCTCCATCACAGAGGATCATTTGTCACTGAAAGGAATCTCCACTCCCAGTTATGCAATCCGAGCCTGTATGCACTCATGCCATGTTTTTCTGTTGTTTTGTTTTTCCTCAAAGAAACCCTAAATATGCAGGCAATTCCTCAGCCTGTGTGTAAAACGACATGCTTCTTTTGCCTTCAGACAGGACGGCTTTCATCCCCAAGCCCATTCACAACTGCCTTTGACTGACTTGAGAGAAGGTGACTTTATAGTCTAAAGAATCCATTTTCAACAACCGTCTGTACAGGGTGTCACAGAAGGTAAGGGTTTTTTGTTGTTTTGCTTTTCTACTCCCCCTCCCAGAAAACAGATATAACTTACTGGCAAAAATTTATTTGGGCTTGCGTTTCTTAACCTGCCCTGCATACTGTGCTGCTAAAGTCATAGCTAGAAGAACTTACTCCAGAGGCTGCTGGTGCAACATGCATTAAATCAGCTGAGACGTGACAAGTTGCATAGCAAGGACTTCTGGTGAATCTACAGTGACCAAACACTCAACTATAGCTGACAGAAAGCACTTCAATGTGGATTACTCAATTCTGCCAAACGCAGTTAACTGAATTTTGGTACTGCTCAGTCTATTTATCCTCCAGGATAGATGCACTACAGTTCCTGTATTTAATGCTGCAGCACAGAATTCTCCTAGATGGTGACACAGGAAAGACTACTTCTGAAGAAAAGGTTGCTATGCTAAGAAAGGTGTGGTGAGCAGCAGCAGTTAGCAAAGATTTTTGATAGCTATTTTAAAAAATGCAAGGTTATCTGTACAGACATATAACGTAATAGGATATTTTTAAGTAATTATTTCTTAATGGAAGAATCATAATGAAGAAAAAAAATCCTGACACCAGTTGCTTTAAGCAGCCTTGCACAATAAGCACATGACTCTCTGGGCTTTACTGTGGACATGAGCCTTAAGCTCACTGTTCCAACAAATCCTGAACTACAGGATATCTCACATTGCTTCCAAAACAAGGGATGGAACAAATCGTTACTAGCAAGAACTGGCTGGAACAAGCTGTGACAGTCTATGAACTTTCCATCTGAAAAAATAACTCATTACAAAACAAAGAACAACTCGCTCTCCCATTATTACCCCAAGGAGTATAGTGCTTTTCCTAGAAGGAAAAGCATGAATACTCCCACAGATATGCTTCACAAACTTGATCTCATGAACCAACAAGTTCTGAAAAACTCAAAATAGCAGGCTTCATTCCATGTCAGGTGAAAAATGGATTTTTTTTTTTCCTTCAGATCAACTACATCTTCCATGTTACTTCTAACAAAACACACACTGAGTCAAAACATTTATTCTTTGGTACTTCTCATTAGTACTTAAAAAGCAAAGGAGTAGAAAAGGCAGAGGAGAATGCAGAACATTATTCCATGACACTAACAAGCACTGTTTACATATACACAAGAACTCACTCCACATGAATTCCCAATACAGCTCTCTATACTTAAAAAGACTGGCACCACTGAAGGCTTTATAGTGAGAAGGTATGGTCCAACACTGTGCATCACAAGTTGATTCAGTGCCATATGCTGCATTTACAAAGTACCTGAAATCCTAGGAAGGTTCATTACTGCCTGCCTTAATATTTTGTTTCTGGATGAGTACACAGACAACTCTTGATGATCCATTTATATTATGATTTCCCATTAAACTAATTGAGCCTATAAAACACGCCTTTACTGTTCTACTGCGGCGCCCTCAGGGGCAGGGGGGCATTGCTCGTAAGTAATTCAACTGCTTTTCACCAAGGAGTCCAATAAATACTGATTTACCTAAGCAGACTGCATGTACTTTGTATTTGTGTCCTTTACGCTCTATACTAACAGAGCACAGGGAATAAATATAACGTGGCGCAGTTATGGGGCTATGCAGGGCCAGCCCAAGTTTAGTACAGCTAATACTCATCTAGGTCAAGTAAGACAGACTCAATCCTACTTCTGCTTAACAATTCATGCACTCACACTCTAACCATTTCTACCAGCCTGCAGCACTGTCATACAAACTACTCTTGAGACACTCTACCCAAAACCAGAATTGTTAGGATCACACCATGCATCCCAAGTTTCTCTGCATGTGCCACACAGGTGACATACCTGTATGTCACACATACCAGCAGGTGACACCAGATACAATTCAACAGTGCTCACAGCTGAAACAGTTTGGCTGCAGATGCTATCTGCTTAAGAGCATGAGAAATGGGATACACATATACCCGTCAAACAAGGGGTTTTCCCATAAGGTCAGGTATCGATCTTCTTCACAGCCTTTTTGCTTTAAGCAGTAAAAATCTTGAAGGAAAATCCCCATCAGTAGTTCAAGAGAGAGCCACGAATCTTCATTGCAGGACAGGGTACCAGCAAAAACGGCATTTCAGCTGCCACAACTTAAAATTTGCTATCAAAAAGGATGCAACATTCCCAAACAATGTACTGTAGACAATGTATTTCATCATGTCTAAACACGAGGTGCAATTTTCTGCATGCAAAAACATGAAGTATGAACAAACGCCCACCGCCCTCAGAAGAACAGTGCAAGTTACACAACCACATATAAGCTTCCAAAATTTGGAATTAAAGGTCTTGCAGGGAGCTTTAATACTGAATACCATGCAAATACACTCTAGCCATATGACTCCCCGACTGTCATATGCCTTTTAACTGGTTTTGTTCAAATTTTTATGTGCAATTAAAGCCAATCAAGAACAAAGTATCAGTGGATAATGTTTTTTGCCAAAGTAAATAATGACTCCAGTATACTCAACATTCCAGGTTGTTTTATAGTTGTAATATTAGGAAAGATTCTAGGAAAGTTCAGAAACTCAGCTGTCACTCACAAAGACATGTATACCTTTCCAAATGTGCCTCTAGTGTTTAGCCAACTGTTGCATAAACCCCATAGTTCTCAAATAATCCACTCACTCCTCTCCCCAAAAGCAGAAATGGCTTCATCTTACTATCTGTACAACAGTATCTGACATGACAGAAGCTGAAATCTAGGAGCAGTATTAAAAATTCAGGGAATCTGACAAAATCAGCATTTCATACTATTTTGGAAGCATAAGAAAAAACATTTGAGCATTAGAATCTCAAGTCAGCTAAACAATTAGCAATATATTTTATTAAAGCCAAACAATGAACTGCATCTCTTTTACTACAACAAACTTGAAGGATACACGTTCAAGAGGCTTTAAGTGTAAAGTGGAGGAAAAAAAAAGAATCAAGCAATCCCAACTTCTGAAAACTTACGAGGCCTTCCCAGAGGTCTCAGAAATCAAAGAGAATTTTAGAGCAATGAAGACCAGTGGAATTGCAAGACAGTGGAACGAAGGTAAGGAGCGAAGTCATATTAGCTTGGTGTCTTTCCAGGAGGACTTTCATGTCCACCCAACCACCCAACAGTTACAAGAATCTAGTAATCTTCCCTTTCTCAGTCTCTGCTCCATCACCTCTCTGTTTGCATGGATACTGAAGCCTCTCCAATCCTAACAAAACAATAAAGCAGTTTCCTTCATTTTGACTCAAGTTTTTCAGTCTTAACTTTTCTCCTAGGCTAGAATCTTTGAAGATGTGAGGAGAATTGCTTCCCAGAGACATTCTTGTTCATGGATCTTTTCTGTCAGCCCCATCCAGCCCAACACAGATTTTGTCATTACCCAAAGACTCCAGGCGGGTAGGGGACATCCAAAATCCCAAAGTACACAGAGAATTCGTTTCCCCTAAGTGCCAGCTTCAGAGCTATTCAATTGTAACAGACATCTATTATTCCTTCCCCTTCCCAAACAAATTTGTCTGAAGGACTGCACAGGGAATCACAGCTAAAGTTTTTTCTTCAGCTTTTGTTATACTTTCTCATACAAACCTGAGCAAATCCTCAGGATTTAAATTGATGTCCTTTTAATTTTTCCTGGGATAAAACAGTAATGTTATAAGACTTTCAACATCAGGGAAAAAGAGAATAAATGGAAATGTAACAGTTATCAAGACACACACCACAATCTGATACAAAACATTACACTAGGAGTAAAATAGCTCAGGTGAAAACAGAGCTGAGGACAAAATTTATATTAAGATAAAATTAACAGGCAAATAATCACCATAGAAACATTCGAAGTCATGTATTTTGATGAGAACTTCATAAAACAAAGAATAAAAAATACATTAAAAGGAGACATTGAGTATTTCAAAAACCTCTGTTTTATTTGTACAGAGTAAAATACATTGTATTGTGAACATTGTTTTCATCCCATAATCGAAAGCCATTATTAAGTGTCTTCTTTTCACCAAATACCCTGGTCAGAAGCACAGACAATGGAAATAGGAAAGCTAATTAGTCTCTCTCTGCCAGAGCTACAAGGTGCATGTCAATCTCTGTTTCTGTAAGGATCCTGAAAGAACAAAAAGAAATCCTGAATAGCTTCAATGATTCTTCCCCTTAAACTCCAACCTACTATCTATTCAAATTGCTTTTATACATTTCAGCCCTTTAGAGCCCTGCTGCCAAGGCCACAATCCAACATTTCAACTGTTTTTGAAAAACAAAGGAAGAATCAAAGCCACTAACTCTTTAAGTAGCAAGTGGTAGAAAAAGAATAGGTAATTTCTCCTATGCAATACATTTGCAAGCTGGGACCTGGTGAAAATAATGGGTATGGTAATTAGTGCAATTACTCCAAGGAACACACATGTTCTTATAGCTTTTTCCTTCTGTTTGTTACCCATCTTTCTGAAAAGGACATGACTGGTAAATGAAGTTTGGCACTGGAAAAGGGATTATTCAGCTCTTGTATGCTTTTTCAGAAATGCTACGCTATTCTGTTGTCCTAAACATCCATTTTGAAATGTAAAATCACTCATCAACACCACCTCAACTTTACAGCATTAAGAGGCACTCAAAAGTTTGCACCTGTAGGGCTCTGAGGTTTGAAGCCTCTCTCCTATCCTCACCTGCTAAGTGATTAGACTGAAACAGCAGAGGATTTCCTCCCCACCTCAACTGTTCCTCAGTTTTTTTGTTTTATTTTAATGAAAAAAATCAAACCAAGAGACAATGAAAGACTAAGGCAAAAATTAATGAATGACTCTATGGCAAGCCTGACTAGTAACACATACCTAGATGGTCTTTTTGCAATAATCAAAATGCCTCCAGATTTATTCTTACATTCTTTCACACTATAATATGCTCTATGAGAAGGCAGTCCAGCACACTTTATCTAATGTGAGGCACAGCCTGCAGCAGGAAGATTTCCAGGTATTGTCTGGTTAGGCTGACCTCGTAACCATGCTGCACACACAGGGCTGCACTCCAACTCAGACAATAGTGAAGGCAGCAGGGAGGAAATGGCAGGTCTTCCTTTCAATCTGGGTAAGAATGTGCTGTACTTGGAAAGTAAATGTTCAGCTAGTTCCAAATCACTGCAGTGATTTGTCCAGAATATTTTAATCTTGTTAAAATAACTGCATTAATTGTCATGTTGAAAGTAGATTCCAGATACTCATACAAACCATTTTTTAAAAATTCTCTTAAGCATTAAAGAAATATCCAGAGCAGACATAACAAGATTTTGATCATCATACAAAACAACAATCTTTTATAAAAAGACTGGGCTCCCTAGGCAGATTAAATACTTTAAAGCAGCATCTTGTTTTTATTATTATTATTTCAACAGTGTCTTTTACACATTTTGAAATTACAAGTAAAAAAAATATAACAATCAGAAAACAAAGCTCAAACTTCATGTTCTATCAACAGTGATCATGGTCACTTACCTGAACTTTGGATTTTCCACTGTAACTACACCAACTTCTATTTCTGAAGGTTTGAAATCAATGGATAGTACAGTAGACAGGCATGTTATTGCTGTCTGAAAGATTATAAAAAATTATCAATAAACAGAAAGAACTAAAGCATTTTTAGTAGATTTAGCAATAACAATTATTCTCTCTTCTAGCTTTATTTCCTCCCACCTCTAAACCTCAGCCATAAAGTTTCAAATAGTTTCTGTTTGGTACAGAATATACTGCCTCTCCAGTTCTCTCTCCAAGAAGTTCAATCTAAAAAAGCCAATGGATACATTTTCTTAACAGGAAAAAGAAAAAAAAAAAAAAAGAAAAGCACAAAACCTTTATCAGGCAAAGATTAACATCCCAGGTCCTGAGAACAGAACACGTTCCCTAATTGGCAAACAACAGATGTAATCATTACAGTCCAGGATTATTCAAAGCATGTTACTTGTGTGGCTTCCATTTTGGCTTGTCTTCTGGTCACTAAAATTACACTGGCTGTTTTTAGAAGTTGCATTTAATTATGGCTTTTTTTTTTTTTTTCTCACCTTAGTCATCACCTGTTTTAAGAGGTGTTCTTTCCAACTTCACTCATGCTTTGAAGTCAAGTTATAATAATGCTGAAGATGTATTCCTAAAATGATGACTGACCACAAAAAGCTTTGTAAAACTGCTACATAGCCAGATGCTTACCAAATCAGTTATTTTGCATAGCATTCACATGTCTTAATACAATACTCTGTTTTAACTTACAGTGGGGTCAATTGCTTCAGATTTTATACCTTATTTCAACTGCTGATCTTGCAAAGCAAGACACCTAACATTACAAGAGAACAAGACCAGGCAGGAGAAACAGGTGGGCCATAGAAGAGGACTGCTTAAACAGCTCTCTACAGTGTAGGTGAAAAAGGATAACTATAACACAAGCACATTAACCTGTTATATAAACAGGGTATGCTTTTATAATGGGCCTTGAACAACAGTTCTCACAGTAGGCAGAGCATCTGTTGCTCTGTGTGCTGGACTGAAGCAATAGTGGTGCTCACCTTGTTTGAAACACTGTTTAACATTGTTTTAAGCACCACTGAAAAAATATTAGACTGGTATGCCCAGAATCAAGCACTGCAACAACTAGCCACCAACTACAGCAGGAGTGCTACAGCCACAGGTTCCACTTCAGCTAATATAACGCAGAAAAACCAGATGAGAGGACTCTAAATGCTTACAAAATACCTTCAAAAAACTTTCTGGTTGAAAAGCTATCCTTGCTCTGGCAACAGTACAAAGCAGTCAGAATACAGGAAATGCCTAACTGCACTCCTTTGTATCAGAATTCTACGTATGCCATAGTCATTAAAAATACTTTGACAAATCTTTACTGCCTTCTACCAGCCTACCTCTACCGTTTGTTCATACGTCCAATCAAATTTCTTCTTTACTTTCTTTTCAAGGAAACTGGTCGACTCTGTCTGTTTAACTCCTGCAGCTGTGGCCTTGAATCCACAATAGTAACCTGCGGGATCACACTTGTACACCTGAGGGCCGTGCTCTTCATCAATACCAATCAAAATCATACCTTGAAGAGAAAGTTTGCTCGTTATTATTTCTTTTTCCAATATTAGCAATTTTACTGAACCAAAGAACAGTTTGATACTCCTCTCCTAAGAAACACATGCATGCAAAGCAGTAGATCCTCACACATAAGTTCAATATCTAGACCTGAGTGTTCTTTTTTATCTCTCATTTGCCTTTTCTTACCAGTGACTCACACCAGGCATGCAACTCACTTTTGTGCAAACTAGATTTGTGTCATACCCAAAGAAAGCTATTCATTAAACATAGAAATGTTCTGGCCAGCCTCACTGTGTAAAGAACAACAAAGTCAGGAAATAAAGAAGTTTAATCCTGATACAAGTTCACATCCTGTGTATCATATACCAATGAGACTTTGAAAACATAAAAATCATTCAATAAAGATGCTTTTAACCAGAAAGCAACTTTACAAACACATTGACATTATTTGAAATATTAAAAGATCACTTTTAGATTTTTAAACAGTGAGGAGAAAAAAAAAAGGAAATATCAGAAGACAAAACAGAATCTTTGAAGGCCATTTGACTAAGTGTTTTCCATTTGCAATTTCAAGTGGTATAAACTGGTTAAATCCCTGCAGTGCATCTGTGTCCACCTACACTTCCAGATCTACAGTTTTGAAGTTTCAGCATACACATTAAAAATAACTCAAAATAACAACAACAAAAAGAAACCATCTTCTACTGCTTTTAGCTTTACACGTGTGTAACTTTTAAATAGTAGTTGCAGCTATATCAGCTTCTGAACAACTAGTACTGCAGATGAAAAATAAAGCCCTACCAACTTCTAAAAAAAAAAAAAAAAAAAAAAAAAAAAAAAGTATTTCTTAATTTTGACATTTTTCTTCTTGCGCAGAAAAAAGTTCATTTTCTATCAGTATCAAAGTATGGGAAGTGCCAAGCAAAGAAATGATTGTTCCAAACATTACAAGTATATAAGCATGGGAAAATTTCCCCATCATAGAAACTGGTGCAACCCTGAATGCTGCTTTAGTAAGAAGTTCTAGTGCCTACACTTCTGCCTTACCAGAAGTGATTCATCAGTTCCAAAAATATTCTCTTTAAAATAAAAATTAAAAACAACAACAGAAAAAAACTTAGACAGAATGTTGAATGAAACAGCAAATGAGGAAACATGAAGTCTTTTACCTCAGTTCCCAGACAATCTACCAATATGGCTACACTTTGCTCATGGCCAAGTGTAAGAGAACAAAAAAAAAAAAAAAAAAAAAAAAAAGGAAGTAAAAACCAACCTCAAAGTACAAGGATTACTAACTGTGGTAGAAATACACACACATATATATATATTTTTTCTCATTTAAACATAAGTTACATTTGCTATTATGAAGAAGTATCTGTGCAGAAACGTAGACAAGTGAAATTAAATACATCTTCCGTACAATACACAGAAAAAGATTAAGTTAAAAGCACCAGTTAAGCTTCTTTTTAGCCTATACACATTACTTAGATACGAAACAGTTGAAGTGTGCACAATATGCATTCTCCACATATCCGTGATGTTTATGCAGACCACATATGCTAGAAAGAAGAGCATCTTCCATTAACAGCCATCACCCAGCAAGCAGACTGGGACCATAAAGCTAAAATAAAATAGCAACATGTTTTAAAAGCACTTAAATAATTCTCTTAAGTTTAAAAGCTAAGACAATGGTAGAATCGTGCTTTCAATTCAAGACTTCCAAGATTATTCTCATCTGGTTGTTCATCCCTCTCAGTTCTTTGGTGACATTCATGCAATTTTTCACAATTAGAAAACAGGTAAGAATCTCGTAAGTTACACTTGTTGCACGATTAAAGCAGAAACAGCACAGATTCCATACACTGTACTTACAGCAACCAAGAGGCCTCATTTCAGCATTTTGCGTATAGACCTGAGAAATATCCGCAATCCTTTTACATAGCATATCCACAGGGATGTCGTAGCCATACTTGTACTTCCAGTTAGCAGCCTCATAGCGGGCCCTCTGCACCTGGGATCTGCTGTCAGCTAGAGAGAAAGAGTTAATATTAATTGCACTGACTGTGTACCACATTTATTCCCAGCATTTGAGAAAGCCACACCCAACTCAGTTAAAATACACACACATGAGAACTAGACAATTTTTCTAAAACTAGACTGAGAGAAACAAACTTCCTTGAGTGAATAATTAATTTTATGCAATACACAGTTGGTAAATTAAATAGAAATACTGACACTTCAGATAGTTAAAAAGATGGTGAATTAAATACCTGTCATTCCTGTCATCACACAGCCAATATTTTCAGTAATGCTGAACAAATGAGTTACTGTGTTGGAATCCAGTAACTTGTCCTAAAGAAGAAATAGAAATACAAATCACAGAATATCCTGAGTTGGAAGGTCCCACAAGGATCACCAAGTCCAACCACCTAGCTCCACACAGGACAACCTAAAATCCAAACCCTATGCCTGAGAGCATTGTCCAAACGCTCCTTGAACTCCAGCAGGTTGAGGCCATGCCCAGTGCTCTGGGGAGCCTGCTTGATGCCCATCATCCTCTGGTGAAGAACCTTTCCCTAACCCCCAACACAACCCTCCCCTGATGCAGCTCTACGCCATTCCCTCAGGTACTGTTGCTGTTGCCATTACTAGAGAGCAAAGATCCTCACCATCTCTCTGCTCCCTGTGAGGAGCTGCAAACCACCACAAGGCCTCCCCTCAGAGTTCTCTGTTCTGGGCTGAACAAACCAAGGGACCTCAGCTGCTCCTCATACACCTTGCCTTCCAGACCCTTCACCATCTTTGCAGCTCTCCTTCAGATGCTCAATATCTAGAAAAGGCTGTCAACTAAAGCATGACCAATACTGAAGTCCTTTTCTATCTCAGTAAATTTTGAAAACAAAACAATAAGACTTGAGTTCCTAGTCCACGTTGTCTTCAAACACAAGAGTCTTCTTTATCCCTTTGTCAACAGTACAACACCACTGTGCTAAAACGCTCATGAAAACATTATTATGCTACTGGCATACTGGTTTTTCAGTAGGAATTAAAGAAGAGAAATTAGCAAACTGACTTTGGTAACTCAGCCCTTACAATTCAGAACAATGTATGCATGTCAAAGTACACCAGACCCTAATATTTTTTTTTTTCCTTCAGCAGCTCTAGAGAAAAAACATTATTGAAGTACTCGGTGATAAAACATACAGCTGAGCACTAAACAAAGCTATAATTCAGTATAATCAGAACAACAAGCTATCAAACAGCTATATACGTCAGTGATAATAAACACAATCATAATGGTGTGGCACTACACCCTCTGCTTATTTTATTTCTCACTTCCTCCCAGCCCTCTTTCAAAAATAGACTACTTACAGGTACTTTCTTCTGCGTTACAATTACTGCAGAGTCTTTCCCACGAACAGCTACAGACGTAAGTCCACCCTGGTTTATGGCCTTAAAAGCATACTCTAGAAAAATATACAAAAGATATTAAAAACTCTATTAGATACGTTACTATTAGCAACTCTGTCGCATCTACAGCCCTTGAAATCTCACCACGTTCTATTAGTGCTTCGTTCAGGTATTTCTAATAATTTGCCTTTTTCTTCTACGACAATATCTAACAATTTGTTTTAAATTAAAATGGCAATTCTGCACTTGACCGAAACATTAATCCAACACAACTGTAAATCTTACACATCATTTTCAATATGTGGAGCTTTCAAGTATTACTACCATTGCAAGGATGTGATTTCTTCTGTCCGTTTCAGTCAATACAGACAAAAACTGAAATAACATGCAAGGAAGAGAAATTTTAATCTTATCACATCTTCTGACTTGATATTCAAATACTACAGAGTTTTAATTTACTTTATAAAACAAAATCTGTGTACACACCTACTAAAAAGCATTATTCAGACAAATGATTGAAGTTTCCTTCATGTAATCTAAGAAATACATTTCCCTTTATTAACAATTTCAAAAGCCACAAAGGTCTTTAAAAAAAAAATCTTTATCTGGTAATATATGATAAGTACACAGAATTTCCTAATATCTAGTCAAGAGATGAAAGTTTCAGGCACTAACTTGATGCAGATTTTTTTTTTTAATTAGTTATGTGAATGAGGCTGGAATTCAGAACAATCCACTAAAACTATATTCTAAAACAATATGAGAAGGAAGGTAAGCTGTTTTAAAAGCTGCAAAATCTGTGGCAAACTGGAACATCAGATCTTTCTTCTAAACATCATGCAGTGCTTCACAACTGTGCAGCTGGCTGAGCACTGACACAGGCTGCCAGTGGCTGTGGAGTCTCCTTGGAGATCTTCAGAAGCAGCCTGGACATGGCCCTGGACATCCTGCTCTGGGTGTCCCTGCTTGAGCAGGGGTTGGAGAAGATGGACCCAGAGGTCTCGGACAGTCTCAACCAGTCTGTAAATCTGACACGTAGGTGTGAGAATGAATAAGCGCCTTCAGAAACTTTTGCTCACAAATACTGAGAACCAGGCAGAGTGCTGGCATTTCAGTCTGGTATCAGTATACTGGAAATCTGTTCTGGAAAAAAAAATCAAGTTTTAAGGCAGCCTTAGAGCAACAAGTGTGCCTACACCTATCCTCAACAGCACCTGATTAACTGGAATCTAGCACACATACCAAGATCCACACAATTCAGAAAAAAAAGAAAAAGGCTGGAATCATATAGTTGACCACAAGCAAACATATCTTCTACCCATACTGTGTCTAGATACTAGCCAGGAGAGACATTTGTGTGGGATCATTCCCAACTTATTAACCTGGCTGCTGGCAGAACGATCTCATACTTACTTGAGGTTAACTTGCACATCTAAGTACTTATCTCCCCATCCTTCCCTAGCAGACAGGTACTCAAAGTACCTTTAATACAACTTCAAACTACATGTAAATACTCTCAAACACACATACAGATACTCCTCAGACCTGGACAAAAGATACGCAAGTGCCATACATTCCTCATATATTAACTTAACTGATGAACATATCCAGGAGGCAGAAACCCTCAATTTACTCTTTGCTACAGGATGCAGAAACTATGGCCAGCAGGTAGTAGTGCAGCAAAGAGAGCCAGAAAGGTGTTCCAGACCAACTGGCATGCTTTAATAGCAACTGAAGACTGTATCCTGTGACTCTTACATTACACAGCCACCAACAACCAATGCAAAAAAGCGTTGCTCTCACTAACCACATATATAAGGATTGCTGTGCAAGTTGCATACAAACTCTACATGCACTATAGGTATTAATAAAGCACACGTATGTGCGTGTAGCTAGTACAGGTAACTTTCTACCTACATAAAGACATTCAAAAACACGCAATTTCATAGTTGCACCTTGCGAAAAGGGCTCTCCAGGACTGCACAGCCTACCCAGGTAAGCCTATTCCACACAGCAGGTCAGACACAAAAGAAACTGGCTACTACTGACAACTTGTGCAGACTGATCTCAGCAACTTCCTTTCCTGGAGAACAGATGAATGTACAGATGTGCTATGTAATGCACACAGTCAGGCTGCTGCAGCTGGGAAAGAGCCACTGGGATCTAGGGAGAGAGCATCAGGATGGTTCTGCAAGAACAAGCAACTCATCTGGTCCAGTACTGAAGATCCTTTAGGCACGCTGTGGATAAACTGCCTTTGCACTACTAAAAACTGGCTACATTGTTACAGAGGACCCTAAAAAGAGCACTAGGAGGCACTTCTGCAGAACCTGGTGCACTGGAAAAAGAAAAATAGATTCAGTTACCTAAAGAAGAAAAATAATTTTGGCTGCAGCTTAATCTCAGAAGGTTTGCAGACGCTGGAAATAAAGGCTGGTTGCTATTATCTCACAGGCCATGCTGCACAGGACACACACACCGTATTCAGGTGTAACAATGGGGAGCATGGATTACTGCCAAGCTCTGACTCTGATGTTCCGGTACTGTTTGGGACAGCCCAAGTCCCATTCCAAACCGCTATCGTACCTCTCAGATCCCACAGCACAACGCTGGTAACAAGATTAACTGGAAGAAACACTTATGGGGAACAAACGGCTGTCCGGGCAGCCCTGAAGTCCCCGGAGTGGCACGGAGGCACAGGACACACCACAAGGCTCTAAACCGCCCCTCACCGCCAGCGAAGCCGCCCTCTCAGCCTCCACGCACGACCTGGCTGGCTGCCCCAGCGCCTCTCTTCTCGCCGCGGTACCAGCTAGGGTAGAACCGAGCCCCCGTGCCCGGCCAAGGGAAGCACCACGCTTCCCTCTCCTCCGAGTCAGCGGCCCGATACGGAGGCGCTCTCCCTCGCCGGCCGCAGCCCGGCACCGCGGGAAGGCCCGGCCCGTGACGGGGCAATTCAACGGCGACATCCCCGGGGCTCGGCACCCACCGACTTGGTAGAGGCGGCCCTCGGGCGAGAAGATGGTGATGTGGCGGTCGAAGCCGGCACTGGAACCTCGAGACATGGCGGCGGCGGGAGCGTCACGGCCGAGGGGCTGTCAGCGTGCACGACCCCACCGCTACCGCAACGGGCCGCCGCCGGAGCGCTTCCGGGTCACGGGCGGCGCGCAGGCGCCCAAGGCCTCCCAGCTCCCGCACCGTCACGCTCCATCCCCACCACTGCGCATGCCCGAACTGCGCGGCGCCCCTCGGCCTCGTGCCTCCCCTCCGGAGAGCGTGCGCAGTAGGGCGGTTGGATTCGGTCTTGGGGGGGCCGGGGGGCGTCGCGTCATGACTCGTCGCCTCCGCCGGACGATCCGGGAGCCGCCAAGACGCTGCCTGGCGGAAAGGGGGGGGGAGGCCGCGGTGCCGCGGGAACACCCGTGAAACAGAAAAACTCCGGTGTGAGCTACGCGGGCAGCCTGGGGAAAACCAGCCCCTTTGCTTTCCTAGCAAAGCGCTTCCACGCGTTGTCTCAGTGAGCGTAATTTTAAAGAAATACAGCAGCCTCAAAGAGGGCGGTTAGGGTACTAGTGAGGAGTCCCTGTTCCTACAGCTGCATTGCAGCGCGATGTTTGAAGGCTGCCTCAGTCGGCGTCGGTGCGGAATGAAATCTCCCTTTAAACTGACGAACACACATCTGCCCTTCAGCAGCCTGGATTTTCCCCGCTCAGTGGGGTGGGTCTTACTTTTTTTTCTTCTTTTTTTTAAGTCGGGCCATCGAAAGCTGTGAAAGCTGTTTGGATAACCACACCTTCATTTCAAATACTTCCTGGTAAAATAGCGGGTGACAGGTGCATTTTGGAGTGCATCGTTTGCCCCCCATGAGATCTGCTTTAATTTTTTCCTTACAGCTATCCTTTATTAATGGGACACTGAGTATTTATTACAAAATTGTCCCCTTCATTTTGGAACAGTGTTGTGGACAGATGAAAAACGTTTAAAATTTGTGGTGGGAAGTCTCCAGCCCAGGGCCCCATCACCAGCTGTGACCAAAAGCAGATGCCCAAGGAAAAGCATTAAGGCTACAGAGAGCCTTTAACGATGCATTCCCTGAATATTCTCCCAGCCTCCTGCTGTCTGCAGGGAGTTCCCAAAACAGTGATAGCATCTGGTTATTTAATAGCCCGGGCTGGGGTTCTCTTTCATGAACTTACTGGTTTCCCTTTGAGCTCCTGTGAACTGCCTACATCCACAACATGCAGTGGCAAAGGGCTGCTCAGCACAATGTACTGTGAAGTTTCATCTGAACACTCAGGATTCCTAAGACCTCTGTTTCTTTTAAGATCTCTTTTCCTCTGGGCCTTAGCTTCCTAACTCCTACCATACATGAAGCTATTTTATATTGCAACATAGGATTTAATAGCAGATGTTTTAGTTTTTTTCCCCACGAGAAAAAGGAGACAAGAAAAGCAGAAGGAATGCTCAAACATTTCATCAGATTTCCAAAAAGCAACCAAGCAAGAAAATCCTTGACTTTTAAGTGTTTGGATTCAAAGATCCAATATTTTTCTTAGATCAGGACTGAGATTGAACAGTTGCTCAATACCATCAACATGGCAGAGCAGAAGTCATACCACTTCGATGATACAGCTTCTGGAAGTTTTGTCCATCTATGTAGCAATTTCATCAAATTCCAAAGTATGGTTTTGTTTCACATGAGTAATCAAATATTTTCCATGTAACATCCATCATCTCTTACCAGCCATATGAGAATCGAAGTGCGTGCTGAAAGCTTCTGAGAAAGATGTTCTCACATATTTTTTAACATTATAAACAGTAAGTGGATGATCTTGGAGATGAAATTGTTCCACAATAGCTACAACACAGGCTCAATCAGTCCATTCTTCCTCCAGTCTACCTTTCCAATGTGTCTCCGTAACCAGGGCTTGCCAAAAGCCAAGCTGAGCATTCGTTCTATCTCATTCCCCTTCCCCTCACTCCGTGGACTATCAAAGGGCACCTGTGCCATTTGCAGTGGTTGCAGGCATACCAACTTCTATTGCATTTGGAGGACTTGCCAGAATTGGCCTTTCTGGATTTAAACACAAGCCCATCAATCTGATAAAGTAACACAAGGAAAACATTAAAATTCTTGTGGTTTTTTGTTTTGTTTTGTTTTACAGTACTATTGCACTAAAAGGTATCAAGTGTCAAGTAGATCTCGACTTGCTCTTTTGTTGTTGCCTATAAGAATTTCTAGTTACTGCCAATTTTTGTTTAGAAAATTCAAGCATTTCCATAAGAAAACTAGTCCAGTGGCATGAAATCTTGTCAGAAGTAGCAAATCTAAGACTGTGAAAGAACAATACAGTATTTCACCAGCTGTTTTTACAGACAAAATCTTAAAGTATGTTGTGACAATAAATCTTTTGCATTGAATGTAGTCAAATGAATTCCAATTAAAGTGAGGAAGTATTAGAGCTACATGTGCCAGACCAATGGCAATCATGCCATCTGCCTCAGTAAGCTCTATTTGCTAGGTTCTATTAAACACTGCGACAAGATCAGCATGCCAATTTTGAAGGTACTCTGAAAGCCTTGCCTAATTTTTCTGAAGAACAGAGTTCATGAATTTCAGTGTAGATGAAAAGCTTCAGCAAACAAACAAACAAACAAAAAAGATTAAAAAAAATTTAAAACAATAAACACATCACCTGAAATTCCAGAGGGAAAAACAAGTTTTAATTCAAATCACGTAGAGAAGGTACAGAAATTGCTTGTTAAGATGGAAATAACAGACCTAATTCATCCTTACTGGACTAGAGTTTGTGTCCACAGGTTTATAACAAGAATGAGTTTGACAAAAAGCAGTTACTGAATTTTCTTTAGTTATAGGCCTCATACATTAATCCCATAATTGTACTGCTAATTTGCAGCAGCAGCTGCCTAGCAAAACAAAAACAAAAACAAAAAAACATCATAGAAGAAGCTTCCGCTTGTGCAATTATGTTGTTCTGTATTTCTGCTGAAGGCAAAGCCATTTTCTTGGTATTTCATATGAATATTTTTCCTCAAAAGTGTCTTTATAGGGGATATGCCATGTGTCACCAGTTGTCTGTACCACACAGTCATAACTGCAAGCAGGCTGTGGGATAAAAAAAAAATAAAAACAATTGTTTAGACTTTATCTAATACATTAGCAAAACGCTGATTATAGCTAGCTATTTTCCTTAGAAATCTGCACAGACACAGTTATTTAGCAACTCTCAATTATTTGCTCACAAATTATAAGATTTAGCACTGGAGGAAAGGTTAAAATCTCTTACTATTTTGAGGTCTAGGTGGCGTTATAAATGATTAAAATTCTGTCTTTAATCTCCACCAGGTAATAATGATTTGGGCGCAACACATTACATTTTCAGAAACACAAAACTGTTTTTTTCTGTTCAGTTAAATGAAATCATATGGGAATTAGTTCAGGATGCAGTGTTTGGCAGCTTGAACACATAGGGCACATTAAAGACATCCTGTGTTTGTCCCTCCAGTGTACCTACACAAACTGATTTGTACCAAGGATGTTTTAAGAAAAGGAGTTCTCAATAACACTTACAAGAACAGCCAGTCAGACAAATATAATTCTGGTCTACTGTGTTACAGGTATATTAACTCAACATGTGCAATACAAATATAAAAAATCACTGGTTTGCAATTATTCTCAGAACATATTGTCACTCTGTATTTATACACTTGGAAGTCTATGATTGGGAATGTCCAACATCCAAAATCATTCATATGTGAACTAAGATTTGAAAATTACTAGCCCTGCTACAACCAAATAAGTACAGCTAAAGCTGTGTTACTCAAGTAACACTACATCCAATATTCGTTTCCATTAATAGGACTGTATATAGCATTCATCTCTCTGTATATAGCTGTCATCTTTATAAATCTGTGTCTCTGCAGTTAGACTGCAGTGAAGAACATTCGTTTACAATTTTAACTAGAGCAGCAAGAAAATGAATCTAAATAAGTGCAGTATTGCTTTAATTCAGCAGTAACACTGGAGGTAAACCGGCCACCGAGAAACCACATGATATGCAATGTCACATGATTAATTTTTCCCCAGAAAAATCTGTTCAAGACTCACAAGGACTTCTGTCTCCTGTGCGTGTGCACACACACACACACACACACACACACACACACACACACACAAAAACAAAAAGTACAGTATGAGATTGTGCTAGGAAGTCTGTGATTTCAGTAGCTGGATACCAACTACAGCTCTGACTACTCTGGGATCTCCTTCATGAAACCTTAGAGTTATGCTTGGATAACATTACAGTGAATACTGAAATGCAGGTATTTTCTTATGGCTTCTCCTTTAACGTAAATATGAGAGAAATTCTATTACACAATTAGAAGCATAATAGTGCTACTGAGAATTCTATAGCTCAAAATTTAAATTAAGTGAAAAAATACTAGCACTTACATTTTACAGCAGCAAACAGACTATTATACACAAAAATATAACATTTACATTATAAACATTTAAGGTGACAATTTCTTACTTCTTGACAGCTTTCATGTTTATGCCGTGCTTTGTGAATATAATCTTCAGTAAAAATGGAAGTTTTGAGCCCACTGGTACAAATCTGCTTCTTATGCTCCAACAAAAAACTTTTTGCTTACTGAGTTAGAAACTCCAGTTAATTAATATCCTTTGTGTACTTTCTGAACGCAGCAGAAAACTTACCAAAAATTTTATGTGTTTTCCTCCTGCAGAAGAGGAAAACACTATTTGGTGTCCACGCTGCCACTTACGGAACAGATGACGAGTAACGCTGTCAGAAAGACAAGCTTTGTGATCCCGGAGGAAGTCTCTTGTAACAAATTTGCAATGTTTGCCTGACCGGAGAGTGGCATATAACAAGAAGGCATCATCTTCAGAACTTAACAAAACAAATGGAAAAGACAGAGATCACTCACAAGGTCGTAACTGGCTGCAGAAAATGAATCAAGTGCTGATCTGGGATTCATTCATCAGCAACACAAAATTCCCGTCGCTATTTTAGTTCTGTGTTAAAATAATTTCTGCTTACCATAAGGCATCAAAAGAAAGAGAGTACAATAAAAATACACACTACACAACATTCTTCCCTTTTGTTACCATCTGCTAATGTAACAACATAATCTTTTGTTACAAAACTTAACAATACAGCACTGTGTGGAACAGAACTGCTAAAACCAGAAAGGGCAGCCTCAAAACTTTGCAGAAATATAAACAATCACCACTGATAACAAAGCATAATACAGGCAATGGCTTAAATCTGTGAGTCCCTGTAACATGGATAAATATAATTCCAAAAAAGGCCTGGTGATTATTTGCAAAAGGTATTCAACATTAGCCACTATTAAACAAAAATAGCTTTAGGGGAAAATCTCTAAAACTGAATTTATAGTTACCCTATAGCTGAAGATGCTGAGAACTTTGCTTGAAATTCCTTTTTGACTGCTGTGGATTACTGTAACAGTAAGTGTCAGAACACGAGATTAGTAAGGCTCTCTATCCAGGGTGACAGTGTCCCCTTTGCTGGTGCTCAGACAGTAGAAAGGAAAGCAACTGACTCGACAGCAAAAATAATGAGAGCAAGAATTAGAAGGGTGATGAAAGAGAACCGATCTGAAAGAAGGAGCAAGACAGAAGAGTGTCGGATTGGCTGTTGGGACATGGAACCTGGTCAGAAGGTCTGGGAACTGGGATCACAGAAGAAGCAGCAGAGACAGGTGAACAATTTCATGTGATGTAACTCTTAATAATGCATCATTTAATGTGTAGTTTTTTAAAGCAAATATAGCAAGGAGTATGTTTCTTTTTCACACATGCAAACTAGAGATACTAGTAATAGCACTAAAACCTATAGTTATTAATACTAATTAAAAACACACATAAATCAGGTATTGATTGCCATGAAATTTAGGTATTTTCTTCAACTTACATATTTTCAGCAAAGAAAAAGTCTGCCTTATTCTGCATTTCCTTCATAACCTCTCTTTTCCAATTGGAAGAGTTGGTCAGCATGTGTTTGCGGCCCAGCACAAGTAAACGGGCATAGTCCTTTGCCAGGCAGTTGACAGCCTCAAATAGCTGCAGAAAAACAAAGCAAAACAAAAAGATTTCCTTAGCTGTAAGCAAACAGAATGGCACAAAACACTTTCACATCCCCAGTGGGACTTGTGACACACCCTCATTTCCCACAGCTCTTACCTGCAGCACAAATTAAGTAGATAACTAATTTGATTCTTCAATAAAAAAGTAAAATAAATAAATAAATTAAAATTCCTCACAGGAAGCTGTTCTCAAAACACAGAAAATGCGCTGCTTCTATAAAGCTTTCCCAGCTCTTGCAACTTTGCATTGAGCTACCTTAGGGACCTAGATCACTTTGGAATTTAAATAATGTCTAGCCTTGGAAAAGATATACAGAGAAGTCCTAGCTGGTACTGGAGAGAAGGACCACCTAAGCCACACTGCTTTTCCAGCTCCACCTGTTGTCCAAATCACAGAACTACATTTGATCTGTACTGCCCTGTGAGGAAGTAGCAAGCTACAGCAAAAGGAAATTCATGACCTCAGGATGAAGGGTTTATGAAAGCCACATCCAGATTAGCCTCCCACTTATGAACCAACGTCCTGAGGTGGCAAATTCACTGCTGTATCAGCTTCTCTTCAAAGGGACTTTTTGCCAGGCTCCCAGAGCCATAAACGTTGCACAGTGCAGGCATTTCTGCCCAGCTCCCTCTTCCAGCTGTTCTTCAGCATGTTTCCAGCTCCTGTCCTCCCTCCTCCTGCTCTCAGCTGGCAAAGGTTCTGATATTCAACCTACACATGGGTACACATGGGCAGGAGTTGGTAGGTGTCACAAAGCACTGCCACCTGAATTCTGCCCAGAAAAAGAGAACTGTTTCTTCAGACCGAAGGCTGACGACTGTATGCTCAACCTCCAGGGAAAGGTGCTCCCTAATTTGCAACTGTTTGCTGCCACTGTTTGTAGATACAGTCTCCTGATTTTTCTCCAATCCCTTTTCCTACTTTGCTAGCTACTTCCCTCTTCCCCTTTTTCTCTTCCCCCACTATTCTTCCAACTGCCTTTCTCTTTTTTCCTGTTTTTTCACTCTTTCCCTCCCTTTAACTTCCCTAAATTAACTGGACTCACCATTAAAAAAAAATGGCCCAACAGCGTGCCATCCTTCCTCTAATTGCCACAAAGACCATGCTTGACTTACACAAATGAAAGGCAGAACGCAGGTATTATTTTTAATTTCACAAGGTACAGATAATTTTGTTCTGCACACTGCCTTGCATGACGTGACTTTACTAGAGAGCACTGTGTCTCCTTTGAGGCTAGAGCACTAGCAGAGGTGGCCTGCAAAGTCACGCTGCCCAGGTGGGGGTTTCCTGAGTGTGGCTACTCCCACCCACAGCTGCTTCTTGAGAAAGGAACACATGAGACATAGTAACACTTGCTTTAGTCAGAGAGGAAAATGAACATGATACTGTTAACAGAGCATCAGCAGTGATACCTCACTTAACAAGGAATATTTTGTTAATCTCCTGTTCCCAAGAGTTATCTAAAAGTTACTGTTATGTACCACTACAAAGTGCAAGCACCCTGTATGCAACAAGCTCTGCCCAGACGCACTCTTCTAACATTCCTACACTAGGTTTGCAGCAAATGTTGGCTGTTCAATAATCTGTTCAGAAGGCAGTGGGTGGAAAACATTAAAAAATATACGGCACGCACATTCCTCATGTCACTCAAGAATTTCTTGAGAATGAGGATTACAAAATAAAAGAATGACCTTTTATACACATCTATTTATAATGAGTCGGTAAACCAGACTCTGAGGGAGCCAGGATGCAGCCACAAGTCAGACTGAAGCTACTACAGATCAATGCAGGAATGACGACCAGGTTCACAAATGTATGTTGATCCCCAATGTGGCTCCCTGAAGCACTTTGTTATTGCTTAATTTTTATAGGAAAAGCATAATTAAATTGATGCATGTTTACAGTGTGTGCATTCTAATTTTTATTTCTGCTCCCTAAGCTGTGAATCAGAGAAAAATCAGCACTCTGGCTGAGTATGTACATTCATCTTTCCTCAGGACAGTCCCAGAGATAAGTGCATGTAGCTACTTCCCCCCCAAGTGAGTTCTTTCTTGTTCCTGATGCAGTGTTATTTGAAAGAATTTGCCACCACCACCACATTCTTGCCCTTGCAGTAAAAAGCACCTTCGCTGCTAGCTGTGCTGGAACAATCATTAACAGTTTCCCATGGGAAGGGAATACTCCAGCACTAGTTCCTGGAAGGAGCTTTGCAGAGAATCATGTTCATGCAAAAATTGTGCACAATTTACCAAGGATCAAACCCAGGAGTTAAGCTGAGGAGCAGACAGTCTTTGTCACGCTGCAAGATTAATCCTTTTCCTTCAGTTGTAAAATAGTCTTATGAAGTAAATGAACAATTAAATCTCCTTTTTCACAGGTGCACAATGCAGCACTGGGAAGACAGGCTATGAGCTCATACAAGGGACTTTGAACAGGGCAGGATATAGATTTCCCAAGGCCTCACTGCCAGCCACCCCAATCTGATCACCCTATGCCACATGTCACATTTTCAAAGGTTAGCTTTCTGCACACAGCACTTTTCCTTAGACATTACTGGTGCTTTCCCATTTGTCAGATGGGAAACCCCTAAGAGCCATCACTCAGAGGCACAGCACTCAGCCTCTCAGCAAGAGCTGGCTCACCTGCACACAGCTACAGCAGGAAGAAGTAGCCAAACAAATAGCTTAAGTCCATTTGATGCTAATAAATTTATGTTAAACATTTTCTAAACATTGGGTGTTACTAACCATCATTTTAAAAGCAAAGCACGCCTGGTGCTGCTAATAACAGCAACAAACTGCTCTTACTGCTATTGCTGTTTTCCCCCGCTGGTAGTGCTGCCTCCCACCCACTCCTATAGCTGTGAATTACAGGGGAAACCACTGTGCTGATGCAGGTACCAGGCCTGAGCACGCTGCCAGCTGCGACTGAGCATAAGCATCCCCAGGGTTAAGCAAGGAACAAGTTTCCACCATTAATATATTCATTTGAATTACACTTTCATCATTTTTAGTTCCTTTTTTTACATAATACCGACAAAGAAACTCAAGAAACCTGTACACATAGCTGCTACACGTAATAGGAGGAAAGAGACTTTCCCCACAGCACCCCAGCTACGCAGGAAGGCACACAAGACAGGCTGGACTTTCCCACTGAGCCTGGTAATTTCACTGAATTCAGCACCAGCATCAAAGCAGCAAACACAATAGAAGCTTCTTATATTCCTTACGTTATTACTGAGAAAGTCTGTTTTCTGAGGCATCCTGAGGATGCTTCTGCAGCCAAGTCTGACCTGTATACCAAGACACTTGGTGTTTCATCACAGTCAGAACTGATACTAATTGCAAGACTTGCCCAAGTCCAGCACTGCATAAATACAAACATGCCTTCACCCAGGTAGAAACTAACTACAAGGACACTCTATGCACATCATCCAAGCTAATGTGTCTTCTTGATTTCTAAATGCAAACAAGAGTTTCAAAGACCAGCCTCAAACAGATTAAGCTTAGGCACAGAAGCAATGGCATAATTTATGTTTCCCTGCATTCATGCTACCCTGGGTATTTTGCCAGTAACGGAGATACCTTTAATTACTACTCTGTTTGATTAAAGTGAAGGAGGTGGAACTTCCTCAAAACAATGTCTGAAACAGTCTGGAATGCAGAAGCAGTACGTTTGTAATTAGACACTGGCATTCCATTCTGCTTTATTATAGACTATAAGTAAATTTCCTATTTCAAACAAGTTTGAAGAGCCACCTCAACAAAATAAACCTCTTTATATTGCCTTTATGTTTGGGAAACTGATCCAAATTTCTCCTATGCCATAGATCCCTACAATTTCCAGCAAAGAGGCATGCAAAAGAAAAAAAAGAAAAAGAAAAAGGAAAAAGGAAAAAGGAAAAAGGAAAAAGGAAAAAGGAAAAAGGAAAAAGGAAAAAGGAAAAAGGAAAAAGGAAAAAGGAAAAAGGAAAAAGGAAAAAAGAAAAAAGAAAAAAGAAAAAAGAAAGAAGTTTTGAAGTAGATATTTTCTAATATATAATCCAATTACAGCTATTCCCTGCTTTTACACTCAGAAGGCATAACAAGTAATCATTTAATGGATAATGAAGCAGTATTTTCTACAATAATTAACAATCAAATGGGACCCTTGTAGGTATCAAATAAATATATATATATACAAACTATACACACAATTTAACTTGTTAGTGTGACATGAAGGATAGGGAGGCAGGAGCACAATCATCAGTTGGAAGAGAGCTTTTTGTATTCTGGCTTTTCAGAACTGATCATCACTTTGGAAGACCTCAGCCCCTTCTCAGAGCATACACCTCACAAATCATATTTGCACATACTTGCTGAATGTCACTCTTATTGAATGATAATATTTTCATCATCATCATGATCTTCAGACGAATAAAGGTCAACTATAGATAAATGAGAGAAATGCGTAATGACAACAGTTAGCATAGCATGTTATTAAATGAACAATGCCAAGAACTCCGAAGTGACAGCTAAAAAAGAGAAAAAGTTGTAGGGAACTGCTCAATTTTGTAGCAGAATTTGTAGAAGAGAAAAACAGCCACATTCTGACTCTTAAAACAACTAAAAAAATATGTGGAAACACAAACATTCCTCAGTTGCATAACTGAATTTTTGAAAGTTGAGTTTTGAAAGTCACTGCAGCGCCAGTTAAGTTTCCCAATCCACAAACTATTCTGTTATGTAGCAACAAGCTCCGACTTGCATGGAGAAGTTTTTTGTTAACCAGTTATGATACCATTTTTTCCCAGTCACTTAAAAAAATATATGTATACTATTGGTTTATACATGCAAGCAGACTCATTGATGTTGGCTCAGTAATTATGAAGTAGCATAAAGATCAAGAGAAGCAGCGAATTTGAAATCCAAAGCAGCATTCTTACAAAGCAACAACTAAAACTGGGAAATGTTTGTATTCACAAGGAAAATAATGTAATACAGTCATTCATTCCTTTTGTTGCAAGTGTAGCAAACTTCCTTACGATTTTTAGGAATTCAAAAGTACACAATGCAGTCATAATCAATAATCTGAAACCTACACCTAGGCTTTGACTTCCGCGATCTCAGAAGTTGCACCTCTCTACATCCTGAAAAAAGTTCATGTGTGAGAACTACAAATCTAGGCTGAGAAGGCTCCTGCTGTTTTGGCTCCACACTCTCCACTTGGCTGCACAGTTTTGAGGGGCAGGAAGATTAGGTGTGTGGCTCCTGATTATATGTTCCCATCTAACTGACTTGATTTCTTGACAAGGGTCTTGTGAAGAGAACATGGAGATTTCTCCTGCAAAGGAATTTGTGGGAGGCAGAGCTGCTCATCTCTCCAAGCAATTAAAACATTCATATGCAAAGCTTATTCTTATTGTAGAATTATACTTTTTAATATGTTCTTTTCAGACTAAACTGGGCAATAAAAAGACATAGGTATCATTCATCGCTCATAAGCTTGGCTAATCAACTCTAAACATGAACAGTTTCAGATTTCAGTTGTTCTCCCTGAAAATTACACTCCTGTTAGATGGAGCTCTTTAGAAAGTAACATTGAGCACCTGTGTCACTCAAGTCTTTCCAGGAATTATAGCATGATTTGTTGGAACACAACTCTTTACTATTAAGGATAAAATCTCTTTGTTAGATATGTCTAAGTTTTAAAAATACACATTTTACTCGTGTCTAAGAAATTAATTCTCTAGAAATAATGGCAAATTTATGATAATGTTATTATTATTGTTAATTCCTGGATGTTTCCCATTCTAGATAACTCCTTTCCAGGAGTTAAGTATCAATACCATAAATTAAAAAAGATGAGCCATTTTTTCCTTACATTGCAATTAAAAATAAAAAAATGATAAAAGTTTTATTATGAAATCTAAGAAGTCAATTTACACAAATAAAACTACTATGGTACAACACACTACTATCATGGTACAACATCCTTCCCAAATTTCAATAAATTCTGCTTTGTGGGTGAACAGCTGTGTCATGCTGAGCTGCCTGCAGAGTTAAGCCACAACAGGAATCTTACGTGGAGCGTTTTTTTAATCCAGACTTCCACTGAGTATTCACAATTTTGTACCAAAACTTGGAGATATGCAAAGTATTGAGAAGAGCCACTGGTATAAATCCTCCATACTTGGGGAATGAGTGATATGATTCTGTCAATCAGTGATTATACAGCAGGAGGAAAATGAGCACGTAAAAGTTCGAAAGACACGAAGTGTCACATAAGCGTTTCCACATCTCAGTACTATCCTTTATCCTCATTCTGAAATTTTTCCTGCCTGTATTGCTGTTTCCTCAACAATTATTTTCTTATTGTTCACTACTCACTGCTTAATGGTACCTCATACTGCAAATACGCTATTTTTATTTTCATGAACTAACAAGTTTTATGAAAACGAGAAGGTATTTAATTTATTTTATATAGCATACAGAAGTGAAACTTCATCTATTGGAGCCACAAACTGTAAATGAAATAATTATCCTAAATGAAGTTGCAATTTCAGGGATCTGCCATTGCGTTGTCACTTTCACATTTTTATTATTACTGTAGCAGCTACATACAAAAACCTCTAGATCACAGAAGAGTTTCTGTTACCATTTCACATTTCAGAAAAAAATGTAAAAAGTTATTAGAAAGGAATATTTGTGAACTACATGAAGCTGCACCAGTCTTACATTTTGACAGGCTGGGTCAGAAGTTATATGTAAGTACTGAAAATCCAAAATGTGAGCAGGATCTCCAGGTGGTGGTGGCAGTGGTGTTATGAAAATGAAAGAACAAGCTTGATTGATCTTTTCCATAGATAGGAAATAACTTAGAGCAGGACTGAAATCAGTTTTGTGAGACCAAAAATGACAGTTAAAAAGATATCAATATTTTAGTTTTCACCACTGTCTTATGCAGATGTCTGTAAAGCACCACTGACCCAGTACAGCGTGAAGTGTTTTCCCCCTTTCCAATCTGTGGTTCAGAAAGTCCCAGGCAGTACTTTTGTTCTTTGAGGAAAGGAGCTGCACCAGCTGGGAAGATCGGTGGGTCAGCAGGCATAGGTATGATGCTGATCAAGGCCCAGTAGAGCTGTACTTCTGCAGTGACAATTTACCTCTCAATAAATTTGAGAATTACAGAAAAACTTTAAAATATAGACAGTTTTTGTGCCAAGAGGTAAACAGGCCTATGGCCCAGTAAGAATGACACAATAACAAGGAAAATCATTTGTAAATCAACAGCTTGCAATTTAAAAAAATAAATAAATAAAATTCTATAGCATGCAGCAAATATTTGTGGTAGAATTTTCACACGGTTTTCGTTCTGTTCCTCATTACCACTATTTCCCGTCTGTTTGCTACAGATTATTATTCACAGCTAAAGACACTACCTCCAAAAACCATTGTTCCAATAAGGACTTCTAGTCCTTTACACAAATAAATACATTTACAACTGTATTAATACAGTTGTAAATTACAACTGTAATAATACAACTAATACTATTCAGACCTAGTGATTTCAATTT
Source organism: Tympanuchus pallidicinctus (assembly GCF_026119805.1). Lineage (NCBI taxonomy): Eukaryota > Metazoa > Chordata > Aves > Galliformes > Phasianidae > Tympanuchus > Tympanuchus pallidicinctus. The sequence continues at coordinate 35,347,059 of NW_026294747.1, read as the reverse complement.
AAAAGATGAAAATGTGTTTAATCCGACAAGAGAACATATCAAATGTTCACCTTCTAGAGGGCAAAAATTAGAAAAAACAAACTACAGCAAAAAAAGGCCAAGGGTGGAGGAACAGCTGTATGGCCAGAGCCAGGCCCACCTGCCCTGCACACATACCAGCTGCCTGGCAGACAGTGCAATGAGGCTTCTGGCAATGAGAGATCAAGGAAGTAATCTGCTTAATACTAACGTAAGCATAACTAATATTTATCAGGCTGGAGAAAATCTAGGGGACTTCAATATTTCAGCATTATTCTTATTAATATAGACATTAACTTGCATTGTGCAACAATGTAGACTCATGCTACTTTGCTACCAGTATCACTGCTGCCAACATCTGAGGCTAGAGATCCTAGACAGTAGCCTAGACATGGCTAAGATCCACAAGATCTAATTTACTTCAATGCTTTTAAATAGAAGCGGGTTGATAACAGCCTGAAATACTCAATAGCTGAGCACTGGGTGGGTCAGTGTTTATCTTAAGTACTTTTCTTTAAGGAGATAAGATAAAGTAATTTGACAAATTGATAATATTGTCAGCTTCCACTAGTTAATTATGGGTGATATCTGACATTCATCTGAAAGCTCTATCTCCTGGAAATAACTGGTTATATAAAAACATTTGTCTACTTTGTTAATTTTTGTCACGGTCAGAAAAATAAGCCCAAGAATATTAAAATATGATCACCAGAAAGATTCAAGCAACAGAAGCAAAATAAGAACATTCCACCCATTGTTTCAGGGAAGTCTTTCTCATTTCAAAGGAGATTTCATTTTGAGGACTTGAAACAATTGTTTCCAGCTATCTGTCTGTGACTATACTTACCAGCCCATTTGAGGAATTCCACTGCATCTTTGCCCACTTCTGTGGAAAGAATGCACATACCACATAATGGCCTCTGCAGCACTTAAGACCAAATGTCTGCATTCAAGTGCAAGGGATAACTTTAGTTTACAGACAATACAGCCCAATTTATCTGATAATTCAGTGTTAAAACTATTTGATATTACAGGTTATGTTGGCTAGGCGAGCCCAGTGAAGGAGCTTGTGGATGTGAGAATGAGTGGGACAAGAAAACAGAAATCCCTGTTTTACTGCTTCTGAACGTCCCTTTGGAGATGCTCATTCAGCAGAAAGATAGAACTTCCTACATTTCAAGACAAGAAGACATGAAGTATGACATACGTATCAATGACAAGTGATGATGTCAAAAGCCTCCAAACCTCTTCGTTCAAACCACTGCATGTTAGGGCCATCATGCATAAATGGATGTAGATAGTGCAATGCAATGTTTTTCAGGGTAATAACATGTAAACAAAAAATGACTTTAGATATTGAAAGCAATGCAGCAAAATTAACATTAGACAAGCCCAGGACAATGACTCCTAATAACGAGCAGGATAAATGAACGCCATTAAGGCTGTCTGGTTCAGTTCTCTGACTATCCTCAAGCATCCCACTTACAACCACTTCATTTATTTATTCAAGTAAATGCCAACTTAGGGCTGCAGTAGAAGAAAATTCCTATCAATTAATCAATCAAGTAGTAATATAGGAAGTATTAGCATCAAAGCAATACCCGTCTTCCACTCAGCTTTCCCCCAACTCATATTGAATATCAATGCTCAAATTCCAATGAAACTCAACTCTAATAAGCACCTGTATCACACTTCTACATTTAATTTTTCCACTGCATAGTGTAAGCACTACCTAATTTACCCAATTATGATGCAATTAGGAAATAAACAAGGAGAGAAGGCACCAGCAAAGAGGATTCTTCTACACAGGTACACCATGTGTGTTAGGAACAGCACCGCTGAATCAGTGGGAATGAACTGGTTCTTAACTTCTGCTAGAGAGCTCACGCCACACAGTGTACATAACTTGCTCAAGGAGCATATCAACACAAACTCTGGAAAGGATATTTTTAAATCAAATAGATTAAAATATTGCAAGCAGTAGAAATATTACTGCCAACCCATTTCTTTTTTAATGATCACAGAAGTGAGCAGGTAAATTGATGAATGCAGGAAAGCAATGAGGACACAATATAAGCAAGATGTAGTATTTCTAGTATTTCTTCATTTACATCAAAGCTAAGCTGGTGTCATAAAAAATCTGACATACATAGGTCCACACTGAACCCAAGTAAAAAATGGAAAAATTGTGCAAGGACAGAACAAAGCAGCAGTTGGGAATGATATAAAACAATTCAGAAAGTATCAGTTAATACTGGTAAAATTCTTTGGAAAATAGTCTTTACATTCACACAATTTTGACAAAATCTTTAGCTTCTGGCTTACTTGACTCACTATAACTTAAATGTGTGTTTCTGAATAGAACCATGAAAAGAACAGTTCAGATTATTAAAGATGTGCATGGTGAATAAGAGATCAGGAGGAAACACAAGTATCAGAAGCTAGTATCCCTGTGTGGGGAAAAAAAAAAAGGGCAACAGTACATAGTTGAAAAAATCAAAATGAAATATGTAAATGATTTGAATTGAAATGGAGAATTTCTCAAGAAGATGTAGGTTTCCTAAAAATATGAGGCAGTTTAATGTAGTGTCAGAGATGAAGCATTCCAAGTGATTTAAAATGTGGTTTTGGGGACCACCCTTAGGGATGAAAATCAGAAGTATTCCAAGAAGGTAATTAACAAAATTTATCAGAGTAAATTCCATCAACAGCAATTAGATTTGCTGGTCAGGATGCAACTTCTTAATCTACAAGTTCCTATATCAGTAACAAACTGTGGGAGACTAATAACAGGAATCATCCCTCCAAACTTGATAGAACCCGTCAACTTCTGCATCTGACATACAAAATCAGTACTGGAAAAAAATATGCTTTTCACAGTAACTGTTTGATGCAGGATTCACCTGTAGTGGTAACAGTATTCTACATTTAGTGCTTTTACAATGTGTCAGAAGTCTGAAATAGGAATTCTAGTGAATTGTTTTTGAACAAGCACACTGTCAGTGAGATCACGTTCACCGTGCTTTCTTCATCGTTGTAGATTCAAATAGGAATTCATAACTTTCTTGTTTCAAAGATGAATGTGAAAAATCAGCTTATGAATAAATTCAGATCAGAAGCTGTGGAGAATTTTACTCAATTTTTCTGGAAGATATTAAAAAAAACTATTTAACTTTGGTTTTAATTTCCACTGCAGTTTCTAACCATTTTATCAATTTAAATAGATTTAGCTGCCTATATAAATGTTTACTCCACTCTAGCTCTACAAGTAGTATTCAACTAGAGAAAAAACAAAAGTGTTGGTTAATAACTTGTTGAATTATTAATCTGCATGTCAATATACTGAAATTTCTGGGAATAACTGATTATGCAAGGAAGTCTAGGCTTTCATAACTTCAAAAACATTCAAAATGAAATTTAGGCTTTAGATTCATCGTACCTTTTCTCCCTCAGATAACACAGCTTCAAAACAGGTGTATTTTCTTTCTGCTAAAATTAGCATATCAGCAATAAAAGCCAAGAGAGAATCAAAAATTGATTGTTTTTGAAGTACATAAATTCAGATGCATATAAATGAATGCAACCACTGTTCTGATGATTTTATCTACATTATCTTTAAGACGACACACAAAATCAACCCACAGTATTTCTCAGGCTCAAATCAAATATTTATTTTTACATAGAATTAGCCCCTAATAAACCAAAGTTCCTGTTTTCTGGCCTACTCTCCATATCTTTATGGCACTGCTCAATACGGACCCAGTGCCATTAAGAATACCTTCTAAGGATGTAGTTCTGTTCCCTGAAGACTGGTTTCAGGTCTGGAGGCATACCATACTACTGCCATAGAGGTAACAGTTCCATAATTAGATGAATCTGTTGGGCAGCCCAAAGAAAGTTCATGTTGCTTTTTTTTTTTTTTAAAGGGGGAAGTGAAACAGACAGATTGAAACTCATCCACTTTATAGATGCCATTTGACTTTATCACCTAGATTTCAGTGGGACTTCTCCAAAGCACAGCAAACAACCTGTTGCTACAGTTAGAGAGTTCACTGGGACACAGATCATGAGGCCAGAATCATTCTGCTTTCTTGAAATTCAAGCTTATGTATCTGGTGATGTATAAGAGTTTTAGTTACAAAAAACGTGATGCAATTCCTCTCATAAAAATGGAGTGCCTGCGTCACTCAACATTTGATTTGCTGCTACTGCCAAAGGCAGAAAATAATAAATGCCAGAGAGGAATCAACACAGATCCTTCATTTAATCATCTTTATTCAGCCTTGTAACCAGCAGCAAAGGTTGCAAATATTAAGGTGAGGCACCACAACAAACTATCAAAATTGGGCAGAAAGCAACAGGGAGAGGTTCCCTGATGGTCAAATGGCTTAACCTGCTCAGTTTCTGCTGCTTCATTTTCCCCAACAAGGAATGCAAAAGCAGGCTGACTACCTCTAAAAGGAAAGTGAAAGCATACATCCTTACAACTTGGAGGTGTATTTCTAGAATCTGTGACACTCGTGACAAGTATGCTTTCAATTATTATGTAGGTGAATCTGTACGCTAAGTGTCCTTCCATTTCTTTTTTAGCTACAAATGGAAACTGTCAGACCTTTCCAAAGAATTGTGAGAAGACAGTCTTCACTCAAGGTATGAGGCAAACAAGCCTAGTTTCATTCACCTCTCCTTAGAAGCTTAAAAGCTATGCTCTTCTTCAGGATCTGGTGACCAAAAACGTACGAACTTGATCTACCTTATTTTACATGGCCCCAGTGTGGAGGGAAGATTTTAGCATATCAGTCTCTTACATGTGACTTAGAAGAAGAAACTGACCCAGTACACCTCCTGACACACTCAAGGACTCTCAGAAATTAACTGAGGAGAGATAAAACGCAATGCTGAGAGCACTAGTCACACACCTCTAACACTAAAAATAAGTGAAGTTGCAAGAGTACCTGCTAGTCTTTGAATTCCTTTTCTCTTCTAAGAGAAAACTTGAATATTAGTAGAGGTATCCTGTGATTAAATCAACTGAGGATCATATCATGTTACATAGATGCTGGAGGTGATTTTCAATGAATCCATCAAATATCTTCATCATTTGACTAATACTCAAAGGAACTGAAAACACAGTTCCAAAGACTGAAAAAGATTTTGCAAAGACAAATTCCTACTGTTTTAAAATTAAGTAACAAGGCAAACTTTCAGTCATCACAGAAATGTAAACTTGGACTATCATTATAAAGACAGAAAAGAGAGAGATGGAAAAGGCTGAGAGCAAATGGACAAACATGTCCTACCACTCAGCAAAGTTGTCAGACAAGAGATGGTGGGAGGAAGAATTGATGAACTGTCACAGTATGACAAATAAGACCTCTGTTGGATGTATTGATTCTGAACAGAGAATGACTCATGGATCTACTCAATTTTCACTTCATTTGAAGACACTAAAGTACTTGAACAAATCACAGATGCTGCCAAACAAGTCAACAAAAAAAACAGTTTTCCATGCATGACTTGATTTGGGGCAAATTCATTAATAAATGCTTGTTTTGCAGGACAGCTCATACAGAAGTGCTTATGTTTTATAACAAGTATCACTGTCTCGCTAAATCTCATACACATGTAGTACACTAGAAATTAATTAGACTTAATTACTGGGAATTAACTAGACTTAATTACTGGGAAAAGTTCCTAAATGACAATCTAGGTACATTAGTACCTGAATTTGTCTACTATGTGTAAGCATACTTCTTTCATTCTTTGACCTCCAAATACATTCAGTACATCAGACACGCGAGAGAAAATTTTGCTTGTAGTTTAACTCAAATACTGTAAGTTCCAATAGCTTTTTTTTTTTTCCCCTTACATCATGGTGCAAGAGAATTCAAAGAAACAAAGTTATACTCCAAAACTGACTGGAGTTAATAATGATGGGTTACTGCATCCCTGTACTTTTCCTCCTCTTTTTTTCCCCACTTTAAGAGCTGTATTTTTAATCTTCATACATGAAGAAAGAGCCTAGACATTGTGAATAAGGTTCATATCAAAACAATAGTTCTGAGCTGAATTCACAAAGAATAATTCTTTAAAGTATTTCAATTCCATAGTCTTTTCTTTTTTTTTTAATAAATTTAAAAATTAATAAATGTAAAATTTAATAAGACTATTCACTATTTGCCTGTAGGCTAGCATCCTTCATCCTGTTTTACTTCTCTATTCCAGTGGAAGTCTTCCCACTGTCAGCTTTCCCTTACAGGGTGCAACCTCTTTCTTCTCTTTCTTTTCCATGCTGCCAAGGACGGAGAGCACAGGTATAACTAACACAAAACCACTGGAACAACTAAAACTGTAATACTACATTCAAACTTTGACAAAATTTGAAAACTAATTAACATGAAAAATAAATGCGGTAACCAGTGATTGTTAGTCATACAACCTTTCTCCTGTTGTTAAACCTCCATTCAGCAAGTTTGCTATTTCCCCCTAGCAGAGAGAGGAAGTATCTACCAGGTAAATCTCAACTCTCTGCCTGTCCTAGAGCTGCCCCCAACAGGAACAGTCACAGCTTTTTTTCCTGTGGAAGGCTGTGAGAGATGCAGAAAGGCAGTTTTGGTGGTTCTTCCTCCCAGCTGCTGCTGTGGGGAGGAGGTGTGGTAGAACTGGCTGCCAACTGCTGCCACCAGGCTGGGATGAGAGGGGAATAGCAAGAGTCTGGCTTTGTCAGCTGTTGTACAAGCCTACTGTAGTTTGCATGGGAATTATATGAACTTGTGTAGTCCATTTACAGAAATTCCAATTAAGTTTGGAAGCAACCACTTTGAACTCCATGCCAAGAGCAAGAACTATTCCTTTGTGCTTAATGAACTCAATCTGGAAGTATTTTACCAATCTTTCAGATGTCTGAGTTCAATACAGAGATCAGAGTAAAAAGCTAGGGTTGATCAGGCCTAAGTGGCTGAACTGTTTGAAGAACGGAATTGTGAGTTTGCTTTGATCTATTCCAGCACACATTTGAAACGTGTCTATGTATGTATATTTTTTTTTTTCATATATATTCAGTTATGTCAAAGACCAGCTGGGTACAGCTATGAGGGGAGATGGCTGCATACCTCATTTACAACAAACTAATTTAGATGTAAATTAAAAATAGTGAAGTCCTTTCCACATCATGCTTGCTTCCTACCTCTTACCTCCTGCTCCTACAATCCAGAAATAGTTGGAAAGAGCTCAGCAGAGCTTCCACACTCCCCTGCCACAAGGGAAGTGGGATGCTTCAGAGCCTTGGTATCCCTGCATGCAGTTAGATTCCCCTCACTTCTAGGGAATACTACAAAAAACTGATAAACCAGAAAAAGTGCATTTAAAATTATGCAACATTTTTGTTTAACAAAAGAACTGCGCAGCTAATGTGTGGAAATTCCCTCTCTTGACCTTTACAAGGTGAAAGGCAGAAGCACTGTAGGGAGTCAGGGCAGCAAGGGACAGGGAATTCCAACTGATATTGTGTTAGCTGAGGATTTATGTCATTAGATACATCTGGATTAACTTAAAGTCACAACACAGCCCCAGTGACCTTTGCTTAGTCAAACAGCAAGGCTTTTTCAGTTTCTATTGCAAAAATGGTAGTTTATAAACTGTGACTGACTCATCAAGGCAAAGACATCAGGAGCAGTCTTAAACAGGAAGAAAATATAATCCACAGAAGACTGCAAGAAATACGTGACTCAACTATTTCACACTTTATGGGATTCTGTTTCTGCTGCTTGGATTAGCAGAATAATTTCCACTCTATCATACCTTTTAATTAGAATTAATTTTAATGTCTAATTTAAAGTGATAAGCTAAGTTGCAAAGGGTTGAAAAGAGGTACTGCTAATACCTAGCGTGGCAGTTTTATAGTGACTGCCTTCAAAAGACATCTTCTCAACGTTCTATTCCTCTACAAATTGTTTGACCCCACCCTCATGCTCTCTCCTCTTTTGTCAGTAATTGATGCAGCTGCATAGTGATGTGCATCAGGAAAAACAGCTCTAGTTTAAAAATCAACCTGGCCAAAAAAAAAAAAAAAAAGATTATAATTACAAAGAGACCATAACGTGTAATAGAGAAATTACCACAGAATATTCCTGTAAATCTGCTAAGTCGGTAAGATTCATCATGCTCTGTTAAGTGCTGGTTGTGAAAACTGAAGGTCCCCGTGGCTTCTGGAAGTCACATATCTCATTCTATAGAACACCGGAATACTTTTGGGATTAAATGAGTAAAAATCATTCCTTCAAGTTCTGCTGTTTTGTCTTTTCTTCTCATCCCACAAACAAGATACTTGTGTCTTCCCCACATACCCAGCCACCTTCCAGGATGCTTACAAAATGCATAAGTGGAATTACAAATATTATTTGTTTGAAAAACAAAGTAGTACTTTTACCAATGTTTTCTAATTTCAGTAATCTCACTAAGAGTTAGCTAGTTGTTCTTCAGCACCACATTCACATTTCCTACAACTAAATCTAAAAATGGCACAGTATTTTTTGTTAAATTTAAATAAAGACAAGAAAGCATCAAAATTGCCACATAGATTTTATGCCACCTCCCACATTTGACAGTGACTTATATTCCGGTATTCTCTCTAAATTGTGTTACAAGTGGTACAAAAAGCCAACAGTTTACACATACGCTTACAGAGAACAACAATCTCATTTGCTCTCCTACCCATCATAGCATATTCCTTGTAGGCTGGAAACCGATTTACCATGCAGCATCCTGACTAACTTGGACAGATGCTGTAGTAAACCCCTGAGAAGAGCATAGATGATTCCCACCTGGAGATGTAAAATAATTTAACTTTTTCCAAATAAAACACATTGTGTTGTCCAGCTTTTAACACAAGTTCTTGGAAATATGCTCCTGTACTATCATTTCTCAGGACAAGCACAGAAGGTCTAAACCACAGAAGCACTAAAGAGTCACAACACGCTCCTCTAAATCGGCCATTCTTGCCGTGCTGGACATCCAGTTCGACCTCAGCAGCCTTCACTGTCAACTTTATCCTTCCCACTTCCTTCAACCTTTCTTGCATGTATTTCTTCATTTCATATTCTCAGTTCTGCCCTTTGAGCCCCAGACCTGCTACTCTGTACCTTCCCAGTCAGCTGTTTCTGCTGTGATGATGGCAGCCTCCAGCAAGGTAGTGGCATCACGAGCCCCCAAAGGGCAGCCTGCAGCCAGATCAACAGTCCTGCAAAGTTGGCCTGTCTTTCCCTTATCCAGAGGCAAAGTTTGGAGGCAGAAGAAAGAGTTGCACTGTTCTGCATTGCTCATTCTTTTCCTTCTTTTCCTCTGTTTAACAGTTGCTGTCCTGTTATGCAAGGCAGAAAGCATACATACTCTCCTAATTTGTAAGTACCTAGGACTTATGAGGAATTCAACCTGTACCAACACAGAATCATCTAAATGGAAAGCTGATGTCTCCATATTGCCCTCCTGGAGCTGCCTGGCATGGCAGATCCTAATGTCTTTCCAACAAACACAGGAGAAGCCAGGAAGGAAAACGTAGCTTATGCTGCTCAACATGCCAATATCTCCTAGAAAGACTTCTGATCAGAAATCAGCAGTAACCAATTTGACTCTTCACCCCATTGCCTACAATCACACAGACTGGAGGGGTTGGAAGGGAGCTCTATAGAAATCAAGTCCAAACACCACTATGAAATCACAATAGATCACACAGGAAGGAGTCCAGGCAAGCCTTGAATATCTTCAGAGAGTTCACTGAATACTCAGGACTTCATTCAGAGCTCCCACACTGGTACAGGCATGAACCAATGCTGGACATCAACAAGCCAACAGTTCATTTCTCTTCCCTCCTTGACAGCATGAATCTGTCTTTATAGGTCTAAAAATACTGTGCCACTGCACACTGCCTGGGAATCTTCTCAGGTAATCAACTCTTCCCCATGTTCCCATACAGACTTGTAAACTTCCTTTTCTATTTTCACACTAAGGAAAGTACCCTTTTCATGAGCCAGAGTCTCATGAAACTTCACCACAGCTCTCAGACATCTTTCAGCAGGTTTATCTAGCTCCTAGCTCAACCACTTTTATCTCTATATGTGAGAGGATATCCTGCCTCTTCTGAATAGTTTTAAAGTAGTTCTAAGAACTAAACTGCTTTTCTTGTAATTGCTAGAAGTAAATTAAACTTTCAAATTCTTTGTAAAGTTTGGCTTTGGAAGACATACCCCAAGTTGGAAGGAAACCATAAGAAACACTGAGTCTGACTTCTGGCTCCCAAAAATCAAAACATACATCCGACAGTGTTGTCCAGACACTTCTTCAACTCTGACAGCTCAGTGTCAAGACCACTGCCCTGGGAAACCCGTTCTATACCCATCACCCTCTGGTAAAGAACCTTTCCCTAACCCCCCAGTCTGACCCTTTAATGACACAGCACCATGCCATCCTTTGGGTACTGTTAGCAACTGCTGTAGCAGAGCTCAGTGCTGCCCTCCACTCCCTGTGAGGAGCTGCAGCAACGACGCTTCCCCTCAGCTCTGGGGTGAACAAACCATGAGACCTCAGCTGCTCCTCATATGTCATCCCCTCTAGAACCTTCACCATCTTCCTAGCTCTCTTTTGGATGGTCTCTAATAGTTTTATTTCCCATAATTACTAATTTAAAATAGATCTTGAGTGGGACAAAAGCAACAACAATAAAAAACATGAAGCCATTTCTTAGTGAAATACTAAAAAAGGAGTATCAAGAATTCTCAAAAATGGGCACTGGTAAAGAGACAGGATTATCCTAAAAATCACCAAAGTGGAAAAAAATGAAGATTGTTTGCCCCTTGCTTCTACAGGACTCAAATGCTTAAGACAACAGAAACCAAAATGAAATTGAAACTTGTACAGGATACAGTTTGAAATAAGAGTTATTTCAATATATGAGCATAACTGTACTAGACCAAGTCCTCTATATAGTACATTTATTCTGTTCCCTATTATGAAAACAGATACAATATATGTCCTAATAAAGTTAGGCCTATCTCTGAGCATGACACACTAAAGGAAATTCAGGTATGATTTTATTTGACTAATACAGTCAAATATGTAAGAACCACCATCTTTCATCTAATTGTTTTAATCTGCAAAGTCTAGATAGTCTTTGAATTTCACTGTAATATGTGCTACAAAAATGTTTGCTCATTTTCTCAAGAGGGTAAGTAATAATGGGGCACTAATTGTTCTGCCATCAGCCTAAGCATACACATAATCCTTAATTAATATTTAACCAGCACTTACATTTTCACACTGCACCTTTCTGGGCATTATATGGGAAATATTGAGTCCATCAATAACGATATCGAATGGAAGTCGATTTTCCACAAATGTTTGAAAGGCTTCAAATTCCTGAAATAAATCAACAAAAGGATATGGGAAATAGTAGGTTTCATTCAATAAAAATAGTTTTCATTCAATTTTTATTATAAAAAACAATCAATCAAAGAAGCCTCCACTAAATCTCTCAATTTTCTTACTTGCATATTTGAAAAAACAACAACACAGGCAGAAAAACTTTCAGAAGACATAAATGTTTCACTGGATAGTTTTGACATACTTTTAAATTACATTACTATTGAAAACCAGAACTTTGCAGTCGTCCAGATTTTAACAATTATAATCTGCATCACACACTTTTATAAGGATGCATGTTACAGTCCTTTTTACAGAACAGCTTCAAAATAAAGCAAATTTACACCCCAAGAGACTGTGACACTATCACTAATGTTTCCAAACATAAAATAAGCAGCATTCTTAATTTCTCTGTAAGAATCTTGAAATCACCAAATGCTAGTCTCTGAATAACAGATTTGTATTTACATAAGCATTCATTTACAAGCACAGGCCTTTGTTTCCTAAAGATACAGTTTCAAGTCTAACAAACCAATGAATTCCTTATTATAACAGAAACATAACACAGTGCAAACAAACAGCATCAATCCTGGGTGGTATTGGTTTGTTATTTTTCTTTCCTCCTACAGAAGGAAAATCACAATTGCTTTATGCCCGAGATCCCAAAGGAAGAGAGTAGAAAGTTTCAATAAAGCCTTCATGAATCTGTGACTTTATTTTTAAGACTTAGTGTTTTTAGCAGACACCTGCATTACATTTCAATCTCATGTTTCTGACTGATTTTAATAGAATTGTCAACCGTAACCCATCTAGGTGAGCAGTTCCTAACAGGCTCTTCTGTTAAAGATAAAGCCTATTTCTTGGGAAATAGAGGTTTCAGTCTAAAGCTACAAATAATCTCACAGGAACTCACAACAATCACAAATCTAATCTCTGCTGCTAGGAATTCAAGAACCACTCCTCCAACCTTCATTTCTCCTGTGTATCCACATAGCCATATACGGATCTAAAGAACTATAAGCCGTGTCCACCACACGAAAACAAAAACGTGCACATACAATAAAAAACAGCACATACAATTCTTTCTTCAGGAAAGAAGCAAAATAAAGAATGCATCTGCTCAAAAAGCATACTGCTGTCAGGCAGCAACATACGATCACCAACTTCAAATTTAGTTGGAATGTTTATGACAAATTATAATACAAAAAGGATTACTTGTATTAAGAGCACAAACAGACCAAGTGAGATAAGAATGCCTCATTCAGACATTAAAATTTCAGGTATAAATTCTAAGTGAACAGACCTGTACCAATCAAAAGCACACTGGTAAAAACATAGACAACGTGGCTCAGCCTGGTATCACCAGAATCAACTGCCTTTCAGGGGATCTTTTTACTTTTCCACAGCTAAAATAAATATCATTTAGAAAGAATAAGAAATAAGGCAAGAAAGCTATAACCACTAACAAACTGTTGACACCTGTAAAGTGTTTCTCCCCTCCCAATCTCCAGACATTCTATATAGATAAATAAATATTTCCATTGCCATCTGAGGGACAGGGACAGGGACATCAAGACTCAGATAGGACATCACTAGCAATGGCATTGGAGAGGGGTGGGGAACAGGAAGATAGGCAATTGAGGTAAAAAAAGATTCCTGGCTTCCCATCAGAACTCCTCATGGTTCAAAATAAGGCAAGTCGTTGCTGCAACAATGGACAGCTGTCTGAAATGAGAAGAGTAAAAAGAAGGAAACAGAAAGAAAAAAGGCAAAATAGGAAAGCCTGGGGACAAAGATAAGAAAAGACAAAGAGGAAGCAAATGAAAATACATGGGAAACACTCCAACAGGGCATTATTTTTCCAGTGCCAACAAATACCAATGTTACTGGGAGCAACACTAACAGTCAAGTAGATGTTTTTAGAAAACATGGTGTACATGTAATCTTGTCTTTCAGGGCTCCATTCCCTACAAAATAAACACTTAGTGAAGACTTTTCACAGGGGTATTTTATTTCAAGTGACAATAGCTACAGAGCAGTTCCTTAAGCAAGTGGATCACCCCAATGGCAGAGAGTTTTGTCAAGGAAGCACTGCAGCACAGGCACTGGAAGAGCCACAGAGGAGCTGAGTGTTCTCTCCACACCCTGTGCTTTGCTCTTCCTCCTCTCCCAGAGGGGCAGATGGAGCAGCACCTTTCATAAGCCAACTTTGGCTCTCTGTGGTTCACTTTCAGAGCAGGAAAGAAGCTGCATCCTGTATGGTCACTCTCTCAGCCACCCCACCCCACCACCTCTCTCTCCAACCTCAAAGGCCTGTTTTGGTGTGTTGCCAGCAGCCTCCAGATCTGCACTGTTCTTATGCCTCATTACCAGTAATCTATGCAATACAGCATATAAGAGCATATGAGAAAACACTCCCAATACCAGGAGACAATGTAATACAGTTGGAAGAGAAGGCTTGCTGCCACAGGAGATTTAGTCACACAAGCAGAAGTGAGGAGTTAACATTAGAATAAGTGCAGAAGACAAAAGGCCAAATTCACATCCCCAAATTCAGAAGACTACAATGATAAGCCTCAGAGAGACTAGAAAAACCCCAAGAATCTGTTCATTTTCTCCATTCCATCTATGTTTCCCCAGCAACACAGAAGATTACTCCTTTCCTTTCAGGAAAACAAAACAAAATAGCCAATTACCTAAAAGAACCACATAGAAGATAACTCAGATCTCCTTCTCTGAACAAAAGAGAGGGATGCCATCCAGGGAGACCTGGACATGCTCAAAAAGTGGGCACATGAGAATCTAATGGGGTTCAACAAGGCCAAGTGCAAGGTGTTACACTTGGGTTGAGGCAATCCCAGATATCAGTACAGACTGGGAGAAGAACTCATGGAGAGCAGCCCTGTTGAGAAGGGCTCAGGGGTCCTGTTGAACAAATAGCTGGACACAAGCCAGCAGTGTGCCCTTGCAGCCCAGAAGGCCAACAGTATTCTGGACTGCATCTAAAGATGGGTGGTCAGCAGGATGAAGGAGGTGATTGCCCTCTTTACTCCTGCAGTACTGCGCTCAGGCTTGGGGCCCCTGCATAGAGGAAGGATGTGGAACTGTTAGAGTGGGTCCAGAGGAGGGCTACAAAGATGATCAGAGGGCTGGAGTGCCTCTCCTACAAAGAAAGGCTGAGGGAGATGAGCTTATTTAGCTTGGAGAAGAGAAGACTCTGGGGAGATCTCATTATGGCCTTCCAGTACTTGAAGGAAGCTTACAAGCAGGAGGGGGACTGATTTTTTACATAGTCTGATAGCAACAAGACAAAGGGCAATGGGTTTAAACTGAAAAAGGGGAGATTGAAGCTAGATACTAGAAAGAAGATTTTTACTTTGCAGGTGGTGAAGCACTGGAACAGGCTGTCCAGAGAAGTTGTGGACTGCCCATCTCTGGAGGCATTCAAGGCCAGATTGGATGGGACACTAGGCAGCCTGATCTAGTGGTAGGCAACCCTGTCCATGGCGGGGGTTAGAATCATAACCTTTTACAGTCCACTCCAACCACATGATCAATGTGACTCTATGAAAGAGAGTCTAAGTTGTCAGATTTCCCATCCTCTCCAGGCTTAGGGAAGGGAAAAGAGCAAACTCTGGGAATTAGCAGCAGGCTACACCATCCGAATGCAGTACAAAGGGTTATTCAAACACACAAGCACTGACCTACATTAGAAGAGATACAGTATAAAAATTGAAAGATGCTGATCTTCCAAAGATCAAGAATTGTCTGGGCTTTATCCAACTGTTACTTACAGCTACAGTAATCAAGAGATGATTCACCCATAATTCTCTCAAGACATTCCCCTCACTAACCATCTGGAAAAAGAAATTGAAGATCTTCCTTATGAAATGTAATTAAACAGAGCACAGCTGCAGCTAAGCTACAACCTATCAAGAGAAGCCAGACACAAAATTCACCAGTACAGTACAGTAATGACATGAGGGCCAATTTAGACAAAAGAAATTGTGCTATTCAAACAAGCTTCTCCTTCCTTCCACACTGAGAACCTCATCTGCATGCAGCAGTGTTTGCCAGAAGGGAGATAATGAACACAGGAAGACCAAAAGGAACATTTAGATGAAGGTGTCCTGCTGAACACAACAGGGTACACTCCTGTAAAACCCTGCAGGACACCAACAAGTAGCAGAATATCTCTCTTCACATACAAGGACACTCAAACAAACACTAGACACTACACCAATTTCTAACTTGTGTTCATCTCAAGAAGCTGCTGAGGAAAAGTTTATCTTAATGCAAGGGAGCTACAGAAAAGTACCACAATAAGCTGTACAGCAATTCCATCATACTTGCTGCCAGATGTTTTGCAGCAGTCTGTGTACTTGATGAGCATGCCTCACTGCAGCAGGACTGTGGAGAGCCTACAGAAGGGAGGTTCCAGTCATAGCCTCTTAGATACTATGTTCAAAAGAAAAGGGAACTGGAAAAAGAATACACTCAATTTCATTCACTGTCTGGCTGGGAATACAGGGAAATGCTAACTACACAGTCAGCAGAAGTGATTCACAGCCATTTCTATTAAGAGAGCTTATGTTTGCAAATGGATATGGCAGTGACTACATCAGTTCTTCACTAAGTCAGCCATAAAAATCCATCGTGGAATTTATCCTTACACAAAGAAGGCATTTGAAATATTTGTTTGATTATCCACTAGCATTTGGGTGGCCAAAATCCATTCATACTTCAGCAATAGCACAAAGTGAATTCAAATTTTTAGGTACTCCACACCATCTGGATGTCCCATGCTCTCTTTCACCATCTTTTTCTTTTTTTCACCGGCACGCACTGATGCTAACACAGAAATAGGCATTTCTACCTTTTCCCTTCCCTCAGCCACTCATTCCTAACTCTCGTCTACCTATGCAAACAAGTTTGCTGGAGCAACAAGGAAGACAGAAGCAGATTAAGAACTTACCTCACATGAGCTGAGTCAACGGAACAGCCTGGTTCCCCTGCTTAGGTCAGTCTGTATTGCACAGCAGCAGACAGCACAGATTAGGGGTGAGGCCAAGAGCAATTGAGGCTACTGTAATCATCAGGTAGCACTGACTAGGCTAACTTACAGCACTATGAAACTACAGAATTTTATGAGATTTTCAGTATCTCTCTATCTAAGACACCGGGTGAAAGCTTAAGACCACAGGAAGGTTAGATCTTTTTTTTTTTTTTTTTGCTCAAGTCTAAATAGAAAATATCTGGGCAATCAAAAATAAAAATCAGTCTTTCAAATTCACCAAGCCAAAATGCCCACTGATCTAAATGCTAAAACAAAGTAATGTAGCATGCAAAGAAGATACACGGATACACAAGCAAATCCACAGGGGAATTTTAATAGTAGAAAGGCCTTTCAGTTCATACAAATGCATGGAATTTGAAGGAAAAAAGAAAGAAAAAAAAAAAGAAAACCCTACCAAAAGGTATCAAAACCACTGCAGAAACAAGAGTTTGTCACTTTTACACAATAAAACCTGTGCTCATTCATAAGGAATGGTAGAGACACTATAAGATACGTGTAAGAACAGAACTGCAGTTACTGATGCATCATTTTCCAGAAACATTCGTAATTCTAAGCTTTGAACAAAAGAAAAATCAGTCCTTTCTCCACAATGAATGGCAATATACGCAAGTGCAACGAAAGAGCAAATTACATTGAACAGAATGTTATACTGCACTTAAATATTATGCAACTCTATCCTAAGCATCAAGCAGGGCATTTTTCAATACTGTGAGAGCAGTTTTTAGAGAACTGAAAACACTCACTTTTTATCAGTTTCATAAAACACAAAGTGGTGTAGGCTGCTTTGTTTTTGGCAGCGTTTCCTGGTATCAGAAGAAAAACACAGGAATAGGCGTTAGTGCGTGAGACACAGAATCCAGCTGTCAAGTTGAAATCCAGACAGTTTTTTAAGGTGTTCTTTGTTGCAACTGCTGGAGTACCCTTAAGTCTGCTGTTGTTATGCCTGAAGGCTTTAAATATTTCCCCCTCTAGTTTCAAAGCTTGGAAATCCCCTTCGAACCATTGTAAGCAGGAAGGCTTTTCTCAGTAATGTGTATGGTATCACTATGTACTCTGGATTAAATACGATTTGTTTGTCCTCTATTATTACGCTTGCAAAGTTAAAAAATAATGCAAGAGGTTCAAAGTACTGTGGCTGTAACCTCCAGAGACACTGTCACAAACAAGAAGGATCCCAGCAGCAAAGAGCAGGCAGGCAGACAGCCAGGCTGAGGTGAGCTGCGTGTTGCCAGCTCATGCTCCTGCGTCAGCAGCAGGCAGTGCTGCTGCAGGACTTGCTGCTGCCTGATATGAGTCAATCCCACCGCCACGAGTGCCCATGCAGAGCACTTCCTGAGTACACTGACAATGGAGAGAGAACAAGCAGTTCGTGCTGCTGCCCTCAGTGAAAAAAAATAACCCTCAGCTTTGCAATGCTGTCATCTTACATGAATTTGAATCCCGAGTAATACTGTAACAGGCATTATACAAAGACAGCGGGACAATATAAAAGCACGACAAGTACATGAGGCCAGCAAGCATTCATTTAGACAGTCCATAATCTCCATGTGGAAAGATGTCACATGAAGATCAGACAGCCAAATATACCCCCGTGCTGCTGTCTGCTATGCTGGTGCAAATGTTTGTAGCAAATCTAAGCAAGCAACTCATCTAGCTGAAAAAAGGTGAAAAGTCATCCAAGGCAAAACACAACCTTATTCTGCAATCTAGCCAAATCCCCTGCTCACTATGGGGACACGCTCACCTTCTTTCTCCCTTGGCACACTTGAAGGGGACACAAGTGAGCAGCTGGGAGGGTGGTGAGGCCAGTTACACTAGTTTGAAAAGCACGCTGCCACCAACTGCACGTTGAGTAATATTTGCAATCTCAATAGAAACAGCAGCAACTCAAGGGGCTGAATGGCACCAAACGTTCTGCCCTTATATTTCTGGAAACAACCCAGAGAATTATAAAACCTATGCACCCAGCATCTGTACACTGTAATAAGATTAAACTGACAATTAAAAACAGTACAAAACATTTGGAATACTATGATCTGTTGGAGTTAGATGTGCATACCTTTTGCAAAGGAGTATTTAAAAAAATATTTCCACATATCTATACAAAAGGTAAAAGAAAACCAGGAAACAGTAGTTAGATTTCAAAAACAAAAAAAAAAACCTGACAACTTCATAAAAGGCTACTAGAACACTGAGCTAGCTATAGCATCTTAAAAATGCAGAACAGAAAAAACAAAGGGTTGTGCCAAAAAATTAGCATCATCTTCCAAACTTCTGTACTAATTTCCATATACATAAAATGCTTTACAGGTATTTAGAAAAGAGAATGGCTAAGAAGCCAAATCAGTAACCATTACAAAAGAAAATTAAACTTAACATAAAAGGGAAGAAATGATGCACGCCATAGGAAAAAAGTATCCTTATATTTTACACATTTCTGGAGAAACTGCATTGACTTAAAGGATCATAATGCGTAATGAAAATATCTGCTTGAACTGTTGCTGTTCTAAAACAAAGCTAATTAA
Organism: Tympanuchus pallidicinctus; assembly: GCF_026119805.1. Lineage (NCBI taxonomy): Eukaryota > Metazoa > Chordata > Aves > Galliformes > Phasianidae > Tympanuchus > Tympanuchus pallidicinctus. The sequence continues at coordinate 35,328,027 of NW_026294747.1, read as the reverse complement.
ATCTTCAGAAATAAGGCACCAGATAGATAACATGAAATTATTATAACCTGTTATGCTATCCTAATTATCATAAATTACAATGCCACCTTCTGCAATATCAGAAAACTCTGGCTTTGACCACAGCTGGAAAGCAGCTCCTCAGGTTTGAAGTAGCTTTGGTGATGGATCAAACAATGAAATGGTGAAGGACCACTCAATAATGCCCAAGTTAAAGGGGTAACCTTGTAAACTGTGTGAAACCAACACGTGTTCACATTAATTTTATTTTACAAGTACCATAAAAAATATTAGCAATATTCAAACGCAGAAAACACTTCAAAACTGCATCATGCCAGACTTCTCAAGAAACTTCTAAGTGGAATGGATGATCAACAAGTACCAGACTGTGTACTCAAGGAGTTCCTGATAAAATAATCTCCTTAAAATTTAGCTACTTAGCTAAGTCAGACTAGTTTAACTCTTCGGTGAAAATTTACTGTTCTAATTTTATGTTTATAGATCTATCTGCATCTGTTGAATGAACAGGAAAATAACCTAACAAGCAGGAAAAAAAAAAAGCACTTTATCTTAATAAAGGTATATAAGGTATATATACCTTATATATAAGGTATATAAGGTATATAATAAAGGTAATAAGGTATGACATTCTAAAACTTCAGTGGATTCTTCCTGTTTCTTCTTACATGTACTAGATAATGAAAGAAAGATTCAGGTCTGAGAAAAATCACTGCATCATCAAAGCAACTTTGTATGTTGCTTAGCAAGACCTCCAAATTACATACAGTGGAAATTGTGTATCATTAGCACCTATCTTTTAACCATGCAAAAAAGTTTTCAAAAAGATTTAAGATCAGAAACAGATTTTCCAACATGTATCATGTTAGGAGAATTTTCAAATACAGAGGTGATGAAGGAGTTGTTACAAAAAAAATAACTGTGGTGGACAACAAAACATTGGACTCTTTTACATTGAACTGGAAGATGGAAATGTAACTTTTTTTGCATGATGACCTATTTTTGCTGAACAATCAGTTAAAGACAGTGACCTGAACAAAATCTCAATCCATTCCTTGTCAAATGAATCAAGAAAAGGAAGAGTGGGCCACCCCAGAAGATCTGACCCAACTTCAAGAACATTCTCTAACAATGACATAACCAAGAGAAAGAAATACATGATAAATACGTTTTCATCGAGATCTATTCCTTGCTACTAAGGAAGCAGCTTAGCCTTTTCTACCAGAATAATCTCTGTGCTTCTGTTTACTTCCATTATAAATCAGGAGCATCCGCAGTAAGATGAGATGCAAGAAAAATAAGAAGCCTTAAAAAATTCCGGCTGCCTTTGTTTCTCAACACCCATTTTTCCACTCAGTCTTTCCTCTTCTCCCCCTTTTTTAAGTTCTCTCTGCTCTAGTCCTAAAAGACAATATCAAAGGAAGAGTCTAACATCCACCCTGAATTAAATGGAGGTAGGAAGACAGAACGTAAGCACGACAAGCCTGCAGCTTGGGCTGCAGTGTTCTCAGACTTTGTTCAGGAAGTCCAGTACTGGATTTATCTGAACATTCACCATAACTTTACCCATCTTTATTCTATGCTTAAGGGCCCTTACAAGTTTCAGTACTGGATCAAGCACTGAAGCTAGCTTTCTTACTAACCCCCAAATTAGGCTTTGTCCTACCAAAACACCACAACCAAAAGAAACCTGCAACTAAACCAGAGTCCCACTCAATCCAGCTCTGCTCTGTCCCTGCGGATCTTATAAGACCTAGCAGCAAACCTGCCTTATAATGCAACATAGGATACTGCTGCACCTCACTCTGACTGAGTCCAGCAGTCCGTACTTAGCAAAGAAGGAAAAAAAACATATTCAGCCCTATCTGCAGATGGATTCACAGGCCTAGCTGAATTAACCATTCTTTCTCCCGGAAAGGATCAGGCAAATTAGTCATGGCATCCAAGTGCAAGATAACCATAATCATCCGGGCATTTCAGAGCAGGTATGAGTAGCCAACCTCAAAAGCAGCCAACTTCATTAGGCTCACATGGGCCCACTTTTCTAGCTTCTCCAGGTCTCTCTGGGCTGCACCCTCTTCCCTCAGCATGTTGACCACACCACACAGTTTGCTGTTGCTGACAAACTTCTGGAGGGTGCACTCAGTCCCTCTGGGCTCAAAGGGCTTTGAGGCAAATCTTAGAGTTGGGAAACGCACACATCGAAGGAGAACCAATGCATTATACAAAAGCCATCAACTTAAATGTTAAGACAGAGAGATCTATTTTCAAAGCTTCACAAAATCAGCTGCAAGAATTACAGGTATATGAATGGGTCACTTTCTCTTCTCCTTCCGGACTACTACATTCTAAAAGAACACGTAAAACCCCCTTACACACCTAGACCAGACCTAGTGTGGGGACTATACATGCCCCAAATTCATCTCTTCCTGTCTTCCTCACAGCACATGCACATCTGCCAAGCACTTCTTTCCTCAGGCACATCAGCCCTTAACAGGAGTATGAAGTAGATACGAATAGGATGATATTACTGAACTATTTGAGAAACACCTGAGCATGAAAGTCATCCAGCAGGAGATGCTACTGTCTCTCAGTATACTGATTACACTATCTCCATCTCGATAGTATAGCTCCCAATTAAATGTAGCCAGAGTAAACAGCTGGAAGTATCGTATAGACCTTAATACAAAAGAGACAGCCTTGTTAAAATTGTTTTCTTCCTACACCACTTTGTAAGGCTGCAACTTGCTTGCAATCAGATCACCACCTAACATCCTAACAGCTTTTGGTAGATGTATATAAAGATTTGAACTTGTATTATCTACGTAATAGATATTTTCTCATTACAGATAATGTTTAATAGTTCAGGCAGGCCATCTTAAAAATATTTGTAAGTACTGTTCACTGCCATTCTTATGCATCACACTAAATTGTTTCATTTTCTTTGCTAGAAGTGTCTAATCACATAGTCTTTGGTTGTTTTTTTTTTTCTTTACGTACAGCATAACAGAGTACTTTCAGAGAGAGGATCCTCAATAAACTAAACCTTTGCTTTTCATTAAATACTCTGATTGCATTTATGCCTGAGAGGAGTAAAAGCAACAATAATGTTTCAAGAGCAAAACAAAAGAGTACACAGTGAAGAAAAAAGAAAATTCCAAATGTATTCCATAAAGCAATTTAAAGTGTTGTTGGAATAAAACTTTTCAGAGCTCAAAACTACTTAAACTGTTTCCCTGCTTAATCAGCAATGCACTGAAGAATATTAGTTTTTTAAAAAAAAAAAAAAAAAAAAAAAAAAAAAAAAAGGGAATAGAAAGCTGAAATGTTTACTATTAGTGGCTGCTACAAAAAAAAGCATGACTGACTGGAAAATGGAAAACACCCTCTCACATATACTTGCCTACACTGTACAGCCTTTTCACCTAGTTTCCCCTCTGGAAAACCCTGGCTGCAGGAGAAGTCACACAGTCTGGTATACCCAAAATGGGCAAGATATTTTCATTACCATGTCTGCTTTCAGAGTGCAAAGGCAACTAAAAAGTCCCAAAGTTATTTCTGGAAACCTCCAACACATCAAAACACCACTTTGCCTCTGCCACACATCCACGCTAAGCACTGGGAGAAAGCAGAATCAGCTGCACTGCCACCAGTAAACACACCCATTTTATCCCCATTCAATCTGCCTCTGGTACAGAACTGGACTGAGGTCAACTCTCAACAGCCATAAAGGTGGCCCTGGGGTGGTAAATGACAGAAATTCAGCTGTCACACAAGTCAGCAAAATCTGTGGGCATTAAAACTTGAAGTCATAGAATGACCTGAGTTGAAAGGGACCACAATAATTATCTAGTTTCAACTCCCCTGCTATGTCCAGGGATGGGGCATTTATAATCTCCTTCTTTGTTTCATTAGATTGCACTCATATGATCAATCAGGTCCTCACAGTGGTAACATGAATTGCCTTCCTAAATCTTTCTCACTCCAACCACTACTGTTAACAGGCTAGCTCTGAACACTTTCCACATTTGAAATTTTCAAGACAGCAGTCACCATATACAACACAAAGCTTTGTATAAACTGCTTAAGGAATCAAAGTTTTGTCACAGCTTTCTTTAATAAACCTACCTCAAACATAATTTTCATCTTTTCACAAAGGCTTTTAGAGAACAGGTGAAGTTAATTCTACAGCATGCAATAAAACACATCCTTTCATTTATCTTATATTACGGAACAACAGTAATCACCAAATACTTGCTAGTGAATTACTGCTACATTTTTAAAGATAATTTCACTCTCCTCTAAAATTCACAGCAGATCAGCCAGAAGTCCTGAACTGAGATGAATATCTGCACATAAATTAGAGGTCTGAACTGGCTTTAGGTACTATGAGCACCCTGACAGTTTCAATTTCCTTTAACTGTTACGCATGTATAAGGAAGAAAGCAGAAAGCCTTAAGCACTAAACCTGCTGAGTCTTTCCATATTTTCAAAATCCACATGGACCAGAGTTGCCACCTATGGCCAAATCACATCACTGCTTATAAGGTAATGCAAAACGACCCCACAATGTGGTGTGGGCTCCATCTAGCGGAGTTCAGCTTCATTCAGTACCACTAAGGCTGAACCTCTGCATAAGAAGAGTAATGAACAGAACTGCAACACACAATAGAGTATGGAAATCATGCCCCCTCAGATGTTTAAAACATCCTTTGAGAAAGCTTGATACTCTTGATGTATGCTGTAATTATAAAGATGAAAGTATATATTTAAAAATAAAAAACGTCAGAAAGAACCTAAAGGCTTGTTAAAGTTTAAAGCAAAGGGAAAAAAAACACCTGTGCTGTTTTCAGAGTACATCAACACCAATTGTATATTACTCTCTCAGGTTGACAGCACACAAGACCTACCTGCGGACTTGTCTTTCTGAAAGTGTCAGTCCCATGTATCACATCTCTAATTATTCTCTCTCTCAAATTATTGTATTCCTCTTCAGTGAGCTCACTATCTTCCAGCTGATGGCTGCAAACTGGGCACTGTCCACTGCGAATAGTGAAAAAAGAAGATAAAAAAAAAAAGAATTATCTTAAATTTTACAATCTTAATGGGCATCTGACTATAAGAACATTTTTAACACAAATCCAACACAACAAAAGAAAATTGGTTGCAGTCTTTCTGGCATGCATCCAAAACTCTGAAGTCACTGTAGCCATTTCTAGATTTTTGTATGATCTTCCAGAACTATGCCAGAAGAAAGAATAAGAACCTTTTAAAGACCCAGCCTTTTTAAAGTTGTTTCATGTTTCACAGCCACAGTCTCTGCCTTAACCCACATTCTGAAGGAAATCAAACTGTAACTGTCATTGCTCTCAACCATCATTTTTTTTTCCTAGTTGTTTCCCTCGCTACTTCTCCAAACAAAAGCTGTACACCAATGCAATGCACAAATCCATTTCTTACAATCCATACAATCAAAAATGTATGAATCATGCATCATTACCTTGAACCTCTGGAAACTAGAGTATGGGAATTTATATGTATGCAACAAATGTTCATATTGTCAAGGATTAAAAAGTTGTTTTACAGTTATGAAAGAAAAGTTCATCTTATACAAAGACAGCAGCTCATTTTTAAGTAAAACATTGCATTTACCTGTCTTTAATATTGGTCAGGTGTCCTTTCCAGTTCTCTCCTGGTATACTAAAACATACACAAGAAAAGATAAATTACAGCATTAGATTCTCATTTAGCTATACCAGCATTACAGATAACAAAACAAAACAAAATCTATATTTAGTCAATATTTAGAAATAGGCCCATCATCTACCCTGAAGAAAAAAAAACAAAAAACAACCCCACACAAAAATTCATACACAATTCAAAAACTTGAAGTACCAAACAACAAATCAGTGTTTAACATGCTGAGAACTGACACCAAGTCCTTCCGTTTACTTTGTCCCCATATATAAAGATACACAAATAACAAGATTGCGCTGACAAATTCCAAGGTGCTGCCATACACATTCATAAAGCACTCAGAAATCAGATGGAAAAGCAGGAAATCAAGAATTCTATGCAAGTGTAATCCAAAGATTTACAAACATACTCCTAAGAGTAATGTTGGTCATAGCAAAATGCTGCACTGAGACTTTCTGATGCCACATCATTATCATCACCTTTGCTATTAACACTGGTGTCACCACACTGGCGCAAATGTTCCTTTTTGCCCACAAGATACAGAACAGAATAGGCTATATGCACAACAGCACGAAATTGCAGATACCTCCCTCTTTGCCACTGCCTTTATTATCTTTGGTTGTACAATTATATGGAACGGCTATCCCAAAGCCCACAGCACATCTTGCCTCCTTTCTCATTCTGTATGATGATACACAGAGGTTCTTCAGGTATTTGTTTTTTAACAAAGACAATAAGCAGCATAAAATATTATGAATATTATGATTATGATATATTATGATTGTTAGACACTGAGATCACTACTGGATTTGGCTTTACTAACTTGTAAAGTCAGCGCTGGACTGCTCTTCAAAAAAATCATTATTGAAAATAACACTTTTTCAGTTACACTCACTTCTGTGCTTACTGTAACTTCTGTTTCCTCTGTTAATAGAAGATGCAGAATAGAATCTGCATTATTTCTCGATGCTAATGGAGCTCAAAGTTCACAGATCCTACTTTTGTTTGGGAACTCCACATAAACTGCCTATTTATTTTTAAGCCAACAGCTCAAACACTATTTCAAGTATCTTATTAGATTTAATATATGACAATCAAAATTGACCCTCAAGAACTGGAGCTTGCTACTGAAACATTATTTACCTTTCAAACCACAGCTTTATACTCCGCATAAGTGTTTTGTGAGGGTATACTTGGTTCTCTCTCAAATATAAGAGGATACCAAACAGCTCTTTTTGTAATGCAGAATTTTTCATACCCCTGCTGTGGTCAAAAAGGGCCTGCAGGACATCCAAGGTTGGCACTAAATCCTTAGCCAACATTTCATGATAAAGTTCACAAGCAAGGGTCATTTCTTGGTGACGGCCAGCTGCTTTGATGCAGGATTCATAGTTTGATCGTGAAGGAACTGTAACCCTTTTAACTTCTTCCAAAAGAGTAAGTGCCATTCTCCACTGATCTGAATTACTCAGTCCTCTGATAAGAAGGTTGTAAGCCCCACTCTCTAACGTCTTAAATCTGATTTTCAATATGTCGTACATATCACATATTTCTGAAGTTTTCCCTTGTTGGACACACAGTGCCAGATATTTGACCAATAAATTATACCCAATGTCACCATTACTCTTTGCCACATGAGTCAGTAAGGACTTAGCCACGTCAATGGGGCTGTTGTATCTGATCATACTGTTAAACATCACTTCTTCAAATAATTCTGGGGACTGAAAACTTTCCCTCAGTCTACTCCACTCCTCGGCACACAAAGGCCTTTCAGGAGGCTGTACAGTGGCAAACTTATGCCTTGATACAGTGTGATTCATTAACTGTTTCTTCAAAGCTCCCCCAGAGGAAGAAAAGCGGAGTTTCCCTTCATGTATTTCTTGAGTATCCTCATCCCATCCTTTTTCTTCTTCATAATCAATTTCAGACCTTTTCTTCGCTGGACAGGCATCAGTCCCTTGGGGATCCACTGGTAAAGCAGTGCTGGAAGATGTCATAAAGCTGAAATAGCTAACCTTGTCCCTTTTTGGGATGCCAAAAGAGGCAGCAAACAGTTGACGGCATCTTGAAGCAGGCCAGAACACACGGCTCTTCCACAGCAAAGCCTGTAAACCATACTGACAGGATTGAGAAAAAAGTGCCATCACCAAAATGAATCACTTCACTTTTAGCTCACTGTATCAAGTAAAGTTCTGAAATGGAAAATGCAGTTCGCATAGGAAAGTTTATTATTGAAGCCTAAGAGCTGTCAAGCTGAATATGCTTCACTTTCAGAATGCTTGTTCTGAGAGTTCTTTATAGCTCTGACATATGCAAAATAGAGAAATCTTCAAAAAAAAAAAAAACCAAAAAAAAAACAAAAAAAAAAACACCTAGCAACCTCTCTCAGAGCTATAAGGACATTCACGCAGATGAGACTGTTTTTCTTTCTAGAGATGTTCTGCAGGTTTGCAGCGTACTATTCCTCTTTGTCAGATGTTGTGAAGATGAGCACTGCGTGTGCTGTGCACAGTCAGGGACCACTGATGCTGCCAGGTAGAAGGCACAAGTTTTTTCTTTCTTGCTTTCATCCAAATCGAGTCAGAAGTCTTCCTAAAAATAAAAATCACCAAAACATCACACTTTGGGCATATGAGGACCACCACAGTTAAATTTCCACGCTAACAAAGTTCGATACGATTTCAGATCAGGAACACAAATTCCAACTCCTCAGCCAGCCCAGGCACAGCACGCCCCCAGGAACGCCCCCAGGCCTCCAACCAGGGACCGACACCTTTCTAGGGATCCGAGCCACAACCCCCAGAGAACCCCAGCACTACAACTCCCACAGTGCACCGCGTCCCAGCAGCGCGCTACCTGCTGGGAAGCACAGTCTTTCCCACTCTGCCACATTTATTCTGTCGGAGCGTCGCGAAGCACGGACCCGGCACAGCTTATGCTCTCGCCCTGAGGGGCGCACCCACCTCTGTTCCTGCGAGGCGGCCATCGGCGCCTGGCGCCGCGCGATGCTGCCCAACCACTGGGTAGGACAGAGACGACCGCGCGGCATGCACAACACTCCCCACCCCGCTCTCACCCGGAAGTGCTACCAGGCGCGCTCAGTGCTCTTGGAGCCAATGGCATCTTGCGGAGAAGCACGTGACCCAGCGCGGCCTATCAGAGGGCTCCACAGTGCTCCGCTCCCTCCACCGTGTCAAGCGCGGGCCGGGCGCGTCGGGCAGCGTATGGTGCATGCGCGGGGCCGCCGTGAGGTGCGGCGGGGCCATGGACTGGAAGCAGAGCCTGAGGAACCGCCTGGCAGCGCGCCGCACCCGTGAGCGTGGGGCCGCGGGCATATCACTGGGAGCGGGGCGTCTCAGGAGGGACGGGCGGGAGGGAGCGGTTTCGAGTCGCGCCGCGGGGCTTAAGTAAAGAATCTGGCCATTGTAACGTTGCTTTGCCCGCCGTGCCCGCGTCTGTCATACACGCGGCTCAGAACATCGGGCGCGCGCGGCTGCTGGAAGCGGCCCTCGGCACGTGCTGAGGTGGGACACGCAGGTCCTGTGTCTGCGAGCGTCTGCGTGCCATCCCTTCCGCCTGTTTGCCCTCCTTAGCGGGGCTGCGTAAGCCGTACCGCTAATACTGTTTTTTCAAGCACCTCGTTACGTTAGAGCTCTACTTGGAGTCCGATCTGAAAATCCTTTTCTGTGTTAATTAGCCAGAAAGAGCGAACAGGAGCTGAAAGATGAAGAGATGGAGTTGTTCACAAAGTATTACATGGAATGGAAAGGAGGAAGAGCTAATGTCAACACGTCATATGCAAACATACCACGATTTTATTACAGGGTAAGCGAGGTGTCCGGGTACACTTAAGGAAGAGGCCAATTTATAAGAAAAAAAAGTGTAATGTCAAAGGGGCATTTCAGCTCCAGAAGCTGAAGTAAGTTGAGCTCTGAAAGATGCAGATTGTTAAGCATAATCTGTCTTTGATGTTGCATACTTGTGAATTTCAGCAGTTTCAAATAATTACTGAGCATCTTTGGGTAGAATATACAATAGTTTGCTATTTGGACCATAAACTTGGGAGTTTACTAAAGGTAACAAATCCTGTTTCTCTTTCAGAAATACTTCTTAACCCTACCCATAACAGGAGCTTGAAACTAGATGATCTCTAAGGTTCCTTCTGATCTAAGACATTCTATGATTCTTATTTTCATGTTTTGATGTACCATTGTTACAAATACCTATCTCCCTGTTTCTGTATATACACAGTAGGCTGCTACTTTGTGGAAAGGGTCATTGGCCTTGCAGACTAAAGACAGAGCTGTTGCTTGCATCATCGTGGTCAGACAACTTATCTGTGATATAAATCAAATTGAGATGGGGGAATAAAAGCAGAAGTTTGACACCTTTGGTATTGGTCAGCAGCTGTCTAACCTAATCATTCCTTAATCCTCAGGTTCTGCCAATAGAGTTCTCAAGTAACTATGTTTCAGCTGATGAATATACACGCAGCCATCATTCTGATAATTCTATACAATTTTGTGTGTAAACATCAGCAGAATCTTCATGCAAACCATTCTCCCATCTGTTTTTCTGACCAAAATGCATCTAGTAGATGTTCACAATTTGGAGAGTCAGGCTTACCATGTGTATGGGAACTGCTGAATCACGGCCTGAACCTCTGATGCATCACCTGGGGCGAGCAATGAGTCAGCCACAGGAGCACAGGTGAAGGCAATTCAGCTATGCTGCGGGAAGGAGTGGAGCCTGGCTCCATCTCTCCTAGACCCATTTAAGAGCTGACTACCAGTGGGAAAGGATCTCTTCTGGAGATCCCTCCACTGGAGTTTTGTAGCAAGCCTGGGATGTGGATAAGTTTTCTATCTATTCTCTTTTTGTTATTATAATCTGCTTTGCTAAACTCTCTTGTTTACTTCGTAAGTATAACATCTTTATATTCATTGACTATACACCATAAAATAGAAAGTGCTACTCTGCTGACTGAAATAACAGCAGTAAAAGTTTAGTGTTCAAGCCCTTCTGTCCCATAACAGTGGGGAAAGTGCTAACAAATAAACCATAGAATAAGGGGTAATTTCCGTCTCTCGTGATAAAGGTGCCCTGCTTTAAATAAACATGCCAGTATTGAACTAATTTGAGACAGTATGCAAGCCTAGAAGTATTCCTGTAGAAGAAGCAGGTACTATGGTAGTATTCTGGTAGATAGTTGACTACTTTCTATCAAGTAAGCAACTTCGTCCAAGTGTATGAGGCAGGGGTACCTAAAAATACTAAGTGACTATGTGGTTTTTCAAGAGAACCACTGTACAGAAAACTGAAATGCCACAATTTCTCTAGCTGCCAGCTGAAGATGAAGTCTTGCTTCAGAAGTTAAGAGAAGAATCTAGGGCAGTCTTTCTGCAAAGAAAAAGTAGAGAGCTATTGGATAATGAAGAGCTTCAGGTAAGAAAACATTTTCTGTATAGCTTACGATGATTTCTGACGAACTTCTTTTCTCCACAGAGTTTGAGCATCTCCTGTGGGTCCACAGAATCTTGTGTGATTGGTGAGGTGCTTTGTGTTTACACAGGTTGACTAGTTGTGAAACACTAGCTAAAGCCAAAGTGCTGAGTAGTCCAAGGCTGGTAACGTGAGTGTAAAGCTTCCTTGTTATGACGTGCCTGAGGAATATATCAATGGCTGCTGGTTTTCCCACTTGTTCTGATGATTTTCTGATGGGCTTGGAAGAAGTGATAAGTTCTATTTATGTATCACTGAGAGAGACTCCAAAGGCTGTTGGGCTAACTGCAGTGTGAACACAAAGAGATGTAACCCTAGAAATCCCCATGACATGCTTATAACACCAGTTTAGAGTGGTGGAAGTGCTCCTTGATTGTTTTGCTGGTTGAAATTATGTTGTGTCCCGGCTGAAACAGCCTTACAGTAAAAAGACATATTTGCTGCGTTGTGTAGATGCTTTATCTTAGATGCATTGATGTATACGGAATACTAACTTCTTAATCAAATATGTAAATAACTTTCAAGAATCTATGGTTTCTACTGGACAAACATCAGACGTCACCAATGATTGGGGAAGAAGCGATGATTAATTATGAGAACTTCTTGAAAGTTGGTGAAAAAGCTGGACCTAAATGCAAGTAAGCATTTCTTTTATTGTTTATGCTTACTCTGGTCAAGTTTAAATGGTGCTGTAACTTCTAACTGTTCAAGTAAATGTTGACAGTCTAATGGTGAGAGGCTTCATGAAGTTATTGCTGACCTAATTGGTTTACAACCTTGCAAAGTTTCTCTGCATCTCTGCAAAAAATTTTCATAGGTTTGGAAAAGAGAATACTGTGTTGCTTGTTTGTTTTTAAAGAAGAAATTCTCACCATTGTAAGTGTTTTTAAGTTAGTATGGCCATGAAATTACACGCATTATACTTGAAGGGAAAATCTTGTCTGCAGCAACATTGTCCAGCGTTCTCTCATATATTTTGATAGAAAATTTCCTTTAAAATACAAAATATTCTGTGTATGTCATGTGATGAGTATTGCAGTTTTACATTCTTGTTGGGGACTGCTGTTGCACACATGGCTTTGTAATTAAGTTTCTGTCAGAAGCAGATTGGTTGTCTTTATATCACTGAAGAGGATTGGGAGCTACCAACTATATTGTACCAAAGATAAATGAGGTTGAAGAAGAATTAAAAATTCACAGACTGTTAAGAGTCTCATGTTTATGAGCATCAAAGGCTGCTGCTGTCTATTGAGTTTACCATTGCTATCTGATAGGATCCCAACTACATGTGTACTTGCTATGAATGCACTCAATACGTGTGGTTGGCTTTCAGGTTAGTGAATTAATATTTCTGAAGACACAGAACATGTTAGAAGTCTTTTAGATTTTCTGCAAGTTGGGAGTACTGGAATTGCATCTGTCAGTGTAGTATAATCAGGTGCAGACAAGTAACTTTCTTTGTTTTACAGGCAGTTCTTCACAGCAAAGATTTTTGCTAAATTACTCCATAATGACCCTTATGGAAGGATATCTATAATGCAGTTTTTCAATTATGTCATGCGAAAAGGTTAGTTGATGCTTCCCGTTTTAATGAGAAGTTATTTTATTTTTGAGGCTATTTTAAGCTTTATTAATTAATTGCTGTTCTCATCAACAGCAGTAGAATCCTATCCTTGAATTGCTGATGCTGTTTTCATAGAAATCTGAGGGTTGATTATCTTTCTGATTTTCTTTATTCAGTCAGTATTGTGAAGTACAAAACAGGGAAGTTATGTAACCAGTGTGATCCTAACTGTTGTCCTGTAGATTATCTGATTAACTTGCCTTCTCATTTCAAATACACGTACATGTGCTATTTAAATTCTGCTGTTGTATTATACATCAGAAGTGAGATCAGGGCAGTTGGATGGTGGCTGCAGTGCTTCATACTGCACAGAGGGCTATAGCAGTCTAATGGGTAATCTATATAGCACATTGTGCAGCTGTTTTTAATGCATGAAAATAATTTAGTGACAGAGAACAAATATGTAGGATTCCATGTACCAGGTGAAACATGGTACCTTCTCAGCCATTTCTCACAGCTGGTTATTATAGGACAGTCTTGGTCACAGTGCACTCTTTATCACTGCTGACTTCTGCCAAGTTGAAGACAGGATCATGGCTTTTCAACAGAACTGCTTAAGCCTCAGAAAAACAGGAAATACAGAGGCACTTAACATTAAACAGTGCATCGTGCATTTTAGAATAATGTCACGTTTTGGTGAGGTCCTGAAAAATCCTCCAGATTTCTTTCTTATAATTCTATTTTCTGTTTTACAGTGTGGCTTCATCAGACAAGAATAGGTCTCAGTTTATATGATGTGGCAGGACAGGGCTACCTCAGAGAATCAGTAAGTACATTTTTAACAAAGTTGCTGTCTATCTTAACTCACGTGCTAGAGAATTAGAGAATGTCCAGATTTCTTCCATTTTGTGTCACAAAAACAAAATCATATTGTCTATCCAAATCTATACTGTAGATTTGGATGAGGTGTGTTTATTTGGATAATTAGCAGTCTTTGTATACTTGAAACTTGGTGGTGAGTGTTCCTTCTAACTTATGGATAATTCCAAAAAAGAGGTTGCAGATAGCAAAGTTTTCTGTGATTGGCTCTTTACTAGCTTTGTTAGAATACAGTAGAAATCACAAAAAGAAGTGAAAAATTTCACTCCCCAGAGTGGGAGTGAAATTAATCTCCTATTCTGTCAGGAGTTAATACTATAAAATAACTAACAAGGTTGCAGTTACTGCTGTAATTGAAACAACATTGTAAAGAACATTCAGCAGTAGGATAATCCAATTAGGAATTACACACTGGTATTTGAAAAAGTTGCAGTTGAATTCATTTATATTTAGTTGTGAATGTCATACTTTCTTTTTTAACATTCTGTTTTGCTAGCAGACAGTTTCAGTTGTGGCACCACATGTGCATGTTATGTGTCTGACCTGCATTTCTTGCACCAAGAGATTTGTATTTATGCCTTCAGTTATGCTCTTTGCTGCATTGCTGTATTTTTAACTGAGTATACACAAAAGTCAGAGTAGAGTATAACAAACATTCTTTAAACAACCACAGTGTTTAAAGCTTCTGTGTGTATATTCTCTTAATTCTACAGGATTTAGAAAACTACATTTTAGAACTCATTCCTACTTTGCCACAACTGGATGGCTTAGAAAAATCTTTCTACTCTTTCTATGTCTGCACAGCAGTTAGGAAGTTTTTCTTCTTTCTGGATCCTCTCAGAACAGGTAGGTCCATGTTTTTCAGATTCTAAATGTGTGAGTAGTTTCCATGTTAAATAAATGTTTCTACTGAAACTACTTGTGCCTTTGAACTAAAGTATTGTCTTTGTAGACTCCTATTCAGTAGTATACTGTATTTTAATTTTAATCTCCCCTGAAAGCATGAGTCTTTATGTGTGTCTGATAGTCTACTTGCAGTGCTAATTAATTTTACTGAAAGCTCCATCAGTTGTGGTACTCTGTGTTACAGAAATTAATAAGACATTCATAACAGCTAATTCAAATGAATAGAAGGCATGGCAGCTAACAGGGAATTCAGAATGTGTGGCAGAATACCCTGCAAGCTGTGGAAATGCTCAAGAATGCTGATTATAATATTGTTTCCCTATGATTAAGTGTGTGCACTATGTAAGCTCACTACAAATGGTTTCCAGTTACGGATGCTAATCATCTTGTTACAGATGTAGCTTACTGGGACAACAGTTTGGTTTTTCTATATCCTTCAATTCACAAGCTGCACTTTCAAAATTTCACTGTGTCACTTGAAGTCAGCAGTGTTGTGTGGGCAGTGTCTCCAGCAGGAGCAACAACAAGCATATAGAGAAGGTCTATGTGAAGTTATAGTGTCCTTATTCTGCACAGCCATTTATGCAGTCTCTCCACTGGTTAAAGATACAACAGCAGATGCTCAGTCTTCTACCTCAGCTTTGTCAGGTCTATAGTTTTGGAAGATGTGAAAGACACTGTTGTTCTAATAAGCGTTTTAAGTATGTGCTTTCTGTGTATTATTTTTCTTTTGCATTTTTTGTTGAACGTTTATGTTTTTATAAAGTTTCCTGGCTTTCAAGGTTGCAGAATAACTACCAGAATCAACAATTTATTTTTTTTTTTTGCCATTTTAAAGGCTATATTTATTTTGTTATTTAGTTGTCTGCCTTATCAATTGATGGGGCTTTTTTTCCTTAAAAATAGAAATTTGTTTGTGTTCTGGTGAGGTCCACCTAAATGAGAACAGCCAAATGGATATGTTGGCCGAATAAGTTAAAACACAGCTTTCTTCTCTTCTACAGGGAAGATAAAGATACAGGACATCTTAGCTTGCAGTTTCCTGGATGACTTACTGGAGGTAAAGATCTCTTAACACATACTGCTGTATTTTATTTTACTATTTCTGAATTCTAACTTTGTATTTCACTTAGTTAAGGGATGAAGAACTTTCTAAAGAAAGTCAGGAAACAAATTGGTTTTCTGCTCCTTCAGCACTAAGAGTTTATGGTAGGTTCCTTTTATATATGAACACTTTTTTTTCTGTACCTTATGTGACTTAGTCAAATTATTGGTGTTATTTTGCCTGGTTTTTTTGTTTCTTTTCTCATTAACTCCTTCTTATAACCAGTCTTTTCCATGCCTCTAGCTGTCATTCCAGTGCAGCCTTCTAACTTCCATTACAATTTCTGTTCTCCATTGTTGCTTTTTACCGTGGTTTTATTCTTTGTCATTTTGCGCTTCTTATTGCACAAGGTATAAAACTCCTTCTCTTTTGTTGTGATGCAAAAGCATGTTCTGTTCAT
This sequence comes from Tympanuchus pallidicinctus, assembly GCF_026119805.1. Lineage (NCBI taxonomy): Eukaryota > Metazoa > Chordata > Aves > Galliformes > Phasianidae > Tympanuchus > Tympanuchus pallidicinctus. Next base: position 35,311,959 of record NW_026294747.1, on the reverse strand, counting down.
ACTTTTGCATCACTTTTAGCTCTTATTTGATCACAACAGATACATTAAAAATACTGTTTTTCTTGGTCTTCTGCTCCTTTCTCATGTAAGCAGCCTTTACCCCCTCCTCATCCCCACTGCTTCTGTTGCTCGTTGTGATGATCCATGAATATTTTTGTGGTTCTAGCATACTCCCACTTAACTAACTTCTATGGTAAGAATTAATTAAATGTTAAATGTGCTGAATTTTCTTTCTCCATTGAAACACTTTGTTGTTTCTGTAGGGATGCTGTATTTTGTCATCTGTTTCCTTCCTAGGACAGTACTTAAACCTTGATAAAGATCACAATGGCATGCTCAGTAAAGAAGAGCTGTCCCGATATGGAACAGGGACCCTCACCAACATATTTCTGGACCGAGTCTTTCAGGAGTGCTTAACTTATGATGGAGAAATGGTAACTGCATGATTTTACTCTGTTCACGGTATTGAAGTTTTTACTTATTAATAAGGGAAACGTCTCACAGTCAGTATCTTTTTCTAAAAGAGTATGTTGAGGTAAAGTAACTTCTGTTGGTTGTTGTTAGATTAGAAAATAAATTTTTTAATATCAAGGTGATTGCAAGATGACTGTGTAGTTGGAAGACAAGTTTCTTGTTTTGAAAAGCAGAAATGCTACAGAATCCAGGTAGTCCAGGATAAAGCTTCTCTTCCACTTCAATACATAAAGTGCACGTTGGAAAAAATATATTTAATTTATCCATGTTTTTAGAGGTTGTTTGATTCTTGGAAGAGAGATGAAGGCAAGTGGCATACTTGGGACTATCAGCTAATCTGTACATACATAGCTGGTCTGCTAATCTGTACATTTCTTCATGAAGAGAGTAGTATTTTTTTATTGTAGGCTTTGCATAGTTGTGAGGCATGGGAAATCTAACCAAATCAGAGTTAAAGTGAAAAATATCTGTGCTGTTTATTTTGAGATCTTTATGTAATGTATCAGTACTTCTAATACGTATTTTCAGATGATTAATTACCCCTAAACGTGCTAAACTCCAGTTTATGATGTAGCATTTCTGCTCCCTTAGTAATTTTTTGTAGAATTGCTGAATCATTGAGCTTAGGAGAAGTCCTGTTAGTTGCCCTTTGTTGGATTTGCTTTAGTAGGTCTGTACCTCTTTTGTACTCAGGAGTCCAGAACAGAACCTAGCACTCAGATGTGGGCTAACCAGTGGTAAGCAGAGAATCATCATCTTCACCAACTTGCCAGTAAAGCTCTTCCTCATGCAGCTCAAAATGCTGTTGTCAGTTGCCTTTGCTGCAAGGGCACATTGCTTATGTGTATTCAGCTTTGTTGCCCATCAAGACTCTCAGCTTATTCTATGCAAAGCTACTTTCTGTCTGGTTAGCCCCCAGCATGTGCTGGTGCACACAGTTATTTCTCCCTGTGTGCAGAACTTTGCATTCCCTCTGAACTCAATGTGATGCCTGTTTCTCCTGCCTGCTGAGGTCTTTCTGAATGGCAGCAAACCCCCTTGTGTTTAAGGTACACAGTTACACACACAGGACTGTAGGCTTTCTGTCCTTAATTGTCGCAACTGTATCTTTATCAGGAGACCAAAAATAAGTGTAAGCAAAAAAGTAAGGAAAATGTAAGAAAGTTACATATCTGTGATGTTTACTAGTGCTTCATCCTGACAAATTGCCAAACAACTTCTCTGGTCTAAGGATTGTGTACTTCAGTTGGTCAAATGGTTCACTCTTGGGATAAGACTAGGGTTATTACCTCTGAACACTATTAATTTGTGCTAATGAAAACTACTGTGACTTAACTGATTAGGTATGTTCAGTGTTCTAAGGATGTAATAAACATTTTTAAAAGTATACAAAGCCTGTTCAATTTGGATTTATGCTTGGAATACTATTTTACATCTAAAAATGGCAAGATTTCCTCTCCTCAGCAGTCACTAGGAACTAACTTTTCTGTTCATGTTGGTGGTAGCAGCCATTTTCCATTTTATTTTGTCTTTTTCAGAAAATAGGCTGATCCCCTACAATGAAATAGCTGCCAATTATAATGTTCCTGCTTGCAAAATCAATTTAGAAAGAAGACTATAATAAACATGATTGTATCTACTTTTAGGACTATAAAACCTACCTGGACTTTGTACTTGCATTAGAAAACAGAAAGGAGCCTGCAGCTCTGCAATATATTTTCAAACTGCTCGACATTGAGAACAAAGGATACCTGAATGTCTTTTCCCTTAATTATTTCTTTAGGGTAAGTCTCTTTATACAGGTAGGCCATTTTCTGTGTTTATGGTGTTACAGCCTGTGTGCTTCTGCATGCAGATCTGCAGGGAGTCCCTTTAAATTACCAGTACCCACTGGGAAGCCAGTAACTGCTTGTAAGAAGATTTTAAACATTAAAAATTATATTCCAAAACTTGGAAAGAATTCAAAAGGTATTCAGCATTGTTTTTCTGCAGTTGAAATTAACTGTTTTGATTTAATCAAGGAGAAATATTTTTGTAGCTTAAAAATTTTATATATATGTAATGATTACTTGTTAAAATCCCTTATGATGGTTCTAGTTGGCTATTGCTCATGCTTTTAGTTTCCGCTGTAATCCTAAAATTTAGTACAACAAAGGAAAATGCTGAAGTACAGTGATGGCCTGCAAGGCTGTGGGATTTTTAATCCCAGGTAATCATTGCAAAAAGCTTCTCGCTTGTGTCATACTCCATATTACTGGACAGTTTTTAGAATCACGCAATGGTTTGGGTTGGAAGAGAACTTTAAGATCATGTAGTTCCAACCCCCCTATTATAGGATGCCCTCCTCAAAAGAGACAATAATTAATTTTCTGATTTGATTATATTCCTGTCTTGAATAATGAGTGATAAGAGTGCATATCCTGTCTTCTGAATGCTCAAATGTTGGTCATAATGAAAGTTGGATTGTTATCGTACTAAAAAATGTGGACTTGGAGATGCACATCACTGTTTGTACCTTAACTCACCACTGCCTTACATGTGGAAGAGAACTGACAGCAAGCTGTTCTGTTAACGCCTTGTCACACAGCAGTGCATCTTAACAAGCAGAAGCATGTTTAAAAGGTATCATCCAGTGTCAATATAATACTGCACTGCCTGTTTCTAACTTTTCTTTTTTAGGCTATTCAGGAACAAATGAAAATCCATGGACAAGAACCAGTTTCTTTTCAGGATGTCAAGGTTGGTATTCCCAAATAGAGTACTATGTGAAATATTTGTATAAACATTTTGCAATTTACCAATGGAGTATTGTAGTTTCTAGGTTGATAGGTATTTAATTGCAGTGTAGCAGAGGTAGATCTGACTTTTGTGTCTCGTGGGTTTGAAAACGTCATTCTATTCAACATGTGTTGCATAAGAAAAAAGTCTGGTATTCAACTGTGTTAGTAGTTTCTATATTTAATAGGTAAATTGTCTATTAATATATACTGCTGTGCCTTACACTTCAAGATAGTTCATATAACTTGGAATCGTCTCTTTTTCAGGATCAAGGAAGCATGGAGTTGACTAAAAAAACTGTTGCCAATACAATTTTCTTGTACTGCCTACTTACATTAGCAGTTTCAGTACTAAAAGTGCAAGCTTCAGTAAAGCTAAACTCACACGGATGAGCTGAGTTTCATGTTGGCACTTGAAGCCCAAAGGCTCCCAGAAAAGCAAGCTCTTATTGAAGCTGTGGGAGCTGAGCACACTGTTCCTATTTGTAGTTGTTACTATGTCTTATATTTTACATGGTTAGGAACTTAACAGCCTGTTTTGTGTATTAGTATGGATGGCTTTGGTTATCCTAAGATCATTCTGTATACAGTATAAAGTAACCATTATTCTGCTCAGTAATGTGTGTGGGCTCTTCCCCCTCCTAACTCCTAGTTTTGACTTTTTTTCTTTCACAGGATGAGATCTTTGATATGGTAAAGCCTAAAGATCCTTACAGAATCTCCCTTCAAGATTTAATCAATAGCAGTCAAGGAGACACTGTTACCAGTATTCTAATTGATCTGAATGGGTTCTGGACATATGAGAACAGAGAGGTCCTTGTGGCAAATGATAACGACAGCGTTGCTGATGCTGATGATACGTGACTTTCAACAGGAGTAAACTGCATCCATTGAGATCTCTCTTAACTGATGCATTCATTAACTATTGGATGCTGGGAACATTATTTAAATTGATGCCTCTTCCATTTTTACTGCCCTCCCATCTTCATCTTCCTCAGGCATGTAAGATAAAACTCAGTATGTAAAAATTACTTCTGCAGATTCTTTGAAGTGAAAAGAGCAGGTCATGTTTAAGAGGTAACTACGATCTGTTGTGTTTTTGGTTTTGCTTTTCAAATAAATGTTTTCAAATTTTTTTCCTTATAAACTGAGCCTTTTTTTAATTTGAATTTTCTAGAACGTGCATTTATCTTGAAATTAAGGATGTATTTCTTGAGTATTCTCAGCACTGGCCTGTATCCACTCAGTCACAGTGTTCTGCATGGCTTTGTCTAATGACAGCACTGTTAAGTATCCTACTCTAAGGGAGAAAGTCTTCTGTAAGAGGTAAATAATATAGCATAACCTCCTGTGTAAGTATTATAGGAAATTTAACTTAATTATATAGCTGAGCTACAGCAGTAGTTAAAGAATGAGTGTTTTACGGATTTAATAAAGTCACGTAAGTGTTATGTATTTCAGATGAAATTAGAAGAGATACAGGCCAGATATGGTTGTAGTCCTGTACTGTTTCACACTTTGAGATAATGCTGAAAATGTGAGTTCATTAATACATACTCCATGAAGTTGTAAGGAAGGGGTGGTGGTATGGAGATGTCTTGAGTGTCAGTGTCTGGATCTTCTGCCAAGATGTGTGTGACTCCAGGAAAATGCAAGCAGTGAACAAGCACTTCACCTGTTTGCAGGCATAAAATTTCAGCCACCTCACAGTTCCAAAGGAAAAGGCACAGCCAATTTTCAGTTCAAAAATTATATTAAATATAAAATAACCAATTAATGCATTTACAGAAAAATTAAACCATTATGAAAGTAACCACTTTCATACAGTTTGCAAAAAAAAACTTAATCCTTCAGTTAAGGCACAGTGAGTAATACAGCATATTATACAAAGAAGTTTAACCCCAAGGCTGTGAGAGGTTTTTCTGGTATACCAGACAGTAGGGACAGAAGAAAACAAACACAACTGACATTAATTTCATGGCAGAAAAACAAAGCATCTTTCAACTCTAAAGTTTTCACTATTAAGCTAAGTGAGGCTTTCTCATGCCACAGTACAATAAGAACTCCCGATATTTTTCTATGTATTCCCCAGGTACTGATCCATTCTCTTCCTTGCAGGTGTTCAGGGTGGAATGATTTTACACAGCTGTCAGCAACTTCTGTATTACCATTCAAAACAAGAGCATCAAAACAGATGACTGAATCTTTCTCAGAAGCTCTGCTGTAGTGTTGAAGGGCATATGAGAGTAGAAAGAATCTGTGTTATACAGGATACTAGTTCAGAGAGCCATCTGAAATACATAGCTGAGCTCTGCAAACTAATGCCCAAGGTTCCCAGCCTGTGCTGTTCCAGCAGGCTCCTTGGTTAGTTAGTAGTGGAAACAAGGCTGGGGAAATATGATGACATCTAACAGAAAAATTCACTGAAGGTTCTTGAAATTTTTGCATTCTCAAGGACAGAAACAATTATTCAAATGGTTACTACATATTATAAGTTTTCTGCTAATCTATCTGTAACTATTCTGCAAAGGAAGTGATTGGGACAGTTAGTTATTTCCCTGCCTGCAGCAGTGAATCCTGATTGTCCCAATGTGAACCATTCACATTTTGCAATTTGGAGCTAGGATCACAGTCATTGCAATAAATTGCTTTGATTGGTAATTGGGTGTAGTTAAAACTGGAGTGAAGCTGCATTTCACTAAAAAAAGAATGAGTTGTTTCAATACTGAAACAAGTTTTTTTTTTTTTTTTTTTTTTTTTTTTAATTTAAAAGAAGATTCATAAGCCTGATTTTAAAATTTCCAGTTATTTATGAATTCTGCACTAGGGAGAAAGAGATACCTGCAATAGCACCTTCCTTACTTATAACATTGAACAAGCTGCCTGTTCAGCTTAATTAGGTACACTGATTCAGGTATCTTATAACAAAAAGGAAAAAAAAGTGTAGTTACAAGTTGTTACCATACACAATGTCCCATTCACTATAATTTAGCAAGACTTGAGTTTACTCTCCCTGACAATTCAGAGCAAGCATGTAAAGAAGTATTTGAACAGGTGGCTCACTATTAGTTCTTGGATCTAGAGGGACAGCATCTTCTGCTGATGCTAGTTCTGTACTTGATTATAGCACTAAATGGAACAGTTGAGCAGTATCAGCTTCCAGTAGTGCTGGCACTATTACCTATGTACTCAGGGGTGTCGATAGCCTCCTTTTAAAGTTTAGGGTAATAATAAAAGTATTTCATTGGGCCTTTAAATCTAATTAACATTAAATCTAACATCTCTTATGTCAGTAACAGAAAGACACATGCACACAGTAGTGACAACAAATAGGGGAATTCAGAAGCTATGACTACTATGACTTGTGAGTTACAGGATATTGATTCCTATTAATCTATTCATAGAGAGCCAAGTTGCAAACAGTGTACAAATCAGAAATAGGTGTTTAGAAGTAGGAAAGAGCACTACATCTGCAATCCACAGTGCCAGACAACAATTTAAATGTTTTACTTGCTTTACAAGAAATTCAGTTTTAGACCAAACATTTGTAGCCCAATTTTCATTTTAACTGAAGTGCTAATTTGGCAGAATGCCTCAGCCTTTATTAGGCTGACAGAAGGAAGAGACATCACTTAGCTCTCTCCTGATCAATAAGAACGCTAAAAGTTGTATTACACTGAACAAGTATAATCCTATTTTTCTGCTTGTAGCCAGACTGTGACACCTGACACTTCCTATTTCCTACAGTACACAGAGCTTTTCACTTAAGTAGAAACTACATCTTGCTTATTTTCCACAACAGACTGGCAATCTCCCTCATTTTCAAAGTTTACATTCACAAAGGAAGTACTTGTTGCTTCAGGCTGGTCTGTTTGGACAGGAGCCTCAGCCTGGGGCTTGTCCTGCTGCTCCTGATGCTGTCTTTCTGCTTCTTCTGACATCCTGTTTTCCTGTTCCTCCTCTTCTTCCTAAAATAAACAACCAGATTCATAAGCTACTGATTCCTTGAAGTAAATAAGGCTTATATTCTATAAGAACACACCACTTCCCATTACAAGACACAAAAATTTGTTCTGTTTAATAACAGTCACTAGCTTATTGTAATTCCACAACTTCCATTAAGGGAAAAAAAAAATACCACCGAAAGTGAAGGATTAAACTGTGTCCCACCAACACAGAAAAAATGATGTGCGTCCAGATAAGCAATTTTTAGCGAACAACAGTAGTGATAGGCCTACTTTCTATGAAGATTTCAATGCTATTTTAATAATGAAAAGCTATTGAAATAAAATAAGTGCTAAAAGTGTTAAAGCTTTAAGCTTTTTGCATAAAGCACTGGCTACCCATCATTCATTTTCAGTTGCACTTTGGAATAAATGGTAACGTAACATTCAATTTCCCTTTGAATTCAGAGTTGGAAAGCACACCTAGTTTAACCGAGTAAAGTGAGGCAGCTGCCTCCTTAGAGTGTTCCTTTCAACCTTCTTACGCTTTTGACTTAAAAATGTGTTGTAGAAGAGAAGCAAGCAGAGCAGTGGTAAGGACCCAACCAATTCTAAGACCGACTACCTGATGAGAAAATGCTCATGGATCAAGTGAAACTGAAGGTGAGCTGAAGCAGACATTCTGAAACTTCATTTCAGTAATCAGTTTAAGAATACAGATTTTACTTTTGAAAATGCCAGGGAAGATAAGTAGGGAAAAGAAAAGTTTAAGAACACAATCTCCCACACATACCTCTTTCTTCATTCTGTAATACTCATCAATGGCATATTGGTATTTTGGAGTGCTTATCCCCAGAACAGATGCAATCTTTTCCCCAAGGAAATCACACACTGAAAACAAACACAAGACAGTTGTTGAACACAGTTTCTCTGTAAAAGGTGTTAACTTTCCCAAATGGTTTTCCGTCATTGTACATCACTTAAAAGAGAAAATCTGCTATGCTAAGCTACTTACTTTCAGTTTTCAACTGAAATTTAACTGAAGATTAGATAAAAACATATGGCTACCAACTAGAGTGGTCCTTCAGTCTAATGATACCAGAGAAGTTATTTAATGATAGATGTACACTTTAATCTCGTATCAGTTTTAGTGATGCTCTGTGTTGCATACTGATGGGTTGATAAAATGTATAGATTTTAGCTATCTCTGTTTTCAAGGCTACATTGAATCATATAGATATATGTAGGATTACTTTGCCAAAACATGTAGTGAAGTCAGAAGAACAGCACGGGTGGGCTTGGGTCAGTTGGTTGCTTTATCAAGACAATGGTTAAAGCTCTATTGCTTCAATAAAAGCAAACAAGAAATCAAATATATTGCACTTCAAATTACAAATCTGCCTTTAGGATGCAAATAAATTACTCAGTCATCTTCAGTGAAAACAGAAGTAATCAACTGAATGGTTCTGTGAGTGTACAGTCATTTTATAAATAATCTTACAGACAGAGCTCTTTCAAAAGATCAGTTCAGATGGCAAATACAGGAGGCAAAAGTTAAGAGGGAAGGAGGAAGCATCTAGCTGTCCTCTAACTGATAAAAGACTCCTGGAAAAAAAGAAAAGAAAAAAAAAAAGGAGAGCAATATCTATCTCTGTGAATGAGGAAAAGATACAGCAATGAACAGGACTGTAGTGTAAAGTGTTTCTAAAAATAATAATAGTTTAATCAATAAAATAGACTGCCAATAGTCTTTTAAATACTCACAATCAGGCTGTACAGTGATGGAAATCCCACAGATATTTGTCAATATACAATACAAAATACTTCACACACAAGAACACAGACTCGGACAAGCATTCTAAAAACTTAGTAATTTTTATGAGGTCCACAGGTCAAAGAAACTTCTGTGTAGTGAGTTTAACACTCTGGACAATAAGTCCTATTTTTGTCTATCTTGCAACCTCAGCAGACTGTTGAAAAGTACATGACTAGGCATACTCTTAGAATACTTGCCAGTTGTCTTAGTAAAATCTGATGATTTAGTTAGGTGAAAATTTTTTTCCAAATATCACTCAAAATGGTTCCATAGAAGACTTTATAGGAAGCTGATATGCACCCTTGCCAACATCATCATAACTCCATATTGAGAAAAACAGAAAAATAAAAGTGTTCAGCAAAAGGATTCATGCTTCGTACAACAGTTGTTGATTGAAAATAAATAAATAAATAACATGACTGCCTAAACAAGGGGAAAACACCATCATCTCATTTATACTTTTGGAAAGAGAAAAAATAAAAAAAGACCAGTAGACTACAAAGATTATTTACAGTCTGTCAGAGTGACTCAATGTTCTTCCATGTGTTTAACTAAGAATTAAGTGAATCAGTACCTGATAAGGTTGAGGTGGCAACTCTCAGCATATGAAACCATAAGTAGGGTCCCCATGTGAGCGTTGTCTGTAAACACAAAAACAGCACCAACATGTATAGCTGTATGTTAAAGATACACATTAAGACATGCAAATGCTCAAATAGATCTAGAACAAAATCTGCAGTGGCACCTGTTTGCAGCTACCACAGTATTTTTGCTTTACAGTAAGTATAGACCAGGCATATCTGAAGCAAGATATCACTACAAGATATAACAAATAACCATGGTTTACATCTGGGAACATTATTTTCACCTTTTTTGTTTCCTGCTTCCAGACTTGGGAAGCAACAAGCATTCAGTTCAATCCCAAGATATTTCCTATGACTATAAAGACTTCTTCATTATTTTCTGAATTCTGTCAGACCAAGCAGAGAACTGACCTAACCTCTGATAATTCTCTGATTATAATAATGAGAGAAGCAAAAAATGTCTGTAAGGAAAAAGATGGGGGTGCCACCATTTGTGTAAGAGAAGCTGGAGTTCATAGAGCTCTGCCCAGGCGTGGATAAGGGCCAGCTGAGAGCTTACAGGTAAGGATTAAAGCATTATGGTTGATACTGCAGCATGTGCATGCTATAGGGAAAATGACTAGGAAGAGCAAACGTATGAAGCCTGCTTCACACAGCTAGAAACTGTCTCAATGGTGATTTCCACCTTAACACCTGCTGGAGGAACAACACAGCAGGGCATAAACCCAGCATCGTCCTGACCACAATTTCTTGACACAAGTAACAGAGAAAACAAGAAAAGATGCTCTGGACCTCATGTTCACCCATGAGCAAAGCCTCACTGGGGATAGGAAGGGTGGAGGCAACCTTGGTTGCAATGACTATGAGATGAAGTTCAGAATGCTAAGAGGAAAGAGCCAAGCAAAAAAGCAAAATCATAACTCTAGGCTTCAGGAGAACAGACTTTGGCCTTTTTAGGGATCCGCTTGGAAAAGGCCCATGGGAAAAGGCCCTAGAGGGAAGAGGGGTCCAGGAAAGCTAGCTGAAATTCAAAAATCATCTACTCCAAGCTCACAAGAGATCCATCCCAAAAGTAGGAAGTCAGGCAAAAATGCCAGCAGGCCTATCTTGATAAACAAGGAGCTCTGGCCAAACTCAGCTGTAAAAAGGGAATATAATGAAGGTGGAAGCAGAGATAGGTAACACTGGAGAAATATAAAGCATTCTGAGCATTCAGAGACAGAATTAGGAAAGCCAAAGCACATCAGGAGTTGAATCTAGCAAGAAATGTAAGAGGCAACAGGAAGTGCTTCTGTAAATACCTAAGAGGCAACAGGAAGGTGCAGGCTTACTGCAGAAGGGGGCAGAGGTTCTGATGACACAAGACACGGAAAAATCTGTGGTAGTGAAAACTGCCTTCATCCCACATTTCCTTGTAAGACTGGACTTCAGAAATCTAAAGTACAAGGAGCAAGGTGCGGTGTAAGAAAGACAGTGCAAGAGGATCTGCTTCCAGAATACTTAAGCAAACTGGTCACAGCTAAGTTAGCAAACCCTAATGCAAAATTACTAAGATGGTGAAGGGACTGGAGCATCTTCCACGTGAAGGAAGGATGAGAGAGATAGGGCTATTCAGCATTGAGAAGACTCTGGGGAAATCTTATCCATGAGTACAATCTGTCAAGCAAGAAGCTCAAGCTGGCAGACACAAGTAAAACAGATGCTACATATTTTTGGCAACAGACATTAAAAATATCCTGCCAAGGTAAAAGTGTAAGCAAAGCCAGCTGCTATCCTGCTTATACAAAAGCACCTCCAGCTTGTTGATTACGTACGCAGTTGGCAGATAAGCTAATGACAATCATTTCTCAGTTTGTTCAGTTGAAGAACTCAAAAAAAAGTGCTGGAAAAGCTCATTGCCACAGGTGCAAATAATGGCATTGACAAGCCTTTGTACAATCCTTCATAACGAGGTGACAAGGTCAAAAAGCACTCACAGAGCGCACAGAACAAACAAAAGCCTGCTGTGCAGCAGTAAGTAAGAAGCTACAAGAGCCCCTTTAACATTTAAGGATAAAAAGAGAAGCTGAGCTTCAATGTGACCGAAGTAAATCAGACACAGAGTATTCTAATGTCCTACTGCAGTACCACAAACATTAAATTTCAGTCTCCACAGGCACAGAGATGCTTTCTATTTCTGCTATTCCTCCACCACAATTAAAGATCAGTTTGCTATGTTAGAAGTAATTCTAAGTTCAACTTTGTACGAATGTCTGCTTCCTACAACATGCATCTCTGGCCTAGCTAGATATTTCTTCACTCATTCCAATATTGTTGTGCCAGTTTTGGTACCTTGCAAAAGGAACATTCTTTCAAGTGTCTCAAAAGGCAATATAAAGCCAAAAGAAACCATGTAATGAAGATTCAACAGTTAAATGAAATGCTCTGTAGAGTAAACACCACTGAGAACAAGCAGGGACATGAACACATCCGGGAGAAATAATTCTCCTCTGTTTTTTTTTTTTTTTATTTATTTCCTCAGGGTAAGTTTGGGCAGCTTCTGGCAGAACCTCAGATACCTAAGCAAGAAGGCCAAATATGAGGTGAGAAGAGGTACTGGAGAGAACAAGAACCTTATGGGTGATAAGAACATAAACGTTCTGCGAAAGCTGAATACAAATTAATAGTACTATATGAATTATCTTTGATTTACTGAATGACACTGGAAAATGGTACTGAAGTCAGGTCTTACAGTACCAAAGTCAGTTCAGTAAGAACTGCACACCCAGATGTTATGTATCTTCTTTGTCCAGAGAAGTCTTAACATTCAGTGTAATCAAAACAAGGACAGATAATACTGTATTTCTTGAATGGAATGCAGGACACTAGTTTTATATCAGGGAACAGTATTTCTCCTACCATCATTCTCTTAAGTATATGTTTCTACAGTGCTTAACTATACTATTTTGCTATCATGATATAATTTTGTTTTTTAAAGTTAAAAATATAATGGTTATTTACACTTGATTTTAAATTACAAAACATCCTAATGCACAGTTCTAACCTAAAACTCAGCTACAATATCATCTGTCCAAGTCCACATACAGAAGGTGTCAGTGCACTGCATTTTAAGTAGGAATTAACATAATGAATTCATCCACTGATAAAACCAAGAGGGCTATGATTCAGCAACAGAACATGATATTGTTCCCTAGTATGGTGCTGCCTAAGGGAGCAGACACACTGCTGAACTTCTGAATGTGCCATATAAACAATCCACATCCATATTTCTTTTGCTAGATTTCAGTCCCTAATAACACTTCTTGATCTTTCTAAAGATTGTAGGTTTGGCACTTTGTTTTTTGTTAGGTTGGTTGTTTGCTTTGTTTGTTTGCATTGAGTGTGTGCCTTTCCTCAGAGAAAACGGCAAAATGAGATAAAGAATCATTTACTGATTTAAGAAAAAGCAAGTTGTGTTTAATGAGTTAAATACTGCCAGATACTTTTCCATTGTTTACTGTGTCAAGATGCAAGTTTAATGAGTTTAATTACTGATTGCCTAGTCACTGGCATAACAAGTCCTTCAGTGAATGCAGCAGGTGAAACTGCTATCACAAACTGGTTAAAACAAGATTGAGGAGCATCAAAAATAATCACACATCTCGTGATGAATAGCAATTATTTGGCAACTTTCCTCCCTCGTTGCCAAATTCTTAAAATAAAATCAGACTTTCTGAGTTCTCAATAGCATAAAATAATGCTTTTTTGCTATATGAAGTTAAGCTCCTTTTTGACTAGGAGATATCGGAATAATCTTCCTGTAAGAATATCTTTCAGTCTTTCCAACAAAATGTATCTGTTTTGGAGCTGCTGAAACGTTCTCAGGATAAATGCTAAACATATATAATTGCTTGGTCTGCAAAGGCATTTCTGCCTATTCACCTAATAGGTGAAGGCAACCAAGTGGCAATCCAGGCATAAGCAGAAAGATTATTTTCTGGAACCAGTAAGGTAAAGGTCTTTGTGAACAGAATTGAAGGAGGTTTACAATATAAATTACATTTTTTGATAGAAGATTCAGTTATGAGCAAAGCATTTACAAACACCAAAGAGGCAAAGGAGAACACGAATAATAAAAAACGCTATCTTAAAAAAAGAAATCAGAAAAATGTAGTAAACATGCTCCGTGTTTTGGATTCAGCTCCCTCTCTAAAAACCACAACAGACTGGACACTGATCCAAAAGCAGCAATGAACTGACTTACAGAACTGTCAGAATCACCGCTTCAAAGCAAAACTTAAGACTCACTATTTTATGAGAATTTGTTTTAGGTGGCATCAGCCCATCACACTGAGTCCTTTGGTTCTCATATTATCAGAATACGTACATGTTACCTTGCTTAGTATAGAAGGCATTGCCGCTGTCTGCCTAGCTCTGCAGCGTGACTAAACCAAGGTATGGCTACTGAAGAAGTTTCTTTACAACACAGCAAAATATTTGTTTCTCTTAAGAGTTAAGTTTAAACTCTTAGGTTTAAACTCACTTAGAACCTGCTATTATGCCAATACCAGCTGAGCTTTGAATTTTCATGATTTAAAGTTTCTATTCCAAATATTATGTGCTTTTTCTAAAAATAAATTGGTCCAGGAACAGCTATTATTTGCAACATACTTTTTAGTATCCCAACCGAGATAACAAGTTTTAGACATGCTGGTCTCAGCAAACTGACTACTTAATTGCTTTTATAGAAATCCTACAATAAAAACATTTTCAAGGCAGCTGTTGGCTAAAACATCAAAGCTCAGCTTGGACTAACATTTCTTCAATTCAGTGGCTCAGTTGGGATACACGAAGCATTCAGCAGATAAGGTAAACTTCACTTAATGGCAACCCTTGGTCTAATCAAGTTTATTCTGCCAAGGTAAAAAGCAATGCTTAATAGGGCATACTGTGCTCCACAATAAAGTATTCTACTTCAGAAGGCTCTTTTATTATTAAAAAAATAATAATAATAAAAATTAAATATTTCATAAACTATTGTGGAATAAAGCAATTTTATCTGTACCACACAATATGCTTTTTGGTATTCAGAATAAAATTCAAATTAGGAAAGCAGGAATATGATCCCACAAAATCCTGGCAGTTGTGGATATTTGAGAACTTTTTAGTTAAGTGTCCATCTGTTCAACAGCGTGTACTTCTCTGGCCTCACAACACACATATCAAGTCCTGTGAGCCTTCCATCATGCTAATGCTACTGAGGAGAAATGACAGAGAAACTATACAGATCTAGTCCCCTGCTAACTATAATTGAAAAAAAAAAATAACCTCTGTACGTATCTATGGATATCTGACAGAGCCCTCGTTGTGTGAAGCAGATCTAAGGATCTGAGTCTGAAGATCCATTAATGTTATGGTAGTATTCAGTAAGTTTCACAGTTCTTGCACTTCTAGAGTAAACCCTTAGGGGGAAGAAGAAAAACAAAAATACCCAACAGTGTAGCTTAACAGCTATCGTTTAGCAATTGTTTATAAGTTAAATATATTTGTTTTCAATGATTATACTTTAATTAACATGTAAACTTGACATGCATTTTTATACTGATACACCTGCTCTCAGGCTAATGTTACTTTTCTTTGTGTACAAGAAAGAGGTACTGAGGCATCTGTCCATCCAGGTCTAAATACAGCATCTTTATACTTGAATCCTTTGGAGCTCCAGTCCCAGCTCTCTATAGTCTCATATCAGCTCAATCCTCAAACTATTACTTTTTCTTCAAGCTAAATTAACTTTACAGACGGAATAAAGGAGAACTGATTGATAGTCCTTCACAAAGCACACACCTTGTGGCCACACCACTTCTTCAGAAGAGAAAGAAAACAAAGTCAAACTGTCCACTGAAATCCCTCCTTTTTGTATCCCTGGGAAGGATGCACACACAAATAAGCATAGCAGCTAGTCATACAGTAATTAGCAAACTTTAAACACAACATTTCTTAATCATGGATTCCCAAACCATGATGCACAAGTCATTTCAACAGCAATGCTTATGCCAGGTAGAAAACACCACCAGTTTCTGTGTGTGCAGAGACTCTTATCTCAAGTGTAAGAACAAGCAGCTCTAACAGGCATTTGCCTCCAAAGCACAGACAGGTTGGCTGCTGCACAAGGCAGCAACCCCCAGCCACCTGACAGTACTCAGCACACGGGGAAAGATCTAGCTGATTTTTGGGACCCCACTTCAATCTCAGTACAGGCAAACAAGTACAGAGACGGCTGGGAATGGAGTTCCACAGACAGAAGGCAAGGAACAGGACTGTAGACTCAATTTATGGGAAAATAGAATCATAGGAAGGTAGAGAAGAAATAGTCGGGATACCAGTTTGTGGAGCTATCATAAAAGAAACACAAGACTGCGGATGTGGCAAATACTTCTAAGATTCCTCAGTGCCTAGAGCCAATTGAATTAACTCATATACACCATATCAAATTTGTAACATCAGAACTACAGGAAAAAATGCAAGTAGTTATCCAATAAACCAGTAAGCAGAAATGCATCAAGTGAAGTACTTACAGGATCTACAGGAGGCAACAGGTCTTTTTTCTCTTGTTCATCTTCCTCTTCATCTGTGCTATATTCTTCCATTGTTTCTCCACTTGCAAAGTGAATAACCCTCCTTGGAACTTTCTTCTTCTTTCCTATGACACCCAGCTCCACATTCTCAAAGCCTCTATCTCCATTTGTAAGTTGCTACATACAAGAAAAAACTAAAAATTATCTCAAGTTCACTTCTATGCAGTAAGCTGAAAAACTAGACTTTTCCCTTAAAAAAAACTTCATGATCTGTTTAAGAGTTTTAGATCATTTAGTACATCAGCAATCACCATTAGTACAAGGGCGCATGAAAAAAGCTTAATTAAAACCCACTTAATTTAGCGGGTAAGGATGAATGAAAAAGAGAAGTGTGGGTTTGTTCTTTCAATTGCCGAATACTACAGTGCAGTCTTCCAGTCTAAGAAAAAGCACTGGGAAAGCTTTACTTCTGGTTCAAAGGCCAGTCCATAATTCTTTAGGATAACAACTCACGCGGACAGAGAATTTTAGTAAGTTTTGTATTGTATCCATCAAAAGAGAACCTTCATTTTGGCAAAGCATTTAAATACTACTGCAACAAATGCAAAAGGTGTTTTGAACGTACTTCTATTGTACAGAGAAGGACGCAGAAGACACGAAATGTTAGTCAGCTGCTTTTAATGTACCATGCAGGTTTTTAAAAAGCACACAAGTGCATGTATTGTAGAAGCATGTCATAAGGAACTTAAGGAAAGAAATGCATGCATACGTACATAGAACTAACTTTGAGTAAAATTGACATGTTCCAATTTTTGACTATTTGTCTAGACAAGCTTAGCACAGATCTTCACAGATCACAAATCAAAAATATTAGTAAAAATGTGTATTTTTAACAGACAGTTGTAGGATTACCCTTAATCCTAAACACAGTATCGCTCTTCCTGTCACTTATGCTAGGTTCACTAGGAAAACCAATGGGCACAGTGCAGTGGGACAGGTGAAGGTAGGGAGGCAGAACTGCCTCTTTCATTCCAGGCAATAGATTTATCTCATACCCAGTGAAGAGGGAGGGAATACACCGATCACATGCTATGCCTGATGATGTGGAGAGGGAGTACACACTTTCATCATCCCTTCTAGCCCTCATACTGCAGCTGCAGAAAACTGCAAGTCATTTTGGCTTCCTGCAGTGTTTCTTTAGCTACCGTGGCACATTTTGTGTATGTTTCTGGAGGAACAAAGCAGAATGAAGTGGCAGAATGAAGTTTTCAGTGGTATAATCCAGCTGAAATGGCATTACATTTCCATGCAGAAGCACAAAGCTGACAGCCCTGCGGCTAGTGGACTCTGTTGAGTTTCAGTCCTGAAAACAGCAGCAGTAGAACAGCAAATCTACAGAAATCTGAGTGCTGAAAAAATGCAACAGCCTGAGCACAGGGAGCATCCCTTGTGCTGCCACGAGGGCAGGCACTGCTCACTGCAAGTTGGTTTTGTGTTTTTTGCAGCACAGAGCACCACAGAATTGGCCTCTTAAAAAATTTCACGCTTCTTCATTGGCACAGAACAATGATTCCATTTTTCATGGTTAGTCGCAGTACTGAAGAGCACAATTTCTTATGACTACTTATTGTGATCAATAACAGTAAGCCTCACTACAAGCTCCTAGAAATCCTTCTGATTTTGATTCATTTAACTCAAATAGTTCAAATATCTTTTAGCTTAGAAAAATAGTGTAATAAGTTTTTAAAATTTAAAAGCAAGTTTTAATTCTCTGGCTATAGAAACTGTACACTTCTCAGTGCATTTCTGTACCCCTCTTACACTACCTGTGGAAAGGAGCACAGCACATTTGGTTCTGTTACAACATTTTGGACAAATGTAATCAATACAAAAAAAGAATCAAGGAACAATGAAACATTTCCCTTAGTAATCTGGTCCAGAGACTTAAATTTACTTAATAAAATAAAATGCATCAGCTGCTGCTTTGATTATTACATGGGCAGCAAACCCAGATGTTGTTTCCAGTCATCCCTGTGGCGTTTGTCGTTTTAATATTCACATGCACAACACCAACAAAAGCCTCCTGTCCCAGCTGCAAGCAGAAGCCGTTTTATTTTATTTCTCTTCCCAACAGGGTCTGCTAAAAAATGTGGCAATACAGATCTTATCTATAATTATCACCCAGACTCACTTTATAGCTAAACACAACAGTATCTTCTGTTTGAGGCCTTACACATTTACCTTCTTTTTCCAATCCAGGAGCTGTCATGCAGGTCACCCCTGATGGGCACACCTCTGGTCAGGCTGCCATCTCATTTTCCTCCACAGGCCTATTCCCACCACCACATTACACGAGTCCTGAAAGCCCTGGCACGTGGCATGACAAACAAATGCTGTAAAAGCATTTACCTTGGCTTCCATACTGCCAGCTATTAAACACGAGGCTAGTTACTTTTGTACTTTCTGCTTCAGCTTTAGTTGTGAAGATGCTTTGTGAAGTCTGTTGCGCTATCTCCTTTTCCTTTCAAATGCCCCCTTGGAATTCTTAATTCACTTTGTGACCCTCACACATCTCCCCTGTTGGAAGGTTACATCCCAAAGTGCTGCTCCTCATTACTCCTTTCAATCCCTCTCACCTCGGCTTTTGACAGAAGCACACAGAGCAGGGAGCACTTCAGCTGCGCTGGTACAATGCCCAGCACCATGGATTTCCAGCCCACAACCAAAATGCCAAAACAAATAAACTACGATTATGGATGAAGTGTGTCAGGACACCTGCAGCTGGCGGCACTCAGCACAACTAACACAGGACAATGCAACAGCCTCAAGTTTCATTGAGGAGAAGAAAAAGAAAACTAAATGACAAAGAGGAGAACATACCACTCACTTTGTCATCCTCCAGTCCGTCAGAACTTAGGCTGCGTACTGAGCTTTTGATCCGAAATGCCAAAGCTCGTGCCTCTCTCACTCTCCCAGAAAAGTAATTAGTTCACAAAGAGCTGCTGGCCTGACGGCACTAGACAGTAGGAGGCTGTAATACTAATCAAGACTCAGTCCTGCCCATGCTATCCTGCCTGCTTGCATTTGTATTATTTTTATAATCCTCCTTAACTTTCTACCATGTGTTTCAAGCGAAATTAAACCGCACGAGTCTTCTGCAAGCAGAAAACGATGAAGTGAAGGTTGGGAGAGCAGAACTGTAAAGAAGCCTTCGGAACCGCAGGGCTCAGGACGCCAGCGCACAGCCAAGGCGCGGCACAGGAGCACCGGGCGCACAGCCTGAGCCGCTGCCGGATGAGCGCTCTGCAGGTCGAAGTCTGCCCGAGACGCGGTGTCGCGTGCGGCCGAGGCAGTGATCTCTGACGCCTCAGCTCTGTCGCTGACACGCTGGCTGGAAACGGATAAGCCGCCCTGATTCAATATTTATCAGGCGATTTGTAAGGCGTTGTTCGCCCGTGAAACAGAAGACGCCCGCGCTGCAGGCTGTAACTACAGCGCACCGAAGGGCAGAGCCGCTCCGGCTGCCGCCCACACGACCACCAGCCCTCCCGTTGGGCTCGGCCACGCACGCCGCGGCCCCGGCCGACCCTCCCCTGCCTCTCCCCGCCGAGCTCCGGCGGTCCCGCTCACCTGCTCGGGCTCCATGGCGCAAGCGGCGGCCGCGGGGCCGGCGGCGGGCGCGCAGTAGAGGGTGATGGCGGACAGCCCCTGCTCCATCCTCCCGCCCGCCGCGGCGCCGGGGGAGGGCGGCAGCGGCCCGCCGCGGCCCAGGGAGGCGAGCAACCGGGCGGCGCCGCCCGTCACACCGCCCGGCGGGGCGGAGCGCTGACAGAGGGCAGCTGGGGCCTAGTGGGTCTGGCTGTGCTCCCGTCCCTAGGCCTCTGCCCGGGGAAGGGGGAAACGCGCGGGGCCTGGGCGCCTTCTCGAGCCACACCTCGGGCATCGCGTCCTCCAACTGCGGCAACCAGAGCCAGGAGAGCCCGGGGAGAAACGTACAGGGGATGACTACCGGGAACGGGCTCCTCAAACAGGGCGGACTGAGCTCCCCGGCCTGCTCTGCGTCCCCCTCACATCTGCTTCTCTGCCCGTTGGGGTGGCAGGGGGTTGAAGTCTCAACTCGAGCAGGATTTCACCTCAGGAAAAAAAGCATTAGAGCATTAGCAGCCCTTCCAGCACAGCTGCCTGCAGATAGAGGAACTATCACCCCTCACCAAAAAAGAAAAACAGGGGGAGAGGGGGTGCAGAAAGACAAATTCTGAACCTTTGGAAAAGGCCCCACCTCACACCTTTTAAAGGAGAAACAAAAGAAAAGTAAAAAGAGGGTGTTCTGGCCCCTGGGACTTATCTGGGTGAGAAAATAACATGCATTCCCAGCAGGCAAGGAAAAGCATTTGCTTTCAATTAATTGGTTTGCTTTATGGGAGCAGCAGCAGCAAGCAAAGTGCTCTTTCTCCAAACTGCACACTGAAGGCTTTTGTTACTGCTAACACCTTAACAAAGGGCCAGAACTCACCTAGGAGAAAGCACATCAGCCACTGCCAACAGCTAGAGAACACAAGCAGAAGAAGCAGCATTTTCAAGGTCCTGCTTACAGAATCAAGGAGCGAATTAATCACTTTTTCCAAGGTAGGAGTCAATGGCTGGTATAAGCACTGCCATTATTTACATGAGGACAAGGATGACACAGGATTGAAGGACAACTGAGTATGACTTCTAAGGAACTATGCTCTGTAGCACAGACAGGCTCTTGGAACATGTCTTAGTATTGCAGTCTCTCAGAGGAGAGCAGTCATGAGCAAAAAAATGCATCCTTTTCAATAGCTGCAATGAAAGAATATAAATATTTCAGCTGCCAGAGTCATCCTTGTTCTTTGCAAAGGTGACAAATTACATAAAAACTGTTGCTCTAGCCCTGTAGGGAAGACTTCTCATTAAAGAACAGCAACCAAACAAGCACACATTAATGACTGTTCCACAGCTGGTGAGTCTTTTTTTTTTTTATGCAGAACAGCACAATCAGAGTTTGCACACACTTTGACATGCACCACCTTCCAAAAGCAATAAACACACATTAGAAAACTGTTTCTACGTTAATGTGCCCTATTACGTACATATCTAAACTTGTTAATGCACTGTGGAGAGGGTTACAAACTGCAGGATGCCACTGATTTTAAAGTAAGGACGTGCATCTAGAACATAAGTATAAGGAGTTATTTGGTATGTTGCTCTCTTAGCCATCGGTTCCTCCTAGTGGCGTTCTCCAGGCACTACAATTACCTGATGACCTGAATTTAGATTCAGCGATGTGTCCAGACAGTAAAACAGGAGACACACACAAGAAGCCTAACAATAAAATGATGTAATACTTGCACTTTCAAACATTGTACAAAGCCTCTCTTGTCTTAGTGCAATTAAGAATACCAAACCGGAAGAATACAGAGTACATTCCACTCTGTGCTCTGCAGAACTCACATTTTATTTCCCACACTCTTAACATTTTGTTCTCCTATAGTGCAATAAGAGGGTTTTATAGACCATTCTTTAAAGTCAAACTTTAAAAAAAACAAACAAACAACCATAATTCAAATCTTTAGGCAGTTGTTCCTAACAGGGTCTGAAGACTGTCCCATTTGGCATGATAAGAGTGCACACCTATATGTTATTGCTGAGTAATGTACTGCTGTTTGTTTATACCAACATATATCTCAGAAATAACAAATCACACATCCTACACTAACAGAACTGTGTACACTCACCCAACTGCTAGCTGGGTGAGCCAGCAGAACTCTATTCCTGTACAGTAGCAGCAGTGATAATATGAAAATTCTAAAGACTAAAACTAAACATGTGCAATGAATTGAAAATAGGAAGAGTAAACTGCTAATAACTTGACAGTCCAGCTGAGTCCGTACAAGAGCACAGAGCTTCACTGTTCCATCCTCAATATGCCTATTCATGTATGATTTCTATCAACAGCATTCAAATTAACTATCCACTATCCCCAACTGTGTTGCACACCAAGATTTGTTTTCCAGTCACTGCTACACGGTTTTGTATATTGTATTAGTTTTTATTGCTCAAGAACTGAAAAATACTATAAAAACAAAGTTTGCATAAATACATACCTTTTAAATAGTTGAGGGCAGCACCCACACAAGCCTGTGATACAAAAGTATTCATTGTTTTTTTACATTTAATATATTGGTATTGAACTTGAACAGTCCTTTCTGATTACTTATGTGGCTAAAATGCAGTGTTGTAGTGAATGGTGTATCTACAGATTTTTTAGCATCCTCTATAGGTAAGAATATATGTACCATTAGCAGTGCAGAAGATAGTTCCACATTATAAATTAAGTTACAGCACATTTTATTAGCAGAAGAGTATGTTTTCCTACAGAAATCCTATCAGCTGTGTTAGCTGTCACCTTTTCAAACAACATTAACAGGTGGACATATTTTAATTACTGCATTTAATTTTTAATCACTAAACTAAGAAATAGAAATGGGTGCATTTACAACCCAAGCACACTGCAGTATATAAGTCCGTAACAATCTCCTTCCTTAAAATAAGGGTTAAAAAGTTTACCATATTTGTTAAGATATCAAATTTTAACCAGCTTGCATAGCTTCTCAAATGCCTGTAGATTCTAACCATATCAGACCAACACAGTGGATGACATAGGAAATTAAGAACAGAATGTAGCTGAGTTGGGGCAATATGGTCTGCCAAATACAGCTGTTTTTAATTCAAGTTAAAGTTCTATCTACTATATATTATTAACTACCCTCACCAAAGAAGAACAGTTTAATTGGTAGTCTGGTATGAAGATTATCAAGCTGTCAAATATACTGAAGATGTCTGTATGCACACACTGTTAGTTGCTTCATTCTTTATGTATATGGAGAGAACTACAGAATTCTGAAGAACAAAATCCTATGCCAAACTAACACACTATCTTCAAAAATCTGAGCAACAGCAGCATATTTCGGATGTTGAACTAGTTACATTTTATATGCCTGTACAAACAATGAATGTACAGATGTTGTGGTATACCAGAGAGCTTGGCTACGTAGTTATTACACCAAAGCAAAAAAGATGGGATGCTTACCCATATCCTGGTCTCACTTGTGAAACTCCAGCAGAGACCTTTCCTGCTGGCAGTCAGCTCTTAAATGGGTCTAGGAGAGGTGGAGCCTGGCTCCACCTCTTCCGGCAGCACAGGTGAATTGCCTTCACCTGCGCTCCTGTGGCTGACTCATTGCTCACTTCAGGTGATTAATCAGAGGTTCAGGCCATGATTCAGCAGTTCCCATACAATGCCAAAGAGTTACAGCAGCAATTAGAAATATATAAAATTAAGGAAGTCTCGTTACATATTAATAAATGATCAATATGAAAGAATTGAAAAAAATAATCCATTCCTGTGTTAATAATTACTTGATTTTATTTTACAGTATATTTGTGACATTTTATGTACTATAACCAAAGATCAGGGTTGTTTACAAATATAATGGCTGCCATTTAATGTAAACAATTAAAAAGTGTCTCTAAATATTAAAATTTTACATCATTAAATTCACTTACTCTTTGTGCCATCAGGTATTACAGGAGAGGAACTAATTTAAGCAAAAATAGTTTTCAGAAATTAGATGTAGAAACCAAGAAGCTTGAATAGCATTTTAAAAGATCACTCTGCCCATCACTGTAAAAAGGAATAAAGCAAATCCTTTCACTGAAGTTGCAACTAATAGTCAAACCAGTCCATTTTTATTAAGGCTTCTTTACATATTATTGAATCCCATCATGCCTTTCATATTCCCAGCAGCACCCTGTTGGAACTGTCTCATCATTGACTGCAATCCTGCCATGCCACCTACAGAAAATAAGCGAGAATACGTATGTGTTAATTAGTTTTGAAGCACAGCTATCTTGCTTCAAAAAAGCCCATGTGCTGTAAAGAGGCCATTTTGGTAATATACGAATGAAAAACCAAGACTCAACCAGGCTTAAATAACTATCAAAATATGGGCATCTGACAAAGAAATTACAGGAGGATCTACAAACAAGGCTTAGTAGATTTTAAGACGACCTCTTCATTAAAATCTTGACAAAATAAAAAATCTTGGAGGAATTACCATTATCAGCATGCAAGACTTGAATATGGAAGTTTTTACTGAAAGATGTTAATGTGAACATTACTTATCTGAGGCAAACCCTGGAAGAGGAGAGAGGTTCAGAAATGCACTTTAAAACAGACATGCTTGAAGTGATTCATTATTTTGTCAGACACTACTCCAACTGCTCATTTTGAGAACTGAATCCAAATGAAGAGTCTAGAAAAAGCATTTCTAAGTGCAAAGTATTCATAACACATCAACTAAGCTTTCTGATTCTTGTTAGAAGGCATGAAGACACATAATACTGATAGATAATGAACAGGTTTTCACATCACCCTCAATTCCATAATATCTCAAATGGATGAAGCGTAACAGACCCTTGCTGAAGCCATAAAAAGGCAATGCATACCCATATGATGAAGGACTCTTGGATCCATCATCTTCGCCATCTGTTGGTTCAGCTTGGCCAGCTGTGATGGGTTTACATTCTTGGACATATCACCACCTTAAAGAAAATGGAAGAAGCAAAGTATATTAATGTACAAGGCTAAAAAAACCCCCAAAATTCTGCATTTTGTTTTTGTTTTATCTCCTCCTTCTAAAATCCACTTAACAATCAAAAGCTACTACATCAGTCAAAGTACTCAAGGATGAGCAGTCTCTGTTCTCCCCTCCCTCCCAGCAGACTCAAATATCAGTATTAGTAGAAATGGACTCTACATTGGTTAAGCCAAAAAATACAATAGTTTTGACTGCCACATTATATATCAGCATCATGAAGAACAAAACAGCTCTTACACAAGAGCTTACAAACATGAGAATTAGTGAACTACAACTCAGTCCTCCTCTCATAATACACCTAATATATGTTGAATTTCCTGTGTTCACATATCAAGTGGCCTCCACACTGTTTGTCTTTCTTTTACCTTTGAAAAGTCCTTTGATACCTCCCATCTTTTTCACCATCTGTGCAAATTTAGTGTATTGGGTCAAAAGCTCCTGGACATCTCTAGTAGAAACACCTGAACCTCTTGCTACTCTTTGGATTCTTCCTGGCTGCTTACTGAATACTTTGGCACCATCTGTACTGTCAAGTTCTGCAATTACAGGAAAGGAAAAATTAAGTTTTGTTACTGATTACAGCTGGTAGCAGAAATGAAAACAACTGTGCTGAGAATTTAGCTGAGCCAGAGAACAAAAAACTAGTTTTAGAAGAGATGATACAGAATTGTACAAATATAATTGAGAGTATTCTAGGGAATAGCACTAAATGATTGTCCTTCGTATGTCAAATCACAGTGGAAGAAAAAGTTCCTAGAAACAATTTATTCTTTTAGCATAACCAGTCAAAGCCCTATTTATAGGTTTAGCTCAAAGGTAAGAGTACACCTCTCCTGTAAAGTTATGGATAGATTAGAAACAGCACACCTTCCAGAGACCAGGCTGTATCACCAAGCATATTTGAGTGGGAGAAAGATACAAAAGAAAGACAGTGACTCTGAAGATGAAACATTTTCATTTGAAAGGACAGCATTAATAATTTAAAAAGCATAGCTACACTATGGAAAACAAAAATGAATTATCAACAGAATGCTTTCAAATTTTATCTAGCCTCCACAAGAAAGCAGCCACAGTAAGTATCCACAGTAAGTATCCACATAACCAGTATATCTTTAAGAATGGACAGAAAGTTCATACAGCACAGGGATACATATGTACTCTTCACTATTTCTAAGAGTGAAATGTTCCTCCCACTCTTCCATCATCTCAGACACACCCTTACGTCTACCTTGTTGCCCAAAACAATCTTTAGTCTTGTTCAAGAAAGAAAAATAGTGATTGAAATTTGTTTTTACCTTGATCATTCATACTGTCCATTATAGTCATCAATTTCTTTAGCCTTGCCATTGATTCTTGTTCATTGCCTTTACTCATAAAGTCAGTCCCAAAACCAGGAATCATACCCTGTTTTAAAATGCAACACAAAAGCTGTGTCAGAACAGGCAAAGCTGACTTTAAGAAATACAGACAAGACGTTTTAGTTCAGCAGGTATGTATTCCAGTAGACAAATAATTTCACTTTTTTGAAAAATATAAAGTACAGATTGAAGTATCAGTTTCAGTAAAGGATTTTAAGTTTACAGCAGAATTTTGTCAGCTATAAAGCAGAAACCGATAAAACAAATTTTAGGATAACTAACCAGGATCTGACTGAATGGTCCCATTTTCATGATGTTTTGGAATTGTTCATACATATCTCTTAGTGTAAACTGACCTGAAGTACAACAAAAAGAAGATTAGCAAAGGTTACGCTAACATTTTGCTGTTACTACCCTTCCTCAATTACACTTTATATTTACAGGGTAAGTACTATACTGGATAAACAAGCAGATAAGTAAACCTCAACTATTAATATGGCTAAGCCATTTCTGACGGCACACATTTAAGAGTATTATGCTAGTTCATCTGCATTACAGTTCTACTTGTCACTTGATGAAAAACATAGCTATTTATTGCCCAAAACATTTACTAGAGAATGACCATTCTTCAGCACGCACTTGGAACAAGTTACTTGTCTATGCATTCAAGCTTTGGAAACAACTTACCATGTTTGAGCTTTTCTATGAGTGCCTCGTTATCATCCAACTTTAATTCATTTACCTTATCTATCAATCCTTCAATATCACCCATGCCTGGAAAACAAAACCAAATCTGAAGTTGGCATTGAAGAAATCACACTTAACTTTCAATTATCCAACTCAAAGTATCTTGTGCACAGCTGCATGTAGTACATACCAAGAAGTTTGCTGATGAAAGGCTGTGTTTTGAAGGGTTCGAAGTCATCTATGTGCTCACCAGTTCCAATAAAAATAATAGGAGACTTTGTAGCAGCAACTCTGCAGTGAAATATGTATATTATGAGACGACTTCTCAGCTAGAGATCATCAACACAACACAAACACAACATCAGCACAATCTCTTAAGTATCTTTCATACACCAAGTTATTAATGCAAAAAAAAAAAAAATAAAATAAAAAATCCAGCATTTGCAATGGAAAGCGGGGAGTAGCTGGCAATACTTTTTCACTGCCAAGTTCCAGAACCTTCAAAGGATAGAAAGAAAAATAAGCCACATCCATTCTATCTATAATACTGGGAGGTCAGATGTTGGCTAACTTTGTTGTCTGTTGTGGGAGGAACCCTAAAAATATTCTCACTTTCAACGCAGGAAAAAAAACAGGAAAAGATATGGAAAAATATCAAAACCTTTAAAAGAATCAATCAGTAGCAATAACTTTAAATGAATTCTGTTTCCCATCTGCAGAAAGTGGAGAACAGACACAGCAGACAGCTCATGACAGCAAGAACTTATTTCTGGTATTTTCACTTTGCTTTTAAGTTCAGTTTTCCATCACTGCACTATAAATAACAGCAAAATACATATGGCAGATGAAGAATTTTAACACTTAACATCCAAATCAAACAGTGATTTAGCAAGTAGGTGTCAGATAACTGTTTTGACATATAATCTTGCTCCATGCAAGCTGTATCATCCAAAAGCAGCTGGAGGTGAGTCTAACATAGAAGCAGAAGATAATATCACATGTTCTAGTGAACAAAGGTTGTCAACATACAGCGTATGAGAAGCCCAACAAGAATGGACTTCAGAAAAGCATAACTGCTGATTTACCTTTCATCAAGATGCTTGACACTGGATTTAGAAATTTAATGTGCATCACAGATCTAGAGCCATTACATTTGATTAGCTAGAATTTCTAGCATTTCAGTAAAAAATTTGGACATAAATGAAAGGAAAATAAACATAATGTGAAAAGATTATTACATCCAATTTTATATTTATATTTTTAGTTAGGTCTGCTAAACAAGATGCAACAATAATTGTATTCTGTTCTGAGAAGACAGAAGTCTGATGCGACAATACTACTGCATTGGAAGTACATTCTAATAATTGATACTGAATGTCAACACTGAAATTAGTGTTAATAAATAAGATAAAAAAATAAGATAGAAATAGCTACTTAGATCTCCAGATGCCCTGTAACTTGACAGAGATGCTTTCACTTGACAGGTTTCTGTGAAGCACTAACACGTTTGTCCATCCGTGGCCAGACACCCCTATTATATCACAGTACTTACGCACTAAGGGCGCCACCTCCTTTTGCATGTCCATCAAGCTTAGTCACAATGACAGAAGCTACATCTACTTTATCTTTGAAAGCTTTAGCTTGAGCTTCACAAGCTTGGCCAATGGAAGCATCCATCACATACACAATATTATCTGGTTGCTAGGAAGAAAAAAGAAGGATTTTTTTCTGCATTCTTAATGTTTGCTGATGTATTACATTCAGTAACAGAAGTTCTTGCAATACATTTCTATGAGCAGTATTACCTAAGGACCGCTTGAAAATGCAAAAAAAATGTTCATATACAGAGTATTAAAAATGTTCAATACACAGCATTAAAATTTTGCAGTTCTTATGTTTTGAATGATTTCAGATAGTATGCGAGCCAGCAAGATGATCAGCAGCTACAAGCAATTAACATCTTCCATTTGTTTTTCTCGTTAAAAACTTTAATATGTCCACTCCTTTGAAAACAAGTTACCCAACAGCATGACTTGTGTGGGAGCTGCCATATTGTTCTGCAAGACTACAGAATCCAAAATTAGATATTTAGAATTCACACAAGAAACACCAACTTCATTCACATATCCAACTCGCTGAACATTCTGTTTCAAGGCAACTATTTGTAACAATCACAGAAAAGGTTGTACACAAAGCTACAGAAACTTAACTTACTTTTTTTTAAATCTAGTTCACATTGCAAAAATTCTGAAAGGCAAAGTTCAAGCAGGAATTGTAGTCTAGTTAAATGCAAGCATCCTTAAATTACAGATCCAACAACTAAAACTGACTCAGTGCTATTAAGCACTGATCATCTCTCTCATTTATTCATAGCAGCTTATAATTTCTAGCTTATTCTAGATGTTAGAAGTGCTTCCCATAGACTGAAAACCGCATAGAACACTAGGAAGTAAGCAATTAATTGCAGTTGCATTACTATAACAGTAGTGAATGTACTTCTTGAAGCTACTCACTATGGCATTAGCAACTTGTAGCATCTCTTCAAACAACGAGTCTTCCTGTTTGTGACGTCCACTTGTATCAACGATGATAATTTCAAAGTTTTCATTCTTAAATTTCTCAACACCTTCTGATGCAATAATTACAGGATCCATTTCTGTATAACTGATCAAAGAGAAATATCATTACATATGCAATTCTTTATTCCCAAATTAAACCTTTTATTGCTTGACTGTAAACTTATTAATCATAAATCTGCTTGGATTCCAAGATTGACTTCCTCTCATGTCAAGCCAAAACTGATTAAGGTTACACCTTTCTAAATCATTTACCCTTACTGTTCAGTGAACTGAAGTACAAAGGACTGTCGCATCTACTGAAGACTGCACTAGGCCCTGCTAGCCCTTCTCTGAAGCCCTAGTTCATCTCCATGAGATGGCAGTGCACCTCTGAGGCAAGAAGGCCAATGGCCTCCTTTGCTGCACTGAGAAGAATATTGTGAGCAGGTCACAAGGTTTTTCTACCCTTTACTCAGCTCTAGTAGGGCCACAGCTGGAATACTGTGTTTAGTGTTGGGAACCCAGAACAAGAGAGACAGTTTGCAAAGGTGCCAACTGCAACACAGGAACTTCCAGAGGAACATGAGGAAAAATAATTTACTGAGGATGACAGAGCACTGGCATTGGTTGCTTGCAGAGGTTGTGGATCTCCTTCTCAAGAGATGTTGAAAATCCATCTAGAACTGATCTTGTGCAACCTGCTCAAGCAAGCTGGGGGTGGACTAGATCTTCAGAAGTCCACTCAGAACAAATGTTAATATATTATATATACACATATGTATATATAATAAATATATATAAATAGTTAAGCAACAGTGAACAGGATTTTGTAAGATATTCAATAAGTAACAATATATCATTAAACCTGCACTGTTCTCCAAACTGATTCTGAGAGATGCTTACCTCCCATAAAAAGGAATTCTTGCTTTTGTTGCATTCTGCTTTAATTGGTCAAAAGCACCTGTAAGACAGGTATGGTCATGGAAATATTAAAAAAAAAACCACCACACAAAAATAAGCGTTAGAGAGAGAACTGTATCATTAGTAGCTGTTTGTATTACCTGCTCTGTATGTGTCTGCACATATTAAACACGTCTTCCAACCTTTCCTTTGATAGAAGTATGCTAACTGTTAAAAAAAAAACAAAACAAGTGGTTACACCAAAATCCCACAACAAAGTATAACACTATGTAATGGCTTAAAGTACAAACTTGAGGACAAAGTCAAGCCAGCCTTGGTATACCTGTGATCACTTAGTAACATCATACAACCATCAAGTGTTAGCATATTGGAAAAGCATGATATACAAGTAACTGTTCAATTAGACAAAAACAGTGCTTGACTCTGCTTCTAATTTCAGTTTCCTGAGCTAAGAATAGCCTCTGTTTCTATTTTATTAGTTCTTAATAATGCAAATAGAATTAGCTTTTGAATACTAGCCAAAGTAGTAAGTTATTAACTACAGCAATGGCTAAAACTTGAGCATTTCTTTGCTTTTTTACTTCCAGAGGAACAAAGATATTCCAATCACAAGGATTTGTTTCAAAGCAATGAATAGAATCCTTACTATTATGTAACACTTGCAAGCCTCACTAGTACAACAGATTCACAGAACGGTTGATTCAATTGATTCACCCAAATAAAGATTTCCAAGATATATTTTCCTACAGAAGAACTAGGAATGTCTTACAAAATAAGAGCAGTGATATATTTAGCAAGGTCTACATATAAATCTCTCTGACAGCAAGTGACAAAAAAAAGGCAAGTAGTACACATTGGTCTTTTCCCATAGGACAATTTTTTCCTCTTCAAAAATAATCAGTAAGTTAAGTTACAACTGCTCTGAATTGAGCATCCTTTTTTAGTCTTGAAAATATAAATCTGAAGTCCCTAAATAAACTTGCAGCTAGAACAGGTTTCATACCATCCACTCATGCTTACCTGGGATACTTAACACAGAAGTCAACTTATACTAGTTCCCCTAAACAGGCAATAGAATG
This sequence comes from Tympanuchus pallidicinctus, assembly GCF_026119805.1. Classification (NCBI taxonomy): domain Eukaryota; kingdom Metazoa; phylum Chordata; class Aves; order Galliformes; family Phasianidae; genus Tympanuchus; species Tympanuchus pallidicinctus. The sequence goes on along the minus strand of NW_026294747.1, from coordinate 35,280,526 downwards.
AGAAAAGTTCCACTCAGTGCATCTTAAACCCATGAAGTATGGAGTGGAAAGAAACTATTATCCACATATAATATTGTTTCATTAAATGTGCAACTTAAAAAAATCTTGAAGGAAGCCCTGCAACTATAAATAAGCTCCAAAAGAATATTACTTTGGACATTCATATCATCTAAGAACCTCCTCTACAAATGTATTTCTATAATGTAATCAGTAATAAAAACAGCAAGTCACAAGTACATTGTACATTAAGTGTTCAACAACACTCTCCTTCACCAGAAAAAAAAAAACAAACAGAAAATCCAAACACATTCAGTGCAAGTTACCTTTGAACAGGTTGTCGTTTTACCACTTCCTTGCAAACCAACAAACATTATAATGTTCTGTTTTCCTTTGGTAGGTGTCCATGCTTTAACTCCAGGATCTACAAGCTACAGAACAAAGGGGTCTGTGTTGCAAAACTGAATTTCAGAGACTTATAACACTTATTGTCATACTTGGCCCCTATCAGTGCCTGGTTTCACATTCAGCAAAGAAAGCAAATTTTTTTGTATATTTGGGTCTCAATTTTTTTAGATGCTTTAAATTCACAATGAACACACAGATCTTTAGTATATAGTATACATAATCATTCTATAACAGATGTTTTTTTTTCTCCCCATAAGACTAAGCACCAAAGGCAAGTGAGCCTATATATATTGAATATAAAAATGAACATAAACATAACCTCCACCCCATCACTGCACAAGATGGATCTCTTCTGGTGAGAATCCTACAACATAGAAGACTTTTCAGGCTTAATCTCTTCTGGAATGAATAGGAGCATGCATTCCACAGAGCCAATATGCACGATCACAAATTACAGATGAACAGAAGACAACATTTAATAGGAGAGAGGACAAAAAACTGATACCAGGTAGGGACTTGACCAAACAAGCAGATGAAAAGTTGCCATAGAAACTGCCAGGTTGTTAGTTGTACTTTTTCAATGCTTTGTAAGTAGTTTGAACAAATCTTCCCTAGAGTAGCAAAGGTATACTGCTAGGACAACCAAAGACAGCAGTTCAGGAGCTCACAGTCCCTTATCCTTATTTTGCCTTTAAATTTATTTGAAAAGAATAGCTGAACTTGAAAGTTAGTCTAGAAGATATACTCAGAAAGCAAAGTTCCAATCAGAAAAAGTACTACCATTTGCATAGGAAGTAGCCTTAGAACAGAAAACCTGACAACCCAAACAGACAGAACACCTGTTGGTACTGTACAAGAACCTTAAAACTTTGCTTGCTACTGTACTGCTCACACAACACAAGCTGTACAAGAAAAGTGACATAATAGAATTCTGAAAGTCCTACTTTAACAAGTTCTTTAAAGACAGCATGCTGAATCATTTTTCTCTTGTTAAGGCCAGATGCCATTTCTTCAAGATCAATTGCAGACCTGAATTAAAGAAAACACCTTTAATAAAACTGAAGCCATGAAGCACCTATATAACTTACAGTATCACGTTAAGCTATTAGTAAGCGAAGTCTCTGCAAGTGGAACAGCAACCTGATTTGCCTCCAGTTTTTAGGTACAATGTATTCAAGAAGTGACATACACTAGAGGCAACATCTTAGTATGTAGCACAAAACCAGGTTTCCAGTGTACTTGTATCTACTTGACTTACACATCTCAAAATAACAAGGTAACAGTACTGAGCATGCGCACAGATCTACCTATAGGCAGCACAGAACGTTGGAAGATGAGGTGCCCAGGCTCTAAGAGCTTGTTTACTATTGCACTCAACTGACACTTTTTTTTTTTTAAAGAAAGACCCCAGCAATTGGCTAAACCCAAGGAAGACTATTTTGATACAGCTGGCTAGATGCTGTTTGAAACTGATTTTTTCTGTTAAAGTGAAAACTAGGGTTTGAAGGTAGACTGAACATGTCTAAGAAAGTCATACACAAATTAGAAGTTATTCTTCCATAACATCAAACTACGATTTTTACAAACATTAAAATTAAAATTGATGTTGATTACTTACTTGACATTTTCTCTTAGTTGCTTCACAAGTTTAATATTAACATCAGCTTCCAGTAATGCTGTGCATACTTCTTTTAACATAGCATTTAAAACCTTTGGAGTATAAAGGAAAAATGGTTTTACAACACACAACGTTGACTAACTCAGTATTAGTTTCCAATAACAATGAGAAAGTATATTTATGATACACTAAAGGCTTTTATGAGTTAAATGCACGTGGTCTTACTGTTATATTGACTGCCACAAAGTCTATGCGTTTGCTCATATGCAAATCAAGTTTAAATATGAAAGGGAAAAGGAAGCACCTCAATTTGTCACCTGCATTTTCAGCATAAACTGCACTGCTGCTCTGCAGCTGCTCTGGTTTTTCAGGCAAAGGTGGAACCCAGATCAGTAGCCATAGAATGTTTCACTTTGAAAAGTCTTGAACAAAAACATTTTTACTTTTTTTTTTTTTTAAATTCAGTAACATCTGAATAAGCAACCTCATTTGCACAGCTTGACCTCTCACAGTAGAAAAGCTTTTATTAGCAAAACAAACAAACAAAAAAAAAGAATTGGGTTGTATTAGACTCTGTTTGTTGTTTTCTAGCTTAAGATGTTCGCCTTGCACAAGTTCTAAAATTGTGCCTATTGGTAAGCCTATTTTTTAGTTACTTCAGGCAACAAAACATATTTGTCTACCTGAACTTTCTAGCCATTTACTCAAAAGCAATTTCAAATCATCGTATCCTTTACTTTTTAATCTTGGCATTCAGTCTTTACAACACATTTACCATATCAAAATCTTAATTAAAAAAATACAGACTATCAAGTCAAATAGCTTCCAGAGTCACATGCTGGCTAGAACAGAAAGGCAGCAAAGTTAACACTCCTCTCATTTTAGGGTGCAAAACCTATACTGAAAATCATTTCTTCTTCCACAGTCCAGCTTCTAGCAATCCAGTACATGTCCATAACACAGCTGAACACAAATGCTGGCACATTCTGCAAGGTCTCAGAGTAGTCTCCACCAGAACACAGGCATAAAATGCCTTCTTCAGCATCCACCACTTCTGAATGCTACTTTCCAGGAGTACAGCCACCAGTCATGATGACCCTGGGAACATGGGCCCACGATCTCTGAGGTGACTCTATATGCCTAAACCTAGCACTGAGTTTTGGCTATCAGGGGCTATAAAGCTCTAGCTAGAAGTTTTACTTGAATGATGACAAGAGCTTGGGAATAATATCAACTCACTTTTTGGTTCTCATCAGCCTAATCTACCAGAACTTTGCTTTCCAAACATTACAGTGCCATCATGCAATTGTTTTACATACCTCTTCGTTGATAATTGTAGCATTGCTCAGTGAGCGCAACGCTGAAGTAATTTTTCTTCCAAGATCTGCTAGAACCATTTTGGCGGCTTCAAACTGACCTCAGAAGAATCTGGAAAACAATTTAAAAAATAGTTCTAAAACTAGTTGAAGCTATGCCTTCACAGAGGAATTATTCCAGTACATTCTGGGGTAAGTAACCTGCTTTGCTCTCCAGAAAGCACAAGTTTGAGCTCTTTAAGTATTATTTTTAGCAAACACTGGCCTGAAATTAATTTTAGGAAATCCTGATGGCCTACTTGAAAATAGAAATACCATCCTGCAACAAAAAAATCATTTCACTGTCTGCTATGCTTACGCCTAAAATTCATTGTGAAAAAATAGTCTAGACAGCATTCCAAATAGAACATGCCTCCTTATTTTCTTACCAGGATGATGTTACATCACAGACTTAAAGCCAAGCCAAAGAGCCCAGAAGCTACGCGTTATGCAGAGACAACACAATCAGAAGCAGTACATTTTGCAAGCAGGAGGTAACACTGTTGATCAGCACTATTTTATCTACCCTATTCTAAATCAAACCAGATTTCCCATGTCAACAGTCCCATAAACATACATGTATCTTAACTAATAGAATTCATGCTGTGTTTTTAAACTTTTCTATTGGGAAACCAGACCATTTTCTGTTCCTTATAAACAAATCTTACACGCAAGCCTACGGTAATTGTGACAGTTTGAAAAAGGAGTTTAAAAATAACTCCTAAAAGCTGCACATGCAAAGACAACATCTTAACTCACCCTGCCTCTAAATCCTTGGAAAAGGACAAACACAAACTTGTCTCATAACAAAGCTGCAGCACCACAGTCACTGCAGAAAGTACTGCTTCGGGCTTCTCTTGTTCACCTCCTGATTTGGCAGCTGCTTTCAAAACACTCAGCTGAAATTCCCCCCCAGCTCAATGCTGAATTCAAACCTCACACCTGCGTTCTTCCTTTCAGACCTGAAAGCAAACTTCCCAATATGAAACCATGTGTAATCAACGCAGCTGACAGTTTTCCCCCCATATTCCAGAATTCTACAGATAGCTAAGTACAGAAGGTTAAATATTTCCTAACAAATATTTTCGCAGCCGAACCGTCCTAAAGACGCAAAGACCTACTGTGCCAGAGCACCCAGCCAGCGGGCACCGCAACCAACCGCCCTGCAGCACGTAGCCGCGCCGACGGCATCCGCAGCAGCAAGCTCTGACGCAGCGCCGCGTACCGCCCGGCACGGACAGAGGCCTGGCGGCGGAACCCAAGGCTCGGCGGCCGCTGGAGGACGGGCATTCGGGAGCCAGGCGGCAGAAGCCGGGGTGGGATTTGAGCTGCAGCCTGATGAAACGCATCGCCCGTCCAGCCAGCGCGAGCCCACCGCAATCTGTCTGGACAGACAGCGGCGGCGTGCCGCTAACACGCAGCTTTACCCGACACCGGGCGAGGCTGTCCGGCACGGGCGCTCACCGTTGGGGCGGCGCGGGGCCTGCTGCTGGCGGGGCCGGGCGGCACTGCGCTGCCTCCGCGCTCTGCCACCGGCAGCGGCGACCCGCTCCTACCGACCGGGGAGACGTCACCACTCGCCTACGCTCTCAGCGCACTTCCGCCGCCGGGGCACGCGCCGGCTGGCCCGCTAAGGCCGCGGCGACTCGATGGCGTGCCGGCGCTCGGCATAAAAACTCTCCGAGTACCGCTGTACCACCTTAAGAGTGGCTGGCGGGCGGGGCTGAAGCGGAACGGCCCTGGAGCGTGCGCAGTGGGCGGGATCTCTGCTTCAAGCGTGCGCAGAGAGAGGGCTCCTCTGGGCCGCCTTTTGAGCCTGCGCGACAACGGTCACAGAGTGGCCAGGTGCGAGGCAGGGCGCCCCCTGGCGTCGGCTGGGCGCGCGGCGATGGAGCTGGCGGCGGCGCGGCGCGCGGTGTTGGCCGCCGTGCGGGGCACGTGCGCCGCCGACCTGCCCCGCCTGCTGCATTGGATGCGTCACAGCAGTAAGCGGCCGGGCGGCGGGAGGCCGAGGGGAGCCGAGCACCGGCGCCGAGGGGCCACGCCGAGCCTGCGCGGGGGGCTCGGCGGGGCCTGTCGGGACGGGTTCCGCCGAACGCCCGCGCTTTGCTGCGCTGGGGTCGTTCTTGTCCGGGTCTGATGTCCCGGCACCTCACATTGAGCCTGGAGACGGTTTTATAAACGCGTGGGGAGAGTTAGAGGCCGGGCGCGACCCCGGCGGTGCTGGGACGGACAGCCGAAGGGCTGAGGCGGAAAGCGTGCCGCTGCCGGCGGCCCTGCGGGTATTGGAACCGCGGGCACCGTGTGCTGCTCGTTGCCACGGCCTCCAATATGGAGAGGGGCAGGAGGGGCTGCTGCGTCGGGAAACGCAGCGCATACCGTGTGAGACCCCGTTGCTCTCCTAGCCCGGCCCGTCGGCTGGTAGGAAAGTTATTGCCAGATGCTTCAGGGCACGCACAAGTCACGCTTGGAGGAGAGATGGGGAGTCCCCGGGTTTGATGAAGGCTGGCGTTTGATGGATATGATTAGAGTTAACTGTAACCAGACGTTCTTCTTGTGTGTTTATTTACACATATGCGTACACAAATACATATGTCTACATGTATCTGCATATATAGGTAACATCAGGGCATAGCGTGTCAGTAACAACTGGTGAAATTTAGGCTAATTTGATTTCCCAGATTGACAGACTTGTGGAGAAATTTAGAGCCTGTGAAATGTGGTCCCTGACCATTGCTTGTAGAAACTACCAGTCTGTGCATCTACTGGTCATTTTTTGGCAAAATTACTATCATTTGCTCATTTCTTGGATATAATTTTGAGGTTTTATAGACTCTGCACTAAAATGTACGTGCATGTACATGTGCCTCTACAGTAGAGGAGAGGGGATTAGAATGCTTTGTGCAAACCTCTAAGAATTTGTCATTGTTAAGACAATTATTGTCCAGATGGTTTCATTGATTTGTTAGGCCATTAACCTGTTCGTATTTTTCCACTCTTCACTTTTCCAGAATAGCTTTGTACTTCTGGTTCATCTCTTCCTTTTTTTCTTTCTTGAGTGAGCTCAGACTCGAGCAAAGAGCTCTCTTTCTATTGCTGGTTTATGTTCCTTTGTCACTGAGTAGTAACTAAGCAGAGGCATTTATCCAATTTCTGTTCTCTTTCTGTAGTTTTGCCAAAATCACAAATGTTTGGGGTGATGTTCCCAACAAAACACTTTGATGATTCCTCTCTATATGCTGCCTCTGTTTCTCTGAACAGCTGTGTCTGCATGCTGACAGTTACCTTCCCTGTGGTCCAGTCCCCTGCTCCCCTCCCAGCAGCCTAAATGTTGCGTTTGAGTGATCACTGTCCTCATTTGTCCTGATGGTAACATGCAGGGAGAGCAATGACAATTAGTGCTGGTTGGTCAGGGGATTGTGAGGAACTGGGACTAAGGTTTCTGCTGTTGCACGCTGAACGCAACTCAGGAATTTGGAATTCCTGTATGCCAAGAGAAAACAGTACTGTGAGATAAGATGAAAAGGTATTGTATTTCTGTACCACACAGCAATACAGGTGAAGAAAAAAGGTGAGGATATAGTGATAGCATTCTGAATGAAAAAAAAACAGTAAAAGTTAGGAAGGCTAGGATAAAAGGAAACACAGATGGTATCCTCACTGATAAGTTGTTTTGCTGTGGTGAATATTTTCCCTCCACCTCCTGCTGCCAGCTTATTCCTGTTCCCGTCAAGGTGTTGTGCTTACAGTTTTACTTCCAGCTGAGGAAGACAGGGCACAGTTGCAGTGCTAGCTGTGGTCAGGCTTTCTTCTTCTCTCCCAAACAGAGTGTGCATGTAGCCTTACAGAAAGCTACATGGAAGTGGTTGCCTTTTAGCCATGTTTATTTATTTAACTTAATTGATATTTTCTGATTTCCATGTGGATTAGTATTAAAAAAACAAAACAAAACAAAACAAAAAAAAACACTTTTCCAGGAAAGAGCCAAATTATATTTTAGTGAACCAAATAATATAAAGACCCTTATGTAGGTGGAGCTAAGAGAACACTGCTTAGGTTCTCAGTTTAATGATTTCTGATTAATCTTTCTTAGTAATTATGGGTATGAGAGTGTGTAAGATGCTATTCATTTTCTTTGTCCCAATGGAGAACGAAATAACCAGTCATGCTATTTTTAGTCTTGCAAATTTTAGAAGTTCCAAATCTTTACGTGTGACGGAAGAAGCCGTTACAGTTTTAAGGCAGCTGCTTAGCAACACTGCTTTGCTGTTTCGCAGTTGGGCAGTGCTTCCCACTTAGTGCAGTGGGATGTACGTCATTTCATGGTGACTTGCTTTCCAACTTTTCCTTTGAGTTAGTCTTAGATCACAGAGAAAATGAAACAATAGCAGTTGAAAAGTATAACAGGAACCTTTGGTGTCTTAACTGATTTTTTTTTTGTTTGTTTTTTATCATAAGATGATTAATGCTTTAATATCCTTCTGCAATAAGCACGTTCCAGAAGTTCTGGCTAAGAAAGCTTGGGTGAAGCCCAAGAGTTAATTCAAACCACTTGGGGAAGCCCCCCTGAAGATCCCACTCAGTTGGTCCCAGCATTTGATGTATAGCTTCTATATAAATGTGTGCATGCACGTATTCCCAATTGTTCTGCTGCTGCCCAAACTCATAAAAATGTTCAATAGTAGGAAGGGTTGCATTTGGTATGAGTGGGTGCTGGAGAAGATAAGCAATGAAAGCAGAGATTGATCAGGCTTCTGTATCTCAACAGAGATGCAAAAATCAAAGTAAGTAGTCCCAGGAATGCTAATTTCAAGATTGAAGTCACCTAATCACTTTACTTAGTGGCAACTGTCTGTGGCAAATCTTTGCTATACTTGGAGCTATGTTGCAGGTTACCAATGTCGTCTTTTGATAGATGTCAGTAAAGCACAGATAAGGTGATTAAAAAAAGACCTTTTGTGGTTTTCAATGTACTGTCATGGGATCTAACATAAAGGAAAAAAAAAATTTCAGCAGAGCCGTAACAGACTGATACTAGCTTTTTTTTTTTTTTCAGTTATGTAACAGTGAAGTAAAACAATCTTACAAGCTTTTTCCATTTTATACATTCTGTTATAAGCTTTTATTATTTGAAGCTGAGGATTTCAAAGTGATTTAGAAGGCTGAATTGCCAGTTGTTCATACAGTGTTGTATTGTTTGAAACAATAACTGAATAATAAACCATCACAGATCCACTAAGTTAAGGATAAATGACGTATAATTAAGTATGATTATTTTTTTCTTTTGGATTCACTTGTACTGGGGGAAAATCAGTTTTGTAAGCGAGTGATGTAGAATTTAGCTTTGTAACTTGGAGGTTGAGGTCCATCAGTGCTGTAAGCTCAGCCTTTTAGAAGGTGATGAAGGAAGGGTACCTGACAAAATTAACTTAACCAACCATGGTAGATATGTTTCTTTGTTATAGTGATCCACATACAGATAACAAAACTTTTCATCATACACTCAGAAACAGACCACATTTGTCCAGCTTTTATATTATGACCGAGGAGTTATTGTGTTCCCAGGCATTCCTAGGTAAAGTTAGCAGATGCTGATTTCTACAAAACAAGGATATAGAATAAAATAAGGAAAAAACCTCTCTCATAGGGAACATTGTCTAGTGTTTCCTTTTGATACTGTTGTCAGTGCAAGTGGAATGAGCTTTTGAAAAGAAAAAAGCATGGGTTTCTGTGATGTAACCAAGTGTAAGTGTAGATTTCTGTGCATGTGAAAAAGCAATTTAGTGCAAGGTTTTGTGTCCAAATGCGTAGAAGTGATTTATCCAAGTAGAATACCCTTGCAAAAGAGATCAGGTAGTGTTGCAGAGCCACGTTAACAGCAATGTATTTCTTACAATGATACCATCCCAAAAATCTTCTTCACTGCTCTCTTGTTTGGTAAACCTCTTGTCACCAATTTTAGGAACTGGCATTAATTTTCTTTGTTGTTCTTGGTTGAGACAAATGATACTGCTGTGGGAGAGAAATCCTGAGAATACCAAGTACTTCTGAGTTGTTAGTCACTGAAACTCAACGAAGGTGGGAAAAACCTGTGATTGGAAAATGGATAAGCGAAGTGACTAGTTTAAAATTTAACTTTGAAGTTTCTTACAGTTTATGAATGAGAAGAACTAATGAAATAAGCTCCATTTATATTTCTGCTGGGAACAAAAGCAAGATTTTCTTTACCAATAGTTAGCGATGTTTAAGGATACAAATCGGAGTTCCTGAGGAAGCAATCTTATATATTGAGGTCAGAGGCTGGTTCTGACATTGTTAGCCAGAAAGGGGCTAGTAATGTTCAGAAATGTGGGACTTCCTCTTTGACCTGTTTGTCCAGTATCATAAAAGCACACTGCACAACTGAATTAGCTTTGTATCAAGTAACGTGGATGATTGTATTCACTTTTTACGTGTCTGAGGTTGAATATATATCTAGGAAACCACAAGGTGCTGGCTGTTACAGTTGCTTTTGCTAAATCCTCATATTTTCACATGAAGTCATTTTCTGGTATCAGTACACGATACCTGGATCTGAAGGTGTTAGTGTAGCAATCCTTTCTATACTATGTGAGGTTTTGTGATGTTTTCTTAGCATGTGTTGTATTTGCTGTAGAAAGATTGAGCAGCACCAGGGTGCTAATTAGAGTTTTTGCAACGTGTTGATTAAATGTTAGAAGTATGTGTTGAGTAGATCCAGTGAAACCGGTTTTTGAAGTAAAATACAAACACACTGGCATTCAGACTTCCTCCATAAACAAATGACTGTGATTCATCTTGCAGCATTTCATGAACTGTGTGCTTCTTTCCTGGTTAGCTGTCTGCTCTATGAACACCAGGTTTGCAGACTGCATTTCATATATTCAACAGGCACTAAAATGATAGCAAAAATAGTTTTCTATTTTAGTTTCTTCTTTGAAGATCCTCATAAGTTGATACGGAATTTCTCAAGAGTGAACGATTTGTCAAACACCTGGGTGGAGCTGATTACCAGACTGAGGCAGAAATACATATTTTCATATTTGGCACCTGCATTCTGTACTTGATGGCAATCTGAATGTTTACACACTGCCAAAGCAAATGAGGCATTGTGGGAGCTGCTGCTGTTCTTGCTTTGACAGGAATGGTGTGACTCGGAGCCTGCATTTAGTCACAGGGTAAGCATGCAAGTGCAGAGCATGCCTTGTGCAGCTCCTGCTGTTCTGTTGTCCTTGGAGGAACATATTCTAACCTCCTTCTCTTCTTGCAATTCTGACAGTTGGTAAGGAGTACTTCCAATGGCCATTTATGTTTCAGTATTAACGTAAATGGTTTCCAATGGCCATTTAGTTTTCTGTATTAACATTTCATGTTCTTCATTTTAGCTGCTCAGATATTTTAAGATTTTTGGTAGGTTCATACAGATCATCCACAAGAACTGTTGTACATCATCATGTTTCCTACGAGGAGCTCAGAGGGCCCTGCATGAGAAGTTCAGTGTTGTGACAAGTGTTGTACAGATGGTAGTGCCAGCAGGGAGGACAGTCAGGATTTGAGGAAGGGGAGCATGCTGCCTGTCTTCCACTGACAGTGCCATCTCACTGCAGCAGAGATGGGACATGACATGCAGCCTCTAGGACCGTTCCAGCTGCCCTTGGCCAGCAGAGGTCCATCAGGGTGTGAGGGAGCAGGCCTTAGCTCATCAGTTCTGAAAGGAATGGAGGAGCTAAGTTGTGCTCTTGCTATGTGATATGGCTGGCACGGTGGTCTACAAACTCTTCCTGCATTTCATTAAACTCTCTATATATGAATTTGATACTCTTAACAGCTGGATGAGGTCTCTTGCATAGTAATAGTATTGTTGTAAAGCATCTGCCAGATGTAGGGGCTTATTGCCCCCAGACACCAGTCTGTACAGCTGCTAATATCAGCTTTCTGCTCTCTTTCTGTCCATGTCACTACTTTTCCTCTTGCTTCTTCAAATGTTTTCTACCTCTGCAGACTCAGCTTTCCAAAGATCTGTCCTAGTGCTAATGGACCCATTCCCACATTATTTATTAAGATTTCTCCCAGCTTAATATTACAAGATTTAACCAATAGTTTGTCCACCTTTCCATAATCTCTGGATTTACTTCTGTGCATCCATAGAAGCCTTCTCTAAGCTGATCAGAAAACTCACTACTTCTGGAATGATCCTAAAGAATCTGGAAATGCTGAGCGAACTCTGGGATTCACTGAGATGGGTGCTCTTTAGAGGTTTCAACGTTAAAACACTGACAGACAAGAACTGCTGCTTTGCACCTGTTGTGTTGTTCGTGCTGCTTCGTTTGCAGCTGCCTCCTCTGTCCTGCCCAGTTTCTCTTTGCGAAGTTTGCATCTTCTGGGGAGCTGAGGTTTTGGAGGACATATCTGTGAACTGCTTCAAATGGCAGATTGTCTTCTAAGGTGTACCATGCCCATCAGGGCTTTGGTATGTTACTGCTGTACATTTGTCAATAGTAAACTAAATAGATTTTAATACTAATGGGGAAGTTAGGATTATCTCTTGGTGTCAGTACTGGAAGAACCATTTACAATTGTACCTTCAAAGAAGAGGGTGTTTTGCATTGATGAGTGATGGTTTAATAGTGTTGTTCAGACTACAGGGCTTAAGCAAAAAGCATTTCAGTAGCATTTAATACTTGAAAGTGTAGCTGGTCTCTGGATCCTACCTATACTAGCCTTAAATTTTCTCACTGTTTCTGGCATTGCTTGTGCTTCGGAAGAGAGACTGCTTGTGCTAGCACAAAACTATTGTGTGTTTCATAGATTTGTGTGTTTCATAGATTTATTTTGAACCTGTTTGCCATCAAGCATGCTCATGTAAATGTTCCACCTGAGACAGCACTGCTAACAAACATTAGCTTTTTTGTTAACACTTAAAAAAAAGCTGCCAGCTGCATTGGTGAGTGAAACATGTACATGTGAAAACTGCAGTCTGTACCCTTAGTGGCATTCTAAATAGAGCAAGAGGCAAACCGGAAGAGAGGGGGAACAGGACAAATGTGTTAAGAAATCAAGATGAAGTGACTGTGTTTTTTAGGGTTACGTTTGTGGTTGGTTTTTGTTTCGTGGTTTTTGTTTCTTTTACACATACGTAGTATTGACCTGATGCGTGCCTTTGTTTAGAACCACCAGTTCGGTGTCTTCTGAGCACCAGAAGACACCTTTCCAGGCAAAAGGAATTTCATATAGTCCTTCTTTTGAGGAAAATATAACAGAAAAGGAACAATGCAGGTGCACAGCAGATCTCAAGTTGAATGTCAGATAGGGGGCTGACATGAGACTAAGGTATGTAAGCAGGATGTTGTCTGCAAGGTGTGAAAAGTCTGGTTGATGCAAATAAACATTTAGCTAGATAAATGGGTTTAGTTCTGAATACTGCAGGTCATAAAGGATGAAAGAGTCCAGAGGTTCCAAAGAGGAGTGATGAGAATGATCGTACTCAAAGAAAAATGAAAGAAAGGGTTGAAGAAGTAGATCTTGTTTCCTCTGGAAAAATGAAGGCTGAGGGGATGTGTTGAATCTTTGAAGAAATAAAAAGCTTCTATATGCAAGAAAAAATAGATTTCTCTATTTCCATTGTAAATGAAGCAAAGAAGTTTAAGTTGTGGCAGAGAAATTTAGATTAATTACTAAGAAAAGTACTTAATTCTAATGGTAATAAGTGTAGTCAATCTCTGGAATGGGTTGATAAGGAAGATTGTAGATTGATAAGGGAGATTGTAGATACTCCAGCATCCAAGAATTATTTATTTATTTATTTAGATAATAGCTTGGGAGAAATATTGGTGCTCAGAATTGATTCTGTCTTGGAAGAAGGGTTGAAGAGTTGGTAACTTCCGAAGGTTCCTTCCAGGTCTTTTTTCTAACTGCCTAAATTAAAAAAGAAAAAAAAAAAGTGTTGAAAGAATGCAGGAATATCTTGGAAAAATAGCAAGAATTTACAGTGTGGCTTTGCAAGAATTTCCTGGTTTATATCTACTCCTATTTTCTTTCACATTTGAAATATTTTGATAGTTTTAGTCGCATAAAATCTAAGTTGAACTGTTGAACTGTGCATTATCCCTGGTTGTTTTCTTTTTGTAACCACTTTATTAGAAAGATTGGAATGTATAAAGAGAAACTTTTATAAAAAAAACAAAAACAAATCAAAAAACAAAACTATGCGCGTTCAGGCAACTGTGAGTTTTGTAATTTCTCCAATAGTTCAAAAACATCTTTGATGTTTTTATATCTTAAGCTGAAACAGTATCACTTTAGTGGCAGTCCAGACCATCATATGTGAGTTATAAGTTTATAAATATGAAAATAATTTGAGATTTCAAAAAAGTGATACGTTTATTTTCAGTGTTATTACAACCTAAATCTGTCATTGGCTGGAAAAACTAACAAAGGCTGAAAAACGCATTTCAAATAAAAACCTTATCCATCTGGTATTGTTTATGTCTTGCAACTATACTGTATTGGTCATCACTTAGTCCACATGATCTACATATGATTGTTCAGAGTTTTTTGTTTGTTTTGATTTATAGGTGACTTTGATGAGTTTGTGATGACGAACAATGATGTTGTACTCAAAAATATCGCTGAAGATTTGCGGAATCATTTACCCATTGAGGCAATGTTTAATTCGGAACATCTAGCTATCCAGAAAGTAAGCTAATCATTATGGTCTCCTTTTGCTGAACCATGCATTTATTTGGGGCTATGCAGTTTTACTAGTTGCTTATAGCAGAGAACGAGCATTGGATTGAGATATGGGTAATTGCAGTTTGGTTCTCAGGTCTGTTTCTGTGTAACTGCATGACCCCAAGGAATTTGCTTCATACTTCTTAAAACTTTCATCATAAATTATTTGGCACAGCTTTTATTCTTTGTGGTGTGCTACCTGTCACAGTGATTCTTTAATACTAGCTCCGTAATAGACTCTAACAGCCCCCTGACGGACAATAGAAATACAGGGCCAGTGTTCTGCTTTTGCCATAATCTGGGCAACCCAGAAGCAGTTTGCAGTTGTTTTCAGGTTGTGATGGCTCAGAAAGAGGTAGGCTGTGAGCCCTGTGGGAAGGGAGAGCACCTCTTCTATTTGAGTTGTTAGAATAGCTGGAAAGTGAACACGTTTCCTGAAAATGTTGTGTGGCTTTTAAATGGGGGGGAAAAAAAAAAAAAGATTGTCCACTCTATGAAAGGGAGGAAAGGAACAGGAGGATAAAAATTATACCCCCTGAAATGATGAGAAAGCAAGCACCTCAACTGCTCTTCTTCTGACTGGAAGTTACACTCGTGTAAATCGGGTGTGTCTAGATTCAGGCACAAGGCATCAAGATGAGACTTCCTGGATGGTTTAAATGAGAAGCAAAATTGCCCTTTCTTAGAATATATTCTCCTCTTGTGAAAGAGAAGAAACTTCTGTTAATTTGTACCTCCTCTATTGCCAAGAATTTCTAAGAAGACAAAGTTCACAGCAGCTCTCCTACTCAGCTGTCAAAACCTGCAGCTTTCATTTCTTTGTCAGCTTCCGCCTACTGGTTATTTCAGTGAAATTTGATGATCCACTTTTCGTGCGAGATTTCTGTGGTTTAATTTTGATTTGTTACTTCTCAATAGGGAAACGCTTGGCCTCAGGGATTTTGGTAAAGATAGACCAGTAAAGTTAAGAAATATAAAAGGTTATGCCTTTCTTACGTTTTCTTCCTTTTCTCAGATACATCAGCATCCACTGCCCATGGTTCATGTTGATGCATTCCTTTATGATGATGACTTTCTTGATACAATGTGTGAGGAGGGGAGAATGAGTAGGAACTACTGCACAGAGTGTGGCTCATACAAGACTGCATCTTTAGGTAAGTGCTCTTTTGGAAACATGAGAAGTGAATTCTGTTCAACTATACGTACTGGTTTGTGCAATGACTCAACTGGGCAGCACAACATCCATCTGATGGAAGCCTGGTGCAGTACACAGGCCAGTATTATTTCCCATAACCGGTAGAAGGAGTCTCCTGTATGTAAAAGTCCAAGTAATTTGCTGTGAATCAGTGACCCTAGTTGCCCACAAAAACTGGATCAGGCTACGTACCACTGAAAAGGTGTATACGCAAATAATACTGTAGCAGCCCATGCAGTAGCCTCAGTCTTCTCTTGTGCACTGAAAACTGTGGAGAGCACCATCTGTCTTAAAGCTTGTGTTGTGTGGTACAGATCAGGCATTGAAGAAGGATTTAAAAATTCTCCATGTAAAGGAATAAATCCATGGACTCAGGGCAGTCTGCTGACAGGCTGGATCAGATCTATAATCTCTGGTTTTCCTGGGTCCCCTGCACTAGTTGAAGAAGGAAAGCAAATGGGTTTTCAGTGATGGTAACTCCTCAGATTAGTATTTTATTGGTTACTAACACATTAGTCAGTACTGCCCACCCAACACCTTTGTTCTGTTCTTATTTCCCAGAGTTTATTTCGCATTCCTTTTCCCTCATGGAACTGAAGTTTCTTTATCAACATGTACTGCCTGACCTGACAGGAAAGGTAGTGGTTGACGTTGGCTCCAGGCTTGGTGCAGTGCTATTTGCGGTAACTTCCAGCACAGGAATTTATATTTTATTACTGTAACAAACATATTCCTTCTTCTCTGACTTCCTACTATCACTACTCAATCTTCGACAGGTCATTCTGAACAGCACCTCTGATCTGGTTGAATAGAGTACGGTGCTGCTTCATAGTGATTTTTGTTTTTGCTCTTGCCTCACGAAAGAGAATACCAGTGATCTTGCTTATGGAGCAGAAAAGTCTGTTGTCCAACACAGCAGCATATTGCTGTCACACATACTGCTCTTTTGCTAATTCCTGCTCTTCTCCTCCTCCATAAGTGAGTTTGTCCCATATGTCTTGACCATGTCTATATATAGATCAGATATGTTAAGTTCCTTTATGAATCTGACAAACTGTTGAATTATACAAAGGAAGGCTTTGATATGAATTTGTCTCCAAAAACATATTGTCCTGCTCTGTGTTTTAAAATGCACATAAAATACTTCGAGAAACTTGAGTGCAATTTTGATTGCTTTTGGCATGGCTGGTGAAACATATGGCCAACAGCAACGCAAAACACACATTACAACTTTCTTACAAAAGTCAATGGCTGTTTAGGGCTCAATCTTGGAAACTCTCGTGCATATAATTTTACTCATCTGAATAATCTAATTTTGGGACTGCTCAAATGAGAAAAGTTACACCCATTTGTAAATATTTCCAGTATTGGGTCCTTTAATGATAACACTTTTGCTAGCTATTGAATTTCTTTTCAAGGATTTAAATGAAGTATTTAAATTGTATTGTTATAGTAGAAGATAGTCTCAAGAAAAAGCAGGAAGAATGTTTTGTAAGAAGAGTTCTACTTTTTATCATGTTTAGAAATGATAACTTTGCCTTCACAGGTTGCTGTCACTGAGTTTAATGAGTTCAGAAAACATTAATAATTAGACTGCAGTATATAGTCATCTTGAACTTTCTCTATCTTCAGCACTTTTTGCTGGTGTTTCCCGTTGTTTGCCAAGTGTTCTACGGAGACAATGGCAAATAGAAGCTAAAGCAGTATCTCCATTAGGGCACTATAGGCTTGAGGGCTTTTGGTCTAGGTGTTTTTTGTTTTTTGGTTTTTTGGGTTTTTTTTACATTTTTTACAAATTTCTAAAATCTCAGTCCAAAACGGAACTGCTGAAGTATTTTAGGCTTATCATTTAGAGATAATTTCTCATTTTTTTTTTTCATATGCATCTCTGTAAAGCACCTGAAAATGGCAGTGATATACTACTTAGAGGTGCTGACAAAGACTGTCCCAAAATATCCCATTATCCCATTATATTACGAGAAAGATCATCCTCTGTCTTCACTCACATTAACTGTCCTAGTTGTTTTTTCTTCTCTTGCTGTATTTTCTTCTTCCATTCTCACAAGAAAAAAAAAGTACAGTCTTTTTCCTTCTTGCTATTTTTATAATTTGGTTTCTACTGCTTTTTTCCATCCTAGGCCTTTTTCCATCTACTTTGCAATTGAAGTAAAGTTGAAGATTTCCTACTCTTTTTATTATTTTGACCTGTTGTTTTGGATCTCTTATTAAAAAATGTGTGAGCCATAAGTGGAAATTGTCAAAACGGGCCTAGCTTTGAAAAATATATCACATCCACTGTAAGGCACATCTTAGCTTCTTTTTTTATTAAATACTTTCTTGATATTTACTTTTGTTGGCTTGTTTGGTTTTGTTTGTTTGTTTTTGTTTGGTTTGTTTGTTTTTCCATTTCAACTCAATATTGAAGTTGTTTTAAAGGCATCACGGTTACTAAACTTCCTTTTCCTAATGTAGGGTTATCTTTATAGCTCAGCTTCTCAACTGTATGGAGTAGAAATGAATGCAGACTTTTGCCAGTTGCAAGAAATGACAATTACAAAATACCAGTTCATTGACAGAATAAAGGTAACTAAGTATATGGCTATGTGTGTATATTTTTAACCACTGTATAGTAGGTATTCTGTTTGCAAGAGCAACTGGTAAATTGGCATTCTGAAAAATTGTTTCTGCCTTTGCTTGCTTTGGTATTAAGCAAAGGGTTTATATTGGAAAAAAAATCTCAGTGTGGAAAGAAAAAGGAAAATTTCCAAACTATGATAACATGATGTATGTCTTAACCTCTTTCCCAAATGGATTTACCTGCTGGCTCATGCAAAACAGATCCATCTTAGTTGTTTCTCCCAGTGAAGTGAACAACAGCGTTGCCACTAACTTCCTTGAAACTGAGTGAATGAGAGTTTCTGTCTTGAATAAGAAAATCAAATGTCTGTGCATTTCATTAACACTAGAGAGAGGATTTGTGAATTTGCATCTAAGAACACCTAAAGGACTTTTGGCTATTGGAATTTGTTTTCTTGACATGTCAGTGCGTGTGTACTTTCCACAAACAAAATGAGTTTCAAGCAACGTGATATTGTTATGGGAATTGTTTCTCAACTCCTATTATGGAAATAACTAGTACTATCATTTTAATGAGAAAAATATTTGGGTTTTTTTCCCTTCTTGGGGAATACCAGTTGTTTTGTTTCCAGCAAAAATTGGTAAGTAGAATATGCTGTGTGAAATACTGGCTTTAATCCTGTGTTATATGCATATGCTCTTGAGTGGAGTCACAAAAACCACTGGGCACAGTTATTTCTTGGAAATTAAAATAGCTGATTTTGAACTGTAAAGAAATAATAAGCGTACATAAATATAACTCTAGGTAAGCAGTGTCATTGGGTTGCCCAGTTCAATACCAATTGCTGACAGTTCATCCATAACCTTCAATTTTTGCATGTACTTCGTACTTGTTTTGATGAGACTGAAGTCTCAGTTAGAACTTTGTCAAGTTACTTCAGTGGAACTGGAGATGCATAAATATGCTTTTCAGCCTTTTATGTACTATATTATAAGACTTTGTTTTTCCTTCACACCTTTTAATTCTGCTGATGTATCCATTTCAGAGAATAAAGATAAGAAGATGGTATGTTTTCAAAGCAATGCCTGAGGACTTTAGTATTTGAATTTCATTAGATGCTAATTTAGTCACATGACTTCTGTTATCACCCTGCTTTGAATATCTCATTTTTAGGTTTTTATTTTACCTCTCCAGAGATACATACTAGCTTAAAAAAAGAAAGTCAGAATCCAGCCGCTGATAGTAATTTATGACACAGATTTTGAAGAGACCTTTCTTAAATAATAGTTGCTTTTCAGGATATACTGAATTTTTGTTAGAACATTTTCCCAAAGGGTGGAATCCTGATCTACATTTGATTTGTTAAAGTATATAGAAAGTTGCTCAGTGTCTTTTGATGTCTGAGCAAATGTGTAGATACTGGAAGGAAAATAAAATAGTTCAACAGATTTAAAATCAGTTGCTGTCCTCTGTTGTGCCAACATATAGCCAAGCTGAACAGAAATCAGGTACAGCTGACTTAGAACCCGTTGTTTCAGCTGGAGTCGTATCTGGGCCTGGCTTGTGATGCAACCACATGCTCTTGTGGTCCTGCATTCCCCAGTAGAAACAAGGATGGGTTTAACGAGAATGGGCTGCAAAGGTCAGTTTAATCAGCACAGTCACCTGTTCTGTAAAAGCAGTCTAATTTTAATTTGAGGTCTAAGCATTTTTGAAGTAAATAAGGCATCGGACAACATATGTTTGAAATTTCCTGGTAGCTTATTTTTCTGAATCAAGGCTAAAAATACTAGCACTGCCATTAGCAGGACATGTAGAAAATTCAGTAGTAATGTGGTGTCTTGTGCCACTTATGTGTGTGATCTTTTCCTCCTTCAAGCTGTCATTTTTAAAATCCCTTTGGGAACAGCCCATCAGTCACTTGGGTTTGAATTAAGCACTGCTGCTCAGGTATTTTGTACAGAAATGTGCTGGTTTTGTTACTTTCTCCCCTTGAAAATAAGAGAATAAATTAAAATGTCTCATTTGCCTTGAAATTTTGACCTGAATCCCACTTACTGCATAGTTGCACTAATAAATTATGGAGGAATCCAAGTGCTGATACATGAGTTCCGGCTAGATCTAGCTGAGGCAAGTTTTGTCCCTTGCTGTTTGTCCTGCCCCACTGCAGGAAGCTGTAGCCCATGTACTGAGGCAGCAGTTAAGGCTGTATCCATAATACCTCTACCACCTCAATTAATAGCTTGTTATTTTTACTTATAGTTAGCAGTGGCTTCATGCATATAGGATATAGATTTGCAACCAGGACCTACCTTCTTTAGGACTGCTGATGGTCTTGTTTCTCTGCTGCCTGGATGTTTGAACTTCTTTTTGATCAGATCCTTTGCAGGTGTTGTCTATATTACACTATTTTAAGATAAATTATCACAAATATTGATTGTCTTAAAATGTTCCATATATTATGAACTAACAGAAAAGTAGTTCAGATATGCACACATTGGAGATGAAAGCTGTCATTGGACTGATAACTCAGGTGTCTATATTTCTCAGTGAAATACAGCCTTCAAACGCTAACCTACCAATTCTGTGTAAACTGCAAGAACACAGTTACTTCCCTTCTACTCATTATAGGTAGCATTAAATTTAAGGAAATGAAGCTGTTGATACCTAATACAGTAGACCTTTGTTTCTGCTGTTACTGATCTTAAAACGTTTGGCTCCAATTTCAGTTGCAATAATGTACCCTAATAGCATCAGTTGGGATCATAAACTGTGACAATTTATCATCTCGTTCCCCACTGGAACTCCTACAGTTTGCAGGGGTGGTAGTATCTTTTTCCTCTGTCAATCAGAACAGCATGCTTTACGTGTTCTTTATGAAGATGTGTATGTATCTTACCCTCTCAACAAGTACTGTTTTGTGAAGTGGGCAAAATGGTTTTCAACAGATAAATGTTTATTTTCTGTACAAACATTCAGAATCAAGAATTCTTTTTTACATCTTTTGAATATTGGAAGGAATCCTCAAAATGTGAAATGTTGAATCCATAGCATTAATGTATTCCCTGCACAACCTAGTAATAGTTCATACAGAAAAGACCAGACGTCGATCAGGTTTTCTGTATGATTTTAACATATGTGGATGCACTTTCAAAAAATTTTGTGGAATTCAAGGAATATTCACATTGGGTTTCTTTCCATTATCCCCTCAAAAGATTTCCTAGTTTGTTTCTCAGATTTAGGATGTGATGCACTTTTCCATGTTGAAAAGGAAATTGGACACATCTTGTCAGAGTGTTAATGAGCATTCACATTCTCTTGTCACTATAATCTCACCTGTTTGAAAATGACATGACATACTAATATCCTTTTTGATAGGTGAAGGTAAATGAAATCAAACCAGCTCCTGTGCTTACTGGAGGAGTAGTTGCTTGGGAAGTTAAAGCACTTGTTGTCTTCCAGTGCCAGCGAGCATTTTGCCTTTCCAGCACTCCCAGTCCCTATATAGGTAATGAGAATTCAATTGTCAAATTTGTCTGTAGTGTTTTTTTCTAGCTACGATCCCTTAGTAAGGCACTGAGCTTGTGAGGAGCCTTGAAATATTCTCAAAAAAAAAAATGCTTATCTAGTTTAAGTTAACTGTAAGCATCTACAGTGAGATCAGTGAAATACACCTTTTTGTGATGTGTTCAAGAAGGTCATAGCATGTGTTGTAATATGCTGTTGGTTTTAATGTTTATTTGAAGGAGGTATTTTCTCTTAAATTAATTTATGCTTTGTGAATTTTTTTCTCCTTCAGGTGGTTCACGCAGACATCTGTACTCAGGCTTCACTTCTTCAGAAGGCTGATGTTGTTGTCATGAATAATGTCTTTGAATATTTTCTTGACAGACTGGAACAGGCCAAGTAAGCTACATGTTCAAAGAAGTAATCTATTTCTTTGGCACTGTATGTGTACCCTTGTGAAAAACCATAAGGTTCTGCTTTTTGAAGTTACTTACATAAATTATGTAAGGAAATGTTTTAAAATGCCTTTATTTAATTGTTTTTCTTAACTGCTAAGATATTACAGCAGTTTCTGCTGTTAAACTCACTGAATACTGTTCTTTTGTTTACCCAAATCTTTCCTGGTTGCACTGTTAAGGGTCTGAATTGACTTTATCAGCATAAAGCTTGATTTTCAGAAAGAAGACAGGTTGCTCTGACTTGTGGATGTCACAGCATTGATACAGATGCACTGCAAAACATGGATATTAATATTTCTAATGTATTTTCATAAGGATGTGGTACAAATAAATGCATGATAAAGCTGCTTCTTTTTAGGGTACTGGATGCTTCCAGATGAGCATTTGTTAATCATTATCCATTTAAAGCTTAAGTAACTTTACCTGCCGAAAGTTGCTGTGCCTTTAGCTTGGGTAGATAAAAGAAAAGGATGCCTGTGTTTCTACTAGCATTTTAAGTTAAGGCATGTTCTTGGTACCAAACAATAATCTCAAACAGAGACAGAATGGATGGGTGAATTAGTTGCTGTTGCACATTGCCTGGAGATTTGTTGCAAGGTACATGACTGAGAATTCATTTAATTCTTCAAGAAATCAGTTGTAGTGGCTTAATGTTGCATTAGTACCATGAAGACAAATTACATTTGAAAAATGGTGAAAATTAAATTCTTTTTAATATGATTTGCTGTGCTGCTAGAAATGAACCAACTCGCAAAATGAGAAAAAAAAAAAGAAATGCTGGGGGCTATATTTATATATTTCTATTGGTAATATTTTAAGAGACTTTTGTAACAACTGCAAAATAAGTATGTATAGAGCTGCTTTCATAAAACTGCGTGCTTGGGGACTGGATTTTCTTCAGAAGTTTAAAAGGACCAAATGTTGATGTTTAATCTTAGTCCAGGATGAAGGTATTGACAGTACAGAATGACATGCATATATGTATCAGAGTGAAAAATTTTTTTAAAACCCCAGCATTTTAAGACTATCTATTCTCTCTGTTGTTAATATAAAGTCTGATTTTGTTTGTACAGTTATTTGCTGAGATACAAACAGTGAGTGATAAGCAATATAGCAAGTCTTCAAGCTTAGTCTGCCTCCATTGACTTTTAGTGTTAGATTTGTTGTATCTCAGAGGTGTTTCTATCCCTGAAAATTTATGACGTATTTTCAAAACTGTTTCAGAGCTTAGGAATTTATTGGTTATAATATAAAGAAAGAATATATTTCTTTCTCTAAAACCTGATAATCTGCTTTCAAATGTGTTTCAGAGCTTGGGAGTTTATTGCTCGTAACATAAAGAAAAGAGGGTCCTTGTTAGTTACAGTTCCAAGCCTAAAAGAATCGCTTTCAAAGCTCCAGGTAAGTTCTTTCAACCAGTTTTAGCCAACACATTTTGTCACTTTCTGTGGAAGTGGCAGTTCTGTTCTGGAGGTCAGATGCTTGCCAGTGTTGTTATCAGAAAGGGTGTGTAATTCAGAGTGTAGACTAAAATGTGCAGGACTCTAGATTCTTTTCCAGATTGACCACCAACAATCTTCTGTAGTTTAATTGTTCCTACCCATAAAATGGAAAACCCAGTCTATATCAATAGGCTCCATGAATCATTGCATTAACATGCATATTATTACCAAGAGTCTAGCTATGAAGTTATGAAAAATAATATTGTATAAGCTGCATAATTATGTGATTTCTGTGATAATAATTTTAGTCATGACTCAGGCCAGAACTGTGACAGTACCCACTCCCCTTAAGACTACATCCAGGTATAGGTGTATATATTTACAAACTTCTAGTTAAAGAATTAAAAGTTTTACTTCTATTTAGCTTTACATTTGTGCATTGCCTTAAAATATGACAAACTGTTTCACTAAACCAGTGGGAAAAAGGAACATATTGAAGAAAGGACTATCCTTGATGGTATCCTATCTTCTTTTCTGCTGTTAGCATGGAGTGTTTCATAATATGCCATTATGAGCTATTAGAAGTACAGATGAGGAGAGAGATGGTATCCCAGCTAGGCAAGTGACTCCCATCAGGTGCATCAGATCACTAACATAGCTTTAAATTGCAGTTGAAAACAAAAAGTGTGACAGTGCAACTTGAAATGATATTGAATATCCTCTGCTGCTGCTGTTCTGTTGTTCTCTGAGTACTATCACTTCTGACAGACCAGCTTCTGTTCTGCATCCATTCCGCCATGGGTCACTGGTAGCTTACAGTTGTTATGTGTATGATGCCTATACAAATTATATGGGCTAGCTTTAGTTAGGAAATAAAATGCTGATAATACATGACAAAGTTACTTACAAAGTGGCTTGCTGGCCAACAGTCTGCTTTGGAGAAGTTGAATCACTTGTTGCCATGTGCTGATGGATGTAATAGATCCTCAGCCCCAGGAGATGAAGTGATGTCACTTGACATTTTCTTAATGTAGAGTGTAGTCACGCACCAGCTGAGAAGATCTTTGTAGTCTTATCCTATATTCTCTAAACATAAACATAAAACAGGAAAGTAAGTGTGCAGTACAGTTAGCTGTTCCCTCACTGCTTCCTGTCAAAACGATGCCCTGAGGTCAGGATGCTTGAGGCTTGTACACAAATGCAGTCAGAGAAGCAGTTGTAACCTACTAACAAAATATCTAGACTACCAACTGAGATAACTTTTAAAATTTATCTTTATTACACTCCTATTTAAGTTAAATGGCATTTCCAGAAATGAATTTATCCAGTGCTGCATAATTTGCAGTGACTAATCTGTCTAATTATGCTTTGCTTTCCTAATGTTGTGCTGGCCTTACTCCTGTTGTGTTTCTCAGAATTGTGTTAATTTAATGATCTGTTTTCATTGTTTCAGACGGATATACAGCTTGGCCTATGGGTAGAGGAGGTGCAGCTAAACTATGACGTATATGTGGAAAAGGATGCTGACAGAGAAGCACTTGAACAAATACATTTATACAGCATTCTGTAGTACTTGGAAAAACTTATTAATGTCCTTGCAATATCGTATATTTTGAGTCTAAAATGAATTCTGGTTTATATGTATGAATAAATTGAGTCACGGTTGTTATTGTGGTTTTTAATGTAAGAGTCTTTCTTTTGAAACAAGATTCCTTGTGGAAGCATTTTTTCTGACCAAAGTATATTGACTTTTAACTAAAAGATACATTTTATTTTTAGTAGAAATGTTAGAAAGAATGACTATTGACTGATGGCAAAATAATTTTTGTTCCGTAGCATTATGCACTGCTAAAGTTTGCTGAATATATAAAACCTAAGAATGGCAAATCATTATTAATGGATGATAGCAATACATTTAACATAGTTACTTAAAATTTGCATCTATTAAGATGTTTCTGCTTTGTTTTGTCAAAAACCAAACCAAAACTGTTTCTCCTATGGAATTCTTAGATTTTCTTTCCATGGTCTGCCAGATAACCTGAGCATTTTCTGGCATTAGTTAAGAGAAATTACTCCATCCATTTAGTTAATCCTTAAGGTAAGGATGTTAATGTAAAACACTGAAAGTTACCTAGGAGGCAGTGAGAATTAATACCACAAGTCTGGAACTGAAGAACACTGTTTCATGCTCTGCACTTCTGGGGATTATAGAAAGTATAACAAGGGGTTAAGAAGCTGAAAATTCTGAACAGGTGTCACAGCTTAGCGGAGGCTTGGTGGTGGCGTAAAACATTGGAAATTCGTAACAGAGCCTCCTCAGAGAAAAAAGATCCACATACGCCCACCACATTTATATTTAGATTTTACATTCTAAGGATGTGAAGCTTTTAGTCAGCTGAAGAATGTTTCAGTTTTTGCAAAGCGTTGGCAATCAAGTGCAAAAATATTAACTTTGGGAGTTTGGACTAAGTGTGTTGTGAAGTGAGAAACATTGTTAGAGTCTGAAAGTTGTACACAACTTAGGGCTAATGCAGATGGGAAAACTTTAAATTGGATTTCAGTTTTTAAACGGTTTATTGACCAGTGAACTTTATAATATATCTGACAGACAAAAGGGAACAGTGGCCATTAGGCAGTCAGTAACAAAGAAGTTAAACGGTACTAGATAACTAGTAATAAGTTCTAAGAAGCTGTATTTTTAAAGGTTTGTTTGTCATGGTGGAGGATGTTTAAACTTGAGTGATACTGAATCACAGCCCTAAAACATGACTGAATCTGTTCTTTATGCATTTAAGAACAAACAGGCTTTACTTAAAATATTTATTTTATTACAGTAAGTAAATTGATTGCCTAATTGCCAAAGACGCAAATACCCCTAGAAAGGGAACTTAGAAGAGGCTATGCAGTAGCTGGGAAGTAATGCATGGCTAATAGATCTAGCAAGGAAAGAATGAAAAATGGGAAAAGAAATGCATGTGCAATTCAGAATGAGGAAATGAGATTGTAGTAATCAGTACAATACAGTGGAAGCTGTGACTGAATTTGGAGTGTGTAAATAGTCTACTATAAAAGGAAAACTGGCTGGGTGTTTAAAAGCTACTGCATAGCCCCACTGTCGTGTGAGAGAAAGAGACCGTATAGGAATGTTTCTTGTTTCAGAGGTCCGTCAAGATCTGCACCCTAATCAGCTGCGAGGACTTCCGGTTCATGATACTGAATGTAACCTGTGCCCTGCACCTTTGGTAATATAGGAATGATAGCTTTCATTGCAGTCATTTCCCCTCTTCATGCTGAGTCTTCAAATACTTTTTGGGTGTTGATCTCAGATTAAAAAAAAAAGGAAAAAAAAAAGCAGTAGACTGGAGCAGATCACTAGCATATTTAATGACATCTGTATCCTCTGACTCTGGAAATAGCATGCACGCATCTGGAGCTCATATGTAACAAGGGTGCAACAGGGAAGATCTCCTCTTGTCTTTTTCAGACATCAGGAGAAAGTCTGAGGTGAGTTTAACTTGCTCAAATTTCTGTCTTCCTCTGCTGCCCTTAATAGGTCCTTGATTTAAACCCAGACATCCAAGTGTGTGCAGAGAAGTTTTGGTTGAAAATACTAAAAAATAAAACTTTTCAGTCCCTTCAGACATTTCTTCCTAACTTGACTTCATAGGGCCTGAGCTCATAGGGCCATTCTTAAGGTTGTTAGGTTAAATGAAGAAGGCAAGTTCAAATAATTAGTGTGTGAGAGAAGGTGTCAGTTGAATTTGTTCCTTTTCCAACTTGTCTGTCTCCTGTTAGTCCTGTTATAGATTCCCCTACACAGGAGTAGAAAAGTAAGATGTAAGGTTTGCAAAACCCTTTGTGATAAGTAGGAAAATCTGTCCTTTTGTACATTTGGTCAGCCTGGGATGTCAGCAGAAATTTACCTGAGAGTATATGTATTGCCTCAGCTCTGGTTTTGCTTGTTTGGCCCTCAGATCTGCATGTCTATCCAGTGGGCTGAGTCCCCATTCATGGTTCCGCTGCTGCTGTACAGCATGCTCCATGTCAGACAATTCAACCTTTCTCTGCCTTACTGTCTATGGTGAAAATAGGAGTAAGAAGTCCAAAATCAAAGCAAGATGCTTGTTGGATCATCAGGAATTTCTGGCACACAGAGAAAGCCACTCCACTCTTCCCTGCAGCACAACTCTCCATGCTGTATTCTGTCTTCTGCAGAATGAGCTATCTGAAGTTCAGATCTATTGAGAATTACTTCAGTAAACCAAAGAAGTTGTTTTGGGACCCATAGTAATAGGGCAAAAGCTGTCAAGCTTTAAGAATAGTCTATTAACTTCACAAACTGAAAACATTGCAGATATATTCACTCAGGATCATGCCATCAAATGCCTGCTGTGGGCAGCCTGGTTGTCAAAGGTGAGTCATTTTCCATGTGTGCTTTTTCCCATTAAGTGGTATTGGAAGAGTATAATGACACATGCTTGGGAAAACTTGACAGTGAGACAAGCTTGAAAAAAAATCCACCTTCTCAATTTCTCATCATCTGTATTTTCTGCTTTTCTCTTCAGGTTTCTTTTATCTCCTGTCTCTTTTAAACTGTATTCTCCCTCTCTACTCCCAGAGCCAGGACCAGGCAGTAGTGCAGCAGTTGGCAAACAGGAGCTCTGCAGAAGTGTGGGTCATTGAAAGACAGTGACAGCAAATATAGCCAGCCACTTTAGCTGAGCAGCTTCTCAGGGTCAATGCTGACTGGAAAGATGATGGAAGCACTTATAAAGGGCTGCTTCACACCCTCCAGGAATTCTGTCAGGACCTCCAAAGAAACGTGCAGAGCTGGCTCCATCCCATCTTACAGGCACTGCATCAGACCCTGGCTCTTGTTCCCCCACCTCAGCGTAACAGAGCTTGGCACAGACAATGCCACAGCTCCTTGCCAGCGTTTTAACAAATGGCCTCCCAAAATTCACCCTTGGGGTATGAAAAACCCTCTGCAGTACAGGGGTGTGTATTTGCAGAATTGGAGGAGAGTTAATGCTATTTGACCAATAAATGCACGTTAATTACTCTCTACAAATATTGTACTTCCACTAATCATGTAAGAACAGATTAACATGGCACAGTGTTTTGGTGGAGGAAGACAGGGACATCATGCTTAAGTATTTTAAATTCCTGCAACTCTGTGCAGCTTGCAGCCGTCAAAAAAATGATGCTTGTGTGGCTTCAGGGATGAGTCTGTTGTGATAGGAGTGAAGCGGCACTGTGCTGAAGGCTTGGAGCTTATCATCCCAGGAGTCCACTGTGCCTTGTAATGTAGGAGCCCCCCACTTGATGGAGTCATTTCCCATGTGCCTCTTTCAGGAACGCTGACAAACAGATTTTAAAAGCTCAGACCAGGAGTTGCCTGCTTGCTCTAAGTTTTTCCTAGTAAGCATTTGGAATTACCCCACTCCTGGCTGCATGACATCCCAGCCCCTCTTGCAGCTGTGGTAGTCTTTTATCTGGAGACCATACCTCAGAGACTTTTGGATTAATTCATCTCTGATGATCCCTTACATGAAGGGAGAAAAAAAAAGGAGGAAAACAGTCTTCATTTGCTATAGCAGGGTGCAGCAGAGTCCTGAGCTCTGCCTCATCTGTCCCCTTCTGTGTGAGAAAGATTCTGAGGGTTCTGCCTCTCCACTACCTGCCCCAGACCCAACCAAAGGGATGCTTGGGCAGAAGGGAAGGGCTGCTTCTGTCCTCCAGCATTTCTGCTTTGCTGCGTTCCCAGGTTTGCTGGAGCATCGAAGGCAGCTAACCCAAACTGTCAGCCTGGGCTAGGAATAGCAGGAGAGAGGAGAGTTGGTAGATTTCATGCCAAAATTTGAAGCGAGATATTCCACCAGAGTTGCTAGCAGCCCCAACACAGAGCAGGCTCTGATTGTTTGCAGCACTGTGTGAGCATGTGCATTGTGTGTGTGTGTGTATATGTGTGTGTATATATATATATATGCATATATATATCCAAGTACAAATTGAGATTCTGCTTATCTTCAAGAGTCTGCTATGTACATAGGCAAAGGTAGAAGAAAGGAAGCATTTCCTGTCTTACAGAAAGGCACTGAATTAAGGATAGTCACTGTGATTGTGTAAATGTAATTGCACACATGTGGTCTGCTGTAGTATTGGTGAGTGCACTTTTGTGGTCAATAACTGACTTCCAATTTTAAGCATGAAAATATCCACATTGCTGTTAAAAGAAACAGTTTCTATATTTAAAATGACATTAAGGAGATGAATAATCCACGATGGAGGGAGGAGGGGAGAGGCACATCACTGACAGCTTCCTGGCAAAGCATTTAAGAGACTGGAAAACAGACACTGAGATGATATGTGGATAAACCTAGCAAGGACATGGTGTAATGAAGGGAAGAATTTGGGTGGAGCTGCCTGCTTCCCTTCCAACCATTTGAACAAAGAAAGAAATAAAGGAAGAATAATTGTGTTAGTAGTGAGTTAAATGGAAAGCTGAAAACATGAATCTTAGTGTCTTAAGAGTGAACTTAGTGTGATGTTGCAAAAGCACTTGCCCACTAACAAGGGCTAGGTGTCAGGGAACACTATTCTATACCTGACGGCGGATGCCTGAGTATTTTCCTTTTGACCCCACTTAAGATATGCAAGCAGAAGATGTACATGAACTGCTAAATTTTCATGGTAATTCCGAAGTCACCCATAACCCAAAGAAGTGCCAGACAGTGACTGGGTTGTAGGAAAATTTCAGGGGTTTTGTAACCACAGATGCTGCACATGTAAGTACGTGTGGTGCTACAACACTGCAAGCCTGTCATTCTGATACTTACTGGAATTAGTGAGGAGCTTCACTGCCTATTTAAAATCTGTGTTTCGTAGACTGACTCCCTCCATTTCAGTGTCATAAAGGTGTCAGCCAACATTTCTGAAGCTGCGCTAAGACTTCTATGGAAGAGAAGACTCCAAAGTACGTACAGCTTTTGGCCCTCCCTCAGGAAAAGGCTGATTGGGGAGTGCATTGCATGTTGTTGGGCTTTTTGCATTTTTTAATGACTCATGAGTTGGACCTTATTTCTGTTCGTCTTTCAGTGCCAAACAGAAATTGTTATTTAGGTCAAACTGCTGTTTTGGTACTAATCGAAGCAGACATCAGTTTTGTCTGTGGATTTCATAGCTATACATTCTTTCAAAGCAAAGTTCCCTCTTTAGGCTACTGTTGACATTCAGCTGTGCTGGACTCACACACTGGCATCAGCACTATTTTTGCTGCATTACCCGCATATGCCCAGTCAAGGGATGCAGCAGCAGAGCTTCTGTTCAGACGTGGTTCCTTTCTGTTCATACAGGTTCTGGGTATGTCATCTCCTCCTCCCATTTCCTGCTTTCAGGCTGCTGCACTGTCCTGGCTTTTGCGTTCTGGCTCTTCTCTCCATTGGTGTGACGCTGCATCCTGTTGGTGTAACTGTGTATAGAACTCCTGTGGATTTCCTTCAGTTCTTATCAGCTGAGGATCTTGCTCCCCACCTCTGACTCAGGCACTGAGATGTCTAAAGATGGATCTTCAAGCCTGCTTTTGCACAGGTAGTCAGATCCTGAGCTACAGCTGAAGGTATGGGCTGAAGGAGAAAGTAGAAGAAACGGCATTAAGCTACCTTGAAAGTTCTTCTGTATCTGTATTACTTTGTTTGCTCTGATGTAAAAAATACTTTAAACATCAACTGCTTAGCAGTTATTCCAGGTTCTCTACTAGCAATTGAGGTCTAGAAAGCCAAAAACACCTTTTAAAGCTGTTTCCTTCCTCCCCATCCTCCTTAGGCTTTCCTGTAGGTGACAGGAACCTTCAAATGATATGTTTAGTTCTGAGAGGTCTTTGCACTCAGGAACAGCACAATTGAGGATTCCCTGAGATTTAATATTTACTTAAATAGATGACAGGATGGTTTCCGTGAAGTTTTCCAGTCCCTTTCAGATTGATCCTCTTTCACAGTACATACATGACACAATCCAACACTGTTCTTTGTCTTGAGCCACTGCAGTCTGCCCTTCTTGTTCTTCGTTTTTGTGTTTGTTTTTGTTTTTTTTCTAGTCAACTATTTTTCCCAACTTGAGTGTCTGGAACAACTGATGCCATCCTGAAAGCCGTCTGGTAACAGAGGGATGTTCTTACATGTTTTCCTATTTTTTCTCCTACCACTCATCGGTTGGAATTGATATTCATGCTCTGAATTAACAGAAGTTAGCTGCACCACCCACATTTCATCATGACTGTACATATGGTTCAGCTCTAACAACAGGGATGAGTTTTTATTTAGTAACTGGATGGGGGCATTTCAGTGAAACTCACAGGCACACCAACCCAAGGCTACCAGCCATCAGTTGTGTGTGGATGGTTCTTGTCCTGTGACTGCAGTCTTAGGGTACCCAGCCTTTGGCTGATTTCTTTGTCTTTCCTGTAAGTGGCTGCAGGTGTGTGAGGGAGAGAGCATGCAGCTGGTCAGAGGATAATTACCTTTGCAGGCCTTAATCATAGGGAATGATGCTAGCATAGGGGAGAACAGGAAAGCACCTTGAGTATGTGCATGAAATCTCTGCTCACAACATAGACTAGCTCCATTCCATGAGGCTCATCTCTGGCAGGGAAACAGAAAGGACACTGCTCAGGCCTCAGGAAGAAGAGATAAGTTCTACAAACCTAATAATGACCTGAACCAGGATAAGCTCATCCCTAAACATCCCATCTTTGTTCTGCAGCCTCTGGATTTACTAAGCCAGGTCTTCTCTACACAGGCAAGTTTCTACTTTGCTTCTCACATGACCTAGCCAGCTTTCTCCCTTTCATCTTGATGAACCTTCACATCTCTCCCATTTGTGCTCTCACTGTAACTCTTCCTGTGGAGTTTTCAGAACAGCGTGTGCATCTCGTTGCCCCTCACCTCAGCAAGGGGAGCTGCAGTACAGAGGTCACAGCCTAGTACCATTTTCTGCTAGACTGGTTCACCTGGATGTGGCTGCCAGCTCCCACTGTGCAGCTGGTTCCCAGCCAGCTCCCAGGAACTATGAGAGGGGCAAAGTAAAAATTAAAAACAGGAGAAAGCAACAGCAGCAAGACTTGTTCTGAAAAAAAAATGGGGAAAAATTGCTGCAGGCAGGCATGCTGGTGTGGGTTGTGGCTTCTGCTCCTGTTCAGAGGACCAGGGTGATGCACAGTGGGCAGGCAGCCCGCATGTCCTCCGCAGTGCAGTGTAAAGGCTCTGGGAATCCCCCAGGGAAAGAGAGGTGGGTCAGAGGGATGAGCAGGAGATGGTTGGCAGAAGAAGGGCTCTGCTAAGAGCACTTCAGGGCCTGTCAGCGACCAGTGTGGAAGCAGCATTGGATGACTGCTAATGCCAGTCCTGCCACCAAGAACAGCCCTCCTTCCACTTCACCCTTCCACTGCTGTACTCATGGCCCAGTACTTGGTTCTTGAGTTTTTTCACATAAAATCATTCTTTCTGGGCTGGCAGACCAGAAGTCCTCCTTCCCCTCCCCACTGTCATACACTCTCCCAGCACTTACAGCTGCTTTCTCTGAGAGCCCTGGACTCAACACGCTCCTACAGCCTGTGTTCTCGGAAGTCTTATTTATGGATGCATCTAAATAAGATACAGATTTATTAATTTGCATAGGTGCCAGACACAGAGGTGCACAAAACTGGGCAGGGAGACCCAGAAGGGGGGTGCTGCAACTGAGAGAAGATGGAGCCCACGCTCATCTCTCAGTAGCAAGGCTGATGGCCAAGGGAGATGGAGTTACACCAATCCAGAGGCAGCCTCAGATCAAAGCTGTGAAAGGAGTTATAAAGCTATTCTGCTTGCTGCATGCACTGCTTTGCTGTAAGCAAAACTTTCTCAGTGGTCACACTGCTATGCATGAGAAGCTCTGGAAAGGAACTGGGTATGAGATACCACTGTCAAACTGTTGGATTCAGCACTGATAGCTTTGCATTACCCAACTCTCACCTCCTCCCCCTTTGCAGATGTCCCTGCACCAGCCCGGTGCTTTAAGTAAGTAATAAAGGCAGACCTGTGCAATGACACCCAGGTGTAAATGAAGATGGCCCTCACATGTGTGAATTCAGCTCAGCCACCTGGCAAAAGACAGCAACTTTCTATGATTGAGATATCTTTGACTGTTTTCAGCAAAGGTGACATCAGCAGAGGAGCTTCATCAGAGCTCTGCAGACACTCAGCTCCCTAGTGAGAGCACCTGCGTAGGGCTCAAGATGTTATAAGTTGTGTTGTCTTCATGCCTTCAGAGCGATTCATCTTAAATCTCTCAAGGGGCAACATGGCAAAATTTTGCTAAAAAAAACAAGGGAAATTTTGCCTGTCAGCCCACGACAACTCTGACGAATGATTGTGGAGGCACCTGTTAACAGTGAGGTTACTTACATCCTCTTCATTTTCACTGCTTCTCTTTGTTAAGGCACACTGGAAATTCTGCTGTTGGAGGATGACAGCAGTTTGGGGATGTGGTTATCTGCCTCCACTTGCTGCACTCTCAGCACTCCCTCTCAATGGCTGAGTGGGATGGCAAGAAAATAAGGAGGATGTGGCTTCTGAAGTCTGAATCGTGACAGTTTTCACCCAATGCTCTTATCTGCAGTAATTAAAGAATCCAGCCTGTAATAAGTAATTAGACTGTAGCCTGTCTCAGACTCCATGGGCTTGCACTAGCTTCTTAAATTTCAGGACTACTCACAATAATCAAATTAAGTTTATTTTTTGTGGAGGGTT
This sequence comes from Tympanuchus pallidicinctus, assembly GCF_026119805.1. Taxonomy (NCBI): domain Eukaryota; kingdom Metazoa; phylum Chordata; class Aves; order Galliformes; family Phasianidae; genus Tympanuchus; species Tympanuchus pallidicinctus. Next base: position 35,246,435 of record NW_026294747.1, on the reverse strand, counting down.
TTTTGTGGTTTTTTTTTGTTTCGTTTTTAATCCACTAATCTGATACTAAATCAAGGGCCGAACTGAATAGTAGCATTTTAAAAGTCATTCTGTTACTTCCGTTTCCCTTTATATTTCTTCCCTGTGAGTACCATGCTCAGTCTTTTGTAAAACCTTGCAGCAGGGTTAGGTACAGGCTGTGTGCTGGGAACTGTGAAGATATATGAGTGAACATATCCCAGCAATCTGATGTGGGCTGTTCCAACCTGCCTTGGGACAAAGAATGGATTAGATGGCCTTCAGAGAGCCCTTCCAGCCCTTTTTTCTCCACTCTTTATAATATGTATGGGAACACGGTGACCATAAAAGAGATGGTTGACTCCTGCTTATGCAGATTTATTTCCAGTTGGTAAACTGATTAACTATATGTGTAAACATATCAAATAAAAACAAACAAACAAAAGCCTGAGGACTGTCAAGTATGTACCTCAGAGCTTTGCTTTAGATACTAGAGCCAAGATTAATATTTCTTCTCAGATCAGGCTGGAGTGTGTGGAAGGAAATTGTCACCATTTGTCAGTTTTTACCCGAGATCTATCTGACTGGAGCTGCAGTTGGTACAGGGCAGAGTTGGGTCCCTTCCTTCCCATGCCCACGTACAGTAGGTGAATAATGCAGTGAATGATGAGCACTGGGACCAGTGGGCCCCATGAGATTCCTCTTGGTGATCTGTGAGCCGAGTTCAGCTCTGTCTGGTGATAGGATTATCTCAGTCCCTGATCAAGACCAAACAATGATGCACTACACCCACAGATATTTCCTATGAGAAACTGTGCTTGCAGCCTGAAGTTCATGCTGTGCTAAGCACTAAATCCAGTAGTGTGTGCAGATCAGATATTACATTAATATCTAATCCTGTGTGTAGCTGGACACCAAGCTCAATTCATTTATACACGTAAGCTTCACTTTAAATTAACGATGACCCTGTGCCACATTTTCTCACGTTGAAGATTAGCTGACGCATCTGAACTGGGAGTTACTGCAGTATTAATCATTTTCCTGGCTACTGCTTAGCTTATCCCTGAAATTCATCTTCAGGCTTTGGACCACCTTTACCCTGGAAGCTGAACAAAACTGAAATGCAACAGTCTCAAATTCTGTCATAGCAAATCTTAAACTGCCTACATCTCATGGAAAAATCTGACAGGTGCCTTATTTGGAACTGCTCTGGTTTAGGTATGTCATTCAATTTTGTTCCCTTAATACTTTTTTTTTTTTCTTTCTTTCTTTCTTTTTTTTTAAATGAAAACAGGGTTATGGTTTAGGATTTAATCTTCTGTGGATTGCTGAGTTCAATCATAATCTCTGACTGCATCACAACTAGCGGGGACATCATCTTCAGAACATCAGAATTGAAAATGATCTTTCTGTCTTTTTTTTTCTCTGTAAAGGTCTGAAAGCTAAGCAGAAAAGCAATGAGAAAAGCCTACCTTCGTTTCACTGTTGTGTCACGCTCTAAGTTTTCTCATCCTTTCTAAACACTCTTAGTCTGAATTGATTCTGTGGTATTGATTCTTGGAAAACTGTCTGTAACTTTGAGCAATATATTAAATAACAAAAAGGATCTGGGTGCATTAATTAAAAACAAAACAAAACAAAACAAAAAGAGAACTATTCGTTACGTAATCTACGTAACAGCAGAAATTCACTGCTGTCAGGAGGCAGTCCAGGTTACAATACTGCACTTGCTTTTCAGTTCTCCGTGCTAACCAGAAAAGACGATAATGACCCTGCTGTTGTCTCTCCCAGTGCAGGACAGCACATAGGTATGAAATACTGGGCAGGAACAACCCATAACTTTCCAGGAGTGACTGGAGAGCTGACTAAAGAAGCCAGTAAAAGATGCACTTTGACAACATACGGAAGAAAAAGCTAGTGGCTTATACCAAGGGTTATTTATATTTACTACCAGAAAGAGTAGTGACAGCACTCTGTCATCTGCCCCAGCTGAAACGGTGCATTATGTATATTGGCTATATAGGGAGGTTTTACTGAAGCTACCACAAAGGGGATCCCAAAATAAACCAAACCAGCCCTTCCCCATAGAGCTGTTTTTCACTGTTGTGGGAAGCAGTTGGCATGGAGGGCCAGTGCACCATGGCAGTGGCTGCCTAGGTGGAGGCTGCAGGCTATGTGGTGTAGGGCCTGTAGTTTCATGACGTTTGTAAGTTAAAGATATGCAAAAAATGTTTAAATCCTCCCGAGCAGTAAGATAACAGATGAATTAGCTCCATTCCAACAGCTAGTTGGAATTCCTTAGTGTTAACAGCATTGGCATAGGTACTAAATTATTCAGGTTGTTTTACAGAATAATCTGCACTGTATTTACATGTATTCTAAATATTTTATTTAAAATACTTTGATACAGCTTTCCATTTCAGTTGTGCTTTAGTTTCCCTTCATCTCTGCTGTCCATGAGAGGTTGCTTTACCGTAATTAAAACTAACCCTTACAAAATGCATTTATCCAAAATGGTTCCCTAGAAATTTTCTCCTCCACAGAATATATTACCCTCCTGGTACCGCAGCTGGGGGCCAATCTGCCCAGCCGGCATAAAGAGGGATGATTTAGGTCACTGAGCTCCAGCTCTTGGTTAGTGCTTTTTGCCATTAAATGCTTCAGAAATTAAGGCATACCAGAAAACTCACTTGAATCGCATTTTAAAAAGCATTTTCCACAAGTAACTATGTTAGCAGACATTATTGTCACCAGAAAGCCTCTGCTAATCTTGCAAAGCATCTGCAATGAATAATCTTCCCCTCCCCCATTCTTATTTGCTGCCAGAAACAGCTTATAAATGCTTACTTGAAATCTCTGCCAAATTTTGTTTTTAGGCATGCTGTTGTAAATAGCGAGTATTTCCACCGATCTGCGTAGGATCCCTCTGGATTTACACGGGTGCGAATGAAACCCAAATTTTGCCTGGTCTGTTCTCAGCTGCCCCTCACTGCCCTGCAAGCTGCAGTGCTGCCGCCACTGCCGCTGGTGGAAGGCAAGAGCTTGAGCTCAGCCTGTCCATCGCTGACAAATTATTATAAACAGATTTGAACAAATATTTCTTTACAAAACAAACTGGTCAGCAGGCTCCAGGCTCTATTCTCCTGATGCATTTTACAGGAAATAATATCAAGTTAGCTATTATGAAACTACCCCCTCCTCACACACACGTAATTGCTTCCAGCTTTCTGATTATTACCCTTTCCTTAACTGATAGGGTGAGAAGAGAAATAAAAATATCTCCATACAGTGGGCCAAATCCTCATCTGGTATAAATCGACATAGCCCCATCAAAGTCAATAAAACCACGCTGATTTACACCAGTTGAGGAGTTGATGCACTGTAATTTTTTACTTGCTTTTAAAAATAAAACCTTACGTGATTGTGTAACCAACATTGCAACAGAAACCAGCATTTCCTTTTGTGAACTCAACGTGTGCCCTCAACTTTCAAACATTTTCACTTAGATAGTCCTACAGATATTTTCCCCCACCTTCTGCCACAATGCTCCCATCGCACTTTTACTGGGCCAGCATCATCAGAGAAGTGCAAACTGTGCTCAATGAGAGTCAGACATAAATTAGTATTTTTACAGAGTAACGAGGAGAAGAAATGACATTCTGCCACTATTCTTTCACACAGAAGATGGAAAAGAGGTAAGTAAAGCAAAAGATAAGACAATTGTTTTCTCTATTGGCTTTCTCTCTGGTCCCCACAACATTCTCTAGCTAGCTGACATATATTAGCATTACCAAGCAATTAGTATTATCCAGGAATGACAGTGTTGTAAACTACTATTATAGATTAACTTCCTTTAAGTCATCTTTAAAATATACAAGATGTACAAGGTTTACTGCAGCTGATAGAAACTGCGTGCTCTGCTTGGACAACATGAGGTTTCTAAAATCTCTCTTCAGTCTTCACTGCAGGCTGTTAAACACATCGTGGATCTTTTGGGAACGCTCTGTCTCCTGTTCTGATCAAGAGTATAAGTTATAGAGATGCTCTATGGCAAATCTTTTACATCAGTTGTGGGAGCTGTATGCATTGCAGTGTGGTCTTTCTCAAAACTGTCAACGTTTTGACTGATTGTTTTGATTGATTTGTATGTTCAGCAGTTCATGACAATTTCAAAAGCATCCTGAAAAATCTGAACATTTATTGTTAATGTCAACATAGCTTTGTCTTCGTTCAGCAATGGCCTTTATATAATATATAATTATTTATTAATGTTTATTATTATATTTATTATTTATATAATATTAATAAAACTTACATTGATTAATCCTTGGTAATTATCAGCAGCTAATAGCATGCTGGTAGTTCTGTGAAAGTTAATGATGCTGTTTCTTTGTAGGTTCATAGCCTGTAATTTCAAACAGCTTTATTGTGTACTTTAACATGTTAAGGTGCAATAAAAAATTGCAGGAGTGTATATTTCCAAACAATTTGTGCAAAATCTGGACAAGGTAAAGCTCACTTTAAAATGCACATTCCATTGCTTTGCATAACATCTTCAAAATCATTCTATAATGTCTGAAATTTAGTTGCAAAGATTGATTCAGAATTTAGTTGTATATTCTGGTCCGTGTTTTAGTATCCAATTTTTAATTCATAGGCAAGTCTGAAATGCATTCAGATTTGATTGTAAAGCTTCTTGTGGTAAGACTTGAAAATTTCCTCATCACATTTGGAAGGCACCACTGCACTATTTTGATATTGTTTTGATTTGGAAAAAATATCACAGATCTCTTATTTCTATTAACCTGGGAGACCTCTGCTTTTGGGGTCCTACTTTTACTGTAACCTCTTTTTTGTAGTGAGGATTTGTCACCTGGTTGAATGAATGACGAAGACATGGATGTATGGATGCAGAAAAATCCAATTCAGATTCTTCATTAGCCGTCTGTTTCCATGGCAAGATAGGACTTGAAAATACAATCTAGTCCCTGGAGAAAAGAGTAGTTCCCCAAGTACCCCTAAAGCAGATATTTATAGGCATCCACTCTCCAGATCTGGGCAGAGGAAAGTAAAATAAAGCACATACAAACTGGCAAACACTTTCCAGTCAGTCGGGACTAAAAGAGTAGCCCAGCCTGTAAAGGAAGACAATGGTAGATCTTGCCAAGTAGTTCTGTCACAAATAGGGTACAACAACCTTGCATAACTTGGGCAAGAAGCATCAAGTCCTGCTGGGGATAAACAAAAGTTATTTGAAATGCCAGGTCCTGTCCTCCCTGGTGCTGAGAGGGGCAAACAAGTCCTTCCCAATTGAAGCTGCACAAGGAATCGAGCAGAGTTTTGCTTCCCTAGGAAGTGCAGTCATTGACAGGGCAGTGGTTGAAGCTTGCTGACTCTCAGGAGGAGATGTCAGGGTCTGGAGGAGGCTTGCTTTCAAGCTGCGAGTTTAATAGCCCAGGAAAGCCCTCTACAAAGCTGATCCCCTTTCCTACATGACAGCAAGAGCAATAGCAATATGGAGGTGCCCACAATCGTAGGGCTTGAGCTTTTCCTGGGGAAGTCACCACTTGTTCTTTGAGGAAGTGATGTCAGCCACTATCGAGATGGATGAGTTGGAAGCTGAGTCCCCACAAACCATTTGCCTGCAGGTTGGAGATGGGAGCCCAGATCAATGCAGTGCCCTGTTCCACAGAGCCTTGCTTAGGCATTGACTGCCAAAAGCTCATCAAAGCAGGGTGTTTCCAATGAAATGCTTCCAGCTCTGAGCTTGTTTCAGCAGAAAATGAAAATCTAACCAGCTACAACCCCAGCTTCCTTCCTCCAAGTCATATAGAATAGGCACAAAAGATTTAGGTAATGTCTCAGACTTGTCTTTGTTTTTATCTGTAGCAAAACTTTTATGTTTTTCCTAAGTATGGCAACAAAGATTGAAAAAAAAAAAAAGCATGGCACTGCCCCACTGCCTTGCCTTAAGTATGCTGGAGTTTTGTGGCATCTTTAGACTGGATTGTTGGCCTTACAGACTAGGGAAACCTGAAAGTGTACTGGATATGAAGTCAAAACAGCTTGTTACCCAACTTGCTTTCTTTCACAGAGTACTGAATTATTAAGAACACAGGCAAATAATGCTTAGATACAGCTTTCTTTGTTTGTATGGAGTTGCATTTGTTTGTTTGAAGCCAAGCTGGGTGGAGAATTTTGCATTTTATGTCTTCGCGTGAATTGTGTGGCTCTGAAATGGGAATAAGATAAGATCACAAACAAGTAAAAACATGTGTAGGCTGAAAAATCAATATGTTTCAAAATAATCGTTGAGTAACAAATTATTCCTGTATTAATGTGCTGAAAACTAGGTTTAGTATTCTACTATGGCTGATAGTGCTACTAACATCTAATGCAGTACTGCCAGGGATTAGATCTGCCTTCATAGTCAGATGTTAATCATGCCACCATCTAGAAGTAAGGTACTCAAAAAGCTGATAGTGGTAAATGCAAAATAAGGATTTTTTGAGCTTCCCATTCTTTGCATAATAATTAGGTTTTAACAACAATAGTTCTTTTTAATCACTAATGCTGAGGTCAGCTCTTTCCATTTACTCTGAAATTTTCTAATGTTTTAGCTGAATTATCCAGAACAGCTACTCCCTTGTTAAAGATGTTCCTGTTTTCCAGTTCAGGGCTCAACGTCACTGTCACTGAAAGGTGGCAGAATTCCTGCTAACTTAATCACATTCAGACCTATACCATGCCTAACATCAGAAAGCCATTAATAACTAGCTTATGCCAACCAAAGTCTGGTTTGTCTGTGATGACACATCTAAAAAATAGTTTCCTCTGAATGAAATCTATGTTTCTGTACTGAAGTATTACTTGCTGGAAGCCACTCTTTCAATAATCCTTACAATTTTGCTCAAACACCCACGGCCCTTGAGAAGCACCTGAAGAAGCTATTCCTAGCATGATACAATTCAGGAATAACTACAGACAATAACTAAAAACTGTAGACTACCAGCAATGTAAAGATTTAGTTTGCCTCCAGAACCCGGCATTTCTTTTGTTCAGCCCGTCCTTTGCTTAGAACATTCAAGAATGCTATGGGATTTGAACACTTGACTTTTCAGATATAATCCTAACAATCCAGTCTCTGTGCCTGGTACATAATTCACTAAGACAGAATTAAACATTCCCTGTTTATATTTCTCTCTATATGTTGAAGTCTTCTGGGTGCTGGATTTGTCTACAGGTCAGCCATATATGTACTGTAAACATCTGAGTATTTATAATGCAGAATTCCTCAAATTCTCAATACCTTAGATAATGATTGACTTTTTAAGAAGATTCACATGGAATTGTAGTCTCATGCTCTCTACAGGTACGTATTTATTCAACAGCACTCTTTACAGAAATGCTGTTGACAGGCAAAGGGGCAGACTGCTGAGCTCAGAGGCTGTGGGAGCACTGTGCTAGGGCAGCTGGGGTGGGAACAGTGAGCCGGGGTGCTGTTAATTCAGACCTTCCACGTAGGCAGAGTGACTCAAGCAGCCTATCAAGGCACACCACGTGGAGACTTACTTTTCATTTATTCATTTTAAATAACATTTTTAAGTGTACTTGGCTTGTTTATATAGATGTTTTCTAGTTAAAAAAATATATATAGTTCTACGTGAAAGCATTCAAACAAAAAGAAAAACAAGGAAATCTTTCCAGTGGAACTCATACTGACAGTGCTCCAGATGGAATTTGGACCATAGGCTTGAACTAAGAGCGTGTCAGAAGTTCCCAGTGCAGTTTCTTTGGTTTTTATGACAAGGGTGAGAAGTGCAGATTAAGACTCACAAAAGGAAAATCCCTACATGTTACATTAAATTGCAGAGGAAAAAGAAGAAATAATAATAATAACAGAAGAATGACCTACTTTCTAACCTATTTAAACTATTTTCTTCTACATGCCCCCTAAGTTCTGACTGTATTATCTTGGATATTTTTAAACAGCTGTGAAATCACTTGTTACTTGCCAATTACAGTTTAACTTTGGATAATCAGTGACCACAGCCACTCTGGAAGAAGAAAAACAAGTTGGTAGCTGTGACTATGTGTTAAAAGGGATGTTTATGACTGGATGATTAAGAACAGCCGTTTGAAGGGATCAAGTCTGGCAGCAAAGGTAAGGCCAGAGACAGTGAGTGGGACCGAAATGTCATACCGAAAAGCATACCGAAATGTCTCGTCTAAAAGAAGGTACAAGCTTCTTGGAGTGCTGGGAGCCTTGTGCACATAGTGTTGATCCACCATAATTCCCAAGGGAGTGGAGCTTTCTGGCTTGGAGAAACAGGAGTGAAACTTTAAGTCTGGTCATATTTGGAATTCTTTGTTAGACTGTGGCTTGATCTCATTCTAGGAAGGCTCATTGTGTTACGTTTGATCCTATCACTTAAAGATTGGTAACTCTTCGATGTCTGTACCGTGTCATGCCAGCTGTTTGCTCTACATCTGGGATCCTTCTGGAGTCGTGGTACTGTACAGCACAGTTTGATTAGATCCTACAGCTGATCTCCCAGCACTCCTAGCAGTCCTCCAGTTCTCTCTTGATGCTCTAACCCAAGGCAGGATAGCCTGTAGCATCTCCCCATTTGCTGAGGCAGAATGGCACAAGAGCACACCCTGGGAGAGGAGAAAACACTCCTGGGGACAGGCTGAATAACAGAGGTGGGAGGATAAAGTGGCCAACCTTTGCAAGAGCAGGAATCTCATTTCATGGACTTCTTGTCCAAGCCTTTCAAAGGTTAGTCCTATTGTAAAAAAAATCTGCTTTCCACCCCAAAGTAACACCATTCTGTGTACCTTCGATACTTGTGTTGGATTTTCTTAGACGTGGGCTATTAAATCCATCATACCTTAGACTACCAAATTGATGGCTAAAAACACAAGAGAGCTGTATTCAAAGCAAAAAGCAAAATACAGTGTGTCATTAGCAGAATCCAAACAGAATTCATAAAGTAATACAGATATGATCTTTGTTTTTCCCAACATGATAATGTGTGCCTTGCTTGAAACGTACCATAATGCACCATAATGTTTAGAATAAGAAAACCACTTATGACAGTACTTGATGGCATCTGCCATTACAAGATACTTGAAAGCATTCTTAAATACTATAAATATTGCAATGAACTCTGACTTCTGTCTCTCTTGAAAAGTCTTTATAACATCAGAGCAAGCTAACTTTTGATGTACGCTACTGCTGTAAAACTGGATATGACAGTCCAGTGCTCAGTTGTGTTTCTGATTGATAAGAATGCACTTTAAGTAATACAGCAATTTTTTTTTCTTGTAATAATCTAAATTCTGAATTATTCCAGAACTGGGAATTCTAAGAAACTGATGTGTTCAAAGATGTAAATAAATATTAAAAAGAAGAGAAAACTGTAAAGGAAATTGCTAACAGATGTTATAAATCTAGCACAGAGTATCTTGTAGAATATTCTATATTTTTTATTCTATGTTTTTAAAGTTGGGCTTTGACAAACAAGGTGAATTTCTCCCTGTATAGTTAATATTTATATACCACTCACTTTCCTTGCAGACTGTCAGAAGAGAGACTCAACTGAACCATTTGCACAACCTTTTTATTATCTTTCCATGAGACAAAGTTCACACAGAGAGATAAGGAGATAGAGCAAATCAGAAGGTGAGTTCTGAAATTATCAAAAGAGTACTTTCAGTCAGGAATCTCTGCTGCCTTCTAATTTTTTGGTTGTCATATTTTCATCTTTGTTACAGCTTTGCCATTCAAAACATGGTACCAACAAAAATCTTTGCAAACAGGGTTTCATGCACCTGCAAGAACAGGGGGCATCATCATCACTTACACCAGTGAAGCAGCTGTAAACCGTTTAAAATCAGCATCTCTTTCAGGTGTCTTTGTTCTTTTCTCAGTTAAACATGGAAGAGCCTGCGTTTGGAAAATCTTTGCTGCTATTTCATTTTCCTAAGGAAACCCAGTAAGTTTATGCTATTTCTAGATTTTGTGGTGCGTTACCTAGTTCACTTCAAGTAATTATAAACTGCTCTCTGTAGGCCGCTTCATTGCAGCAGCAAGCTAGCTAGCTTAGTTTGAGGTGCAGTGTTCCCTTTTCCTGGTAACTGGCACTGCCTGTCTCTTAGATGTACACTGAGAGTTGCTCCAACTAAACATCTGATTGTTGTAAAATTTGTGAATAATGTTTTTTCTTTTTTTTTTTTTTTAAGAAATAATTATTTGAGTCTTTGAATTAGCACATCTATTGGAAGGACAAAGGGATAATACCAACTCCATCCCTTTCTCTGTAGTCCACGTAAATAGGCAGTAAGCAATTCATTTTTCTTAAATCCTGTGCTTGGCTCTCGGATCCATTCAATGACTATTTCCCTCTTTTCTTTCTTGTTCTTTCTCACAAAGTGCAATATCCAGTCAGGCCCAAGATTTGTAGCTAATTCTAAAAGGGCAAAGGTTCCACATGACTCTAGGCAACAGGAACACACACAAAAAAAATTCTGTGCCTTTGCTCCAGGCAACTGCTAGACAGAAGGTTGGGTTTTTGTTCTGTCTTGTTTGGGCTTTTTTTCCCCGAAGGAGGTAGTTCCTTTGCTCTTAACGCATTCTCATCTGTCTGGGAAAATCATATAGGGTTACTTCTTGCTCAGGTCTTCATATTCAACCCATTGCCTCGGATAGCTGCTGCTTCCAGAGCTATTGCTGTCCAAAGATGCATGTGTCCCAGGGCACCCCACATTTAGCCCAAGCTAATAAATCAAACGTATGACTGTCAATGGATTACAACCTGTTGATGTTGCTATAAATAGTTCTCAGCATTGTAAAATGTTGACTTTTTTATTACTGCGTCAAACTTCATCATTTTCTCACCAGAAGCTTGAGAGCAAGATTGCATAAAGTAAGCAACAGGAAGTCAAAAAAAAACAGTACCTGGGCTGATTCACTGGAGACCAAAGAAAAGTAAAAATACTGAATCCTATTGGTTGGCATGAAAAGTAATAGTTTCTTATTGCTGAGCTGATCCTTCCTCATCCAAAGATGACTTTAAAATCAAAGAGAGTTGTGTTTTTGTTTGTTGTTGTTGTTGTTGTTTTGTTTGAAGGGTTGCGAGTTTTGTGTCATTCTGCAGTTTGGAGAATTACTTCATGACCCTTAGCTCTGGGGTGCTCCTGAGGCAGACCCACAGCAGAATGGGTACATACACCCTGTGCCATTTGTTCTGGGCATCAGAGCTGAGAAATGGACAAGTGTGGGCTGTTTCAGTGGGTCTGTGCCCTGCTGAGTTGTTCCTGGTGATGGAAACACGTTTATGGCTGGGGCAGTTAAGCTGCTGGCTCTGGAGCTGTATTGAGCTGCTGGAGCTGTGCCAAGGATCTGGCTCAACTGATAGATTTTGTTTTCAAGTTGCATAAGCAGAAGTAACCTGCAAGGCTCGATTATTATTATTCTTATTTTTTTAGTACAGTTGTTAAGTTCAGATAGGATTACCTATATAGCAGCTACAGGGACCCATGTCGGTATTTGTCACCTTACCTTAAATGCCCTCCCTAGAATCTGCATCCTCACCTGTAGACTTTTGGGCCTGGCCTTACAGCTGGGATTCTGACCTCTACAGTCTGCAGAGCCTTGCTTGCAGAGGTTGGGGTGATGTTCACCTTCTCCTTTCGAGAAACTGTAGATTATATTCACCCCGACGTAAAACCTCTGACCTTAGCCCATAATATTTTTTTAGTACAAAATCACCCAGGTTTCATCATGAACCAAAAAGTAATTTAATAGGCTTGAACTTACAAGTGTGATATTCCCTACTTGTACTTTTTTTCCTATTGTTTGCTATACCTTTGTGTTCTTTAAAAGTTCAGTTTAGAAGTTTCTCTTCTACAAGGGTTTTTGCAAAGGCTCTGGAACATGCTTGTGTAAGGGTAAAACATACGTGTGTTGAACTGTGTGGCTGATGGCTGTTTTCAGAGCTCACAGCAGGACCAAGTGTGGGATCTGGGAAGGTTATGTTAAAGAGGAGATGGAAAACTTCCCTTCTGCATTCCCTACTGCTGCAAAACCAAAACAGTTTGCAGGAGCTTGTATCCTACTCTGAACGCTTAGAAGTGAAGGACCATAAAATCGAGAGTAAGACAGGACAGGCGGACCTATGCGATACAGGGCAGTCGGGTAGTGTACAGATGCTCAGCTCTGGTGTAACGGAGACCCCCACCTCCGATCCCCCAGCAGCACCGCGCGGTCGGTGCGCCCTGCCTGGGCGCCGGGAGGCCCGCTGCGAGGCGGGTGCAGCAGAACGCGAGAGAAAGCCGGGTCGGACGGCAAACGTGCAGCGCCACGCCGCCATTTGGAGGGGAGTGAAACGGACCCCGAGGACGAGGCGAAGGCGGTTCTGCCCCAGGCGCAGCTCCCGGCGGGGTACTGCTGCGAGACGCTTCCTGCCTGCCGCCGGCGCTCGCCCCTCGGCCTGCCCGGGTTAAGCTTTAACCAAGCCTTATCGATACGGACCACGCACGCTGCCAGGCGGAGGCAGCGCGCAGCCGGCGGGGGGGCCGCTCCTCAGGCTGGCTGTGAATCCTTTTCCTCCCGCACGGAGGGACGGCGATGCCCTGGGGTGCGCGGCAGCAGCACGCCGCGATCCCCTCCTCGCCTGGGTCCGCCCGGCGCTCCCATGCCGCCGCTGCCGCCAGGGGGCGCCGCAGTCAGGCCGCCCGCCTGCCTCGCGCAGCTCTGCAGCCGGCGGGCCGGAGTGGGCACTGACCCCGCGGGACCCGGGTTGCCGCCGGGGGCTGCGGAGCGAAGGCGGGCGCTGCGTCGGGCTGGCGGCTCGGGGGCTGACGGGGGAGTTCTTTCGGTCTGGTGGATGTACGTCCGTTCCCCCGGCAGAGCAGGGCGGCAGCGGGGGCGAGAAAATGTCCGTCCCTGCCCCTCCGGGAGGGAGCCGCCGGAATGTAGGCGCCGCGGTGACACCTCGGGTGTTAAAGTCCCGCTGGTTAGTAGCGATGCCGAGCTGCTCGTGGCCGCGGAGGCAAGTAGAGGAGTTCTCGCGCATCGCTGCTTTCCCCGTCCCGCAGCTGCGGGACCGGCAGCGCGGGGCGGGGGCCGCTCGGAGGCAGCGCTGCCATGCGGTTCCCGGCTCGGCGGTGCTGCGGGCTGGGACAGCGCCGTTCCTATTCGCTTTTGCAAACCCTGTAAAAAGTTACAGCTTTCATAACGACGTTTTATTTGAGCACTGAAATATTGCATATCTCTTGGCTACAAAAATCGGTTATGAGCTCTGCGGTTGTAGATCTCACTGAGAACGTCACCACTGACATAAAATGGAGCGTTGTTTCCTGGTGTACCTTTTCCAATCTTCCTGATTTTTACAAGTTGTCCTTTTGCCAGAAGCTTCCTTAATACTGTGAAGTATCGCTGGTAAAGAGAAAAATAAAATAAAAAAAAATTGTTTTATTTCAACTTATGCCAGCTGTGAGGTGTTTTTACCCAAGCATGCATACATGCGATGTGCACGCATACTGGATAAATTCCCAGTTGCATAACAGGCAAGACGTTGAGAGTTGAGATCATACGTATGCCTTGCATTTGTATAACTGTACCTCCAGAGCAGGAAGTTCTCTCCCTGAGCCATTAGTTTTGTCATAGATGTGCAGTGCACCAACTCACAGCATCTCACAACTACCTCAATTTGGCCTTACACTTGGGTCCATCTACAGATGCATAAAGATATGTTGAACCCCTAGAAGGTGTTCTTACAGAAAAGAAACTTTTCAGATAGAATCATTTTTACATTATACCTGTGTCCACACTGTGGAGTTGTACTAGATGAGTACAACTTTCATCTCTGAATGTGGTTTAGGATCACGAAATCGTCTTTGCTTTTTGTATAGGAACTTTCTGGATGACTGAAAATTGTGACTGAAATAATTTTTAATTCCTAACTCACAGATTACTGAATCTTTAGCAATTTCGTTCTATCAGTGCTTGTGCTGAATTGGTACTAACAACAAAAGAAAATGTGTATTTTCTTTCTTGTTTATGCTCATCAGTATAATGGCACAGTAACAGTCTTACTAAATTGCTGTGAATCCTGAGCCTTCCACAGCCAGCAAGACCAAAGCAAGCACTGGATTTATCACTTCCAAGTTGTTTTCTCTGCATGTTTTGTATAAAATAAACATACTTTCAAGTGCCTGGATTTAAGAAATGTAAAAATCCCATCAGTATCTCAATTTCCTTAGAGCGTGAGGCCCCAGCAGGGGCAGTGTGACAGTGGTGTACATCTAACACATGCCTGTCCCCAGAGCTATGGGAGGAGGGAAGGTCACTGTGGGTCTGTGTCAAAGGAGCTCTCCTTTCCAGAGGATGCCCTTTGCATGTAGCATTCCCCTAAACAATATTTTGTGATGGTGACCTCCCCTCCTGTGTTAGGACTCAGTGCATCAGGTCTGGGTGCTTCTGCCAGCACCCTGCTAATACAAGCCCTTCAGGGGAAACCAAGAGGCTGAAATCAAACTGCAGGCTGTTTTGCACCCAGGACAAGACACTGCTTTATGTTTGCCCTCATCTACCTGAGCTGAAGCAGTTCCTGTGCATAAGTGCTGTGTTGGGGCCGTTCCATGGCAGGACCAGCCTGTGTGATGCCATGTGGGGAGGCATCAGGGGCACTACCAGGCAGGATGAGGCTCAATTAGCTGCTGGCTTCTTTCACACCACTTCTGCTTGGCATCTATGATCAGAATGGTGCCTAAATGGTTAATCTCTGTGCTTCAGCCTTCCTACAGCCCTCTGTGAGAAATGAGCAGCAAGACAGGAAAATAAGTTGGGTGCCAAAGCAGCCTTGTATCACATGGATAAGTCAGAATATCAGTAATGATCATGAGTCATTACATTTGTCAAACAAACAGCTCAATGAAGACCCATCATGGTGTGTATTTGGGCAGAACTCATTCCTGTTATCCTGGACTAAATGACCCAGGCTAGGGACTGGGCCAACTTTCTTCAAGTGCTACTAAGCAGCAACTACAATGCATGGATCTCTTTCCATAAGCAAACAGATTTGGTTAATCTTAGTATTACTGCAAAAAAATGTTGCAGCTGTTATATAGAAAAGACATAAAGTATAGCGACATCCTTCATACTGTAGGATCCACTCATCAGCTGACAGAGAGGTGTTCAATATAATTAATTACAATAAAGTCAATGCAAGTTTAGTAAATGGTAAGTTAGTATTGTGCAGTTCTAGATTTCTTACTCTCAGATTTGACCACATGAAGAATATCTTGTTGATTTGGACCTGAGTCTCAAACAGTTTGATGCACAGTGTTTATTCTAAAGTGCCGTACATCGCTCTGGGAGAACATACATATATAGAAGAAGGTAGCAAGTCCACCCATCTTTCATTCAGAGTCACTAATCAGTCATTGGTCATTCTAAATACTGGTTGGCAATGAGAAATCCAGCATTAGTGTCAGGAAATTACAGTAGCATCAATACTCTGTATCCTGTGCATTATAACTGTAACTAAGAAAATGCAGTACCAATCCTTTCTGAATTTAAGCTGGTTTCAGAGACACTATTAGGAAATGAAAAGTGGTTTCACAATGTGATTTTATCATTTTGTAATCAAGTCAGAGGCCAATGATACATGGTCACTGCTGCACAGTAGATGAGGTCAGAGTTCCTCCTCACTTGCATAAGGTTAGCAGCCTAAATACCTCTAATAACCCTTTCTGAGAGGAGAAAAAATAGTTATGATTAAAGGAAATCTTGAAGGAGTGTATCCCCTAATTTGTGGAGCTTTAAGGGCATTAAGCATGCATTGAAAGCAGGGAGAACTAGATGTCTAAATCCTATCAAGCTGTGGAGGGAAAAAAAAAAAAAAAAAAAAAAGGAACACAGAATAACAGAGTAGTTCTTACACAAAACACTTCAGTGCTCCCAGGGGGTTTGGTGAGACATGGGCCCTGGTACTTATTGTGGTACCAAAACTCAGCAATAGGCAAAGCAGGCTCTGGGCATGACTTACTGCTCTCCCTTCTATTACAGCAACTAAGATGCTGGGTTAAGACCATCAAGAAACTACCAAATAAATATGAATATGTCAAAAATTCATAGAACGCGGGGATTGATTCTTTACCTCCTCCTTTATTTGTCTCTTGTGAAAGCAACAAGTGCTGAATGTACCCAGTGACAGAATAAGGAATCTACTATCCCTGTGGTTACAGAACTGCTCTAAATGCATGTTGAAATACAGCTGAGCCAGAATGAAAGAAAAAATGAAATGTGCTGTGAAAAATTGCCTATACACATCTCCTTTTTTGACTGAAGCATGTTATTCATAAGCAAGTAAGTTATTAAAAACTGAGTATAGTTCCTTGCAGCCAGTAAAAGACAATAGACCAAATGTTGCTGTTACACACAGCTGGAGTGTATTGATAAAAGCAGCACATTGCATTTCCTCACATAGTTTAAAGTCTAAATAAAGATACACGATCAAAAGAATGAGTGCTCAGCAAGGTGGTGCAGAAAGGGCAAGAGGTGAACAAGTTGTATCAGTAAGTTATAAAATGCATCACCAGAGAAATAGGGTGTTTCTGCTGGGTGCCTCAAGCTTAAAGGGGAGTGAAGGTTTGTGTACGCATCATGGAAATACAGAAGTACATTTGGAAAGAAAGGGGGCTATGATGTCCTAAGAAAATCTAATTGGCTCATTACAATTGAGTTGATGCTCATATGTGTCTTACAGTTTTCTTCTTTTTTACACTCTGCAGACAACATAGAAAAACACAGAGATTATTGGTGCTATAACTGCCATTTGAGTGAACATCTCCCTAGCAATGTATCACTTCAACAAGTATGTTCATCTTTCAAGTTTATCTTTTCCACCATATGTTTTTTATAGGAGTTGAGAACCTATACAGACTTATTCAAAGTCCAGTGAAGTTCTCTAACAAAAAGCTTCTCACAGCACTTTTTTTTTTTTCAGCCAAAGCCTGAAAAAAGAAATTGGCAGCCTTTGGGAAAAAGATGAGCAAAAAAGCAAGCAAGCATGTGGCTAAACACACTCCAAGAAAAAAAAAAAAGAAAAAACAACAACTTCCCAGCTGCATGGTATTACAGGTAAAACAGGTTGGGTCAAAGTCTTATTTTTGCATGGTTCCAAGGATATGATTTGGCTAAATATTAGTTATTCCACTATAAAGTTAAGTGTGAATTTAAAGTGGCAATGCTACATTAAAATAATACCACTGCATTTGTTCCAGAATAACAGTTGTTATATATGGAATTATTTGGTAATGGTCAATGTAAATTAAACAGGTACTTTGGAGTATCTCTGTGTAAATCAGTTCTTGGTGACTTTAGGACAAGAAGAAATAGCAGAGGAGAATGGAAACCAAATCTGTGATGAAGCAGGGGGCAAGTGAAAAGTAAAACATAAGCAGAATTGTGGGGAGATTTGAAGGACCAACGGGGAAGTTGCCCTGAGCCCTGGCCAGCACTGTCCCTCATAAATTGTCCTACTGCTGTAAAGCACACAGACAAAGTGCTTCCTGAGATTTTATCCTCCTAGTTCAACTATTTTTTAAAGTTCTATGAATGAGAACTGCAACTTCACTCACTGGCAAAGGAACTCCACCCAGAATAGCTGCTAGAGTACATCTTCTAAAAACAAAAGCAGCTTTTTTACCCCTCTGTGGCAAAATCCACATCAATCAAGGTGTCTATAATCAAAGCTGTATTTTCTGCGATGTATTAAAAACACACCAAATTATTACAACACTCAAATACAATGCAAAAATGCAATAAATATTCCTATGAAAGCAAAGCGACATTTTTTTTCAGACTTCTCAGAATTATTTTCCACTACAATCTCAATGCCCCCTCAGTAGCCATTATCTAGTGCTATAGAAAATGGTTCTAGTTCCCAATGACCTCACTGGGAGCAGAGTCAGAGACTGACTTAGAGAGCTTTAAATAATGGAGCTGGAATTGGAGGTGAAAACTATGTGAACTGCTCCTCTGTATCCTGAGAATATCAGAAAGCAGTGCAGCCCTATTACTTAGTGAGGATCTGCTCATTGGGAAGTCACTGCGGGAATAATGAGGGGGGAAGAACAAGAGGAGGAGGAAAAGGTGAGAAGAAAAGAGAGAGGGCAAGGGAGAGCAAAGAGGAAAAGGGGATTTGCTTTTGATGTCACAGTTCTATCAACTCATGCATTTTTCATGGATACCAACTAATTCTGAAATAGCGCTGTGCTGACAATCCAGGCATAAGAGAAAATGAGCCCAATGCTCAGATACCATGATACTGGCTTAAAAGTAAAGATACTTTCAAAAATTATCAACTCGAGACTTTTAATTCCCTTCTAATTTGTGAGTTTCAGGTTCACATATTCAAGCTCTTCTCTCCAACTCGAGATTTAGAAATGTAATTATTTTTATGCAAGCCGAGGTTCCAATTTAATCCCATCTGCCAAGGAGTTTGAGCTGAAAACAAAGCGTAGTGTTGCAAAATCTCACTATAATCATAAGGGCTGCCAACACTAAATGTCACAACCGTGGCATACTGTAGAGTTTTGATGCAAAACTAAAATTTATGAGATGTTAGATGTGCTAGAAGTGCATTAACTGAAGTTGCATTTGTGCCATTTGCTAGTAATTAATTAAAAGCTGAAAGTGAAGTCAACTGGCAAATAAAAATAAGCTGGTGGGACTCGGAGCTAACCTGTGCTGTAGTTCAAGCTTTATATTTTGTAAACTGAGGAGAGCACTGGCATTTCTCAGTGCTTTTGATTAAAATCCGATCACTTTTTAAACAAAGCAATTAATGACTTTGAGTGTAAACATTCTTTGAGATTGCAGTCATCCGGGCTAAATGCAACGCCGATCCTTACAGGGAAGACAAACAGTCCCTGCACAGGTGCAGGAAGTAGCACAGCACCTTTATGTGCCTGAGCAGGGTTGATGCTGAAGATTCCTGCTTAGATGTCAGCCCTCAGACGCCGTCCACCTGGGTGGTTCTGGGGGGTTTCTGCAATAGTTATGTACGCTTACTGTGCAAGTGCTGGAGCTTGCGGTGGGCTCTGTGCAAACATCTCTAAGCCGGCTGTCACTTACAACATCACAATTAGACTAACACCCCTGTTTTAATTATGTATGGAAATGCCTTAAAGATAGTGAAAACGGTGAAAAAAACAAAACCCGAGTACACTGGTAACGCGATGTACGGACGTTTTCAAAGAACTGGCGGAAAAATAAAGGGGGTAACGTAACGGGGCCCAGCTCCGGGCATATCTGACGCGCAGACGACCTTGCCTGCAGCAGAACACGCACACCCTTGTGCCGCCGTGTGCGTCGGCAGCCGGCTCTCCCTGGCTTCGGGAAGGGAAAGCTGCGGAGCCGCGCGGCCGAGGCTGTCTGTTCAGCGCAGCGCTGCCGGGGCAGGAATCCCCGGGGCCGGGGGGCGAGCGGCGAGGACCGCCTTCCTCCCCTCGCCCGGCAGATCGCAGGCTGATAATTCAAAAATGGAGGATGAGCCCTCTCAGCCATTAATTAATAATGTAGCTCTCTGTCTTCCTGTGTGACACACGCTGGAAGGCACCGAGCGGCCAATAAAGATGTAGGGGAGAGAAGTGGAAAGCTCCTCCCAGCAGCTCTTCCTGATTGAGGGCTCGAAGAAGTAGATCAAAAACTTCCCAGGAGCTGGGGGGCAGAGGAGAAGCGGGGCAGAGCCGCGGGCCGCGTCGCGTAACGCCCGAGCAGCGGCTCCAGGTACGAGGCGGGCGGCGGAGGGCCAGGGCCGGGCAGCCCCCCGCGCCGTGCCGCACCCGCAGCCAGGGCCGCGCCGTCCCGCGGAGGCAGGCGGCGGCCGGGGAGCGGCCGGGGCGGAAAGGGCTGCGGAGCGCGCCGGGGCGGCGGGGCGGCAGGAAGCGGGCGGATCGGCCGCCGCCGCGCTCGCCCCGCCGGGAGTGGAAGTTGTGTCCGGCCGCGACGCGCGGCTCGGAGGCGGGGAAGGGGGTGACCCGGGGCCGAGGGGGGGCCGGCGGAGACAAAGCCGGCGGCGGCGGCGGACGGGGTGTCCCCGCGCCGAGCACGTTGTGTGGCGCGGACGGGGGGGGCGCCGCGCCCGCCCGCCGCTCGGCGTCATGGCCCCATTGTGAAGCGGCGGGAGGAGGCGGGGGAGGAAGGATCCGCCGCCGCTCCCCGCGCAGTCCCAGGCAGGCAGCGGCGTGTCAGGCACACAAAAGGCCGCCGCCGGATCCTGCCGTGCCGCCGCTCTCTGCCGTTCCTTCTCCGGCGCCCGCGGGGGAGGGACGCGCCGGGCCCGCGCTCACCGCCTCCCTCCTTCTCCTTTCTCCCCGGGTCCCGGCGCAGCGAGGAGAGAACGGAACGGGGCGATGCCGCTGCTGCACCGAAAGCCCTTCGTGAGGGAGAAGCCCCCCGCCGACCTGCGGCCGGACGAGCGCGTGTTCTACTGCAGGGTCACCAATGAGATCTTCAGGGACTACGAGTAAGCCGTTTCCCCCCCCTTCCCCCGCGGCCGGGAGCGGTTACCCCCAACGGCTGACACCTGGGCGGGGAGGAGGAGGGAGGGGATTCCCCGGCAGCACCGCGGGGCGCCCGGCGGGGAGGGGTCGCGGCTGGCGCCGAGCCCGTGCCCCGCCGCGGGGGTGGGGGGGAGAGGGCGGATCTCCCGGCCCGGCCGGGGGAATCCCTTCCCCGCTCGGCGGGGGGATCCCGCGGCCCCGTCTTTCCGCGGGGAGATAATGGCAGGCGGGGAGGGGGCGGCCGGCTGCAGCCCGGCTCCTTCCGCGGGGAAGTGAAAGTTGCGCGCGTGGGAGGCGGCGCTGAGCCCCGGGCCGCTGCTCCCTCCCCCCATCTCGCCGCGTGTCGGTGCTGCGCTAGGCCGGGACGCGGCAACAACAAACGGCCGCCGCGCGCGCGCCGGGCCCGGGATCCGGCGGCTGCTCCGCGCGCGGTGCGTGGCACGCGCCCGCCGCACTGTTGCTGTGTGTGTGCGTGCGTTGTGTGTGTGTGTGTACGTGTGTGTGCGTATGAGCGCGCCGAGCCTCCGGGCCGGCGCAGGGCCGCGTAGAGCTTCTTGTTCCCGGCACCCTCTCCCGGGCCGGTGTCAGAGCCGCCGCGCCGCCCATAGCCGCGCTCGCCCCGCCCTCCGCCGGCTGCCGGCCCGCCGCCTGACCCGGGTGGACGCGGCCCGGCCCCGGGAGCCCGCAGCGCTGCACCTGCTTCCGGGCGGGGCGGGGGAGAGGGGGTACGGAGCGGTGGTGGAGCGCTCGTCCGGCGGGACTCTTGTCCCCCGCTCCCTCTGGTTACGGTCCTCTCGCTGCCCCCCCCAACCCTCCCTCCTCGTTCGTTCTCTTTTTCTTTTCTGTCGATGCGATGACCGGCGGCAGTCGAGGAGCTGTCGTTAGTGCAGGAGGGGTCGTCCCTAAGTTGGTGTCAGCGCTGTCGGAACAATGGGCGGAAAAGTGCTCAGCGCCTCTGGGCGCGGGGCTCCGTGTCCCGGAGCCGCTCGGCTCCGTCCCACCTGCGGGGCTCTCCCTTTTTTGTCTGCACAACAGACGCGCAGACTAATGAGATTAAATCAGAAATGCTTCTCGTTTGCAGCATACGAAATTAGAGCACACCTAGATCTTTTTCATGCTTAGACTTGTTTTTCTTACTCAAATGCACCTCGCCGAGTACAGCCGGGCCGGGGCCAGGCTGGGTAACCGCCTGGCGCTTGCGGGGATGGCTGCGCGGCTGCGGCGGCCCCGTGTGTCCGAAACTGCCCTTCTGGTTACCTGCATGGCCGTCACGTAATCGGGTGGCTCCCGTGCGTTTGTTGGCACTGCTCTTGAATACGTTTCTGGTGTATTTATAGTTTAGAGTAAATTTTAGCATGAAAGGTATCTTTCAGCTTTGGCACAGTGTGGTGAATGTTTAATGTGGAACCAATTCCTATATTTAACCTACGTATGAATGAAGGGATAAATTTAAACTTGTTCACACAGGCTATCCCTAGCGGTGCTAGTGCGTGGCTTGACCAGAGGTCGGGGCTGGGATAATGGTGTTTGGGAAAGTACTTCAGCCTTTCCTGTAGAAATCTTTTGCTTTTTTTTTTATAATTATTTTTCTGCATTGGATAAAATGGATGCTTTGCAGCAACAAGCAGAGTACTTTTTACATGGTATGTTGTTGTACTGTGGCTGGGTGTGTTCAGACGAAGGTGAGTTGGTGGTGATATGATCCAGGGAACACCGGCAAGCTCTGTAGGTGCCCACCCTCTCTTGGACCACAGATCTCTCTACAAAGCAGTGCCTCAGGTAGCTGCTGTGAGATGAGAATATTGCCCTCTTGCCAAACAACAGCAGTTAGGGTAATGGCAATATGCAGGGACCACTTCTTGAAAATGGTGCTAGTTGTTTCATGAAAGAAAGCTGTTGCCTGAATTAATCTTTCCTGAATCTACTTTTGTGATAATAACTTGAATTTTTTGAAGGGAGAGTGTAAAAGAAAAAGAATCTGACTATCTCACATAGGCTGCATTGATAAATGGGGTAACCTGAATTTACCTCATGTATATGAGCACTTAGTTACCTACTACGAACTGATAATTGTTTTGTTGTTTTTTTTTTTTTTTTTTTTTTTTTGAACAAATTTAGGGCACTGAAGAGTTATTTCTATGCTCGCAACAGCACCAGTAGAGATGAGTACAAATCATACGTAGCATTATTCTTTCCTGTGTAAGAAATCCTTATGCTAATGCAAGCAGGATTTGGCAAGACTGCTGTTCTGTAAAGTGACCTTCCTGTTAAGAATCCATTTCCTTTTTCATGAGAAATACCATCACACAATTTTGCAATCCTTTAGAAGAAGGTGAGATGGCGATGTTCAGTTGTATTTATCAAGAGCAGCAGGCTTAGGGAGCTGATGTTCTTAATGCTTCCTTCTAGTCCCTGCCATGAGGTCGGTATGGGGGGGAATCAGCCAAAGAGTCTCAGGAGTGGTGGTAGGAAAAACAAGTTAGGAGTGTGGGGGGGTGTGCAGTGAGATGCTGTTGCTGGTCTTGGCACTTTGTGAACAGCTAATTGAGATGTGCAGTGAGAACTACTGGCAGAGTATGGCAAGTCTTGCTTGTGAAGACAGTCTGAAAGGTAGGAACTCTTTGTTATTTTTTTCTTTTCTTTGTTTGAAGAGGCAGTTGACCTTAAGAGAAAATTCAATGGAGCTGAGAAAAACGGAGTAGTACAGAGACCAATGGTAGGAATGTGGTGAGTGAAGGGAGTTCTGCATCTTTAGAACTTACTGAAAAAAGCTTTAATAGGTTGGCCTGTGGGACACCTGGTGAAAGTCAAAAGGAGGTCTGTGTAAAAGGCTTCTTAGAGTATACCTAGCTTAATTAGATGGGTTTTTCTGTTTTGTTGAAGAAAAAGTCCTCAATTTGAAATATATTAATGTGTGATTAATCTGTCAACATTGGGGAATAGATGTCTTTTTAGTTGTTATGATTTTTTTTTTTTTTTTGTACACTACTACGCAGCACGTACTATTGACCACTTGTGGAAACAGGTTGAGTACATAAGCACTTCTGTGATGCTGGATGGGAGAGTTTGTCTGTGAATATGCTGGTAACATGGACTACATAGATTATATGTTAGATGTGGATAAGGGCTTCAGTATTAGAAATAATCTTGTTCACGGATCAGCCATGCCATATAATTTTTCTGCTCTTTCCTCTCTCTTAAATCTCCCTTAGCATAAGTTTCTCCTGTTCTACATTCTCCATTGTATAATTCTTCTGTTTAAAAAACAAACAGAACAAACAAACAAACAAAAAAACAACCCACAAAACTTGTTCTCTTCTGACTTGTTTTTAATATATGTTAAAAATGAATGAAAATTGTTTGAAACAAGCATGTGCTTGAAGTACTAAAAATACTGCAGAGCTTAGACTCAATAATGATGACACTTGGTTAGCTAAGGCAAGAGCCATCTCTTACTGCTGTGCTTGATTGGTTCTTTTATTTTAATATCCATTGCAAGCGCAGTCAACACAGAAACTCCAAGTAGTTTACTTCCAGAATTATTTCTTTCCACTAATAAACTGCCTTCTGTCCAGTACTCACAAAGCAGTGTGGAACTACCAAATTCCAAATGGTTTGCTGCTTAGCTTACCTTGCATGGAGGACCGATTCTGTCACGTCAGTGCAAACAGGTGTCCAGCTGAGAGTCAGTGTGAATTACTGTACCCACAGCTGGGTTCTCCTGGTGCAGCACCTTGATCTGATCAGGAAGCACCCGGGTGAGCTCAGTGTGTTGCCATCTGTGGGCTTCCTCCTAAACCCTGCCAAGGGTTGTGCAGGCCCTGAAACAGCGCAAAAGTCCCGAAATTGTAATACCCCTGATAAGGGTGTATTTAAGACTATGAGCAGCAGATGCACTTGCTGTGTGTGTTGAAATTGAATGTCGAATATGGCTGAGTGCCCTGCTGCTTTTTGCGGGCAGAGCAAGTACAGCACTGCTTGGTACCAATTGCTTGCTTGGTGGCTGTTGTGTATGATCTCTGTGAATCCTCTCATGTTGGCTGGAGTGTATTGCAGAGGCGGGGAGAGCAGTGCCACCAATAAAACCTGCTGTTGTGATTGTTCTCTCTTCTCTCAAACTGAGTTGGTGAGATCATTAAAACATTGCAATAAAACTGTGTTAACAGACTAAGCCACAGATGGTATTGATGTGTGATGTGTAATGACTGGCTACCAACAAATAATGCCTTCAAAACTAAAACCCATTTATTTGATATGGTTGTTTTTTTTTTCCTTTGTAACTTTTTGGGGCAAAAATCCATACAAAACAGAAGAGGAAATGAGCTACAGTGAAGCTAGGTACACAGAGCATTGTATGTGAATGAAAAAAGGTTTTCCTCCAATATGTCTCAATTCAAGTAATCTTAGAATTTTGCACTTGTAATAATCAGGGGTTTAAAAAAAAAAAAAGTTTCCCCCCAGAAGTTCAATACTGCAGCTTTAAATAGCTGGAGCACCTAGTGTCCCCACACAGGGAACAGCAGCAGCCCTTCAAGGGATACTGCCTGCTTCAGCTTCTGCTCTTTCTTTGGTCATTATTGAAACATATATTCTGATCTGTTTCTAAATAACTCTTGGTAATTATCAAGAACCTCTTTGTTAAGTGAGGCAGAAGTGTATGTGGAGAGAGATGATGGAGACTTTGGGGGTTGGACTCGATGATCTCTGGAGGTCCCTTCCAACCCCTTACAATTCTATGATTCTGTGTAAATGTTTATCCAGTGCAGTCAGTAAGGCTAATTAAAATTGCTGTGTTTCTCGCACAGAAGTAGTGAAATGTAGGCAGGAACAGACCTAGATGAATGATGTGTTGTGTATTCCATCACCCTTTTTTTTTTTTAAAAAAAAAAAAAAAAATAATCAATTTAAAGATACCTATTAAGTCTAAACTGATCTTTAAAAAGTCTTACTGTTTAGAGCTTTAGCAATAATAGTTCATATTTTGCTCATACCCAGTTGGATTCAATATGGTTGACTGAAGAAAAGGAATATTCTTTCTGTTCCATACACAGTATGGCCAACAGCCATCTGTTCTTCATATAGTTGAGAATAATTTATCTCCTCTCTCTGTCTTTCTTTGTTCTCCATTTTTTGTTTAGAGGAAGCAAAAACCAAATTGTCAGTTATTTCAGGCCTTAGATTGTGTATTATCAAATATACTGAGCAGGCAGAAGAAATGTTTAAAAAAAAAAAAAGTATAATTTGTGTTATATGAATAACATCCCACATCTTTTCCTCTTCTTTTCTAATTCTCCTGTTGTCACAGCTGATATTCTTCCTCAAGTATCCTTTTCTCGCTCAGAGGAATCCTCTGCTCTTACAGAAAGGATTATCTGAGCCAGGACCCTCCATTGTCCTTAATCTGGAGTTTCCATTTCATTTTCAATGTGTTGTTGTTGCATCTGTCCAGCTGCAGTGAATATCATCATCAGTGTGGCTGATGCATGTTTGTCAGTGTAAGTTAGTGGGGAGCCTGCAACAAAGAACTTCAAGCGAGAGCTGTGCAGTTCTGTAACCCTGTTATGAGAATGATCTGAACAGTCCTATCACTTAAAACAAAAACAAAAACAAAAAAAAAAAAAAAAAAAAAAAAACAGCAGCACTACACCCTGTAATTTTTTTTGAAGGAATGAACTTCAGTGTGGCTATCTCAAGTGCTGTGGAGTGCTCTGAAAGTGTTGTGTGTGTGCTTTGAAATAGCTCTGTTAAGCTAACACAAGGAAACAAACAGAATTTTTCACGTTGTATGTTGCACTCTTATAAATACTGATCTGTAAAGAGTTGTAAAAGAAGGCAAATCAAAATAATCATCAGAACTGGAACGCACTGAGAAGATGCTCTGCTGTCATACCACTGATGCACATGGTATTCTAACAGGGTTTTGTGAATAGCTCTGCCAGCTATGTGATCTCAAAAGTGTTTTAACAAATCACATTTTTTTTTTTTTTTATACCTGTCAAAAATTGAAAAGCTCTTCTTTCAGAAAATGAAAGCTTTTGTTTCTTGGTCCCAGTGTAATAACCAGTAAGTAAACAATAATAGCACTGCATTTTTGGCATTAGTTGGAAGTACAGGGAAGGAAGAGAATCAGTATTTGCTAATGGAACAGGAGGAGAGAAGGATCTGTGAAAAAATAGTGTGGTGGTTTCTCTAAGAGCAGTGCAAACAGTGAAGGAATAAAAACTATTTAGAGAAGTACTAGACATTGTTTTTTTCTTTTTTTTTAACCTCTCACATGTTTTCATATGTGAGCTAAGGCACTCCAAATCTGAAACATACTCAAGTTTCAGCATGTTTCTGTGATCTTAAGGTTGCTCTCTCTGCACAATTTTAGACCCTCCTCCTGCTAGTTTTTGTGGAAATACAGGAGATGCAATGAGAACATGACACGCTAAACCCACTGTGATTATTCTTGTGCATAAGGCCGCTTACATGTGAAATTTGCTTGTAAATAATAAATAAATAAAATGTCATCTGTAGTGAGAGGGAATCTTGTTTTTACAATAACAATTTATGAAGCCAAGGCTTAAGAAGTGATAAATATAAACCTTGATGGTGTTTGCAACCGGCATAGATGTAGAACTGTTTTTGAACTTGAGACTTACAACAGAAATTGCTGCTTTATAAACTGGGATCAAATTGAAACTGTTGGAAGATAACAATTTTCTCTTTCTCTTTCTGACTTCCTTTCTTTTCAGTGATTTTTTTGAGCGCACAATTCTGTGTAACAGCCTTGTATGGAGCTGTGCAGTCACAGGTAAACCAGGACTCACATATCAGGAAGCACTGGAATCGGAGAAGAAAGCCAGGCACAATCTTCAAAGTTTTCCAGAGGCGCTCATCATTCCAGTTCTCTACTTGGCCACCCTTACCCATCGCTCACGACTTCATGAGATCTGTGATGAAATCTTCGCCTATGTCAAGGATCGGTATTTTGTTGGTGAAACAGTGGAAATGATTAGAAGTAATGGTGAAAGGTAAGTCTACTTAAAATAACACGTTTCTTTTTTAGTCTGCGGGCTTTTTCTTTGTGTGCTTCTTTTAAGCCAAAAATCAGAATAATAAATTCTGTCAAACTCACCGGAAGTCAGATGATGCTTAAGCTAGCAATACTGTTACTGCTTCTAATTATGTTGGAGTAGGATTGCGTTTCTGGGCTTAGTATCTCATTCTTTAGCTTAGAAACAGCTCTCAAGGCAGGACAGTTCTCTCCGGTCTTGATGCAGAAGACTTTCAGTTCCAGTGGTGGGTTTGCAGGAAAGTTGTAGTCCCTTGGCACACCTGTGTGAGGAAGGTAGTGTGCTTGTAGAATGAGACCTAATTAGAAACTAGGAGAAACCGTGAGTTAAAAATGGTATGAAATTGTTGAAGAAATCATACAGGACACAGTCAATTGAATGATATTTTGTATACTGAAGTAAAGAAAGCTTAAAGAATCAATTAGAACTGGATTTTCATTTTCCAAGTAGTCACTAAAATTGTAATTGTATTCTCAGGTAATGAATTGTGAAATATCTGTAATAGGTGATTATCTGTGATTTGCTTTTCTGTTCTGTCAGGAGAAAGGTGCAAGCTTACACTGCAGAGCAATGAGGCGCACCCTATGGGCTTCATAACATTGTGTATGTTGGGTGGTAGGAATAGGGTGGTTCGACATAGTCATCAGATAACCCATGCAGAATAAAAGCATATTTTCTTAGCATCTCATCCAGACCTTGTTAAAAGGGAATATCTGTTCATGTGCTGCAGGAGACAACTTGCAAGGAACCTTTTGTGGATGTGTATTTTATGTGGACCTGTGCTTAATAAAAAGTAGGGAAGTCATGGAAAGCTTTTGTTCTTTTCAGCAAGCGAAGTCTCAGTCTGCAAAGCCTGCACAAGAATTTTGGTAGAGCTGCTGTTCTGTGCATGGAAAATATATATCCAAAGCTTGTTTCTGTTTTTGCCATCTGGTCTAGTGAGTAGACCTACATCATCTTTAGTGTCGGAGTAATCTTGCTTAGGAAATACATTTTTAGTCTTTATTCTCTTTTTTCTTTTTTTTTTTTTTTTCTCCCCTTTCTAATCAGGAACCTGAATATTATGAATTGTAACTGTGATTTACCTGTTCATTTTCATTTGCCAAATGAAATGTGTTTGTTTTCAATCTTTGAACATACTGACAGTTTCCAAATTGTTATCTCAACAAATGCTTTAGAAAATCAACTTCCTTTTTTTTCCCCAGGAGCAGCTTTCCCATCTTTCTGTTGCTTTTCTAAACTCTTCACTAAAATATTTATGTGTATCTTAGCTTTTCAAAGCTGAAATGGAAAGTAGTCTTGTATGAAGAAATGAGAAAGATTTGTATGTATGACATCTTTTGAAATTCAGAATCCAATTCAGTTTCATTTGTACAACATCATAAACCCATTTTTAAGTTTTCCCAAAGGAAATGGTTTCTGCTTACCTTGTGGGCTGAATTCTGCTCAGGTAAAGGTGTGATGTGTTTCTATCTCATAAAGATAGCTTTTTTTTTTTTTTTTTTTTTTTTTTTTTTTTTTTAAAAAAAAAAAACTAGCCTTTGATTCAGTCTTGCATCTTTCCATAATTTTGAATAAGCAGTATATTCAATAATTTATATTTATGTTCCAGTTTCACAAGAAAATTTATTAATAATACCTAAGCTAAATTTCTTAAGCCTTTGGGGTGGGTTAGACAATCATTCAAAATTTATTTCCATCTTTACCTAAACTGCTAAAGAATTTATATTTTAAACTGCTTGAGTATAGTTTGTTAAAATGAAGCATATAGAGTTCTCCATAGCTAACTGTATGCCACTGATATTCTGGGCAAATGTATAACAGGGAGCTGCTTCATGTCTTCACTAAGTTTAGGAAACATGTAAATTAAACGTTTCTGTAATGGCATTTTTAGGCTTAGAATAATTAAATAATATAAATCGAAGAGGTGGTTTGTAGTTATTCTGCTGTGCCATTGAGAGTTGACTTCGACTTATATTTTGAAGTACTGCATTGAGGATTATGCACACTAACTCATGTTACTTGTTAATAATACTGCTGTTCAACAAAGTGATTTGTGTGTTTGCCATGTGGAGCTACGTTTTTGATGGTCTGTTTTAGCAAAAATGTTCCCTGTCAGTCTCTAGTGATGTAGGATCTCATGAGACCAACGGAATTAGGCAGATCATGAAACCTTATTTGTGTAGGGTTGCTGTGAATTGCATTAATATATGAAGCTTTCTGCACATGGAACATCAGCTGGATTGTTTTATTATCTGGGCTCCCTGCATCTTTTAATGTGAAGCCTACACTACAAAGCTGGGTAAATAAAGGTTATTTAAGTAATTTAAGCATTGATGTAATTCGTAACTTTGTGCATGCAGTTGTTTGTAGGAGAGATTACTTTGATGCACTTTCCTATATTTTCAGTGAAGTAAGTGGAAGAGAATGTAAACACTGGAAAAGTTAATGTTTTGTCTTAAATAATATGCTTTTATCTTGAGTGTAAGAAGAATTCTGTAACACTGGTGAGGAACGGACAGG
Organism: Tympanuchus pallidicinctus; assembly: GCF_026119805.1. Classification (NCBI taxonomy): domain Eukaryota; kingdom Metazoa; phylum Chordata; class Aves; order Galliformes; family Phasianidae; genus Tympanuchus; species Tympanuchus pallidicinctus. The sequence goes on along the minus strand of NW_026294747.1, from coordinate 35,216,277 downwards.
TCATCTGGAAGGGTAAGAATGGCCGTGCTTTGTCCAGAGGCTTGGCAAAAGACTTCTGAGACTGAGAATTCCTGTACTGTACCTGTGCTTTCTGGTTATTACACAATGTCGTGTCTCAGTGATTTTTCCTGGTCTTATTATGTGCCTGTTGTGCTCTTATTGTTTCTAGCAGATCATTGCACTGCTCAGTTTTGAATTTTTGGCTTCCACTTTGTTGCTGAGGTCTGGTAGGAGGAGCTCAAACAGTTTGGGAGTTATTGTCCTTCCTGTTACTTTGGTATGTCTAGTGCAGTAACAGTCATTATTGGCCAGAATGAGAATTTGCAGAGAAGTCTCCAATCCTGGCTTGGTCAGGCAGTCTGTGAAAATGATGCACGCAATTTGGTAGTCTAGTAGAAGCAGCAAAGAGATAATTGTGTTTGCACTTTAACTCTTTCAGATGATATAGAGTTTAAAAATAGCTAGCCTGCCTTTGTTTGTGTTCCGCTTTTCAGGCTAAACTTGGGCTGACCTTCCTCCAAAGTGGCAGCTGTGCCATGCTTTTAAAAAGGGAGGTGCTCAGATTAATACTTAAAGAACTGTAAGAGCTCTGTGTGTTTTTGTAGTGCTGCTTGCATAAAAGACGCAATCACTTTTTTTTTGAAACATCCCTTAGAAACTCTTATTATATAGACTAGAAACTTTAATTTTCAATTAAGTATAAACTTTTGTTGCTAAGGCATTGAGAACAGCTGTCAATAAATACTGTTACTTAGAATGTCAAATTACTGTTTATGGAAAGCTATTTATTGATAAAGGCATAGAAACTTTTTCTAGATTTTGTTACAGGGGAGAATGAGAGTAATATTTCATGTTATCGATCATCACTTAAGATGTTAAATAAGCAGCTAATGCTTTATCTCATACGTTATTGCAGCACTGGAATCACTATATTTGTGCTTCAGAATGTGTAGTTTAAGACCTGTGTGTACTAATCTGTCTTTCTGCAAAGAATGGCATATCTTGCAGGTTTTTATCTTGCTGTCTTAGTCCTGTGCTGCATTATTATTATTTAAAACTTGCTGAAGTGCTTTACAAAATCTTAAAATCTGAATTCAGTTATCTGTGGTGTTGGAAGCCTTACCTGAAACACCCATGAATGCCTGAATAGGCTGAATAACAACCAAATAAGAGCTAATACAATGTGATTAACTCAACAGCAGGACCTATGACTTTTAACTTGAGTTTAGCAGAGCTGCCTTTAAAAAAAATAAATAAATAAATAAAAGGAAACTAGCATGTATAAACAACCAGTTGTGATTTATCAGTATTCTGAGATTGGATGCTATTAAAAGAAATAACATCTGCCTTTATTTGGGTAACTGAGTGAGCAGTGTGATAATTAATTAATCTGTAAGCTTGCAGTCTGGCTTGAGCAATAAAAAGATCAGAGGTTTTATGTTGGACAACTTTACCAGCTCTTTGATTTCCTCTCCCACTCTTAATAAAGAGCTTGTGAGGTGTTACCTTCCTATCCTCACTGATGTTAAGGCACTTCTGATTGTAGTCCAGTGGTTAGTATGGGGCATAATAAAAAAAAGTAGTCAGCTGGCAAAGTGAACTAGGTTTCTAAAATGTAGGGAATAAGAAAGAAGAAAGCATATAGAAATGGCAGATACAAAAAGGAAATATACTTTTCATTTAATTTGACCACTAGATGACACCACTGCGAAAGAATACTTGCCTGATATCTGTAAGCAAGCAATACCAGAATGCTTGAAGAGAATGTAGTGTTTGTAAAAATGAAACCAACTTACAGAAGCAGTAGGTAGTGTTCTCTGTGAGGATGATTGCTTCATCTGAGATACAGGTTAACATCCTTTCTGTGCTCTGAACGATCTAATGTTGACCACTGCCAAGCTGTGTAAAATGTAGATAATCATGGAATAACATTGTCTGGAAACAAAACTTCTTTAACTCACCAATTGTTCTGCTGATGTCCTAATGTTTTAGGACTGTTCATAGTGGACTAATCACTGCTTTAGGTCAATTAGGAACTTCTGTTTTCTTCTCTAAGTCATAACAGCAACACATGGGAGCATGTTGCTACCATTACAATGCCTGACTGATAATGGCGTTGGGGTGGGAGAAAATATCCTTACCAGAGTTAAGATTATAGCTAGCTTTCTAACTTCATTGTTTGACCTGCCAACCAGGTTATACTTGATAATATGTGTAACTGACTGCTGAGAACTAGGGCAAGTTAATACAACTCACCAAAATGTTACCCCTTTGTTTGGGGTTTTCCTAAATTTAGGAAAATTATTTAAAACTTTCCAGTAATCCAAGATAAGTACTGTACTTGTCCAGCTATCTTCAATAGGTGTATGGTTTCCATGGAACAGACTCATAACATTCTGGAGTTTGTGTGCCTAGATTGTTTGATTTGGAAGGTTTGGCTACTGAGATCCCCTAGCTACCCCAGGAATTACATTGTCTAAGGGTTTCCAAGTGGGGGGAAACCTTAACTACTTCTCATTCATTTCCTGCTCTGACTCTGGCCAGTATTTGTGTCTTCTGCATGCTCTGGTTCTCTTCAGATCCTTCAGTGAGCCACCTGAAATAGCTGATAGGACAGAAACTTAGCCAGCTCTTACGTTGTGTTAGTTTTTGGCAGATAAGTGAATTCAATTTAATGGCAATTAGTAAGTCATACTGAGTGCCAAAGCTATGAAAAGCAAGCACCACTGTAGGCATGTAGCTGGAAGGAGGGAAGTAAGGGAAGATTTTTTTTCCTCTTCTGGCAGTGTCAAACTGTTAAATCATCTGCATCTCTCAGAACAGCGCCCCAAGGCTGCAGGTGCAATTTGCTTTTGTGCATCTTCAGCCAGCCACATCTTTACCATTCTCCTGGGAAGGTTTTCTGCTAGTTGTGCCAAACTGATCTTCAGAGTGCAGCCCAGATTATTCTTCATAGAGAATGATAGATATGGAGCTTCTAAAGCAACTGTATTGCGTATGTGTATCTTGCCTATTGTGCGTCCTCAGGCACGTAAGGTCTACTTCAGAACATCTTGACTCCAGAGGAGTTTGTGTTATATTTTTGCAATTTTATATAGCTTTGTAACGCTGTGCCTTTAAGTGTATGCTTAAACTTGAATTGTTTTGTAACAAGCACTTACTAGCTCTGTATGTATACAGTAAGTTCATACAGCATGGAAGTGTAAAGGTTACTGATGTTGGTTGTGTTCTTTTGCTTGCGCAGCTGTCCAACCCCACCTGAAGTTCACGGAAATCAGTAGGAAATCTCTCTTGCTGATTAGGAAGAAGGAAAAAAAGGCAACAAAAAAAAAACAACCCACAACCAAAACTGAGATATGTGCTGGTATTTGAAAACCAGTATTTTTTAGAATTGGTGATCCCTACTCTTGCTTTGTGTTTAAAACTCTTGGGCTACTGTGGAGGTGGTGCTGGCTCTTGCAAAGAATTTAGTCTTAAAGGCAAAGTGCTTCTTGAACCTTTCCCATAACATCTATTTAGCCCAGCTGAAGAGGCCTCAGATCTTGGTTTCTGGGACTAGCATAAAGGTCAGCCTTACGGACAGGCCAGAGAAGTTTCATGCTGTTGTTAGCAGTCTGTAATGTAGAAAAAGTTATGCAGAACTGTTAGAGGATGGGATGGTCATTTTCCAGGTTTTCTAGCTCTGGGCTGTCAGTTTCTGAGCTGGAGTTGTTGAGACTTCTGTAAAGACATGCGATGGTTATTCTGTTATTCTCAGTTTATCTGAGACTATGCTCTGAATATGTTTGGGATTCACTTAGTGCGGGAAACAAACTTTTTTGCAGTATTCACTGTTATTTCAAGGAAAGCTGTTCTTGACTTAGAGAGGTGTGTGTTCTCCCAGTAATACTATTTTTTTTTTCTCTCTCTCAAATACATTGGAATTAGCATAAGACTGATCTAAAGATTGTTGTGTAGCAATAAATGAGTTAAGACTGGTTGTGTTGAAAAGTAGGCTAGAGGTCAGAGAAAGATTTTTACTTAGAATAACATGAGGCACTGGAATAACTGTAGGAATACATGACAAGCTCTTAACGTGATGAATTTGTGAATGGTCTTAGATAAGTGCTTGTGTGTGATGGTGGGTAGCTCAATTTGTTACCAGCTTGTTGTGCCTCGGTGGCTGGAGGTTATCATCATGGAGTTTTTATAAATGGGACTACTGAACTAAGTAAATCACACCATTTCTGTGATTTTTTTATTTTTTTTTTTTAATAATTTCTTTTTTTCTTGTGCATGTTTTTCTGTAAGAGGAATCCTAATCTGATCAGTTTGACTTCAACATAAGCTGACTAAAGATCTTACGGTATCCTTTTTAGAAAGTATTTAAACTGGTGTTCTTTATTTGGATGTCCTGATTCAGCTTTTAGCTCTGTTCTTTTATGTGACTTATGATGTAAAATAAAAATTCCTTGAGTTCATTTTTTACAATTCTTAACTTCTAGAGAAGAAGCAGACCTTCATTCTCACTGAAAGCTGAGTGTCTGCCCAAGGAATTTGCTCAAACTAGCCATGTCTTGACTGTAACAAGGCTAATAAGAAGTCTTCATTCATAGGTTATTAATTCTTTAGTGCTGGAAGGAACAATTGCATCATTTTCTTTAATCTCTTGTCTATTATAAGCAATGAAATGTAATGGCTGTTATTGAGCCAGGTACAGCGTGTTTCAGTTGGTTTATTTCCTAAAGGTTTTAGATAGTGATTTGAATGAAGGTATAGAGAATGCAGAATCATTTGCTTTTTATGTTTGCTTATTCCACTAGTCATTCTTCTTGGTTAAGAATAACAATGGTAATGAAAAGCAGCTTATTGAGGATTTTGCTACTTACTGGATAAAGCATACAGAATACATCATTTCTGCACTTAGAGAAGGCGATGTGAAATTAGAGATGCATGAGCAGTTAATTTAAGTGTTGGTAAAATACTCGGTGGCTAAATAATCAGCCTCCTTTGTTCAAGAGGATCGATTCGTTTATGTTTCAGATTCTTTGTCCTCTCGTGGCACTGGGTAGGGTAGATTGTGATTCAGCTCTCATGTGGCTGTTTTACTGTGATTACAAATTCAGTGTGTATGCGCTCCCTCTAGTGGTCGTGAAGCTGAATAGTTTAGGCAGGCTTCAGTAGCCCTGTCTATCAACGTTCATTGATGCTTTTGATTATTTTCCACTGGAAATCCATTTAAACGCTATTAAATTGAGCGGAACTCTCTATGATATGCATTTAGTAACGTGGAAAGAAGTTCTGCTAAGTTCTTTTTTTATTAAAACTGGTAAATTTTTTGTATTAGAAAAAAAAACAGCCAGATAATGCACATCCTTCCATCCACTCATCTCCATATTATTAATATGAAGTGGGAGCCTGTGATATTTTGAATACTGGAAAAGCAAGGTCTTACAGCAACGGCGTATCTGATGTACTTGGCTGCTCTCAGGATTGAGCTGGTGCTGGGCCAGCCCTTAATAAGCCCCCTTGGACCTGCGCTGAGGCTGTGAACAGCCACTAGGATCTGTCTCTGTTACGTAGTCGGGTGCTCTTGGTTCTTTACATGGAGTCTGTTTAGATTTGCACAGTTAATTAACTTGAGCTCTGCTCATCAGGAAAACGTGCCTTCCAGACCCAAACCAGCTAGCTGTGGAAACAGGGCCAGCTGTGTTTGAATGGCAGTGTGCCTGAGGTTAATAAGTCCAGTGGACTCAAGCTGGCTCTACATGAAGACAGCTCTGGTGTCCCCATGGATAATTAAGCATATTGATTGTCCTCTTTACTCTAGGAATACATGAGGATGTTAATAGATTATATTTATTTATTTATTTTGGTAACATGCCTTGTGGAGTGCATTGGAGAGCTTGCTCTCTGTTGGAGAGAGGTGTTGGAGAGGCTGCAGGCACTGACTGCTTTGCAGCTTCTAGCTAAACTCACAGGGATTTGTCAGTGCTCTGCCCCTCAGTTGTGTGATTTTTTTTTTTGTTGGTTTGTTTGTTTGTTTTTGTTTTTTTGCTATTCTGTGCCTCGTCCCCGTTTCCTGCTTGCGGAGTTTTTATATCATGCTCAGGTTCAAAAAGAGGTGACTGTTTGAAGAAATATTTTGGTTTTGTTTGAAGAAATATTTGGACATTGTTTTCTTTTTGCCAGTGTTCAGTTCAATTTGGATAAGGAATACTTCAAATTTGGCTGCCACAGACTTTTTTTCAGTTTATCTTAGTTTGTTTCTTAATTTAGGCATAATGCCAGGCTAATTCAAGCCCTGTGCTTCATATATTTTCTGTCATACTCATTTCAAGTGGTAGTGTTTGGTGCCTAGAAGAAGAGAATCATTGTTTGTGTCCTCCCCCACTCCTTTGGGCTTTTAATGGTAGTACATGACAGCATCCATTGACTGTGATAGTTAATTTTTGTGAAGCAGACAGGACTTCAGGAGATCAAACTACAAAATATGAACAAGGGAATTCCAGGAAAGGGTGAAAGCTAGCAGTTAAGAATCAGCTGTGATAGTTATCCACTGTTAAGTGTACATGAATTGTAGTTTTTGATATGTAATTAATTGTCTTTTTTTATAACTAGCATTCAGGATGCTAGTTACAAAGGGGTAGACTTGTTTTGTCAATTGTGTGCATGCCAGATGGAGCCTTAATATGTGTCAGCAGATAAATGGGCCATTATTAAGATTAGATGCATAATGATCATTTCAGCCTTGTTTATTTAGGTCATGAACAACGGTACAAAATGATCTCTTTAAGTTTAAAAAAAAAAAAAAAAAAAAACCAAAAAAACCAACAAACTTTGGAATTGAGAATCTTGCTTTCCTTAGATTATTCTGAAAATAAGCATAACAGATTTGTTTGATGGACTGTTTTCAAGCAACATATTGTTAACTTTCAGTATTTTTTTTTTTTTCCAAACTTTAAACTTACTTGAGTAAACTTAACATTGAAACTAATTCTACCAGTGACTTGAGAGTTGTTCTGATTAGTGAAGCTGATGTTGTGTAAGCTAATGAGTTTATTCATTTCTTAGAACTCGAGAAATGAATGTTTTACTTAGTATTTCAGTGCAAGGCTCTTAGGTATTTACTTATCCTGTAGACAATATAATGTTGTTACGTGAGTGTTCTTAAAATGACAGCTGATACTTTCTGTGTTAGAGAAAGTCTTTAACAGTGATAAATGTCTGTGTTTTATTTCAGGTTGCAATGTCAGATTTTGGAAGTCATTCCTCCAGCACATCACAACGGAATGGCAAATGGCCATGTCAGCAGTGCTGATGGAGAAACCATTGTCATCAGTGATAGTGATGATTCAGAAACGCACAGTAGTTCTGCACAAAATGGGTAAATGATACTTATACAGGATAAGGCATTCAGGGTGGGTGGAAAGGAGACTGAAACAAACATGGCAAGGTCTGATTGAAACAAATTACTCAATTTGTATGGATTGTGAGTATTCTGCCAGCTTGGGGGCGACAAGATGAATGTTCTCAGGTGCCTTACACTGTCATGATAGTTACACTATGTATAGTCAGCTAGGGAACTATGCGTGATGAGAATCTGAGTACCTACAGAGTGTGTGCTGTTTATCTCTTTGGAATGACAGTGTTTGTGTTGAAAGATCGTGGAGGAGCCTTGTGTGCCTGTCACTAGTCCTCTCTACAGAACCCGTACTGCTATATTCTAGAAAATGCATTTCCATTTTGCAGTCCTACAGTATGGTACTACTTAGCTTGCTTGCATTACTTTATCCCCAGATATTCCATAATAGGCCTCAGAACTGAGATTGCCATCTGATGAAAAGACATGATCTTACTGGAAGTCTGTGAAGAATCTTTACATAGTTTTAATGCGATTGTCCGAAATAGAAAAATTTGCAAAAATTTCTTCACTTTGTGTGTGTAAATATTATACCATTGTATGTCATGGATTTGATAATGTTTTAGATGCAGATAATCAGCATGTCATGTATTAAGGAATTATTAAGCCACTGCAGCATATATATAACTTTGAATAAGAGAGCTTCTGATCTATGATGGGCTGTTAAATTTGGATTGTCTCTTTATCAACTTGCAGCAGCATTTGCACGCTGCTTATTCTAGCACAGTGAAAGATTTCTTACAGCAAGCACAGTGCTGATGGAAGAAGAATGTTTGAAATAGGTCCCAGTCTAGCAACTTACAGGCTCTACGTGAACTCCTATTGACCTTGAGATATCATGTGGATGCAGAAGTTAATGTTACTGATGGCTGCATTAAGAATTCCATGTCCTGATGTTCCTTGAATAACTGAGGTGGAGCTCCTCGCTTGGCTGGGAGTAGAGCAGGATTATTATTTTTGTTTTTTAAATTATCTACTGCCCTTTGAAGGTAGCACCCAAGTTCTTTGCGAAGAAGTCCTACGTCTTTGAGAAAATTAAGGCATTTTGTGTTCCCCAAGGCATATGGAATTAATTTGGAAGGAGATTGTTCTTAGAGTAGTGCAAACACATGCAGACCTGGCAATAAGACTGTCTTAGACTCTCAGTCTTTGGTTCTCTTTAGCTGATTACTTATTTTTCGACTCTATATTATCAAAGTAATTTCTTCTGTTAGCAAGAGAAGTGTTGTAAGAAAATATGAATACACTTTGAAGCAGTGTTTTGTGGTATACTTAAACAAAATAAAAAAAAACACCAAACAAATCTGTTAAATGAACTGAAACTGTAAACCTCTTATGGCTTTAAATTGCCTGCTGAAAGTTTTGAGCTCGTCTTTTGTGATAGTTCTTTGATATTTTTTTAGTTGTCGGTATTCCATGTCATAACATATTGTAGAATTTGTGTAACAAATGTGGTAGCACTCTATTTTCCAAGTTTGCATATACCCTGAAACTATCATTTGTAAAATCTACTTCAAAATAAAGCAACGTTGTCAGATTTTCTGTATAAGTATCTAACATTTTTTTGTGCCTTTAGGGATGACTTAGTTTTAAGGTCTAATCCTTTAGAGACTGTATTTTGCTGTTTGTAGAGGTTATGGATACTACTAGCCTTGGGACTTGTGTTAAGCTGGTGCGTTCTGCCTCTGTCTGCAGATAAGTGTCCAGATTTTAGAGCCACCTTTCAGGCAAAGCTGCAGTGCCCCTAAACAATGGTGCAGCAGATGCTGGATGTGTTTGTGAGGGGGTGGAGCACACAGCACAGATTGATGGGCCATCTGCAAATATTTTTCCTAAAGAATCCATAAGGCTACAGAATCTTAACTGGAAATAGATGTCATTAGAGATCTCAACCTTTCTCTGACCCCACTTATGTTTGCTTGGGGCAGAAATAGCCAAGTATTCTGGTTTTTTGGTTTTTTTTTTGTTTTTTTTTTTTTTTTTTTTTTTTTTTGTTTTTTTTTTTTTTTAAAAAAAAAGGCAAAAAAGCTCTTGCTGGCTATTTTTGTTGCATTCTGTGGTAAAAGCTTAGGTTGTACAGGCAGTCCATCTGTGCTACCCTGTGTTGACTTTGTCGGGTGTTTGTCCTGTGAAATGAATCTAGCTTTTGTTAATTTCTGTATGTTTTTTTTTAATAAGACTTGATAATATACAACAGAAGTTAATGTTGCAGTTTCTATGCCAAAATAACTGGACAGTCATCCGTTATTTAAAGTTTTCTGTACATACTGGATGACTACTTCCTCTTCTGCACTAAGCAATAATACTTTAAATCAATTTACAAATGAGGAATTCAGGAACATGTTCTTTTCTTAGGATAATTATTGGAAACTCAGTACCTAAGCTGGAAACTTGGTGTGTTTGGAAGGTTAGACTGGGGCTCCTATGTGTGACCCACTGAAAGTGAGAGAGGGACTTATCAGACTAAAATGTAAAAGTTAGTGGTGCAAGAGTTAACCATTTGTTTATTCTTTAGATCCTGCTTTCTATTACAGACATTACTGTGGAGAATCTGTGCTTTTGGTATAATGTTATTGCTCAGTCTCTGCTTTTCAGTGTCAGCACAATATTTTCTTGTGTCCTTTCATTAACTTTAAGATGCTATTCTATCTCTACAACTGTCTGTCTTCTTTTTAAATACTTTGTAAGTCTTGCTTGTCCTGTGCCTACTGCAGTTACTGAGAATATTAAGAAGGATTTTTTTCTGAACGTTGGGCATATATCAATGCTTGTCTTCCTGTTTGTTCCCTTCCTTCACCACAAGAAAACCAGCATCTCCACGTCTTTTTTTTTTTTCCCTTTCCAAGCTTTGTTACTGGCTTTAATGCAAGCTTAAAACAAGTAGCAGAAAAGCTGGCAGAAGTGAATAGATCCAATTAGGTACTGATAGAAGTTATAGACTAAGTCTGGTTGGGGATTCTGAAGAGTTCTCCTGTATATGTATATAAACAAAGCATGTAGAATGTAAGACGGGTATTTTGTGATTGCTATTAACTATTTCTTAACCTTTTCTAGGAAGAAGAAAGCCATAATTGATCCTTCTTTGTTCAAGTACAAAGTCCAACCTGTTAAAAAAGAATTGTATGAATCTGTTATTGTTAAAGCATCTCAGCTCAGGTAAAATTAGTATATGAAAGTTAAAATTGTGCTTTACAACAGCTGTGTGGGGACTGTATCAGTCATAGTAAAGATGTTTTTGATAAAAAGTGGCATTTTATGATAGTGATTTAGAACTATTAATTAGCACTGGAGCAAGCAGCTGTTTCACAAGCTTTGTATATTGTTGATTCCAAGCTTTAATAGTTTTAATGCATAAACCATCCATTCAGATCTGTTTTTTCACTGGCACACAGATGAGACCTGCTATTACTAATAGTACCTATACCTACTGCTCTGACTGAGGTTGGTTGAAAGCAGTTTGAGAACTCTATTCTATTATGTTCCTGGCCTATTCACATTGTGAAATGTTTTTGTTGTAGCAGTCATTGTAATCTGACTGCCTTACTATTATAATAGAAGATTGTAAAGATTTTCTGTAAGTGTTTTAGATGGGCTTTTAAACCTCTCTACCCTGGATACTCTGGAAAAAGTTCCAGTGATTTAAAGACACTTTTCCAGCATGAATTTTGATTAGTTCTTTTTATAAGTTACTCCTGTGTAATAGGCAAGTCTTTTGGATTATTACTTAAATCAGGGCTAATTACACCGTATTTTTCCATTTGCTTAAGAATGTGCTCACCCTCAATACCATAAAGCTATTCCAACTAGATGTTTTCTATAACTCAGTAGCTCCTGGTTTGTTTTCTTTTCCATGAAGTAGTGCAAATTCTCTGGAATGTCGAGAAGATTTAGAGTGCATAATATCCCATAGTATGGAGGAGTTTAAATGGCTTGACAAAACAGCGTGAGAATTCACCCCCACACACTCGCATGCTTGTTGACTGGAGACTTCGATGCCTTACCTCTGTGTCTGAGAGATACAGCTTTAGTGCTGTCTCTATTTTAGTTTGTTTTTCACTCTCCTGAAGCAATGGTGTTTTCTTTTTATTTGGATATTTAAAATGTCACTGTGACAGAATGATATGTTTGTGAAAGACAATGGAGATGAATAGTCTGGGGAGTTGTCTATATCACAGAATCACACAGAATCACCCAGGTTGGAAGGGACCTCAAGGATCATGTAGTTCCAACCCCCCTGCCTAGCAGGGCCACCAAACATACACATTCAGATCAGGTTGCCCAGGACCCCGTCCAACCTGGCCTTGAACACGTCCAAGGACGGGGCATCCACAACCTCCCTGGGCAGCCCAGGGCCTAACTACTCTCCTTGTAAAGAACTTCCCCCTAACATCCAACCTAAATCTTCCCTCCCTCCTATATAGTAGAGGACATAACAGGATTTTCAAAGCAAAAATTACAGTTGCACAAAAATGTATACTTATACATAAAGATGCATAAATGTTAAATGTAGTTTATAATTAAGAAGATGGCAAAAAGCTTGATCGTGATCTGCTACGTGTGTTTTTGCACATATTGTCAGCTTCGTTTAAACAATAGTTAAAGTACACTAGTTGATAATACCACTTTTGTTTCTTAATACAGCCGGAGGAAACACCTATTTTCTCGTGATAGACTTAAACTTTTTCTGAAACAGCACTGTGAACCACATGAGGGAGTCATTAAAACTAAGGTAAAAAAAAAAAAAAGAAAGAATAGTTTGTGGAGTAGAATATTGACCTAATTCAATCTTTTCTCCTTTTCTATATTTCTCTACCATTACCAAGAGCTTGTTTTTCAACAATATCAACTTTGTTCTTTTATAAACATAGTGTTGGATTCTTATTAGACTGGACTCTTTATTCTTCACTTTATATTACAGCTTGGAATCTGAACTCCTTTTTCAGATTACTTTTAAAAAGGAGTATTTTTTTTATTATTATTATTATTTTATTATTTTTATCATTTTTATTATTTTATTATTTATTTTTATTTAAAAGGTTGTTTTATTACATTTTGCACTTTGTGTATTGAGAGGAATCTTCATACAGTGATGTAACTTCTCATCCTGTATAGCAAAGCCTTGATGGATGAGAGCCTCAGTGGCATCCTCTGGCAGTTGTGAAAAATTAATAAAAGCAACTAATTTTCTAAATGGATTTGTAACTTTAACATCAATCTCTTAAATAAATGGAAGTGTAGGAAAATAATGCTGACAGGGGTGTAGGAGGGATTTTCTTTGAAGTGTCTCCTTTGTCTCTTCAGCAGTATCCATTGATAAGAGTAGATGTCTGGCCTCACCAGGTTGAGAAGGCAGACTTGAAACTTTGACAAGCCAATTTTTTTTTTTTTCTCCTCTAATTTACTAAGAATCATGTAATTCCATACCATGCTTACATGGTTCCCAACTTTCTCTGTCAAAAGTGACTCTAAACAAATTCTGATAAGTTGCTGGAAATCCTGTGTCCTGCTCTGTTTCCTGAAAAGTATTTAAGTATTACCAAATGAGGCCAAATTATGTCTTCAGATGTGTGCTGCCTAAGTAATCTGCTAAATTAACTCTGCATTTATAGTGCAGCAGAGTTTTATTTCTTACAATAAGCTAACCAATTGTGACTCTGTATTTACAGTCTGTCTGAGGGAATGATTCATTAATTTACATCTGTTTATGAGAAGGTAGGAGTCTCATGTTGAATATGTTTTCATCTTTCTTTTTAAGGCAACGTCAATTGCAAAATATAATCTAGCAGAACAAAATTTCTCCTACTTTTTTCCTGATGACCCACCCACATTTGTCTTCAGTCCTGCAAGCAGACGACGAGGGAGACCTCCAAAGAGGGCATCCATTAGTCATGTAAGTAATGACAGTGTTTTTAACTCTTTGAACTTCCAGAGCAGTTGGAGTTCAATTTGGTGTGTTTTTTTTTGTTGGTTTTGTTTTCTTTGGGAATGATTTGGGAAACGTAATGTAATCACTATTGAAATAGGTTGTTTATATTTAAATATGAGATTTAATCTCTTTTATCAGCTTATCTCCTCGTCTTTCTTATCTCTATACTCCCAGCAAGATCCTAAGTTTTCAGTATGTTGTTAAGTCATGTATTTTTCTGGAAATTGTTAAAAAAAAATAAGCTAAAAAATTCTTAATTCTGGCTCTCAGTTGCAGTTATGTCTGTTACCTGTATTTAAACACAGCAAAAGTTTAGTGCTCTAAGCTTGGTTATTTAAAAAGATCTGGAAGAACTTCAACAAGTTGGCAGAATCTCTGAGTAGTCCATATGTTTGAAAAACTGTTACAGGCCATTTTGCATGTTTCAGAAGACTGTTACAAAAACAACAGTATCTGTTGCAGATTATTTCACTGCTGATGTTATCTTCTTTCTTTCAACCCCCCCACCCGTCAATTCTCTTTCAGGAGGACAATATTACTGCTAAGCAGAATACCCAAGGAAACAGAAGTAAAGTAGCAAAGGAAAAGACAAGATTTCAGAAGCAAAAAGAAGATATGCAGGCCATGGGTAAGTTGAGATCTTGTGACTCTTAGAACCTGTTCTTACAGGCTTGAGAGCTGGCCATAATTAGTGTTTTTGGGGTTGTATATTTCAAGGGGAAAATGTAATGAGACTTCATTGAATTCCAGAATGTCACTTCAGTGGTTAGAATTGTTGTTTCCTGATTTTATTTACTTATTTCACTAAATTGTGGGTACGTATGAGGCTTGTAGTCCAACTACGTTAGTCTTTTAGAATGGTGAAGTGAATATTTTTTGCAGAAGCTTAGATTTTGAAAATGCACTGTGTTAACACAGTTAATATTAGGCTAAACATATTTACCTGTAGATGATACTTAATTGGAATGGTCATTAGTAACATTCATGAATACTCTTAAAAAGAGGAGCTTATAGTACTTTAATATGAAATGGTAGCAAAATTCCAAGAACGTTGGAGAATCAGCCTTCTTGGTGCACAGAAGGCTGTGGATAGTAAGTGTAATTGCTTTTATTTTCTGGATGAGAGTCATGACTGGCATGTCTGATACATAGCTGAGAAAACTGTCTAGCCCTTTCTCAGAATTTCACAAGTATGTAAAAAAAAAACACCTTTTTTCCCCACTGTTAAGCACTTTGTATTAAAAATAAGGGTCTGTTTTTTTCGTTGTCATCCACTTGCTTCTATCCTTGCTTCTATCTAATTTATTCAATTAAAATTGTGATCTCATTGATCGCTTTTATTTGTTGATTTGTGTGGCAGTTGACAGATTTTGTCTGTCCACTGAAAGTGGAAGTGTGTGTCCTGGTGTTATTCTACATACAGCTACAAAGAAATCTAGCAGTTACATTCATTACCAATTAATTTTCATCTTGAAGTGTGTAACACAAGTAAAACTTGTACAAAAACCACTGAATTGATAACTGGATTTCAAATGAATTGACTTTTCAGTAATAATTATTTTAAATACTGAAAGATGACTTCTTTAAAGGATTTTTCTATAACAGATATTGCATGTGTATGCTTTTATTAAGCTGCATTATTCTGTGCATTTGGTGTCAGTTGTCATCTTTTGTTTTTTTTTTATAGGGGAAAAAAGGTAATGTCTGTATACTCATTAAGAACAGAGAAATGCAACTTTATTACAACCTTGGAAAAAAACATGTATTATATGTAAGCCCTAAAATTCTGATTTTCTAAAGAACTTTCAAGTGATAGAAATTCTGGTTGGCATAGAAACAATTCAATCTTCAAGACAATATCTTTTTCATATATTAATTATAAAAAAGATTAATCTATTTAAACACTGTTAATTTTTTTTTAACTTTTTATGAAAGAAAAAACTCTGTTTTTTCCCTCCTGTATAGCTTTTGAAAAAGCTAGATTAAAACGAGAGAAGGCAAATGCTATAGAAGCCAGAAAAAGAGAGAAAGAAGATAAGGAAAAAAAGAAAGAGGAACTAAAGAAGATTGTGGAAGAAGAAAGGATGAAGAGGAAAGAAGAGAAAGAGAGACTCAAAATAGAGAAGGAGAAAGTAATGTATTTGCAAAATATGTGTTTTATGTAGGAACAGGCTATCTAGCTTATTTAGTTTGTTTGCTATCTGTATCATTTATTTCCTAGAAATGTGCTTTGGAAGAATAGATATTTGTAAGACATAATTGGGAACTGCATTTCTAGATATTTCTGTATTTCATATAGTTAATTCACAAAAATGTATATTTTGTTCTTACTTGATACTAAATGTAGATATCCTTGTAGTTGATCTTTGGATGAAAGTTGGTTAAAAAAACAAAACAAAACAAACTTTGTCACTTTGTATGGGATGAAGTTATTTAGACCACTAACTTCTACTAAAGCCATATCCAATGCCTATTTTGACAGTGGTTTTTATGGCAACTTTCATGAATGTTTGTATTTTAATTTTTTTTTGTCTGACCTCCATTTAAAAAGCAAAGAAAAAAGTCTAATCCAAGAAAGCATTACTGAAGTTCATTCTCATTTTTCCTAATGCATTCTGTAAGAAGATGATAAACAGATTATTTCATTAGGTTGAAACATGTTCTGGTTTATTTATATATTTATTTTCCCCACTGTGAGTTAAATTGTAATGAATGATCTGACTGTATCTCTAATACAATTCTGACTTTCTTTAGGAAAGAGAGAAGCTGCGTGAGGAAAAAAGAAAATATGTGGAATACCTGAAACAGTGGAGTAAGCCTAGAGAAGATATGGAGTGTGATGATCTTAAGGTAGGATTGACTTTGGAATATATCACAAGCTTGTATTTCATAGGGAATCTATCCTGGGAACCCTAATGCAGAGGCAGCTGCAGTCGTGTATGTCCCAGTGGTGTTGCTACATAGGCTTATTTCATAGGCTATTCTGAGTGTTACTGTGGAATAGTTTTATTTTTAAGCACTTATCTTACTGAGTGGTGGGTATTGAATAAGCCTGACTGTTATATATGCAACGTGAGTTTGCCTACTGTAAGCCTGAGTTACTTAAAATATTTATATAATGAAGAAACCATGTTTTTAGATGCAGAAGGTAGAAAAGGTATTAGTTCATTAGTCCTTCAGGCATGCTCTTGTTTTAAACTCAGCATCTTTCTGGATGATTGTTCAGCCTGGAGAAAAGAAGGCTGCGGGGTGACTTCATTGCAGCCTTTCAGTACCTAAAGGGAGCTACAAACAGGAGGGGAATCAACTCTTTGAAAGGGTTTGATAACTGCAGGACGCAGGGAAATGGCTTTAAGTTGAGGGAGGAGAGATTTAGGTTGGATGTCAGAAGGAAGTGTTCTTTACAGAGAGAGTGGTGAGGTGCTGGAACGGGCTTCCCAGAGAGGTTGTGGATGCCTTGTCCCTTGAAGTGTTCAAGGCCACGTTGGATGGGTTTCTGGGCAGCCTGGTCTAGTATTAAATGGGGAAGTTGGTGGCCCTGCATGTGGCAGGGGGGTTGGAGATTCATGATCCTTGAAGTCCCTTCCAACTCTGGCCATTTCTGTGATGATACTGGAGATCTATGGAAAATAACAAGAATTTACCTCCTGATTTTTTTACCTGATTTTTCTAAACAAGATAATAGTGTGATTGTAATAACAGAGTATTGTCTTATATTATGCATTAACATATGTGCTGTTACAATTAATTCTGGCAGCAGATAGCAAAAGGAGGCCAAATTGTCGGAAACACAACGATGGGGTTTATTTGAGACTTTCTGGGAAGCATGATGGAAGAAAAGAGGAAAAATGAGATATAATAAAGTAGTAAATAAAGTGATAGCACTCGTTGGGAGGAATATATGAGAACTGAATGTATTTGCAGTTTGAGCTGTATAGGCACTTGAAGATGAGTGGAAACTCCTAGGTTGTGTAGGAAGAGAAGAAACTGAAGAAAAGTGAAGGGGATTGTCATGAAGGGAAACTGCAAAACAGTTCTGTTGTTGAAGTTGGAAAAGGCAAGGGGAAAGCTGGGAAAGGGTCATCATAATTACAGTAAAAATTGACAAGAATATGAATAAAGTTCAGATGAGGGAATAATAAGAAAGGTCTATCTATATGCTGCTTCTTGAGAAATACTGTTCTCAAGATATGTGAAGTACTGTATTCTTTTTAAAGCGTGGTTACCTTCATATTGTGAACTGCCACCTTTGTGGAGAGGAGCCATGCTTTCTGAAGACTGTTTGAATCTGTCTACTAAAAAACATAGGTGAAGACAAATCTTTGAAGACGTGCATCAAGATACTAATTTGAAAGTCAAATAGTTAGATATGGTCATCTGTGAATTCCTGCTAGTGTCTGCTAAGCAATCTTGTTATATGGTTACATCAATTCCCGTTGAAACGTCTTCAGCTTTTGTAACTGCCCAACCAGTGTAAAAAAAAGCAAATGCTGAACACCCTGTCATTAGACACAACGTTGTGTCTAGCACTAATCCTAGTGCTAAATGGCTGTGCTTTTTAGATGCATGTATTGAGTTTTTGTTTGTTTGTCTTTGCAAGCAGTGATGAGTAACTTCTTAAGAAAATGTTTATTTTTGCTTGTCTGGACAGTTCTGTAAAACTTTAATTCAAAACTCTTGTGGAATAATACTGACTTAAAAGAAATATCTTGACACCCAACCTTCTTAACTTGTCGTGGAATTGAGTTCCTTTAAAATGAAGTCAAAAGTTGTGTTGATGTTTATGAAGTAGAATATTTTGGTATCTCAAGAGATGTATAACCAGGTTAAGTGCTGTTTTGTTTAAGCTACAGATGCTACAGAAATGCTGTTGTGGTAAGAGATTTTGTCTGTGAAATACAAACAACAACAACAAAAAGCCCTACAGATATGATCCTTAGAATCATAGACTGTTTTTAATCAGCTGTGTATTCTGCAGGGACCAAACACAATATTAACATGTTGCATTTGGATTGTAGGAACTTCCAGTTCCAATGCCAGTGAAGACGAGACTTCCTCCTGAGATCTTTGGTGATGCTTTGATGGTTTTGGAGTTTTTATATGCTTTTGGGGAACTCTTTGATCTTCAAGATGAATTTCCTGAAGGAGTGACTTTAGGCAAGTTGTCATTTATGTGGCAAAATGCCTCATTTTTGTGGTGTCCTTCTAACAAGCATTTTAGATGCACCATGATACAGCTGCTACAGAATTGTCTGTGCAGCTTCAATATAGCAGTGCTTATACATGCACATCTATCAGTTTTTGCAATGTTTATAAAAATCAATTTCAGTATAAAAGCTGTTTGCTGCAAATGTCTCCTTGTGCTTTCTTGATATGTAACTGCAAGAGTAAAATAAACTTTGCTTTGTCAGTGCTTCCTGACAGTATTACTGTAGGAATATTTGTGGTAAATTATAGGAAGGTAACTTTTTTTTTATCATGCCTAAAGGAAAAATGTTTGATTTTTTTCAATTCTTCAGTACATAATTGTTTTCCAACTTTGTGGCAAAAGTGACACTTCTTAAACTTTATTCACAGAAGTTTTAGAGGAAGCTCTTGTAGGAAATGACACTGAAGGCCCACTATGTGAATTGCTGTTTTTCTTCCTGACTGCCATCTTTCAGGCAATGGCCGAAGAGGAAGAAGAAGTGGCCAAAGATCAAATAGCTGATGCTGAGACCAAAGGTCAGATCCTTAATTTTACTGCTGAAAAACTGATTGCACTGGAATTAACTTTAAACTGCATGATTTGTGTCATTTCCTTGCTTAACTTTGTCTTACTGTGCATGTATATTGTATGCAAATGGTCTTGTTTTTTCACTTTTATGTGCATTTAAAACTTTGAGCATGGAGAGTGGGTGCTGGGGGAAGTTCAGATGAAACAAGCTTACTGTTACTGCGTTTGTATCCAGCAAAGCATAGTAAGCGTTTAATAGCACTGCTTATGTTGAGGAGGTGAAGGAAAGTTGTCTACTTTCCTTCTTCTTCAGCACTATTCGTTGTTTCTCCTGAGGGTGAGGAAAAGAGATGCTTTCCCAAATCTTTGTGAAGGACTTCAACTAGAAAGAAAAATCGGGACCTAATTAGATTAAAAACTAAGACTTTCCACCACAACTGTAATGAAGAATTTCATATTCATTCTCCTTCAAGTCATACAAGTGTATATCTGCAGTTACCAGATGCTACTTTGTTTCTGTAGCATTCCAGTAAAGCTCACTGTCACTCTGCTCTTGGGCTTCATGGTAAGGCTGAAGCTGCACGCGTTTCTACAGGAGCTCCGAATGCAGTTTCTCAGAACTTGTTCCAAACTTACGCAGTGAACAACATTTTGTACGTGTCTTCATCTTCAGTAGACTGCTTTTGTGTTCAGGCTGCTCAGTGATTCAGCCGGTCTGTGAATGCTCTTGTAAGTACAGCAGTCTGTAGAATAGGCCTTAGATCTGTTGTTGCTACGCAGGGTGCTTTCCAGGGGTTTTTCAATAACACAGACTGAAAGTATTCTGTTTATGCCCTTGCAAGGTGCTTCTTCCTTATTTGTGTAAGTTTGGCTATTTATAAAGCCTTGCTGTGAATCAGGGAGCTGATCCTACCCCATTGTTATGCTTGTTCCCTATCTAGTGACCTTCTCTCAAAAAATGTGTAAATGAGGAGGCAGGAAGAAGTGTCATACTTAGGAACCTTGAAAATATTATAAGATGTAACTGTCATGTGTACCTCCTGTGAGGTCTAAAACAACTCGCAATTCTTAGGCTTCATGCAGTGCTTGCTGGGAAGGATGACAGCCACACTGTCGTTTACCTTTGTGTCCTTTCTCTATGGACTGAGAAATTTGATTAAGGAGAAACTTCATCCTTCCTGCTAGTGTGATGTCATTAGAGTTGGGAATAGAAGAGCACTTCCTGTTTAATTTGACGATTCCTTTAGCACTCCCTGTGAAGACATGGTACTTTTTGCTTGTGTCTGATCCGTAAAATATCTTTCTGAAAAACATGGAATGCTATCTTCAGCAATAGAAGCTGCTGTTGTTAATTGAATTCAGTTACAGATGAGATGCAGGGTTAAAAATTGGGACTACATAATAATTACAGTTGACTTTGGCAGTTATCTTATAAAGAATTTAACAAGTCTAAGTACTGAGAGAGAACACTGCTAGGGCAATATAATCAGGGGTTCCATTATTGGGTAATCATAGAACAATTGATGACTGATTAGATTCTTTAGTTGATTAGAAATAGCAATCTAACTACCGTGTTTTAGTTTCACTACATGAGGGTAACAATTGCAAAAATATGTTGTTCATTTCTAGTTTGGGAAAGTTATGGGCAAGGCAGTTTGTCTGTTATATTTATTCTACTTCAATGTAAAGCTATTTTTATTATTTAATTTTTATTATTTAATTTTTATTATTTAATTTTTATTATTTAATTTTTATTATTTAATTTTTATTATTTAATTTTTATTATTTAATTTTTTAGTTTTATAATTCTACTTAGACAGCTTCTTTCTTTTAACAGAATTAGATGTTCTCACCTTTGTAATTCTGGCTAACCAAGCTAGTAGTAGTCAGCCTGAGTGTTAGCTCTCTTAAATTCTCTAGGGATGATGTTTTCTTTTGCAGAAACTAAGAGTATAGGGCTTTGGTGTGTAGTACTTTTTCAAATGGTGGTGTACAGATAAGGTGAGAATGGAAAATGAAGAGGTTAATTTTGTAATGTCTAGGTGGCAGTTCTCAAATGATATAATCCACAGTAGTTTTGCTTGATTTGCTTTTTATGTAGTCTTAGTTCGGAATTGTGGCTCTGTTCAGTTGGTGATTTTGAAATTGCTTAATGATTACAGTGAATTAAGTGAAATTATTCAAACAGCATGCAGTGCTGGAAAGAAAGATGTCAACTCTCTGGAGAAATACCTCTAAGTGCTAAGGAAACTTTTTTCTAAGAAACAGAAACTTTGCTGTTTCTGCCTTTCAGTTCCCCTGCTTTCTTGGTCAGTTTGCTAACTTGTGATTTCTTTATTAAGTGTAGATGCTTCTTGTAGGTTTCTTGTTTATATCTTAGTAATGGCATCTGTGCAGATCAGTCAGTTTATCTATAAGTTGCATATTAAAAGTGCAGAGTGAATAGTGATAACCAGCGTCAAAACGTTTGACTTGTTTTGGTGGTCTTATCTAAATGATAATAGGGATTAACAGTTCATTTGAGGAAGCAAAATACAGGTGTTCTTGCATTGTCTATTTTTGCTTTCAAGTGTGTATCCTAATTTGTTTCCCACTGCTTTTAATGTTGCTATTGTGCATGTCTTGTGCATTGCAGTTGCTCTAGCAGCTTACGTGTATAGGGAGAGCAGCGTGTAGCATGTGATGCATGTCCTTAGCTTTTAGTTGCATTTAAAGATATATTACTTCTGATTTGGAATTGATTTGTAAATATCGGGCCTCTTCGCTTTGTCTGCAACTTTAAACAATGGCTTGCTTTCCTCCCTTCCGCAGTACAAGTTTTTACTTGCACTAGAATAAAGTGTTTATTTCTTAAAGATTTAACAGAGGCTTTGGATGAAGATGCAGACCCCACAAAATCTGCACTGTCTGCAGTTGCAACTTTGGCAGCTGCATGGCCCCAGTTACATCAGGGTATGTGTGGGTTTCACTTCTTGTTTTGTTATTGTTCTTATTTTACTCTGTATTTTAAAGCATACTTTTTGTATTTGTGTGTGTAAATGTCTATGTAAAATAACTGTTTATTCTTCTTAACTGTAGGCTGCAATTTGAAAAACTTGGATCTTGATAGCTGCACGCTTTCTGAGATTCTCAGACTTCACATTCTAGCATCAGGTGCTGATGTAACATCAGCCAATGCGAAATACCGCTACCAGAAACGAGGAGGGTTTGATGCTACTGATGATGCTTGCATGGAGCTGCGATTAAGTAATCCTGGGCTCTTGAAGAAACTTTCAAGTACCTCAGTGTATGATTTGTTGCCAGGTAATGAAAGAGAATAAATGTTAGAGATTATCTGACTACTTGTCATGTAGTTTTTGTCAAAGTAATTCAGTGCGTCTTTATAAAAGAGGAGGGGTGTTTATGAGTTGTGTGATGAAATATTAACGCTTGTCTGAATTTTATTAGGAGAAAAGATGAAGATTCTTCATGCTCTCTGTGGGAAACTTCTGACTTTGGTCTCCACTCGAGATTTCATTGAGGACTCTGTTGATGTACTACGACAGGCAAAACAGGAGTTCAGAGAATTGAAGGCAGAACAGCATCGGAAAGAACGGGAGGCAGCAGCAGCAAGGTAGAACTAGGATACAGGAAGCTAAATGTTACTACACAAATTAGGCTAGTTCCACAGTTACAAAAGGCATATGAGAAGCAGTGAAACGGCTTATTTTAGGCTGTGTTCATGAGACCCTAGAGAGTAGTGAATGTTATGCTTAGCATTATGCTTTCCATGTAAATGTTATTTTTAGATGATGATGTCTGTAAAGGATCAGATTCTAGATTAATTGCCATTGATTTTTCTGTGTTCTTATTACTGCTAGGATACGTAAGAGGAAGGAAGAGAGGTTGAAAGAACAAGAGTTAAAAATGAAAGAGAAACAAGAAAAGCTGAAGGAAGAAGAGCAAAGAAATCCTGCTGTGGAAGTATCTGTTGGGTATGATATGTGGTATTATTAATGTTTTTTCAACTTAGTATTGTAGAATTAAAAATAAAATTGCTTTCATAAAGTTAATTTAACTTTCATTGTACTCATTACTCTGTTGAAAGCTTGACAACTTTATAGATAAGAAACTTGAAAAAATCCAATATGTATTTTTTACATATCTAACTGATTTCAGTACTATGAAGTCTTTCTTAAGAGGCCAGTGTAGTTTTTATAATTTCAATAATTGTTTTGATCTGAACTAAAAATATTGACCTTGCATAACAGTTTATGAATCAAATTTAATAGTACTTTTAAATGCTACGCTGCCCCATATGTTTCCATAAAACTAAGATTTTTGTTCTGATATTGAAACTAAATTTGTATGATTTCAGGTGGTGAGATTCATGCGTATGCAACTGCATGTGATTCTAGGGGAGGGAGGGGAAACCACAACAGAAAACCAAGGAAGCATACATGCAAAACTGTATCTTTACCGGCTTGAGGAAGATAGTTAAATAAATCTGCTTGTAAGAGATGAGCATGAGCCAAAGTCAGATTTGTGCTATGTTTCTGAAGCTATAATTGTGGGGTTGGGGGGATGGTAAATAATAGATGTTACATACTGGTGGCTTTATGTAGTTTTCTAAGTCCTGATTGTTTGCTGAATGAGGGGAAATACAAACATTTTGTAAAAAGTGCTGTGTGAGGTAACATACAGACATAAATATCTTCAGTCAGAGTCTGATTACCGTAATGCTCTTTAAATGGAAGAGTGAATACCAAAGAGCTGGTTTTAGTATTCAGACATGAAGCTTTGTAGTTTCAACTCAGTGAGTTACTTTGAGTGTTCTTTTAATATTAAAATACTATTTATGTTGAAGATATAGTGTTGTACTATGTGTCATTCTCTTTCCATTCTGTTTTTAGTATATGGTTGGTCAGCTGGTCATATTTTTTCATTATTTTATCATACCAGGGAGGAGGAACGAGAGGACCTTGATACCAGTACAGAGAGCAAGGAAACTGAACGTAAAGAGCCAGAAATAGACACAGTGACCGACGATGAAGAAGAGCTGGGACCAAACAAAAAAGGAAGGAGAGGTAATGCTCTGACCTGTGTTTATGTGGATGCGTGCACATTACATACACAGGCATGCATGCAACTTGGAAGTTCTTGTTTATAATGAACTTAAGAAAATATGAATTTATGTAAATTTATAAAGAAAAAAAAGATGATAAACGTAGTGCACTTAGCTGGCCTGTTATAGATCTGTCATCTGTGTGATCTTCCATTTCTTCTCATCTTCAATGCTTGCTGTTTGGATAACAAAAACAAACAAACAAACACCAAACAAACAAGAAGTTGTTGCCTGACAAACAATTACAGTTACAAGTAATATACCTCAGTGACCTTGTAAGAATCTAATCTAACAGGCTATTATGTGGTTTTCATTCTTTTTGTTAGAAGTCTGCAAAAACAACAGATATTTCAAAAGAAAACACTACACTGATTTATTTTAGCTAAAGAAAGAATTTATGGGCGTGGTTATCACTCTTCCTTTAACTTTTAGGAAGGAGAGGGCAAAATGGATTTAAAGAATTTACAAGACAAGAAGATACTTCTGAAAAGAGTGAACCTCTTACTGCTGAAGATGAGGAAGCTTTAAAACAGGAGCAACAAAAGAAAGAGAAAGAACTATTAGAGAAGATACAGAATGCAACTGCCTGCACAAATATTACTCCCTTAGGTCGTGACCGTTTGTACCGACGCTACTGGATTTTCCCCTCAGTTCCTGGATTGTTTATAGAAGAGGACTATTCTGGTCTCACAGAAGACATGTTGTTGCCTCGAACCTCTTCCTTTCAGAATAGTGTACAGTCTTGCACAAATGAACCTCAGGTATTCAGTAAAACTGGAGAGTCTTTGAAATCTTCTGAATCTACCTCCAATGTTGACCAAGATTCACACACCAGTGTTGTTGTAGAGGTGCCAAGGCCAGTATATAAACCAAACCGCTGGTGCTTTTACAGTTCTCGGGAACAACTGGACCAACTTCTAGAGGCTCTCAATTCCCGAGGACATAGGGAGAGTGCCTTAAAAGAAACTCTTTTACAAGAGAAAAATAGAATTTATGAACAACTAAGCAGTTTTCCTGTGGAAAAATTCCATATTCCAGGTAAAGGAAGAGTTCCTGGTCTTAACTTACTTCCACAGTTGGAATTGCTATATAATATTTTAGAACCTTCTAAGTTTTATTTAATTTTAAATAATTCCTGAGAACCAGAAATTGTTTTTCAACACTGTTTCACTCTATGGAAAACATGTTTGTATTTTTTTTTATTTTTTGCTTATGGAGAATTGATGTGTGCTAAAAAGCAGTGGTTTCTTTTTTTCTGTCTACTTAGTGACTTAAACATTGGGAGAAGATTAATTTGGGGTTAGATTAATATCTGTTAAAGGTAAATCATAGCATTGATCAACTGATATCTCCATTTCCAGTGTAGTGAAAGGAAAGATGATACAACACTGGAGATGAAAACTTCACAAAAGGAAGCAATTATTATTGGTTCATTTTTTGAGTAGGTGGGACATGCAGTTCCACATTTTGATAATTCATGAAAAAAGCTTTTGCTGACCTGCGTATTGTGAACAAGGAAAAAATAGCATGTTTGAGAGTCATACCAAAACCTTTGGGAATAATGAAAGAGTGGTTTTAGCTGCATTGGTTGTTAGGTGGGTTTAACATTAGTGCTGTGATGGGATGGTGTTTGTTTTTTTTTTTTTTTGTGGAGGCTTTCTTTTTTTGGGGGGAGGGTTCTTGAGTTTGTTTGTTTTGTCATCTCTCCTTTGGCAAATGCTCACTACAAGAAGAGGAAGCAGAACAGTAATGGGTTTCAGAGTGTAGATGTGTGCACTTGAGTGTTGTAGAAATTCACCTTGTGACTTCCTCAACAGCAGCTTTAAGGCACTTTTTATTGAATGCCCTTAAGTTTTTCCATATTCCTCCTCATCACTGCATTGAGTGAATTTAAGGTAAATCCTCTGAAAAGATGTTTGCCACTTACACAAATTTATGAAGTTTGATTTAGAATCTGTGCGTGCTTTCAGTCAGTATAGTCCATTCCCCTGGCATCTTACCTGTTTGATTTTACAGGTTAGTTTGTTAAAAGGAACTGTAACTTGTTCTCTCAGTTTCTGTGACTTGACAGTTGCACAGGTATGTTTTAAATGTGGTGATAAAGATCCATGCACAAAGAGGAAATGAATTATGGTTATCCAGCGGAGTAAGGATAGTACAAATACAGGAAATACTGAGAGTATGACTTGTTTTTTCTCTTGTATTCTTAGCAGAGTTGTTATTGATTGAGTGCTTTCAAAAGCAGTAGATAATTCTAAAAGTCATTCTTTTGTCTTTGGCAAGAATTTTTCATCCTATGTGTTGAGATGCACAGATGCTGGTCTTTTAGATCTTCTCTTACCAGGATGCTGTTTGACTGGAGTAGTGTGGAGATGTTGGCATTGACAAGTGTTGCTGTAGGAGGGGAGTTCTGAACCTGTGCGTTGAGTTTGTTCTGCCTTGTGCTGCCTCTGCTCCCTCCACTGCCGGCTTCTTGAAGGAACCAACTCCCCTAACAGAAAGCTATTTGGTATTATTGCAGACAAACCTCAAAGTGACATTAGACCTCCTCCTCCAGTACGGGGAAGGATGCAGAATGCCCATGATGCATCCCAAATATCTGCAGAAAAGCAACTTGAAATGAGACTCAGAGACTTTCTTTTGGACATTGAAGACAGGATCTACCAAGGAACATTGGGAGCTATTAAGGTATTTTTGAACTGTAGAGCACCTAGGAGCACAGTGGTGCCATCAAGTCTGTAACTCAAATGAGAACTCCTGTGTGCTGTGGTTTTTACTGACACTGTAATTAAACTAAGTGTAGACAGTAATTGGCACTAGAAGTTTGTTGTTCTTTGGAAACATATGATTTGTATGTTTGCTTCAGGTTACAGACAGGCAGTCTTGGAGAGCAGCCTTAGAACATGGGCGGTATGAATTTCTAAATGATGAAAATAAAGAAAATGGTATAATTAAAACTGTGAATGAAGAATCTGAAGAAATGGAAACTGATGACCAAGATAAGTTTATTGTTAAAGACCGGTAAGAACTAGAATTTAAACAGCTCTTCTATTTGATCTTTCTACCAGTACTCCAATTTTTCACATTCAGACTTTTTACTCTCCATTTCTATAACTTGGTATTTTTCAACAGATACATTTTAAGATTTGAGTTGTAAAGTGTGTTATTTCTGCATTGCTTTGTTGTGTAAACTATGCTGTCCTATTGCTAACAGTGTCTTAGTTTTATTTTGACAACTCTTACCAACAGCTGATGAATTCATTTCAATATCACTTAAAATACAGAGAAAAACGATTCTGCCAATATGTTTTGTTTTCCAGAATAAAAACTCTGCTTTAGAGTATTTAAAATGGACAATGGTAGTAGTGATTGTCAGCTGAATGTACAATGTACCTCTTCATGAGTTATACAGCCATGATTACAACTGGCCATGGTCTGAATTTGCCTTTAGCACTGCAGCAAAACAGTGATATCATCGTGTAACTTTAATAATGCTAATCCTATTGTAGAACAAGCTTCAACCTCAAATCATAGTCTTGCAACTGCAAAATGTTTTCTTTTTTTCTAAACAATCTTCTGGGAAAGATTAGAGACTTTCACTGAATTGGTGTTTGTTGTAAACCAATGGAGGCTAGGACTTTTCTGTGAATATTTGTAAATATTTTAGTCTCAGAAATTGTTTTCTTTGCAGAAATTGAGATTAATTTCTTCAATCTCAAGATTAAAGAAACCTTTAAGACGTTTTTTCATATTTATTAAGTAAATATTGAAATATTGCAAGGAAATAAGGTTCATTGGATGCAGGCTAACATAGTGTTTGCTTGTGCATTTTGCAATGAAATGTTCTTTTTATGAGAACAGTATTTGTGGATAGAATTTTGAATCCGGAATTGAATATTGGAATTTAAGTTTTAAGATTCTTTAAGACTTTTCCTGTTCTAATCCAGCGAATTGAAATAGTATTTTAAAACAAGACTCTGCTTCTGAATGAGTTCTCCAGTTGTGTAGAGAGTAGGTAGGGTCATCAGCGTTGTGTCAATGGCATGTTTTACAGATGCTTGCTTTCTAAGAATTGCAATGGGGAAATATTCCTCTGTTTTAATGCAGCAAGAAGCTGGAATTTGCCTGTCCCCAGTTACCCTGGGCGCTTACTTCATTTGCTGATTCTCTGTTCAACTGCAGAAGCTTGTTGCTTTGTTTTTGGCACTTGATACTGATTCCATCAAAATTTCTGAATTGCTGGTAGTCTAACGTTGAAGTCTTGCATATTCATGCAGACTGTAGGATTCTGGAATCGTGCGACAGATTCCTTTTGATGCTGAGCTTTTAATCTACCCAGAGCAAGTGACATCTCATTAAGACTGTGGGGTATGACTAGTGAAATGCAAATAAGTATGCAGCTTTTTTCTGCTTGCTTTCAGGCTCTCTAAATGTGTGCGACTGCAAAATATAGTTAACAGCTTTTAAGTGTGAAGTAAGAAAAGGGATAACCAAAAGCATTGCACATCCATCAGAATGAAGCAGACGCTCTTTATTAGTTGGTTGTTTTTTCTGTTATTGTTTGGTTGTGTTTTTTTTTTTTCTCTTTTTTTTAATAACCTCAAATAGAAGCTGAGTTTTATTTTCATTAGTGTGTTGGCCTCCTACGCTATGCTTAATGCTTGTGGCTGGGAAAGATTAACTATGCTTTGAAATGATTGCTTAGTCTTTGTTCAAAAAAGAAGGCTGTTTATTGGAAACAGGACTTTATTCTTATTGAGAGATGTTATTTATTATTAAAAGCGTTATAAATAAAACCCGCAGAACTCTACATCCACAGCACATCCATTTCAAGGCATTGTGTTCTGCTGCATTCAGCAGAGTTGCTGAAGCCAAGATCTTAGGTGCTCTGTGTTCTGAGGCTGAAACTTCTACAAATCCTGAGGGAAAGGCATATGCTTAAAGTGAAATACAGGCTTAGTTTCTGATTTCATCTCTGTCATTGAAACTAAGTTCATTTGTTCATACTTAACTTATAAAAAGATACTTTGCATAATGAAAATATTACGAATATGTGTAAGTAACTTGCTATGGATGTTGAGCATTTTGATTTTTATTTCTAATTTCTTTTTCTTAAATTTAAAAAAATAAGAGACTACTCTGTAGAAGTTCATCATAAAATAGCTGATGAAATCCTCTGGAAATCTTAATGATTTGTTACAAAATTTAGCATCCACACTTCTTGAAATTTAGTTTTTTTTGTTACATAAGGATGATTTATCTTAATTAGCTAAACTAATTAGCAAACCAGAGGACTGGTATGACTAATCACATCTGAGCAGTATCTATTCATGTCCTTATTCTATGCATACAAATTAGGTTAAAAAATGTAATCTCTTGTGGATGCAGACTTAAGCAACTATCTGTGGTGTTGAGTTGAAAGTATGTTAAAAATGTGTTTAATACATTATTATTTTAGGCTCATTGGATTGAAAACTGAAGCTCCAAGTGCTGCATCAACAAGTACAAGTACTCCTCAGCCAGTTAATAATGTGGTCCACTGCTTAGCATCTGCACTGCTTCAGATAGAACAAGGAATTGAGCGCAGATTTCTCAAAGCACCTCTTGGTAAGCTTTCAGGATTGAAACTATGTCTCCAGTTTGGTGTAAGGTGTTCTTTCATCTTTGTTTTTTCCCAATGCTTCCCTCTGAAACATGCAGTCTTGTGAAAGATGAGAATAGCTGACTTACTGCTGTATGGGAGATGAGCCATACCCTTAGGCAGCAGTGAGTGAGCTTCCTTTGGGGATATAATCCAGCCTTGCTGTTGAGAGCAGCATGTCATGCAACTTTACCATGAGTTCAATTTATGTGTTTAGGTTGTAAAAGCCTATCTTCCTTTATATACTGTTTCAGTGAAAACAGCGTGGCCCCAGTTTTATGTAGAGCACCTGGTTTAGCAATAACAGAATATTTATGAAACTTAGTTCAAACCACAAACTCTCAGATTCTCAAATCCTGTATTTATGCTCAGAAACGAAAAGTTGGAGAAAAATCGAAACACAACTATAGCTTGACTTGAATTCATCTGATGTGCTCTGGTGGTGAAAGACAGATTATGAAGAGTGTATGGTGGCTGTGTTTTTCAGTATTTGGAATCCTTATCTGGGTCCTTTTTCAGTTCAGGACTGGTGGTTTGCTTGGAGATGTGCATCCTTCCTGAGGCAGCCATCCCAGCAAGCCTCCTGTTGTTGTGCTTTGTGCCCTAGCTGAGCTAGTTTAGTTCTTACATCTTCAGGGCTTTTGCAGGGTTACCAGTGTAACACAGATGCTGTGAGTGCACACAAAGTCCTTAGATTCTGACAGACTTTGCTGCAACAGTTCAAGATGTTCATATACCAGAATCTGTATTTTCACTAGACATTGGTGTCCTGTGGCACAGTTGATCTAAACTGACCCCAAACTACTTGTGTGTCTCTACTGCTCCTGCATGGAGCCTCAAGTCTTAATATCAGTTGCTGCTGAAAGTGAGTTTGAGCTGGAATTATCGCCAGAAAATCTGACAGCGTTTCCTTCCACAAACTTTTGTTTTCAGTGTGACTACGTCCAGAAGAAGAAAATGCCGCACATGATAGAGATCAAAGTGCAGAGCATTAGACTACTTCTACTTCGTTAAGTGTTTGGTCAACTCAGTGTGTCCTGGCTTTTCAAGCCCAACATGATGTAACTTGTTTTGAGTGAACTGGATGCAGTTAGTTACAGCACATCCAGAGTTTGTCACTTACTCTGCGTGTGTGGGTTGTAAATATGTCGTGCATTGTAGGGTTCCATTTCCAAA
This sequence comes from Tympanuchus pallidicinctus, assembly GCF_026119805.1. Classification (NCBI taxonomy): domain Eukaryota; kingdom Metazoa; phylum Chordata; class Aves; order Galliformes; family Phasianidae; genus Tympanuchus; species Tympanuchus pallidicinctus. Next base: position 35,185,312 of record NW_026294747.1, on the reverse strand, counting down.
CTGCCTCTGAGTATTTTGGCAATAGCATTTTGCTGATAGCCGCAAATATGCTGCAGTCCATACTGAAGGGAAAAAATGACTGTTGGTTATAGATTGAGCATCTTGAGTTGAATGGAAAGGACTAATGGGCAAAAGTATCCCTGCTAAAGACTTCCATTACTTCAGTCCTCATTGTGTTTTTTTGAGCGGTTCCAGCTCTGCTGTAGTCTAATGATGGTAGTTGTTTTTGTCCACCCTTATGATGATGATGATGCAGCTTTTGTTTCTAGCTCGGGAATCTTCTTTTCCTTTGGAGACCTTATACAGTATGGTATACAGAAAAGGTATACAGGGAAAGCAGTCTTACACCATCTACATGTCTTAAATCTCATATTTGTTTATACTAACATACTGCCTGGGGGTTTCTTCTGCTTTGAGGTAACTGTAATGTATGGGATAACGTGTGTAGTTTAGGGAGCAGGAAGGGATCCCAGGCTTTGTTCTGGCTTTGTAGTTTTGCATTAAGCTACAGTGTCAGGTTCCCTTTTCATTGTTTCACCTTTGTGCGAAGCATCTCATATTTTTTTTGATTGTGTAATGATGTTCTCCTAATAGGAGATAAGTGTGAATGGAAGCAAGTTTTTAGTTCTTTCCTTAGAGGATTCTTTGAACAGTTCTGTAGTAAAGGAGACTTGAAACACGTACTATTTTGTAATGGAGTTTATGACTTTTAGGCAGTTCCATGAAAGATGTTGTGAAATGAAATATTTTGGACATGACTAGAAGGTGGACCTGGTAAGGATCAAGGAAAACTGTGTGCTAGAGAGGTGACTGGCAAATGTAGGCATTTCTGAGCGTCAGGCATCAATTCTGGATGCTGCCTTTTCTGAATATAACCTTTCAGTATTTCAGATATGTTTAGGAAAATGAAAAAGTAGACCAAAACTCGCAAATTCTTATATTCAGCTTAAACTCCTTACTTGGAAACAATGTCTTTTTGTGTTACCAGAGCAAGTTCTGTTTCTTAGTATAGAAAGTACTAGGAACTAAGTACTAGTACTTGGCTAGGAAGTAGCCAGGAGTATTCTGAGGACAGCAATTAATTTTCAGTTTACAAACAGGTGGTTTTTGTAGGCTTTTTTGTTACCTGCTCTTATGCAGATCAGTGTCTATATGCTTTTTTTTTTTTTTTTTCTAATGGGACATTTTGTAATAGTTGTTCTAACTTTAGAAGTTGGAACTCAGCAAAGTACTCCACAGAGCCATGTTTCTAGGCAAACAATTAAGTTTTTATTTTTTTATTTTTTTTTTTTTACTGAAGTAAAAAACATGGCAAGGCAAGCAAGTGCCAAGAATTCTGCTTTGGTAGCAGGGCAGGAGAGCACTTTTGGTAAAAGGATTACCATTGCATTTCTGCAAACCTTGTTCTGTCTTCATTATTTTAGCTATTGCTTTTGCTGTGTCATTTCTTTTCCTCTCTGGCCCCTCACCCCTTTACATGATTTTCTCTGCTTACATTAGGAATTGAAGCCATTCTTAAATTTTCAGTTTTCACTCTATTTACAGCTCATACTGAAGACAGGCAGTGAAATTCACTGTCACCGGCAAGTTTATCCTGGTGGCCTCCAGGGTGCAGAGCAGACAAAGGGACCCAGCAGAGTAATAAAAGGACCAGCTGCTCCTCTTTGGTCTGTCTTTGTTCTAAGTCTTTATCAGGCATCCGAGAGCCTTGCTGGTGATTCTGATAAGTTTAGAATTGAGGTGCGTGCCAAATATTCAAGTTGAAGAGCGGGAAAAGACTGACAGAGAAGATAGCAATGCAAAAGGAGATCTAGAAACTCCAGAAACAGCACTCTGCCTTGCAGAAATGCTAGATAGCTGTTAAATCTTCTGTGCTTTGGTGATAAAACTTAGCAGTTCGTTACTTGAATTGTAATGTATCATTTTTAAATTATGAATGGTGATTTAGAAATCCTTTCGTTACACACTATGAAAATTTTGGTTTTCTGTGTTCAGTACAGTCCTAGGTAGCATTTAGGGATAATGGGGGGGAAAAAAAAATGGGGGGAAGGAGGAGAGTGCAGGTTTCATTATACGCTTCTCCTGCAGAATTATGCACTAAAAATGTAATAAAAGCAATTTCTTTTTTGTTTTCCCTGAAATGTAAGCTGTTTAATGGAAACTCTGAAACATCACTTCTCAAAAAAAAACGTTTGAGGGAAGAAATATTATTTTGTTTTGAATTTTGCTGTTTTTTCTTAGTATGAGTTACCTTTCCTTACATTTCAAAATACTTTGTGTAGAGAAGTCTCATTCCTGTGACAGAGATGTGAAAATTGAAATTAAAAACGAAGTGATTTGGTCACCCTGGCATCCAGTGAGGCGATCTAGAGAAAAGCCTCTGCTTTCTGCACTAGTGCAGGAATACAGGCTTGAAACATCTTTCATGTACAGTACAGATTTCCATACATTTCTAATTCATGGAAGCACCTTGGTGATCGATACTGGGAACAGTTTATGTCCTTTTTTACTTGTGCTTTTTGCTTCCTTTTGTTCATCCGTGTTGCATTCTTTTCTAGAGTTCGATTATTTTAATTTCCTCTACTTTCAAAGTTGTTTCCTTTTCTGTTTATAACTGTCCTCACCATAACAGTATCAGATATCTTCTAGCAAAGAACTGGAAGAGGATTTGTATATATGGACGTTTACTCTTGTGCTTTCATTACTTCCCTGCAGAGTGTCATGTGTAGAGTCAGAGAAGGTGGAAGCTTTTTTTTTTTTTCCTCATGAAAATGGTCTTATTTGCTCTTCAGAGAAGACAGTCAAAGAAGATATCTTGTATTTGGATCAGATTGGGCTTACTGTGGCCCTTCTTGGAAGAGTAACTTCATTATTTAGCTCTAAAGAATGTGCCTTCATGCAAATACCTTGTCTGTCCAAATGAAATGACCAAGTTAAGCTAATTTTCTTGGTCTTTGCCAACCGTGGCCACGAAATAGCTACGTTTTTGAGATGTTAGAAGGCATAAACCAGACAAGTTGTCTGCTGAGAAAGAAACTTCTGGGCAGTAAGATGTTTTATAGCCATTCTTACCAGAGGTGGACACAAAGGTAAGGTGGGATAGACTTAAAGAGCTTTAAGACTGTATTTGCTAGTAGTGGGAGTCAAAGTGAATCCTGAGTTACACAATTACTCCTTGCACATTATTCTTTTACCCTTTCCTGCCTGTCGTCTTTTATATGCATGTGGTAACCACTGTTCTACTTACATTTTTAGACTATGCAAGTATGGATAATATGAATTAATATTAAAAAAACAAAACAAAACCAACAACAAAAGACCACACTTAAAAAAAAAAAAGAAGTATTTGAAATAACTGTATGACTTTAATGTTAGGTAAAGCAGAAGATAATAAAAGGAGCCACAGGGGGTATAAAAAGAGGAAGAAAGTGGAAGACGAGACTAGTCAGAGAGATGGTAAATTTTAAATGTTTACTTGTAATGCTAAGAATTAGCAAATATTGAATATTTTTCAGTTTTCTTTTCCCATCCTTTTGTGTAGTCAGTTCCTTATACTGAAGGACTTGCCATGTAAATACTGAAGTATAAATGTTATTGAAAGTAATTCAAATATGGATCAAAGGTTTAAAAAACAAAATTCTGCACCCAGAGATAAGGAACTGTATTTTCTTTTTATTATGTTCACATAATCCTTCCACCCCCCTGCCCATTTTTAATGCCTCTTCTTATTTTTCCTTTTTTTTTCCTTCCCTTTTGGAAGCCTTGCGGCATTGTGCCACTGCATATCCTTTCTAAAAATACTGAGATGGAAAACCCTTCCCTGAACTTAATTAGCTATTGATAGATGATTGCATAGATCTGTCAAACAACTTCATTTGCATTGTAGCAAGGCTTGGACGGCTTAGTTTGCTGAGAGGTGTCCCACTGAGCAATGTAGAGCTGCTCTGACACAAAGGAAGAGGCCGTTTTTCCCTCTGAGTTAGCCATATAAATGAGGAAGATGATAAATGGAAGAAAAAAGTGTTACTCGTGTTTTACGAGTTGGGAACTGAAGCAGTGGGTGCCATTTGGCACGTTCCTTTCAGCACCAGGGTGTGTTTAAACAGGCAGTGGTCAGTAATTGATCTCTGCAATACAACAGAGTAGTAAGTTTTGCAGTTTTGCAGTGCATGTATTTGTTGTGTTGTGTGATGGACTCTATTGATGAACCAATCCAGGTTAAAAATAGCTGCCAGTGAAAAAGTAATAACGTTCAGGCTGCCAGTGGAAGCAAAAGAAGTGCTTGCCAAAATGTACATGCACTCAAGAAGAATTGTGTTTGCCAGAATCATGCTGTGGCAGAATTGAGAACTGAGTTGGGTTTCAAATTCTAGTCTGGTGTCCTGACAAGCAGTTCGAATGTTCCTACTGAATTTTAAATAATACATTGAGAGCTTTACTGCAAGTGGAGCTTGCCTGCTATGTATAGGAAGAATGAATTTGAGAAAGGAAGCCTTGAGGATGAATAGAAATACTAAGAAATTCAGATTTGCATTTGTAGTTCAAAAGTGACTAAATGTTATTTATGAAACTGTGCTGCCTGTTTATCCTTTGCCTTTGCTCATTGTTTCTCTTGTGCTGCTTGCTGCTAATGCAAATATATGCAAGATTAGGCAAATCCTGGCAGACAGTAGGCGAGAAGGCAGAAAGGCCTTGCCAACGAAGTAATTAGTCTCATTTTTGTTCTTTCATTTTATCTGTTACTAGATGTTTTTCTTTTCCTGTTTCTGAGGAGAAACCATTTGGCAGACAGCTAGATTGCAAGCCATTCCTGTGCCCACTGTGATTAGTAGAGCAGGCAAGGTAGCATTTTTTTTTACTTAAGTACATTGTTAATGAGCTGGAGATCACAGTAATAACTGCAATGTCAATTTTAGAAGGGACATCTTTAGAAATTTCTATAACTAAAAGTACTGCATTTTTCTTCTTGATTTTGAATATGAGAAATAGCTTTCATACTCAAATTTCTTGTCTGCAGCATTGCGGGGTGTAATTCATACTTTTTTTTTTTACCTCCTCAAACAGAAGTCTATTTGCTTCTGCAATTCCCAGCTGCTCATTCCTGTTCTGTACTGCTCCTTTCACTGTTCTGTACTGCTCCTTTCACTGTTCTGTACTGCTCCTTTCATTGTTCTGTGGGACCACTTCAGTGGCCTGAATTGAAAACCAAGCGTCTTCAAGAAAAGTAACTTGATTTCTCACCCCTGCCCCTCATTTATTTCTAACCTAAATAGGACCCCACATCTGTTTTGTTTTTCCTCCAGGTGTGTTTCACAACTTCCTTTGTGTAATATTGCTAATAAAATACTGAGAAATCAGTTATTTTTCCTTCAGAACAGTTACAGTATCTGACCATACTGACATGCAGATGCCTGTGAAGGCAGAGTGCAGAATAGGAATAAAGGCACTGAAGCACTGGCAGAGGGCTGAAAACTATCTTCTAGACTGTGCCACAAGGGAAGGTGTGAGAGCCTTTGGAGTTGGTTAGTTGGTATTTTGTGAGTTTTTGTTTTGTTTGTTCTTGTCCAGTAAAGTCTCTGTTCAATGCTGAGCAGTTTCTTTAAATGAAAACATTTTGGGAATTTGACGTGTCTTCATTTACTTTTAAGTGGGATCAGATTGTTAGGTTTCCAGGTTGACATCTAAGTAAAGATTTTTGTCTTATGTCCTATGTAAGTGGCAGTTCATGGTTAAATTGGTGTTGAAAGGTGAAATCCTAGAGTTTCGGTAGCTGGGAAACTAAGGAAGAAATACTTATGTACTGAAAAGATAAGACAGAGGTGGTTTTGTTACCTCAATTTACTACTCTGTATCTGTTTGAAATACTAAGCCTTGCTTCACAGTCTACAACAACACAAATGTTTGAAAAAGAAGCTTGATCCTGTACTTGTTTTATTTTCTTCTCTAATGGAAGATGCCAGCGATGGTGGACGATCCTATAAAACAGTTTTGGATCGCTGGAGAGAGTCACTTCTTTCTTCTACCAGCTTGTCTCAAGTCTTCCTTCACCTGTCTACGTTGGATAGAAGTGTCATCTGGTCAAAGTCCATCCTCAACGCTCGCTGTAAAGTATGTCGAAAGAAAGGTGATGCAGAAAGCATGGTGCTGTGTGATGGCTGTGATCGAGGCTATCATACCTACTGTATCAGGCCCAAGCTGAAGGTATCGGAGGAAACATAAGTGCTTCCTTTTTCACATAAAACTGACATAGTTCTTACAGCTAATGATGTCTAGCTAATGCTTTTTTCTTCTGTTTCTAGATCATTCCTGAAGGAGACTGGTTTTGTCCAGAGTGCCGACCAAAGCAGCGCTCTAGACGCCTTTCCTCCAGACAGAGACCATCTGTGGAAAGTGATGAAGAGATGGCTGAGCAAATAGAAGGGGAGGAAGAGGCAAGCTACGATGAAATGAGACAAAGTGAGGAAGAGGATTATGAAGAAGAACATGAAGAGGAAGATGAATCTCAGGAGGAAGAAGAGATGAGGTAAACAGGCATCCATTAGAGTGATTTCCTACTGGAATATTTTCTTGACTGTTAGGTGAAGTAATTTTTTCAAATAAGCAATCTTGAAAATCTAATGCTGAGTGAGGAAGGAAGCTAGTTGTCAATTTGGCCCTTACTGATGAAGTTTAAAAAAAAAAAAAAATTAAAAAAAAAAAAAAAAAAAAAGCTAGCTAGCTCCACTGGGCTTAGAGACTTAGAGTTGCTTTTCTGGATTAAAATTCCACCTTTGTGGGTGAGGGATGGCTATCACAGTTGGGGTTGTGCATGGCTGCTGTTTGAATGTACAGTGGAGAGAGTTTCAAACTGAAGATTTTCTGGAGAAAATCTGGAGTGCTTCAGTACAATTTGAATTTTAGGGGACTTCATGCATACAGTAGGTATGAGAACATCGTGGAAGACAAAGTATCCAAGATAATGTCACATTGAGAAGACTGAGGATTTCTGCAGTAGCTGATTTTAATTTTTTTTTTTTTTTTTTTTAATTAAAAAGCACCCAAGTAGTTCAGTGTGGTAATTCTTGTAATGTGATAGATGTGATGTACAGTAGGGGTGTAAAAAGCTGAAGGAGAGTTTTGATACGAGAGTACTCTTCGTCTCTTCAGTACAGTCATTTGAATTGACTGAAACAAAACCTCAATACGGTTCAACTTGCATCTTCTTGAGAACTAAATTTGTCTCTGAGATCTTTCTGTTCTCCTTTAATGGCTGGAAAGGCGTGAATATTAGTTACAGACTCTGACTACAGCTTAGCTTGTATTTGCAGCTCTTTAGAACTGCAATTTATTTCCTAGCTAATAACGTTCAAAACTCCTAGTAGTTGCAGTTACTGTTAGAAATGAATAGCCAGTTTAAGAAAATGGTAGGTAGTGTCCATGTGATACGTTCACTTTGCACCAGCTGCAAGGGTGATCAAAATTCTGATCATTTCTTTAATGCATTGCACATAATATTTAATTAAATGAATTCAAAGTAGTGTTTAGAAGACTGGTAGTGGGGTGACTGCATTAGTGAAAGCCTGTTCACTACTAGCCTTGAGTTGTTGGGAATTTTTTAAATGCTGAATTAGAAAGCTGAGAAAAAAGAGGAGAATGGAGTCTTGGGATAAATATATTTATTATTTTTTTTGTTTGTTTTTCTTTTTTAGCCCTTCAAAGCATGGAAGACCACAGGTCAAATTTCCATTAAAAATGAGAGCAGCCAAGCTCAACAATCCTTTTTCAAGTCGGAACATCCAGCGTCAGGGAAGATATGCTTCCAGGAGTCAGCAAAATACACCTAAGCAAGCAGGATCTTCTAGAGTGACCAGAAGGGGCTTAAGGAAAATAAAATCAGCCCCTCCATCGGTGACAAAACCTACTTTAAGACTTAGCAGCCGGACCACTCGTCAGAGCCAAAGTTCATTACAAGCAGATGTATTCGTGGAGTTAATCAGTCCTCGAAGACGACGAAGAGGAAGAAAGAATGCTGATAATGCACTGGAAAATAGTCCTGATTCTCTTGGATTTAGAATCGTTGATTCTACAGACTCTAATGAACGGGTTAGAAAATACCCGGTTGCTCCTCCAAAGCTTTCTCTTCCTGTGAGTGAGCCCAAGAGAAGAGGCAGGAAACGACAATCCACAGGTTAGAGAAATGTCTTTCTCTAGAATGTCCAGAATGAAAACAAAGTTCACTTGATTGCTGAAATTGTGTGATAGAGTGAAGAAAACTAGAGGTAGTGCGAAATGATGGTTGAAGGCATTTTTGTCACAGCAAAACATTCCCTTCTTTTACAATGACAGAGGGGAACACTAAAAAAATGTCTGGTAATATAAAAAACAAATATGCCATTTGCCAAGAAGATACTCATGTTTGAAACTTCATATTTGCACATAATATGAGCATGGTATACAGAAAATCTGAAAGATGCATGCATTGCTGAAACCATGTGAATATCTTCTTAGAGTTTGTTTGCTTTTATTAACTGTGGATAAGGTAGAGACATTAGGAATTTACAAATATAACAACAAACTGCCAGAAGATAACAAATGTCATCTTTCTGATAGGGGACCAACAGTGTCCTTGCTTCTTAAGCTAATACCAGGTATTTGATTGCGGGGAAGTGCTTGAAAAGCTGCAGTACCTTTTACAAACCAAAATGATGTAGTGTGAGACTGAAGAGTGTAAAGCAGCTTGCACTCCAGTGTGGCTGCCTTGTATTCTACACCATTTCTGACCTTCACCATTGGGAGTTTCTGGGCTTATTCTATGTAACTATCCTCATGACTACTCTTGAAAATAAATAAAACCTGACTGAATAGAGTTTTTGTTAAAGTAAGTTATGAACAGGTGGCTTACACTGTTTTTCCTCTAAGAAGGCTTTTCTGTGTTTAACAAATCATTTTAAAATTGAGATCAGTGGAAAAAGTCCTTTCAAAATTAATGGAATGAATTGAAAAGGAACCAGGAAAAGCACCCTGGTGCTTAGTATTTTATTCAGGAAAAAGAGACATTGGTGGTTAATAGCAAGACTGTAAACTAGTTAATTCCTGAAGCCAAACTGTAAAAGTTTTGCCCTGGAACTGTTATGTTGGTGGTCTCAGTACCCAACGCGTCCCAGAGCAGGAGCTGTTAGGTTTTCAGACAAGAAACTGCTGTTGAACACATCAGAAACAATGTTTTTTTTTCTAAGTACGATAGTAGCGCAGAAGGAAAATCAACATATACTGTTGCTCTGGACAGAAGTCTAAGGATTAAATAATCCTTTCTTTAAATTTCTTTTCAGGATTTTGTAACTTAAATGTGGATTATATTTTTTTTTTTCCTCTCCTGGTGTAACATTGCTGTTCTTGGGATCTGCCCCTGCTTACAGTGGGTAGGGTGTAAGATGAGGCAGCCAAGCAAGAGGAAAAATCTGTATGTCTTACCTCCATTTCTTGTGATGCAGGGACTGAGAACTCTGTTTTGCAGTGCATCTTTTTATCTGCCAAATCCTCCTTTTTTTCTTTTTTTACAACAAGATAATGTGGTTTCGCTTTCTTTTGATTTTTACTTGTCACACTTTCATTTTCATCTGGCGGGGTATGTTTGTTTTTGTTTTTTTTTCTTTCCTGTAGAATCATCTCCTCAGACCTCATTGAACAGGAGAAGTTCAGGACGTCAAGGAGGAGTCCATGAACTCTCTGCATTTGAGCAACTTGTTGTGGAACTGGTACGACATGATGACAGCTGGCCTTTTATGAAACTGGTTTCCAAAATCCAGGTAACTGACAGAACTGTAGAAGTAATGATAACATTTGACAATCTTATTTGCTGTCAGTAAAACTTGGACTTCATAGCTTTGCCCAAGCAGAAAGTACAGTGGGGTTCAGGAAAACTCTCTTGCTTCAGCTCAGCTGGTGCAAGAAATTTTTGGAATGACATGATATTGTGCAAAATTTTAAGTATGCTTGATATCAAGAGTTTAAAAAGTGAAATGTTTGTCTTGAGAAAACAGAGCAGTGCATTGCTATGGGTAAGCTTTATGGTTATTAATTTAATTTATGCTCAGTTTGTGCAAAGATATTTTCAGAACAGGCCTGCAATAAAATAACAAGGTAGGAACAACTTCATTCTGACATTAACTTTTTACTGCATTATAATTAATTTCTTAGCTGAGTTCTTAATTTAACTTCCTTCTCATTTAGACTTGACAGTAAAGTAGATACAAGCCTCTAAAGCTGCATTTACTTAAGGTATCTCATTGAAAGTTCCCAAAGCACATCTGTTTTTCTGCAGATTGCACTGGCTTGTCAATTTCTTGTCACTGCTGGATCTATTCAACCTTAACAAAGTGCCAGTCCTCTTCAGCCTCTCTGGAGCAACTCTGTGCTGACAGCAGCTATAGTCATTTTGCAGGAGCTAGTGCTCAATGTTTATTAAAATTAGCAGTAGTAACTGGTAAATGAAGAATTGAAACTTGAGTTGCAGATGTTGGGGAGCTGGAAGGCTTAATGTATCTGGACAAAAAGAATGATCTACAAATGTGAATTAAAGATGCAGGAGCAGAGGAGAGGATTTTGAATGAATTCCAGACAAGTGTCTGGCTGCTAGAGTAGTGGAATTGCATTGGGAAGTGCAAGAGTGGTGAATGTAAGGAAACTTCTTAAGGAGGGATGAAGAATTCCATTTAATTCTGATATTGAAAAGAAAATGCTGAAGTTTGGTGCTTTCTATTTTGCCGGAATAAATCACTAAAAGATAATTCTGACAGTTCAGGAAGAAAAATTAATGAGTGTCCTACATATTCTTCATCATGCTGGAATTATTGGGTTTAATTTCTCACTGTGCTTAGGACACTGTGAAAAGTATATCAACTGATGAGTGTCCGGCAAGCCAGAAAGAGAAAATTACGTTTCTTTTTGTTTTAACATAAACAGCATTCCAAGAGGGAAAGGAATGAAAACCTTGTTCATCTAATTCTGTTTCTGTACAGATTCTTCCGTTTGTGTTCATTTGTAGGTTGTATTCAATATGTTCAATAAGTTTTGGGCAGTAATAACGAACTAGGCTTTAAAATATTTTCAGTGATGCACGGGGGGATATTTGTTCTTATAACAAAGTCAAATCCAGAACATATTGTGCTCTTATGAAGTTACTGTTGTTGTTCCTCCTCCTTCCCCCCGTGCTCTGTGGATAAAACAAAAACAAGGGCTCTCTAACCTCAGTGCTTGTTTGGCATTCAGAATCTATGATCCAAATGATCACTATCCTTAAGGGTTAAGCAGCTCGTGTTGTCCTTTACCACTTACCGTGCAGTTGCTGTGCTAAGTGAGTCTATATCTCTTGTACTTGCACACTGCATCCTGCTTGATACTGAAAGGTTCACTACCGTTTTTTCAGCATAACTTAGTGAAATTTCGAGGAATACTGCAAGAAGGTAAACAGTAGTAGAACAAAAATGGCCCTTATTCATGGTTAAGGGACTTTTTAAATATTGTAATATGTTACAGGAAAATGAAAGTTTTAAAATCCGGGAAATTATTTTTGCTCTCAACCAATTGGAGTAGCATTAATACCATGCTCTTTATCTGGTCATGCAATTTTGGATCTTACAGCTGTATGCAAAGTATTGAGGGATAGATTTATGTGTTGAATTACTGGCTAATGATTGCTGTGATTGCAATTTCAATGGCAGAAAAAATGGAAAAGCAGTATCTGCACACTGATATTAAGATCAGGAAAGAGAGGTGGTTCTTTGGACTCCTCTGTTTGTTCAAAATCAAAATGCTTTATGCCAATGCATGATTTACTTTTTTCTTCTTTTTCTTTCAAATTAAGAAGAATTTAAGCTTCCATTTATTTTGTAGGAATAAAATTCTTCACTTTTTTTTTTTTAAAGGTACCAGACTATTATGATATCATCAAAAAACCTATTGCCTTAAATATAATTCGTGAAAAGGTGAATAAATGTGAATACAAGCTAGCATGTAAGTATCACGCATTGAAACAGGTAATGAACCCTGTTCTCTCTGCAAAATGAATTCTCATCCTAAAATAAAGCTGTGTCAGATTTGAAGCTGAAATTGCTTGGGTTTTTTTGAAAGAACTTCTACTGATCTGTATTTAACAAATGTTACATCTTTAACTACCAAAGTGTGTGATGTGCAGATGGATAAGAAATGAGCTGCTGAGATACTGCTGGTAATTTCGGAAGCTTTTGATGTCAGTGTGTGACATCAATGAAATATTTGGAAAAGCTTCATTTGTTATTGCCAGATTTGTAATCTTTCTGTGGATTATCATGGAGTTTTAAGAATGTTTACATGGCACTTTGCTAACACGATACATACTTGATGCATGTGTAAAGACATCTGTGTTGGGAACTCTTTACTCGTTGAGTGGTGTCATGCTCCTCAATGATGCTGCTATCTGATGATGTGAGATGCACTAAGTTCATTTATTTACTTTTTTATTTACTAGCGGAGTTTATTGAAGACATTGAACTGATGTTTTCAAACTGCTTTGAATACAACCCTCGTAATACAAGTGAAGCAAAAGCTGGAACTAGACTTCAGGCTTTTTTCCACATCCAGGCTCAAAAGCTGGGACTTCCTATCACATCTGGTAATGTGGACCATGCCGCTCCTGTGGTCAAGAAGTCACGAATCTAACCTCTGCCTTCCAAAGGATTTTTGAGGGAATCTGCTATGTTCATGAAATGAAATGTTAAATCATGCAGTCATCATACCTGTATAAAGCAATAACAACTGTTTAACCACCTTGAAGTGTGGCCTGCACTATATTCTCAATGTAATATTAAGCACTCAGGAGAACGTAGGAAAGATTACCTTTGCTACAGTTTTATTCAGTGTCTAATAATTTTGATAGCTGTACTGGATACAGTACTGGTTTACAGAGGTTTTGTACATTTTTAATACATTCATGTGTCCAAATATCTTCTAGAAATACGTTGGTTTTTTTTTCCTGCACCAAATGACCTTTTTTCATCCTCTAGATATTGTAAGAACTGTGGTATTGAGGGCTTTATCAGCTCGGATAAAATCTTCTGCTGTAGCGCAGTTGAAGAAACTGTGTGTATGTTTAAAACTTGTTTTGAGCATATCTTCTCGACACTACACATGAATGAGTACAATGAGCATATCTTATAAGTACTGTACCAGTGCTGGCTGGAGGTATTCAGTCCGAGTTTATTAAGTAGATATTTATTTAGCATTCAAAGTAATTTGTGAATTTGTTTTGTATTTATAAAATTTGTACTGGGGATTAAAAACAAAACAACAACAACAACAACAGAGTTCCATAACTTTTTAAATTTTTGCCTGTGTTTTTTGTTTATCCCCTCTAACTTCTTGATGATCAATCAATAAATCCCTTTCCCTCTCCCAGGCAGTTCTTCTAGCAATGAGTAAATTTACAGGACTGTATTATAAGTTTCTATGTACAACTTTCAAAGTGTACAAATAAAATGACACATTTTTCAAAGTATTTTGAGTTTCTGACACTTATTTGGGGGGCATACTGCTCTGCCACCGCTAATTTACTTGGACAGGTTGCTGGAAAGAAAGCAAAATAACTTGGTTTTGGCACAAGCATCCAACTGAGCATTTTCAGCAGATGCAGCCACTGTGATACATGGTCTCTGTCTATTGAAATGTTTATTGGTGTGTAAGTAACACAAGAAGAGTGTGTATAAGCTGTATGGTTCTTTAATTAGAACCTTTATTCTAATTGTGTAAAACCTCTTGAAGCATCCTTACCGTCCTTGGTAATAATGTTTTTAACAGAATTTTGACTTCGAGTCCATGCATCCATAGCTAGAGAAAAATGTATGGATCAGAGATTGGGGGGTGGGAGTGAAGAGGTTGGGGAAAGAACAAAATATGAGGTTTGCTGATGCTGCAGCTTTTCTGCCCATGTTTGAGCTAACTTGTTTCGTAGTAGTGAGACCTGTATGTGTAGACAATTACTTGCTGTGCACTTGTGGGTGTTCTCTGCCTGTAGTGGTTACTTTGCCTTAGAGATGGCAACAACAGGCTTTTTCTCGAGTCTTCAGTATGGATGGTGAATGGGGACTGACCAATTTGAAGGGGTTTTTTGTTTGGCTGAAGTATGAGAATAGTGCATTTTAAAATGCTTGTTAATACTTTAGAGTTCATAAATGAGCTACTTCTTTTTCCTAGCTGATGTATCTCTTGCTGCTGGATCAAAGTAGTATTTCTTGTTCCATGAAGGTTTTGGCCCTTTCTGTCCCATAGAGCTGAACACAATATGGAACTGAACAGCAGCAGACTTGTCTGCAGGCTGGGTGATTGTACTTGGGTGTCTGCATTTCTCCCGTCCCAAGAGGATGCAGTGGTATTGTGCAACCTGCTGGTCAAACAGTTGGGTGAGTTCTTGTCCACATGAATAGTGCCCCTTGACTTGAATGTGAATACTCTGGGGGGCACAGGGAGCTGGACATGCTGTGACAGATGCGATTTAAACTGTCACTGTCCCCCACCTACTCTCAGCTGTTCATTCCTATCGGTCTTTCTGCAGGGCTGTTTCCATCAATAGCTTCCCCTTAGAACCACAAGTAGAATTTTGAGTTTGTGCAAAGTGAATGGGAGCATAAGTTCAGTTTATGTCAGAGTTGTTTGTATACTTGAGTCAAAGTTAGCAATTTTCCCCTGAGTTTGCAAACCTAAGGCCTTTGCTACACTTACGGTGAAACAGGGAAAAATTCCCACTTCTCTGAGCTGCTCTGCATAAAACATTTGAATGTGCTGTCTGTGCAATGCAGACCTGACTGTCCATGGTGCAATGGTGCTCACAGAGCTTACTCCTCTTCTGGTGGCTGCTGTGTGCTCAGCCACACAGGAAAAGCAGGTATGGTTCATCCCTCTTACTTCTCTCTCAGTGGACTGCCTTCAGATGGTGCTTTTGTTATTGCTTTTTCATGCTCCGCTTATACTTTTTCTGATTTGTCAGGAAGTTTTTATGACTGTTTATTTCCCCCTGCTTCCTTGGAGAAAGGGGAATTGTTTCACGTCTCCTTCACTGAGGGGTTGAGATTTCATGCTCCTTGTACTGTTCTTTCCCCCAGAACAAACTCATGTCTTGCTCTGAGCATGTTTTCTCAGACTGCCATCCAATGACTTTACCCTGTTAGTAAAGGATATACAATACCTGCAAGAAGCTCCAAGCTATATTTTGACAAAGGTGCTGGAAAGAACAGGTTCAATGGCTTCATTTCAGGTTCACAGGTTCTAACTAATAGGGCCTTACCTAACTCTTCAAGTACAGGGGCTTCCTTGAGCTCTGAGATAGTCAGAATTCGGCTTCTGAAAGCGGCTAAATCCATAGTGAAAGCTTTTCCCTTTTCAGTAGCACTAGTATATTGTAGCCCAGCAGGTATCAAAAAACAGCAACTCTTCCTGCTGTGCAGATTCTGTCTCTCTTCCCTTCTCCTGCCCCTTTCTTTCAACACAGAGCTGGGAATTAGTGAGTAACCACACTTGGCACTTCTGATGCTTTTTGTACATCTTTCATAACCATGGGACCAGTTCCTTTGGAGGAATTGGGTTTCAGCTCCAAATAATGTCTCCTCCAGGAAATCTCTGTGTTTCCTTAGTAACTCTCTCTGTTTCTGGTCACTGCAGATGGTCAGGGATTCAGGAGACAATCACTGGTGTCCAGTTACTGCTGCTGTTGGAAGCTGCCCTTTCCACACAAGCAGGTCTAGGTCAAAAGGAAAAGACTTGTTTTTAGAGCTCTGCATTCGGATGCTGGCTGCTCATACTTTGCTGTGCGTGAGCAGCACGACAAAGCAAAGCTGTTGTGCCTTGGCCTATGTCAGCAAGTCATCTCCTCAGCTGCTGTGCCCTCTGACAGATTCATCTGGTGGCAGCTGAGCTCCTGGAAACCTTCAGCAGTGCTGGAAGGCTGTGATGGAGGTAAGGTAGCTCAATCTGCTTCCAGGGGCTTGGGCTGGGGCCTCCACAGCACATGTCCGCTGATGTGCTCAATTGTATGTCCAATACAAGGCCTGAGTAAAAAGTCCTCTTGGAGAATCTCCAGTTACCAATAAAGTTTCCCATTCTTATTCTTTTGGTAAGTGCTCAGATAAATCTGATTGCTTGGGGTGAGGCACCTGTGAGTAGATGATCAGAGCCGTGTTCTGGCAGATGGATGCTTTTCCAAACCCATGCTTTGTAATACTTAGAGTACACTGAAGTATTAAATGCCACCATGAAATGTAACTGAAGTGTTTTCCGTGGTAGAAGGCCACAGACAGATTATGCTTTCCAAAAAGTATACAGATGCTGACTTTGGGCTTGTGTCTCTGCCTTAATATATCCCTCTCTAGGCTTTTGTAGTGCTTCTTTTCTGGAAAATTGCTGGTTTTTGTTTTTCCTTTTTTTTTTTTTTTTTAATTTGTACCTCTGCAATTATTTTTCTGTGGAAGGAAAGAAAGTGGTTTTCTGATACTTATGAGGCAAGCGAGTAGCAGGGCTGTCTGGAGCAAGGACACGTGTGCTACCGGCCGTGAGTACAGCACCCTGCCCTCCTACTGTTTGCAGAATGTATCCAGCTGTTTAATTGGGCCAAGTTTGCTCTGAGGACATGACATTACAGCATGTTCTCTGAAGCACTGGTACTGTCTTTATCCTCAAACCTCAGTGGCACAGTGCCAGCACACATTAATTGCCCGGCAGCCACAGTGTGCAGTGCTGGGATCTCAGGGCTGGGTACTGCCTGAAGCACATGGAGGAATGGAAAATGGGGTGCTGGAGGTATAATTTCCCTTGTGACTTGTAACAAAGTTGCAGAGGATATTCACACTTTGATAGCTTGATTTTAATACAGTCAAGCTTGAGTGTTGTTTGCAATTCTTAGTTTATGAGTTTATTTGGACTTTATAAACCGTCTCCTAGATTGACTCCCACAAGAGCACGTATAATAATAACCTACGTGTTTTTCTATTTTTCTTCTGCAGGCACCTTACAGAACAAATTAGCGTGGAGAGGAAAGGACTTTAAAGAGAGCAGTCGTACTGTGGCTTGGCTCCTGGGAAACGCCAGAAATGCGATGCAGGATGCTGAGGTGTTTGGGTTCTGAATTTGTATGTGGCTTTGCTTGTGGGATCAGGACATGATAGTTCCTTTTCATGAGCATTCCTGCCTAGATCCTGCCATCAGTCACATGCTGGGCTCTGCAGTCCTGGCACTGCTCGAGTCCTGCTGTCATAGGAGGACACTTTCACAGTGACCGACAGGTTCAGGGATCCGGCTGCAGTTATAAATATTCCTGTGCCCCAGCTATCCTAAAGCCCATTCTCATCCACCAGCAAGTGATCTCAGCTCATGTATTTAGCATCTTATGCTTAGTTAATATTTTATTTTTAGATTGCTCTCTGAGAAACAAAAGCATATTGGTTTTCAAATGCAAGACTGACCGGTCTTAATGCTTTGTGAGGGGTCTTGCAATGTTGGGGACAGACACAAGTAGGTTACCTCACGCATCTCCTGGTTACTTAGCTTGTGCTTCTCTTGCTTCTATAATGTGTCCATCTTTGTTTTTAAGAGATTCCTAAGAACCAGTCCCTTGATTCAGCTTTCATCAAACAATATAATTTCCTTACATCTGGATGCAATGCTGCAAACTGAGTTCTAGGTCTGTCTGGAGCAATTTTAACGATGTTGAAACAGAAGAAAAATATCACTCGCTTTTTGTTGGACTTTTACAACTTCCAATCTCAACAGGCCATGAAACTTAATCTCTCCTGTCCTGGCACTTTTGCAATGGCTTCCTCAACTCCTGGGCTGGATTTATTCCTTTTCTGGTGAATGTTTTTTGTGTTGCAATGATGTCTCCTTAAGGTGAGCCTACAAGTCATGGATGTGATGATAACTTCAAGGGCTTTATCCCCAACGACAGCAGGAGGAGAAGTACACAGAAGTGAGATGTCATCTTCAGCTCAGCAGAACTGGGCCCAGGCTGCAAGATTTGGGATTAGTGTTTGCAGTATGTATGGGCTGTGTGCATCCTGCTCTGTGCATATCCAGGCACTGGAAGAGAGTCCTCTGTCCCACCAGCAGCCCGTGTTGTCTCTGGGGCCCTCCTTTGGACCCTTTTGTAAACAGGAGCATAGCAAATGTGCATTGTGTTCCTTACGTGCTAACCAGCCCAAATGTTTTGAAGGTTTGCATGCCTCTGTCCAGGAGGAAAAAGGATTCTTAAATTGTTGCCACCTCTTCCCAGAGGTGCACCAGCTTATGCTGTGCAATCTGCTGGGATGTCTGCCCACATCCCAGCTGCTGGCAGTTGTTCTCTAAGAATCAGCCTGAAGCCAGCCAAGAAACCCCCACTTCCAGTTGTAGCAACTCCTCTGCTGAGAGGAGCTGCTCTGTCTGTCCTGAACAAGAACCCTAAGCAAGTCCTTTGAGCTCCTTTGTCTAAGTACTACGACATTTGTATACTAAGTTTTGTATGCTAAACAAGCAAAGAAGCAATTGCTGAGCCACGGTACTGAAAAGTAAGACAACAGAACACTGTTATGAAAAAGAAATCTGCTCCCATGCTGTGGCAAATCCATAGAAAATCCAGTGTAAGAGCAGGATTTGATTTCCTAAACTTGGAGAGAAAAATAGTTCAAGACTGGCAGCATAAAGGCTGGACCTGTGTAAGACACAGCAGAAGAAGTGCAAATTGCAAAATGTCAGTGAGTGATGTGCTTGGCAGCAGACCTTACAGCAGCAGGAGACACATGAGCCAGGCGCATGGCGGTATTCTGCTGAACAGCTCCTGTTGTGATGGACAACTTTCTTGTTGTGGAAAAGCAGGGGGATTTTAGCCATAAAACTGAAGAGTTTAGTGAAGGGTGAAATTGCTACTGGTGAAGTACCTCTTGGGACCGATGAGTTGATTAACATCCCTGCTAACCTCAGGCATCCCAACTTTACAGCTCCTCTGGAAGCTCCTGACAGAAAGCAGCAGAATTATTAATGGCATCTCCTCTGTGTTACTCATGTGTGTGTCCTTGAATAGTGACAGGAAGGAGCCTGGGGCCGGTGGATTCCTCTGCAACTGAGAATGGCTGCTGTGGGCTGGGGAAATGCACAGAAAGAGCAGATCCCGACATAACTTCCACAGAATCACAGAATGACCAGAGTTGGAAGGAAGGACCTCAAGGATCATGAATCTCCAACCCCCTGTCACAGGCAGGGCCACCAACCTCCCCATTTAATACCAGACCAAGCTGCTCAAGGCCCCATCCAATCTGACCTTAAACACCTCTAGGGACGAGGCATCCACAACCTCTCTGGGCAGCATGTTCCAACACCTCACCACTCTCTCTGTAAAGAACTTTCCCCTGACATCCAACCAAAATCTTCCCTCCCTCTACTTCAAACCATTTCACCTTGTTCTGCTGTTATCTACCCTTTCAAAGAGCTGATTCCCCTCCTGTTTGTAGGCTCCCTTTAGGTACTGAAAGGCAGCAATGAGGTCACCTCACAGCCTTCTCTTCTCCAGGCTGAACAAGCCCAGCTCCCTGTCTTCGTAGGGGAGGTGCTCCAGTCCCCTGATCATCTTCATGGCTCTCCTCTGGACCCTCCCCAACAGCTCTGTCTTGTTCTGGGGGCTCCAGACCTGGACTTCCCTTGCCTTACACTTCTCTGTGCAGCACACTTCTACTGCTGGCACAACGGGAGAGAGCAATGCTCTTCAGACCCAAAGCAGGGTTCTCCAGCCAAAAATGAGCTGGCAGTGCCAGAAAACAATTTGACTTTTCCTCCTTCAGTTTTCACAGCTGGCATTCTTTCAGCTTGAGAAATTTAAACATTTTAGGTGACCGTGCCATTAGCTCATTTTGTAGGAAAAAGTTATGTATATGAAACAAGAACAAGAAAGGGAATGGATTATCCAAAAGAGGTTTTCCAGCTGACCAGTCATCCAGCAAATTGCACTGTTGCTTTTTGGCTGCTTGAAGAACGTTTGGACTTCCATTTGATTAGGAAAAATGAAATAAAATCTATATTTTGCTTCGCATTACTGTCTATACTTTCAAAGCAGTCTGGCAGCTTTTCCCCTGTGTAACCACACAGCGTATGGGTCAGATCTATACACTTTGTTTTCCAAAGGTCACTCTGGCTCCTTTCTTGCCATGTCACTGCAATAAGCATTATTCTGTGAAGCGCAGCACTGACTGTGTCTTCCAGAAAATGATGCTGCTTTTCACATTTCCAATCTTTAGAGGGGATTTAGCACACACATCCATATCTACTACATAGCCAGGGTTCTGCTTCACTCTGTGTACAGATATGTATGTGCCTATTCAATGCAGCACTGTTAGAGCAGCAAAATCCCCAGAGCTGGTATTATCAGAAGTTGCTATGAGAAGGAAAGTCTGACCTCACTGTTTGCTTGAAATTGAAGTTTCAATAAACAACGGTTGCAACGAGCTGCATTTCCTTGCTACTGAGGCAGGATACTTTGCAGCTCAAAGTGTGGCAGGGGCACCAAGCCCCCTGCCCTGCTGCTGAGAGTGGCACAGCTTCATGAGTGACCTCAGCAGCTCAGGGAATGGAGACACAGTGCCCATTGGGTGGGGAGACTTTGTTAATAATTGCAATAGAGAGCTTGCAGGCACTGCAATATAAATGCTACAAGTAGTATAAGTGGGGGGAAAAAAAAAAAAAAAAAAGTAATCTTTACCACGGAATGAAGGTTTTCTTAAAAACAAACAAACAAATAAAGATGGTAATGGTGTCAGTGTTGAATAATTGATACACAGCCAATGAATGATCGAACAAATCCTTCCTTACCTGGGACTGCGTTGTGAATTTGTCTCAACTGTGAACAAGAGGCAGCAGGAAGAGAGATGTGGGAAGAAATTACTCCTGGGAAAAATGCATTTTGTCAGGCATATGGGCACTTATGAAGGCTACTGGGATAAACAGAAGTTACTTCTCTTAGCACTGTAGATGTGCAAGGCTGTGTGAATGTAGAACATGTGGTAATTACTTAGAAATCATTTTTTATCTTGTGTATATTCATGAATAGTGCTGAGCAAAGTTTCCCTTTGTATTAGATTTTGGGTGACTTTTTTGGTTTTGTTTACCATTTTTCTGCCATTAGTTTCGAAGGAGGATTTTTCATTTCCTTCTTTGATATATTTAAACATTGTCACATGTAGTGGCATGAAATGATGTCACTACAGGGCAACCCATTTTTATTAAATCTGTCCTGCCTATGGGCCACTGGCTGGCCAGTGGGAGCCTGGGGCCATGACCCACCAGCAGGATTTAGGCAGCAGGAGAGCAGCTGCCTCTGAGAGCATCAGCTGCTGCAGCCAGCGCGCCGGAACGGACTGAACTTTGCACTGACTTCAACTGAGTGCTGAGACTTTCTGTTACTCCAGCAAACACCCACACAAGTTTCTCTGCCTTCTGTTTACAGCTCTCTTTGTGAAGGTGGGTTGTCCGCATCCAAAGGGATCTGAAGTCTGACAGCAGAACTCAACAGGTCTCTGAGCTGAACCTGTAGGCGTATAGCCCCACTTTCTTCTATCTCAAATGAATTATTTTATGAAGCTTAATCACTTAATTAAGGATCTTAATTACTTTTGTGACCTCTATCCTTCTGCCACATTTAACTCAGACAAGCTCGGAAGTTGAGTTATGGGGCCAAAGAGCAGCCCAGGTGATAGCAGGGACATGGACGAGGCCCGATGCTGGCCTCACCTCTGCAGGAAATTGGCTGGAATGGCACTGCTGAGCTCAGTGACACAAGAGGAGCAGAGAGCGCAAAAGCAAAGGGCTCTGATTTAAGAGAGCCTGAATGCAGAAGGCAGCTCTATTCATTATGATTATTTCATGCCAATGAGCACCCAGGAGCGGAACCCAAATGAGCAGTGCCTTCTGCTTCACCATGAGTCACTGCCTCTGTCTACAGAGGGTGAGGGGGACATGGTGGTTTCCACAGAGGCGTGTGCTCAGCACAGCATGTCACTGCATTGCAGGGCTATTTCGGTAGGGCCTGGTGGGATGTAGGCCTTGTGGCACCTGGGCAGTGAAACCTGATGCTTCCTGCATGCTGCCAGGCCCAACGTGGGGACCAGAGGAATAGCAGCTTTGTCCCAATGTGCTCCTGCAATACGTGTTTTTTTTTCTTCTTGTTATTGTTTTTGGCTGGTTATCAGTCATTTCTGTAACGTCCCAAGGTCACCACTGGACTCCATCACAAGTTTCTGTTCTGCTAGCTGTTATCAGGAGTACAACACTCATTGTCTTGAAAATGAGAAGCCCATCTGTCTACTTCTGACCTCTGTGACTGTTAAGCTTGTTTATCTCTCATTGATTTCTATGAAGGCATAAACTTGTTTACCATAGATTTCTATAAAGTCGCAGAATACCCCCTCTTTAATCCCTTTCAGCACTCTGGTGACTTCCAGGTATAGCCAGGGCCCTGGGGCAGCACCCACCAGCCTGGAGGCCTAAGTTAGGCACCTGATGAGGTGAGCAGAACAATGAGCACTGTGCCTCATTATTCAGTTTCCATGGCAGTGAGCAGGAGGTGAGTCATGCCTGATTTTGACTTGTCATCCTTGGAGCCTCAACCCAGCTGTGTGGCTTTGGGACTGGTGACTTCCACCCCTTGCTGTCTGTGCCTCAGTGTGGGATAGCGGGGCTCTGTTCAAGTGGGGAAGGTGTCCTGTGGAGGCATAAGACTGGGGAACTTTGGTGGGTTTGTACAAGTGTAGGAGTGGCCAGCTGAGGCTACAGCAGTGTTGGGATTTAGTGGCAATGCAGGATGTGCTGCATACGTGCCTGACTAAATCCATTTTCAAATGCTATGAATCCCTTCCTGCTGTTTTCCCGGTGGCCTCCTGGCATTGGGAGCAAGGACACAGAAGGGCACGTGCCACGAATACTGACACACTACGGTGTCTCAAATGGGTTTGTGATTCACCAAGCCATGCTGAGCAGCTGGAGTTCACCAAAGCCTGAAAAGCTGTGCGGGAGACATCCTAAAATGGGGCTGAAGAGATGGTCTCATTGGACTTACATTGTTGTAAGTCAACCATAAAACTGCATCTGGAGAATTATCCATTTTAGGAGCTGTGCTGTTATTTCCCATAAATTTTCACCTATCCTACCTAATTACTTGTATGATCAAAAGCACGTGTTGTATTTGAAAACTGAATTGTGTTATGGATTACACAAAATGCAATTATGCAGTACCAGCCCTCTTCCTGGGTCTGACGCTGCTGGCAGCACAAACAAAGAAGTGGCCGTTGGCTGGAACAAAGTGGCAGCAGAGCTGCTGTCTTTGGCTCTGTGTTGGCAGGGACTGCACGGATGTGAGGGGCTGGAGCCATAGTGCATCTATAGGGTAGTGGCCTTAAGGCTGATGGGCCACATTTTGGATCTCATTGAGTTCGATTCAGGTCTGAACTCTGAAATCAGAGAGGGCAGGATGTGACACATCATGTCAACATGATGGCATTGCGGTAGTGGAGAAAGAGGAGGGGGAAACCTACACATCACACAGCACTGTATGAACATACCCATCTGTACACATACATATAGCAGTTTGGTGCACTGAGACACCATTAGCAGCTCAGGTGCTTTGGAGAGCTGGGTGCTCATGCACACTGCTGGGTGGATCCTGCCTGCCCAAGAGCACTGGGCTGCCACACAACAGCTCATGGGTTAAGAGCCGCATCATCCCCTCACCTTGCTGTGCTGGAGACACAAAGGTCCACGTCTGGTGTGCTGTGCCTGACCCCTGCCTGACCCAACACAGACAAGTGGCACGCTCCCAGGAGGGCCGTTCCTTCTTGTTTTCCTAGAAGCCACCTTCCTATCTTTTAATACTACTCCTTCACCCTTGCACGCTGCGCCCTGCCCCGCCGTATCAGCGGTTCTTTCAGACACCTCTCTGTGCTGCCAGGAGGTGCTGTCCCCATGCCAGGCCACCCGGATCAGTGCTCACAGACAGACGACAGCCACAGCTGCAGCACAACTCCCATTCAGAGTGGAATAAGAAGACGGCAAACGGCATCAATAACACATGCCCCTTGCGTGGCGTGCACAGAGCCCAGCCCCGGGCCACGTCGGGCACGGCAGCGATGCGAGGGACAGTGACTGCCGAGCGGCACAGAGTAGCTGCGCTGAGAGCGGCCGCTCGGAGAGAGCCGCAGTGCGGGGCAGCGGCTGTGCTCAGCCTCCAGGAGCCCGGCCGCCACCGTGACCCTGCCGGGTGGCGCGGCCATACGTCTCGGTACTTGATGTCCACATTACGGCAGCGAACGGGAGGCAGGACGGGCACAGGGGGGGGCCAGGCGGCGAGAGAAGGCCGCGTCCAGACTGCCTCACCGGGCCGCCCACTCGGCCGGGCCTCGCCAGCACAGGGGGCCGGCCAGGCAGCGCGCGGGGCTGCGGGCGGGGGCGGAGGCGCGCGAGTAAACGGAGGCGCGGGCAGCCGGGCTAGAAGGGGAAGCACGGCTTCCTCCCGCCGCCTCTGGGCTCTTCCCCGCGGGGGGCGGCCCAGCGGGCCCCGGCTGCGGGCGCCGAGAGCCGGGCGGGGCGGGCCGGGCCGGGCCGGGCCGATGGCACGTGGTGGCGGAGCTGCCCATGTGACCGGCCCTCCCCGGCCGCCGCGGCTCATCCCCCGCCCGGCCCGAGTCCCCGCCCGCCTCGCCCCCAGCGCAGCGCAGCGCTCTCCTGCGCGCAGCAGCCCCGCACCGCAGGCAGCCGCCGCCGCCCCGGACCCGGCGCCATGGTAAGGGCGGTGCGGCGCGACCGGGCGGGGAGGCGGCACCGGGGCCGAGAGGCCGAGCGGGCCCGGCGTAGCGCGCTCAGACCCCGCGGCCTCCGGCGGCCATTTTAGTCTAATTTTAGGCCGGTGCGGGGGGAAGGGGCGGTGGGAGCGGCCCCGGGGCGGCAGCGGGCGGCGGGACCGAGGGCCGGCGGCGGGCTGCGGGGGCGACTTTCCCCGCGGCTGCCCAGGCGGCGTCCGTTCGTGCATCCGTGTGCCTGCGCGCCGAGGCCGGGTGGGCCGCGGGGAGGGAGCTCCCGGAGGGCTGTGTCCCGCCGGGCCGGGGGCGCTGCCGCAGCCGACGGGGCCAGGCCGGGCCGAGCGGGATCGCGGCGGGGCCGCGGTGGCGGGGCCGGGCGGGGATGCGACGCGCTGCGGCCGGGCGGGCGGCGAACAAAGCGCGGCGGCGGTCTCGGCTCCTCGGGACAAAGCCGCCGCCCCGTGCACCTGCCCGCACCCAGCGCTCGGGCCCAGATGCAGGGGTTGCTCTGAATGCAAGGACGCTGCGGATGTGCTCTCTGGCTCGGGAGTGACTGTTCCGCGGGTTTGTTTTTCACCGTGAGCTGCCCGCTCGCCCCGTCAGCGTTTGTTTTCTTACTGCTATGGGTTTGGGGTCTGACGGCTTGGTAGCGTTACAGGAGCCGCACGCGTTGTAACCCCGCTTTGCTCGGGAAGAAATAGCGATTGGAGAACACTGGCGGTGCGAAATAGAATTGGGGAGTTGTTAAAGCGCAATGTCGGGGCTGACACAATGCAGAAAGCATCTCTCCTGCTTGTGGAGCCTTACATCACCCAGCAAAATGAGAGTCATGACAGTGCTGGCTGCAAACCACTGCCGTAGCGTTTGTTCCATCACAGAAACCCACCCTGGCCCCAATCTACAAACTCCCGTGTCCAGCTCCCTCCCCACCCCCGGGTGCACGATCAGGTAATGGAAAAGTGTGGGAGCAGTGCGGGTGTGCGGTCGTCTAGAAGCACTGCCTGGAATTAAAGCGATGCTGTGTGGACAAGGTTTTCACCTCCTTTATGTCCTCTGCACCAGTCCTGCAAACACGACCAACCTCGCAGTGCGCTCAGATTGAGCACAGTGTTTTTATTGCTACAGGGGCAGGTGGAGTTCTTTATCTGTTGCTGTGGGCTGTTGCGTTGCTTAGCGAATGTTAATTTTTGCTGTTTAAATTATTCCTTTGATCTCATTTTACAGGCTTCTGGAGTAACAGTGAATGATGAAGTCATAAAGGTTTTTAATGACATGAAAGTAAGAAAATCTTCAACCCCAGAAGAGATTAAAAAAAGAAAGAAAGCTGTTCTCTTCTGCTTAAGTGATGACAAAAAGCAAATAATTGTAGAGGAGGCAAAGCAGATACTGGTCGGTGACATTGGAGATACTGTGGAGGACCCCTACACAGCCTTTGTGAAGTTGCTACCATTGAATGATTGCCGATACGCTTTGTACGATGCCACATATGAGACAAAGGAATCTAAGAAGGAAGACCTGGTATTTATATTCTGGTGTGTAGAAGCAAAGCTTGCAGTTAAATTCAAATATGCGTGACTTAACACTGGTTGGTTGAATAACTGTTTTTCCTCCTTTAAAGGGCTCCTGAAAGTGCACCTTTAAAAAGCAAGATGATCTACGCAAGCTCTAAAGATGCCATTAAAAAGAAATTTACAGGTATGGACCTAAAAGTGTCTTGGTTGTGAGTCCCAATACTGTTCAGATGCTGAGGTTCTCACAAATACCCCGTTATCCATCTGTCTTTCAGGTATTAAACATGAGTGGCAAGTAAATGGTTTGGATGATATTAAGGACCGTTCAACACTCGGAGAGAAACTGGGAGGCAACGTGGTAGTTTCACTTGAAGGAAAACCCTTATAAAAAGACAGACAAGTGCCATCTGGATCTAAGGAGCTTCCATTTCTGCAGCTCGTTCAATTGGAATAGTATTAGTCTCCCTTTCTCCTTCCCTCCTCAAAAATAAGTCCCTTCCCTTCTGCCCCTGAAGGAGATGTCATTGTTAAGCAGTCTACCAGTGATTGCCATTAGACTGTTTAATCCTGGTAGTTTTATGTAGGATCCAAGGAATGCTTTCACGTCATACTCTTAGCCAAAACTGACGCTGCATGCATTCCTTGCCACACGTACAATGAATGTGATAGTTAATGTGAATAGTCTAGCAGACAGCAAAGGGTAAGCTAATTGAATGCCTTGAAAGTATTGTCCACTGGTGGGATGGTAGACTCTATACAGTATTACTTACAGTTGCACTTGATTGCAGTTCCATGAGGCTCTTGTGCATTCATACACCTCACCTGCCTTGACAAGCCTATTTTTGTGACATGGCAGCACACAACACTATGCATTTAAAGCACTTTTTTGTAATATGTTTGACCCGCCCCTCCCCCCCAAAGGAATGCCAATTCAGTTGCTGTAACTGTGTCATCAAATTATTGTAGTACCTCAGTTTCATTCCTGTTACATGCATATCTTTATAAATGAAGTAGCTGTTACGATGCCTTTTGTTTTCCATTGAATGTACACTACTGAACAGGAGTAGAGGTTATCTGTTTACCATGTGAGTCTTGAAACACTAAAGTTTTGTAAAACATTGGTCATGATGGCAATTTCTGTATTAAAAAGAGCCTTAAATGGAACATTGTTTTTGAGATCAAAAACTGGCCACGTTGCAATAAAACTTGTGGCTTATTACAGAATGTTGCCTTGTTTTCATTGGAAAATATAGTTTTTAAGTATGTTTAATTTAAGCATATTTCAAATAACTTCTGTGGAAAGTATTGTAAAGATAAACAATCATTAATCTCATCATAACTAGTGCAAGTTTTTCATTCCTAATCATGATTTAGGCACGGCTTTACAATACTTCGTGGCGCTATTCCGATCGTTTGGTAAAGGACCTATTCCTAGTTTACCGTAAAAGCAGCTGCTGCTGCTAGGGACTATTAGATTCCGTGAAACACTTGTGTCAGAAACTTAAAGTACTGAGGAATTAACCATGCAGTGTGTTTCATACCTGAATGCTCTTAAAGTTCTACATGTCGGAGTAAAACCTTACATGGTATCTTGCAGCTCTCTGTTTCGATAAGATGGTATGTGAAGACGGTTATATGTAATGTGGGATACAGGTTGGTGAAGTTTTTGCTTCTTAAGCGTTATTACAGTTAGCACTGACTCGATACAAGAAGTATCCTCGATGAACTGTTCTGCTTGTTAACTTCTATGTAAATAGAACTGGAAAGTGTTTGCCACTACTGAGGCTTGCACTGGGGACATGTTTTGGCTGTGAGCCAGATAATGCTCTCCTTATAGAGAATTTGATCTGCTCTGTGTGAGCAATCCTCCGCT
The DNA here is from genome assembly GCF_026119805.1 of Tympanuchus pallidicinctus. Taxonomy (NCBI): domain Eukaryota; kingdom Metazoa; phylum Chordata; class Aves; order Galliformes; family Phasianidae; genus Tympanuchus; species Tympanuchus pallidicinctus. The sequence continues at coordinate 35,157,119 of NW_026294747.1, read as the reverse complement.
AGCCAGAGCTATTTATGGCAAACACATGCTTTTGTATCTTGTCATCGTTATCCACAAATGGCAAAACTGGACATGATTCTGCTGGTATGCGTAAAGGCACTCTGTTAGGCAGCCAGTCACAGCTGAAATGTACGTGCTGCCAGAAGGAATGCTCTTTATCATTACCTTATTTTAAAAAGTTGGTGGAGTAGAACTGAGGAGATCTTAGATATTGGCCCTTGACTTTCAATTCATAGCCCCCTTTTTGTAACAGAAGCAGATAATCATCAACTTCTTTTTTTTTTAAAGTTTGAATAAATGAAGATACTGTGTTTAGGCTTTCTTGTCCTGTAGAACTTTAAGACTTTATTTCAGGCTTCTGGCTGTCCTTACGACTTGCACGCCTCATTGTGTTGGCTGTTCTCCATAGGCTAAACTCGACTAGAATTTAACTAAAAAGGCATGACAACCACCGACTTACTAAGTGTATCAATGAGTCTTGGTTTTGTTCTACAAAATTCTCCTTTCAGGAATCTTTTAAGGCTGAGAAGTAACTGATGGTATGCATGTTGTCTACTTAAAAAGCAACACCTTTTTATTCCTCAAATTAGTCTTTTATTTCTGATTACTCACATTGCGTGCAAAGCCCAGTTTAATGTAAAAATCTACTTCGTTCTTTATGTTTGACTTGAGTTCAGCATAATGAAATAATCATTTTAACTGATTTTCACAAGGTATAAGTGGTTTCTTTAGAAAAAAAAGCCAAAACTGAAAATGTTAAATTTTAATAAATAATTTGAATCTCATTCTAGACAGTAAAGTTTTGTTGTTTTGTTGTTGTTGTTTGTTTTTTGTTGTTGTTTTTTTTTTTTTTTTTAAGCAGTACTGTGTTTAAATTTAATGTTTGTCTCTCCTGCAAACAGTCTGGAAAGATGTCTGTGGCTTCTGAACTGAATATTATTATTATTATTTTTTTTAAACTAGCTTATATGTATATACACTCAGTCCACGTAGATCTAAAATTGAAGCACAAACTGTATTTATGTAAGATTCAAAGCTACCAAACCAAGTTTTGGATCAGAAAGGATCAGCCTGCCTTCAGTTAGTTCTTGAAATGACTGACGGATGCGAGGTCCAATTCACATGGCTTGCTTTTTTTTTAAAAAAAGAAACAAACAATAAAGTGCTACAGAACTGTTACTGCTTGAATTATAAAACAGATGAGAGACAGCTGGCATCTGCTCCAAAATGGTTTGTCAGCTGTTGTTTTCTATCATTATGCAAAATGGTGAGGGCCTCATTGTGATCGAGGAGTAGAGAAAAATCCTCTCAAGTTGAATATCTTCTGTGTATCTCGATGTAGACATGACTTTTGGGTATCTTGGCTTCAGTTACTTTATTGATCAACATTAAATAAAATTTTCATGAGCGTAGCATGCGCAGAAATGGCATTTTTCTTCTAAGAGATAGTTCAAAACCAGCGGTTGTTCTGTTTTGATTTGGTAAATCCTGGAAAAGGTATAGACATACAGGCCTGATTTCTCTGACAAAGGAAATCAAGCCCCCAACTGGGATGAGTAGGTGATGTTTGTGATTGTGGCTATTTTGGAAATGCAAAGTTTAAATTTGTAAGGACTTCAGTGTAAGAATCATTCCCAGTCAGCTCCTTAAGCAGGCTTTGAGTATGGTCAATAAAAACCCAGAGTCCATTTCTCTGAGCAGAAGAGTCTCTCTCTGCTGTGTAATTCCCTCTGAACCCGCAGCGAACTACAGCATAAGTCAAATTGCCACAAGCTGATAACAAGTTTTACTCTCTTATGCCAATTCCAGTATAAACCAAATTTTCATGTCTGCCTATTTTCATAAATTTGTAAGTTCCCCTTAGTTTGTGGTGGAGAGTTAACGATTGTAGAGTGAAAACATGGCACTAATGGTGGATGAAGGATCATCAATGTAGCACCTGTCTTTAAGTATTGAATTTCTTTAAAATATTTCTGATTTTGAAAACCTGGTATAAATAAAATTAATTTAAATGTCACCAGATGTGAGTGAGTTTTCTGTTCTAGGCTACGCTAATTGGTTTAGCTGTTGTCTTTGGATTGGGAGTAATTCAAGCAATGAAGAAGGGCACATTGTGGAGTAAATGCGTTGTACCAGGCATTTTTGTAACAGATTTCACCTGCAGCTCACTCAGTACAGCAACCAGCTATAGCAAAACGTAAGTGTAAAGAAATACGTGGTGGATAGATGCTGAACAGCCTTTTTCTCTGTATTGGATCTTGGGTTGTATCTTCAGAAAATTTTTTTGTTTGTTTTTGAAGTCAGTAAAAACTCTGCTGACAAGTCTGTTTTAATACTTTAGAGAAAGTGGGTTATTGAAATATAGAAGAGGTGACTGTGAATCACACACACAGTGATGAAAATTGACAGTGGCATCTCTACTGTTAATGGAAATTTTCTTATATCTAGGAGTAGCTTAAATGGAGAGGAGTCAATCTTGTGAACAAATCTCAATAACTAGTCGAGAAGGAGCTTCATGAGATCACCTGGTAAAGACTTCAATTTTACTCAGTAATTTAGCAATTTTTTTAGCACTTACCTGACACAAGCTTTCTGTTGTGGTTGTTTAGGGGATACATATGAAAATAAGCATTAATGGTGAGTGAAAGTTCTCTTAGATTCATAATTAATTTTATATACATTACTGCTTAGTTAGAAATGGAAGATTCTTTTTACCTATTCTCATATCTGTTGTTGGATGTTCTATTTAACTCACATATACTGCTGTTTACTGTACTGCTGACTTCTGCCAATACACTGCAGTGAAAAGTCAAAGCCTTTGATAGCTGCAATATTCCAACTGATAACATCACTCACAGTGTTTATTTCATGTTATAACTGTCTTTCTATATCGTAACACAGCAAAAATTTGCTGCACTGTGCTGAAAGTAGTTTTGACGCTGCCTTTTCAGTGCCCCATTGTGGGTTAGCATTTCTACTGTCAGATTGGCTTAATAGTTTCTTAGAAAACTAATGATTGGAGAAGGAATTGAAGGTGCTAATTGTCTTTAAAAGTTTCTGAGTGTCAATTCAAATGATAAGGAAAAAACCCACGCAAGCTGTTTCCCAGTGTTAGGTTAATTTTTTATTCTTGTGTGACCAGGCTTAGGAACGTGTGTGGCTGCAATCATGCCTCTCCTCTCCCACTTCTTTATTTTTAAAAACAGCTGTGTCACTGCAAATCCCTGCCATCTGCCCACCATCTTCTGTAAAGCTGTACAAACAATCTCCGCTTGTACCTTTTAGTACCTATTTTTCCTCACTTGCCTGTGATTGTACAGATCTGATTTAGAGAAAGCAAATGCTGTAATATTATGCTGCTCAAAAGCTTTTCTATTATGCAGAAAGTTAAAAGCATCAGTTACTCTCTGGCGAGCACAGCTGCAGGGTATACATGGGCTTGAAAAAGAGATGTGATTTTGAGAACCGGTTTAGAGAGCCTTATTTGCGTCTGCTTCCTTTTACTGGCAGCATGGCTTTCATCTCTGACCTTCTATTAAGGCTGATGCGAGAACTAAGCTTTTCTTTCATTTTAGCTGTTTCAACAGAAAATTGAAAGTGCGTGTAGCAAACAAGGTACAGAGAAGCAGAGGAAGATTGAGAACAAGCAGTTTTTCTTAGAGACCTGGATAGCTAAAGAAAATAAAAAAAACCACGTGTGTTACAGCAGAGGATTATTTTTTTCCTTTTAATTTCAACATGAGCTTTCAACTATACAAGCTGACTTATGTTACTGTTTGCTTTGCCGAAATAGGCTGATTCCTCAATGCTTCTAAGCCATGATGTATGACCATAAACTCTGTATCAAAGTAAAATTTATTTTAGTCCTGCAAACATGAGGCCATGCATAATTGAGATTTTGGTCTGTGCTAATTTATAGATGGTGCATTTGAACATTCCCTTTAAAACATGTATTTTGTTGATTCTGCCAAATGCAATAATTAAGCTATGACACTGGGCATTAGAATGAAAATAGCTCTTAATTAGGTGATTGCAGGTGGCAAATGTAATTCGCAGTCATATTTTAGACTCCTTAGCCCTGTTATTTAAGCACAACTTAGCCATGAAACACTTCCCAGTCCACAGCATTTGTTGCCTGCAAAATTTCTTTAATGAAGTGCAAAGTTTTAGCTCTATGTTGACTACCCTGATGCAGAATCTGTCACTTGAAGGCTTTTATTCTTTTTCATTTCTGAATTCCCTTTGTAATGCTGCATTATTTCTCTGCATCCATACTGGAAAATCAGTTCCCAGAACTTTCCTTCTGAGTAACCAGAATTCCTAAACAGTATTTATTCTGTGTGACTAAAGTGGAAAGGCATCTTGTAGAACACCCATAGGAAACAAATGCATGGCATTAGCCTACGTGGCCACTGAATGTGTCTCTTCCTACGTCTCTTCCTGCCCACCTTTAGCTGCTGCTTGGTCCTGGCGGCAGTGTCACCCCATTCAGGTTGGCGTGCAGCAGCCCAGCTCAGACAGCATGTGGAAGCTGAACAGAATGTCTTATTTCTATTTAGGTAAAGACTTTACCAGCTGGCTGAATGCCTTGTCTGCTGGTAATGCTGGGTGGAACAGCTACCATGGTCACACTGATAAACACTTCCTTTATTTTTTTTCCTCCTTTTTTTTTTTTTTTTTTTTTAACCTGTTCTGTCAAAACCTGGCTTTGATTCTAGCCACTTTTATAGATTTACTTCAAGAGATGAAGTAATTTGAAGCATCTTTGGAACAAGCTATATTTAGATATATAACCTTTCAATAATTCTCATAGTTGCTTTATTCTCATTGTTATTATTTTAATTCAATCACTTCAACTATGTTATGATTTTAACTGCCCAGTTCACTGCTGCCAGCGTAGTACTCACAAAACATTGCACACAGCAATGTTAGAAGTTGACATTGTCGAAATAAGTAGTAATGTAAAACAATTTTAATGCAATAACCTGGTGCCAGTTTTGCAAGGAAAATAACTTAAAACTTGAACCTGTCTTTCAGTGGGCTCTGGGCTGAGCGTCTGCCACATATCTTCATGGTGGGTTTGGAATGTGTTGGAGTACTGGGTCACAGCAGTTGATTTGCTTTCTTGCATAGCTGGATATATTATCAATGCTGGGATGCATTGAGTTTGCAGTGGTATAAATGTCTAACCTTTAATCTCCTTTTTCATTCTGAACGTAATGGACAGGATGCAATTACAGCTTTTGTCTTCTGGTATTATAGTCATCCATTTCAGCTATTAATTTTTTTTTTTCTTCCGATTTTTACTGTTAGGGAATATCATAGCATTATGCAGCATATGGCTAAAACACAGCACTGAAATGTGATCACAGTTTTCAACTGCTCTGGCTGTTGTAGCAGATACAGAATGTTATCTTGTCAAACTTGAATTGTGCATGTGTTCTGGTAGGCTCTGGAAAGGAGCTGTAGTGTGAGTAGCTGGCACTTTGCTCTGTCACTGTGACATCTGTCAGGTGTAATCCCTGGTGACTGGAAAAGGGAAAATATCACTGCCATTTTCAAGAAAGGGAGAACAAAAGACACAGGGAACTACGGGCTGATGAGCCTCATGTCAAGACCATGGAGTTATGTTAAGGCACAGATGAAGGAGGTGATCTGAGACTGCCAGCTCAGCTTCACCAAGGACAGATCATGTCTGATCAATCTGGCAGCTTTCTACAGTGGAGTGATGGCATCGGTGAACAAAGGAAGAACAACTGGTGTCATCTACCTGGACTTCTGCAAGGCTGTTGACATGGTTCTACACCACATCCTTATTCCTAAGTTGGAAAGAGATGGATTTGAAAGCTATTTGGTGGATAAAGAATTGGTTGGATGGACACAGCCAGTGGGTCGTAGTTGACAGATCTGTGTCTAGGCAGAGGCTGGTCATTAATTATGTCCCCCAGGGGCCTTTCTTGGGATCAGTGCTTTTCAGCACCTTTATCAATGACCTAGGCAATGGGATTGAGTGTATCCTCAACAAATTTGCTAATTATATGAGGCTAGGTGGTGCAGTTGATAAGGCAGAAGGAAGGGATGCCTTCCAGAGCAACCTGGACACACTCAAGGAGTGGGCTCAAGAGAATACAGTGATGTCACAAGGCCTCACACAAGGACAAGTGCAAGGTGTTGCACTTGGATAAGGGCAATCCCAGACATGAGTACAGACTGGGAGAAGAAACCATTGAGATCAACTCTGTGGGGAAGAACTCGGGGCTGCTGATGGACAAAATGCTGGGCATGACCCAGAAGATCCATTGCAGCTTGGAAGGCCAGTGGTACTCTGGGCTGCATCAAAAGAGGGGTGGCCAGCAGAGAGAGGGTGGTGATTGTCCCACTCTACTCAGCCCTTGTGAGGTCCCATCTGCAGTACTGTGTCCAACCTTGGGCTCCCAGCACAGGAGAAATGTGGAGCTGTTGGAGCAGGTCCAGAAGAGGGCCATGAAGATGGTCAGAAGGCTGAAGCACCTCTCCTATGAAGAAAGGTTGAGGAAGATGGGCTTGCTTAGCTTGCTGAACAGAAGGCTCAGGGGAATCTCACTGTGGCCTTCCAGTACTTGAAGGGAGCTTACAGACTGGAAGTGGACAAACTTCTTGCATGAGCAGATAGTGACAGGACAAGGGGTAATGGTATTAAACTAAAAGAGGAAATTGCATTAGATGTTAGGATGTTTACTTAAAGTGTGGTGAGTCACTGGCACAGGCTGTCTAGAGAAGCTGTGGACGCCCCATCACTAGCAGCATTCAAGGCCGGGCTGGATGGGATACTGGGCAGCCTCATCTAGTGGCTGCAACTCTTCCTGTGGCACTGGGTTGGAAAAAGGTGGTCGTTAAGGTCCCTTCCAACCTAGAACATTCAATGACCTTGCTAACATCATGGGACTATGTACATTCTAGGCTTTCTTTTTTCTTGTGTATTTTACAATGCTGTACTACTATACTTCAGAAGTCAGACCAATTGACAACTCGGTACACCTTCCAGGACTGTAGGATTTCTGTTGCTATTGCTGCTAATAGTTGAAATGCAAAACTGAGATATTTAACAGAATAAATGATTAAATAAATATTAAAAAAATTATGCACACCAGAGTCAAGAAGTATATGTGTTTAGCTGCAGTCATCTTGTGCACAAATTAATAACTGTACTATAAAAATATACAAAGTATATTTAAAGCTAATAGCATTTTAGAATTTCACTTTAAGAGCTTTATTTTTTTTTAAATGGTGTTAATAAGCAGATTTTCTACTGTAATAGTAAACTGTGGAAAGACATTGTTTCTCTTTACATCAGCATCTTACATAGTGTGCAAATACAAATCCTCTCAGATTCTTCTTAATATAGTGTTTGGATCACATTCAGTGGTTAATGGACAAGAACATAGTATTATTGTAAGTCACATTTTATATTATGAAGATATTTTGAGTGGAAATGCAAATCTTGAATTATCAAAAGACATATTTGGGAAGGAATGATGTCACTTTTTAAAGCTTATAGTTTTCTCTGCTAACAAGTATTTTTATGCTGTAAGTTGCTCGTTAAGATCTATTCTTTCTGTTTTTGTAGTTACTTGGTTTTGTTGTTGTTTCCCACACTACATTGTATTTCAGTCTCATACAAACTGCACTGTATTGTTTAAAGGAAATGTACTGATCCTTTCCCATTGTCCTTTTTTTTGTTTTGTTTTTAATTTAAATTGTCACTGTATTTGTATGTCATCACCCCAATTTCAACAGAGAGAGTGTGTGCTGGAGTGCAATCCTTTTTATTTTTCCTTGTGCAGGCATAGTAGTTGAAGTGTTTGTGGGTTTTTCATTCTTTTAATATAAGATGCCACAAACAATGATTCTTAGGGTATAAATTGCAATTTTTTTTGTTAAAGTCAATTTAAATCACTGGTCTGTGGGATAAAGGATATATAGGCAAAGTATTGTGTTTCTTAATAACTTCCCATGGACAAGTTGGAAATAAATATGCAGGAAGTTAGAAATAAATAAAGAAGCAGAGTATGATGAGCCTCAGGTTTATGTTTTTCAAGTTGAGCAATTTCTGCAGACTTCTATAAACCAGTGTCTGTTGTTCCTATTCAGCAGAATATCTTTGATGTGAGCTGAACTTAAGATTGTAGTTTATGCAGTCTCCTGTAAGAAAGAGCAAACAGTTTGACTCAGATTTATGGAGCTTCCTCTTTCTACAAGGATAGAATCACAATTTTAAAAAAAGGACACATGGGTTTGAGAGTATTCAAGAGTGTTCAGTGGGAATGAAATTATTATTGTAGTGTTTAATGCTGAAATAAGGATAGACCATCTCACAGATCTGGTGCCAGCATCTGTGAGAGACGATTAGTCAAAATACTTTGTGATATTAGTCTGAGTTCATTTTGTGCTGTTGTAAACTTGGAGCTCTCCAGAGAAACATAGAATAGAGCATTTATATCTGTAATGAGTATTTTGATGTTTTCAATTTTTTTTTTTTTTTTTAGAAGAGAGAGATTTATAACATGTTGAGTTATAGCTCTTCAACATCTTCTAAGTAGCTGAAAACTAAGGTTGATTATAGAAGCAGCCATTTCGCTTATTCTATTTTGGGGGACTGCTGTGTTGTCAGGCTTATTTTCCCATCTCTCAGGTGCAGTGTGAGAGTGCACAGAACACTGATGCTACAGTATCTGTGAACATGGAAGTTTAAACCAAAATAATAATAGTAACCTTACAAGTCATGCTGTCTGCAAGAGGAATAAAAAACATTTCTCGGATCAGAATTTGTCATTTTGGTAGATAATAACACTTTGTTTCCACTTTGAACACGTGCGAATGTCCCATTGAGTCTTTCATTTATTTAAAGAGGAAAATGATCAAATTGAGCCCTCCTCCTTCCCTTGACTGTTTCCTGTGTCCCTTCTTCTCCAGAGCATTCCCCCACACCCTTGGCCTATGTTCAGAAATTTCTCACCTGCTTTCTCACCCCACTCCTCCCATTTCTCTTGGTACATCAGTTTTACCTGTTCTCATCACCTCTCATTTTGTTCCCTGCTATCTCCGGTTCTCTCCTGCTCCCCTGCATTACTGTTGTGTATTAAAAGCACACAATAAACAGGAAAAAAATCCCACTTTTGATCCAATGGCTGTTTTCTCATGTTAAAAGCATGTCACCTTATAAATTGTTCAAAGAGCTAACTTAAATTCAGTTTATCAAACTGTGGCAAATACTTCAGAATAGTGTCTCAGGATACTTGAACATATAGTCTAAGTTCCTCTATAGTCACAGGGTTTAACTTTGAAATGCAGGCTTGACCATTTAGATAGAGAGCTGCTATATTGGGTTATTTTATGCTTTTCTCAGTGCCAGATAGTTCAGCCTGAACTTTTCTTCAGTCATTAAAAAAAAACGTTTTCAGCCATTAGCTTTCACAAAAGCACTGTGTTCTCACAGCATGGAGAGGATGCAGGAATGTATCTCCCATTGAATACTGAAGTTGTAGAAACAGATAGAAGTACAGTGTAGAAACAGTGTTTTGCAGTGTATATCAACACAGAAATATGAGAGTCAATTGCATGCAATTTGTTAAGACTGCATAGCTATATCAAGAAAATCTCTTTTACAAAATACATAGAAAACTGCCACGAGTGTATCACCAACTTAGTATGAATGTATTACCAACGTGGTTATATATGTATGTACATACACGTTTGTGGAGGTAACCTTTTGTTACCAGAGCTTATATTAACATATTTTCATCTGCTTTGTTTTTTGAAAACTTTCATTATGCTTAATTCATCTCAAGTTTTTCTGTGCAGTCATAAGCATGAAAAACTGGCAGCAACACAGTGAGGATTTATTTCCTCTTCCTGATCTTAAAAAGAAAAGTTTGGGTAAAGGGATTATATTTAGGAAGGCCATCTGAGGGTGCTCTTCGACAACACAGCAAAGGCAAGTTAATGACGTGTCTGAGGAGAAGAGGCTTCCTGCACAAGCCAGGCTGTGCGTTCCCCTGCATTTCTCCTGGCTCTTATCCTTGCTGCACCGCACAGTGAATTCAGGAATTCACACCTCTCACTCATTGCAGAAAAGGTCAGGTTTATGCTTTTTTAGCTAGGACTAATGCCTGAAATGTCTGAGATGTTTCTGAATCTTGCCTTGGACTGTACAGTTCACGACGCAGTATGAGGGCTAACTCTGGAGGAGCTATACTTTGTGCTCTGGGAAGCTGCTGCGCTCCTGCAGGCTGCTCTGTTCCAGGCAGTGCTGGGCCACTGTACTGCAAGCATCTTGTACAGTACACCCAATTCTTCCAGCAAGAATTGGACATTCTTTTTCAAATACCACACAGCTTTTATGTACATTCCCAATATACTTAACTTAGACCAGTGTTATGTTTGGGTCTGTGGAAAAAGACAAATAGTTCTGATGTCCTCGTACTTGTATCTGCCTGGCAAATCCCAGGTAAGAATCTCGATTGCCCAGTGATCACTTGTGTCTCGGTTTCTCAGCATGCATATATATATATATATATATATAAAATATTATATTTATGTAATTTCATATATTTATATATTTATATATTATATATATTAAATTATATGTATGCGTGTGTGTGTATATGTACACACACACACACACACACACATATATATATATATATATATATATATACCCTGCCTATTCTGCAGTACTCTGAGTACTGTAGACTGGACAGAGAAGTGGTGAGATTCAGCCCAGCACATCTCAGCTGCTGATAATGCTGCAGAAGATGCATAAACCCTTTAAAAGCTTTTAAAGTTTAATTTAAGCATAAAACTTGGAGTTGCGCGATGTCAAAATTGCACGTGCCTGGCTCCAGCCCTAGTTTCCTCCTTTCACTGCATTTTGCTGTGCCTTGGCCACTCACCATGAAGATCAGTGATATGAATTAACCAAATTCCACAGATTCTGAAGTGCTGACTAGGAGCACTGTGGAGGCTGGGACTCCTGCCATGCCACAGTCCTCCCAAGCACTCTGCATGGGGAATGTGTCATGCAGCTTTTGATATCCAAGGGCCAGCATTTCTTGACAGCTTGTTTTTTCGCTTTGTTCATTCAGTATTCGAATGAGATAAACTCCATCCATCTTCAGCTTTTTTGGCATTCTGAGTGAATTGTATCTGGCTGTGTTTTGAGTAGAGGAGTAAATGGGTTTACTGTAGACTAGTTAGAAAATAAGTTGTAGGTAAATTATCTCACCTGATATTATGTGGAATTCAGAAGGTGCACATATACTAAGCACATATGAAGTTGGTTTTTTTTGGTCAGGATTGATGTAATCCAGGCATAATTAGGAGTAGCTCCCATTAAAATTAGCAGAGGTTTCAGAAATGCTTGTTGCCAAGTTCTTCAGTGTGTGGAATCATTAGATGTATCTGCTGTGATGCAATGGCAGCAGTGAAATGCTCTGAATGTACAGCAGATTAAGGTTAATAAGGTACCAGCATTATGTGCATTTCAAAGCATGCATCACACCTTGTAGTTCTAGGCAATGAAGATAGTATATTCCAGCCTGAAATGTGATGATTTCCATATACATAATACACACATCTATAATTATTTTAAGCAAATGGTTGTTCTGAATATGTTATTAATTTAATCTTGTAGTACTTGCGTTTTAATGCATTACATCAATAATAAATGCTGCAGTCACATGGCCACTTTGTGCCTATTGTGATGTTTTGCTCGTGTGCACAAAAGGCTGCCTCATTTCTGTGACTGTAAGCTCAGAAAACAGCTCCAAATCCAGGACCCACCTGTAAGCCTGGAGCTGGGCACTCCCTGACTGAGCCCTTAAGGATGGGCTAAGGCTTATTTTCTGGCATTGCTAAGGTATACAGATCACCCTCTCAAGCTCTTCAACACATGATCACTCTCATACCTCAAGAAGCAGAACTTTCCATTTGGAAGGACACCAGTTGGTTATTAGAATCTTGTTTGCCTGGAGTCTGTGTCAAGGACGGTACAAATGTTTTAAATGAAGAAGTCTCTCACTAGTGATCACAAAGCAGCTGTCTAGAACTCAGACATGGTGATGTGGTGTCTCCATGGTAGTGATGCATCACTGTGTCCATCTCACTTTGTACTTTGCAGATTCAGATCTTACTAAATATAAACATCTCCAGATTGAACATATACCTTATTCTTGTAACTCGTTTGTGCAGTACTTCTCACTTATAAGCCTGATGGATTTTTTTGGAAAAATAAGGTTCAGTTGTCAGAAGAATTCTCTATTTATTTTTATGGCATAATATCACAATGTCTTTAATTTGCTTCCTCCAGAAATTGCCTTTTCATCATTGTCTTTGATCAGAAGTGTGTTTTTATCACCTTAAGCTCTGATGATGACATGTCAAAGAAACACTTCCCCAGACTCACAGCCAGGAAGTAAGAGAGATTTCTCAGTAAGTTACTCCTATGAAAACCAATTCCTGCTTCAAAGACAGCAGCACCTGTGTTGCCAGAGCTTGCAGAGCAGACTTACTGAACAGACCAAAGCTATTTTATTTACTTCTTCCCACATAGGGTTTCCTTGGCCTAATGCAGAAGCATAAAGCTAAAACAGACAAAGGGAGACAGACTTCTTTGGCTGTATTCTGGCCATAAATTGTACCCTAGCATCTGAAATGTCTGCAAGACTCTGACAACATACCTCCAAACTGCAGTGATCAGAGATGACACAGGACTCCATGTTTGCAAGTGAAAGTTTGCATATCTGTTTTCTGTGATGCATTGGGCTGACAAGAGATGGAGGATCTGATGGCATCCCATGTGGCTTACATTCTAGCCACCTGCTATTGCCAACTATCAAGCCATGTTGCCTCCTTTGCCCATTCTTGTTGTTTTTTTCCTCCAAATATAGTAAGTTCATATTAACATTAGTTAGATTTTTCTACTACTGTGACAGAGAGAGTGTGCCAGAACCATGCTTTCATAATGTGAAGCCTTACTTTAATTGCAGCCTAAATATATTCTTGGACATCTTATGTTGTGCATGCATTATTCTTTCATCTGAATAGCTTTACTTTTCCCTTAACTTTATTTGTTCATACCAAGATCTTATAAGACAGCCTTCTTCATTCCTCTAATTGTCCTAGCAGCACCTCTTGGCAGCTTGTCCACTTTGAGTTGATCTGTCCTGAACTTGTTGGACCAGGTCTTATCACTACATGTCATAAAGATACTAACATATTCCTTTCTCTGCATCTTAGGATCCTCCATCTTCTTCCATTCACATCTGATATACATTGACTGACATACCTACTTCTTTCTCCTTCTTTGCTCTATCCTCATGCATTTATACATTTCTTTTGGTCCTAAGTTCATCACTTAACATTATTTACCTTGAAATTCTGCCCTGTTTCTCTTCCTGCAGTTCTTCAAATCATACAAATCTTCCTGTGTGATATTCCAGTTCTCCTCTGCACCTGTAGTATCTTCCAGTTTTGTGCTATCAGCTAATTTCATATGCTCATTCATTTACTTTCTATTTTTTATGCCAAGGTCATTAATGAGAAGATTAAATAAAAATGTTCCCAGAGTGAATCTAGGAAGCTCTGCTAGTAATTTCCCTTTCTCTTGACAGAAGTCTTCAGTTAGTTTCTCGTATACTTTACAGTTCAAATGTTAATCTTGATTTTCACATTAATTAATACTTTCTCACTTGGTGTCACACAAACTGCATTCAGGAAGCTCAGCAAGATGAGATCTATCTCTATTGTATCTATCTCTGAACAGAACAGGAAAGTATATTATCAAGTGAACGCATCAAATGAGTCTATCACCATTTATCAGTGGGTAGACATTTTTCTCCCATTTTTATATCCCTCTTTATCTTTTATTCTTTTAAAATATATACTAAAATCTAGACCATTATTTGGCTCAGACCTATGTTGTTTTTCTGGCAGTTGTCTAGTTCACCTGTTCAATGTCTTGAATATATCTAAAACTTAATGTTAAGCAAGTAGTATCTCACTTTTATTGTTAACAAATTAAGCCCCAATATTTGGCACTTCATTCAAAATAAAAATGTGTAAAAATTAGAACACATCAGGCAATTTTCTAATATTCCATTAATAACTTTAAAACAATGTATCAGAAATGTTTCATAGTTTTCATATTTCTCTCATTTAAACTATAAACTTTATTGTGGACATTCCCCAATTCTCTACGTATCATTTAGCCAGCCTTCACCTTTGGGGCATGCAGTTATCCTCCTGCAGAGCCCTGTGTGATAGCCTTGTACCCCAAAATGAACTAATTGCTGGCAGCACTTCAGGCAAAGCTGGTGTTTTTTAGATTCAGAACTAAATGTGAACAGCAGGTGACCCAAAAGAAAGGGGTTTAAAGTTGCTTGAGCCCTAGGAGGGGACTGAAGCTGCCAATGTTGTATAGATTTAACAAGGAGCCTTAGTGAACAAACTGCAACTTACTTGATCTTATTTGTCTTAGCTCATCACAAAGATTACATGTGTCACACAGAGTCATATCTTAGGCAGCTGAGATGTTCTATGATTCATGTGAAAGTCAGAGTTGGGCCCCTGCACCTTTAGGGCATTGCTACAGAAACATCACAAAGGGAAGAGCATCACCTAATGAATCACCAGTAGACTAATATGACCATTGCTCTGCCTAGGCTCCCATAGGCTTGTCCCACAGGTACTGTCTTGGTTTAACTCAATTCTGTTGTGGTTGCAGGGTTTTATACGATACTGTATCACTCCAGTATGCTGGGCTATTCTGTACAACTGAAATGCACATCCTAACATAAAGTAGTCATGATTAAGTAGAAGTCTTCACTGTATATGGATCAGAGCTGATTTTGTGTCAGCATAACTAGGAGACAGGATTACTTACAGGCCAGAGCTAAGAAAGGCCAGCCCAAGCTGAAGGGGAATTGATTGCCAGCACTTAATTCTGGAGTTCCTCTGTCTTCAGTGCTCCACTTCAGAGATTGTATGGAGATGTTAAGTAAGAAATATGGCAGAGAGGTTCTTTTCTATGGGATGTGGAGGGAAAAATTTAACCTAAAGCTTTCTATCTTTGGTCAGTAACTGAGGCTTAGCCTGGTGCCTACCTTTGTCGTAAAGTACTGATTCTCTGGGTTGGGAAATTTCGAAGCATAAATTCCAAGAATAGCATTGCCTTAAATGGTGGGAAATGAACTGCACTGCAGGTTTGGTAAATCTGAAGGTTTTGTTCAGCCACTTAGTCATAACTGCCCCCTCAAGTGAGAAATATCAAAAGGAATTTTTTGGAGAAGGTGAAACTAAAGCAAAATATAACTAAGTGAAACTGTATGAATCCTCTAAGCTTTATAAAAAGAAGTTAAGGTAAAATATTTCCCATTGTACAGTATTATCAAATGACTAGTGCCAATAAATCATACATAATGATATTAATGTAATCAGAAAGCCTCAATTGATTTTAATGGAAAAAACATTGATTTGCACCAGCAGAAGAACCGAGAGGAAAGAGGTGCATTTTTGACCGTCTTACTTATGTGCTTGAAATAAATCTAAAATATAAACATTATTATCTTCCTTTATAGTTCTCTTATGCAGGTTGCAAACAGACAGACACTGAGCCTTCAGTCTTTTGAATAGAGTCAAATATTGCACCGATGAAAAAAATGTTCTTGCTCATGTCACTCCATGTACCAGCAGGTCCTGGCCCTACATACCACAGTTGCTGTGACAACTGTGGACAGATCTGAATACAGCAATTACCATAACATGGGTTATAGTAAATCACATCCCAAATTGATGTTCCGTATTTGTTTTTGTACATTGAAAAGGAAGTTCACAGCAACAGAAAGCATTTGCTGGGCTAGTTGTGTTGTGCGGTTCCCTGTCCCAGAGCCACCTGTGCAGCCCAGTGTGGTCACATGTAAAACAGTCAGCGATGCTGGCTTTCCTGCTCACCATCAGAGCTACCTACAGGATGCAAAAATCTGTAAGTCAGAAGCTATGTGTTTAGAAAAACTAAAAATAAAAAAGTCAGTGCTTTCCTTCTTCCCTTCCTGCTACATACAGTGAACAGCTGAGACAAAAGCAGCCTTACTAAGTGCTCACTTGTGTTTAACCACAATTACAAAATTGCCATTCTAATTTCCATCAACAAAAATACAGCCTGTCATGGTATTATACTGCCTGGGAATTGACTATGAAACTGTCTCAACTGAGTAAAGTGCTAATGAAGGTCTAAATGTTATCCCATTACCCCTCATTGCAGATAATAGCTTAGTTTGGTGAACACCATCAAACTATGCTGGCTAGAGGCTGACAAACACTTCTGTTGCTTATGTGCTTTCTGCAGATCTCCATGGTGAGGTGAGCTGTTCTATCCCAGTGTGCACGGTGACAGACTCTGCATGGTCTGCCCAGCAGGGCCTGTCCACCAGTGAGCACCACCAGGCCTTTATGAGCACCACAGCGAGACCTGCATGTATTCTAATTTGTTTTGCATGAGTCAGAGGCTGGTTAGAGGCCAGTGGTTAAAGACAGGTTAAATGGCTGGAGTCGCAATGCATTTTAGTGCCTCAGAAGTGGCACAGTAAGAAGGAAGGGAAAAAAGTCTATTTCCCTGTTACAAGAGCATGGCCATTGATACCTCCCTGGTGCTGTTTCATGGTAGATCTCAATCTAGGCCTCAGAGTGCCATTAGAAAGATATTTCTCTAAAAGTGTACCCCACATGCCCAGGCAATAGTGTACTTAAAGCTCCTGGGGTGGTGGGAATGATTCACGAATCCAAAGGAAAACCAACCCTTTTCTGGTGGACAGCCTGAACACTCACTGGATTTTTAAGCTCAGTACAAAATTACACTGGCCCTTGACAACACCTGTGGGAACCTCTGAAACTTTTCTTCATTTCAAAAGTCAGAGAGACAGTGCAGTGAGTCAGATAGAGCTGGCCTGTTTGGGAGCACGGGAAGCAGCTCAAGTGTGGCTGGTCACACAGCAGGAGTCTGTCCTTCAGCCTCTGCACTTACCCTGCACATCCTGCTGCTTTGCACCATCAATCGAGCTGAGCAGCCTCAAGGGAAGTTAAATCACAAGCAGACAGCTGGAAGTAAAACTGCAGTGAAGGCTGCCAGTGAGTGCTCTGTGCAGTGGCAGCGTAACCCATGCCTTTTATTGCAACGAGCTGCCCAGCACAACTTAAATTAACAAGCATCTGCGTAGCTGTTTGGTCAGGAAAAGGGAATGCACAGGATATGCTTGGCTGGATAACGTCTATGAGTCCTGACTTTTTTTCCTGAATAAGCCTCAAGTCAGTCCTAAGGCCTATGATGACAGCGTATGAGAAGAAACACATTTGGATGCAGTATTTTGTTTTTGTCTGGACCGCTGGGCAAGCAAGCAGTTGAGACTGTGGATGAAACATAGGATGCATTTTAAAGCAGCTGATCTCACGCACATGCGCTGTAAAATGAGTGTCACAATGGATTCTCCTGGAGATAGATCAGCTATGTCTCTGAGTCAGACATCATAGCATTTGAAAAGCTGCCTCTGGCCATTAAACGGTGTCTCAGCTGACTTGCTTTAATACTGGTTGATGGCACCTAGCAAACGTAGCATTTTCTCTGATAAAATATATAAGAAATAACATTGTGGTGTTTTTTTTTTTCTTTTTTCTTCTTTTTACCCCTTAGTTTAGCTTTGATTGTTTCAAATGAGATCTCTTCAATGAGAATAATAAGTCTCCCTGATACATGCAGGAAGACAAAGGGCACCAAGGTACTGCTTGGCAACTGAATAGGTCTCACCATTCTCTTGTGCTGCAAGTGATGCTCTAATACTACTGACATTCATGTGATGTGCTAGGAGGTACTTCAGGTTTTCAGAGCAGAACTCAGAAGCAAAGTGTTTGGCAACCTGACAGGCTTTGAAGGATGCAACACTGACAAATGAGAAAGGGACTTATGATGAGTACACAAGGAGAACAGAAGACTGAACATAAGAATGAGAAAAAGAAAAGAGGCAGAAAGGGAATGAGCTAGGACTGATTACAGAGAGGACATGAAGGCTGGGAGTGAGGGGAGACATGTCATTCTGTGATCTCCTGGAAAGCACAGACAGCTGCCTGCAAGCAAGGCTGATAGAAACCAGGAATGGAGAGAAATGTAACAAAGAGAAAGAAAGAGGTAGGTTGAAATAGAAATGAGAGATTGGGAACAAAAAAATAGTAAATGTTAAAAAAAAAAAAAAAGAAAGAAAAAAAAAAGAGTAAGAATTACATGAAAAGTTAAAAAAAAAAAAAAAAAAAAAAAAAAAAAAAGGAGAAAAGGAAACAAAATGAGGAGCAAAAGTCAAAGAATAATGACTAATAGTCACCAGAAATAGGCACCTAGAAAGTGTCATTCAATCTGTTCTAGCAAAACAAGACGCGCTGTGAAGTCCTTCCTGATAGCCATTATTGTATCAGTGACAAGACACGACAAGAGCTGCTTTGTGCACCCAGCCTGGTGCTGCCCTGCTGTGGCAGAGCTAGCCTTTGAGGAATGACGTGCATGAGGTCACTGTTAGCTAATCTGCTTTCTATCCTTCTCAGTCACAATTTACCAACAAGGCCTCAATTAAACTGAGATTTTTCTGAATCTCAGAAAATGTTTTAGTATTCCCTAGCAAGAATTATCACAGCTAGCCCTGATGGAAGCACTCCTGTAAATGGCCTTCTGGTATTTTTACCTCAGACTCATCAATACCTGAGATGAGAATAGCGGTAAAATTGCTTTGGAGAAGTATCCCATAAAGTTCCTACAATTGCAGTTACTCATTAATAGGCTTAAGATTTTTTACTACGGAGTTGATATCTCAAAGTATTCATCCTGCCTTCAGCAACTCAGGAATTAAAACTGGCAGCTCTGAAACTAAAAAATCTAAGATGCAACATGGAAAAAGAAAATTTCTGGTTTCAGCTGTGATGTCAACAGAAAGGCTTTTCTGTTTCTGGTGTATTAATAAATGCTATTTTATTTTATTTTATTTTATTTTATTTTATTTTATTTTATTATTTATTTTGCCAAACTAGGGGCAAATAAAACTCTTACTATAGACCAAAGGGGAGGCTAGAAATTCTGGGTTTCTCTTAAAGAAAGACATATTAAGACTTGAGAAGAATGAACAAAAAAAAAAAAAAAAAAAAAAAAGAATTATCTCAGAATATTCCCTGAAGTGTCCCACATTTCCATGTTTTAGATGTTTTAAAATAAGAAAGAAGGACTAGAGTTTAGGAAAAAGCTGAGTTCATTGGCTTTAAGTCCAAATTAGGGATATGAAACTCTGTTCAATGTACTGTTTTATTTGCAAACATTTCTATGCATCCCTGTGTCAGGAATGAAAGAGCCTCTTCATGGTGACTCCTACACCCTATAGGAGTTACAGATAACACTGTCTAGTTATGTATCCTTTTACAATAATGTATTTGTGTAGAGGAATGATTGCCTACACTCTATTATAAAAGAGAGATGGTTAGGTTAGTAACAGAATGCAACCAAAGAAGAAAAACTCCTTCAAAATGTTCAGGGCTCAGGATAAACAATTTTTACCTCTGCTAGAAAATATATTCTTCTTACATCTTCTTGGTCTTGGTTCATGGCAGGGTGAAAAATGAGGCATTAGGTAGTGCAAAATTCTTATTCAGTATAGCTCTATACAGGCATTTAGTCATTCATAGCAGACAAGTACAAAGATGGAATGTATGTATAATGCCACAAAAATTAACTTCAAAAATGGAAAAAGAAGAGAAAAGAAGAGAAAAGAAGAGAAAAGAAGAGAAAAGAAGAGAAAAGAAGAGAAAAGAAGAGAAGAGAAGAGAAAAGAAAAGAAAAGAAAAGAAAAGAAAAGAAAAGAAAAGAAAAGAAAAGAAAAGAAAAGAAAAGAAAGAAAGAGAAGAGAAGAGAAGAGAAGAGAAGAGAAGAGAAGAGAAGAGAAGAGAAGAGAAGAGAAGAGAAAAGAAAAGAAAAGAAAAGAAGAAGAAAAGAAAAGAAAAGAAAAGAGAAGAGAAGAGAAGAGAAGAGAAGAGAAGAGAAGAGAAGAGAAGAGAAGAGAAGAGAAGAGAAGAGAAGAGAAGAGAAGAGAAGAGAAGAGAAGAGAAGAGAAGAGAAGAGAAGAGAAGAGAAGAGAAGAGAAGAGAAGAGAAGAGAAGAGAAGAGAAGAGAAGAGAAGAGAAGAGAAGAGAAGAGAAAAGAAAAGAAAAGAAAAGAAAAGAAAAGAAAAGAAAAGAAAAGAAAAGAAAAGAAAAGAAAAGAAAAGAAAAGAAAAGAAAAGAAAAGAAAAGAAAAGAAAAGAAAAGAAAAGAAAAGAAAGAGATTATTTTCCAGGGAAGAAGTGTAGAAGTGTGCTGAATTGTATTACAATGTATATGCATACATTTTCAGCATCTGTGGCAGAAGGAGGCCAGGATATTTACAATTGCAACAGTGTGGCTTTTCAGAATCCCCGCCATCTGAAGACATTTATATTATTTGCATACAGCCCCATAATGCACTGGAATTCACAGGAGTCTATTCCACACTGAGAAACATATATATATATTTTGATGGAAATTACTGTTCTTCATAGTGGCTAGAAGTTACTAGACGTAGACAATGCCAATCTATATTTTGTTTTCTTTTCTCTGTTCTTTCAGTTCTACAGCTCACATCCTCTTTGTGCTCATGAAGGACTATGATCAGTTTGGTCATTTTTTTTGGCTGTGGAGTGATCTATCTCCATAACAGGTAAAAAGTCTCCATTAATTACAAAGCTGTTTAGAGTGGATCTGTAATAAAATGTTGAAGCAATTTTTCTTCTTCAGCTTTAATCTTCTGAAAACATTACACTTAAAATCCCTACTTTTCCACAGAAATAAAAGGTAAATATTATTGTTATTGTTTTAAAATGTAATTTTGTGCTCTTCCACAAAAAAAACAAACAAAAACAAAAAAAACAAAACCAAAACAACAAAAATGCCACCAACAACACCCACTCACCTAATCAACCAAAATCAGTATGGCTTTATTGATATGGTTCCTTAAAACAGTTTCAGTTAGGAATAGAGAAACTTTATATCACAGAATCATAGAATCACCAAGTTGGGAACAGCCCTCTAACATCATCCAACCATTCACCTATCCCCAATGTTTCCCACTAAACCATGTCACTCAGTACAACACCTAAATGTTTGTTGAACACTCCCAGGGATAGTGAGTCCACCACCTCCCTGGGCAGCTCATTCCAGCCCCTGATCACTCTCTCAGACAAGTAGTATTTCTTAACATCCAACCTGAATCTCCCCCTGGCACAACTTGAGGCCATTCCCTCTAGTCCTATCGCTAGTTACACAGGAGAAGAGGTTGAACCCCACCTTGCCAACCTCCCTTCCAGTAGCTGTAGAAAGCAATAAGATCACCTCTCAGCCTTCACTTGCCCAGACTAAACAACCCCAGCTTCCTCAGCCACTCCTCATAAGACTTGTGTTTCAGACCCCTCACAGCTTCACTGCCCTTTCCTGAACATGCTTCAAGGTCTCAATGTATTTCCTGTAGTGAGGGGCCCAAAACTGAGTACAGTACTCAAGGTGCAGCCTCACCAGTGCTGAATACAGAGAGATCATCACTTCCCTGCTCTTGATGACAATTCTATTTCTGATAGAATCCAGGATGGCACTGGCCTTCTTGGACATCTGGGCACACTGCTGGCTCATGTTCAGCTGAGTGCTGATGAACATCCCCCAGGTTTATTTCCTCTAATGCCACTCTTGCAGCTAATCTGCCCCAAGCCTGTAGTGTTGCATGGGGTTGTTGCTGACAAAGTGCAGGAGCTAGTCTGCAAGAAATGAAGTATGTAAGAAAGTAAAATACTTTCATCTGAAAGATTAAACAAAAGGAGGAAACAATCAGTAAGATATAGGAAAGCTGACTTTGATGACCAGTTTGCTTGCAAGATGTTTTATTGAACTCCACATGAACAATACAAGAGGTTATGTGAAGAAAATTGACAGTAAATAGGTTTAGAAATAGAAGTCCGGAAAATTTCTCAAGAGAGATAAGTGCAAGGAGAAGAGTTTCTCACACTTTTCGATGTATATAAGCTAATAAAAATATCAGAACTACTGCACTTGCATACATCGAATTCTTGCATTCATTGAATCACGCAGTTGTTATTTATAAGGTACATATTGTACTACGTGACATGATGCCAAAGAGTGAAAAGTCTTGATATTTCTGCAGTGATTCTCTGAGAAAAGCCTAATATTTAAATTATGTGGCTTCTGGTTTTTCACGGATATCAGACTCAAACGATAATTGAAAAATCTCTGCCAAAAAGCATTCCTAAAAATATGTATACAGCACCATCTATTGACACTATGAGGCCTTACAGGTGAATATTTTAGGCACGCTGAAGGCCTGTTTTACAAAAGTGACGTAGTTTCCTCATTCGCATGGAATGATTCCCAGTTTTTTCCTATGGTCCTATAGACTCAGAATGATGGTGGTGATCCTTGATGCAAGAGTTTAACAGCTAAAAATGAAGCTGAATAAAACAGGGCAGTAGGGAGGAAAAATGAAGGAAAAAAAAACAGGAAAAATGAGATATACAAGGAGTAGCTGAGTACAGACAGTGCATGTCTGGGAGCAAATGTGAGATGTTCTTAGTAAAGGAAATTTTTGTTCTTAGTAAAGGAAATCATTCCTGAGAACCCTGAGACTCCACTCTGTTCTGGCTTCAGACTCCTGCATCCTCCTTTGGGCCAGCTAAGCAGCTTATGAGTCAGTGCATCTTACTTACCAAAACAACTTTCTCTTCCTTTAGCCTGTGTCATTTTTTTGCTAGTTAGACTGGTCAAGCAGAGGAAGGGCCTGACTGAGATCAGAGCTGCTCCAAAGCTCCAAGGAGTATGGAGAGGGAAGGGAGGAACATGATGTTACTAAAGGGCTGTCAGATTACCTTGGCTATACTGTAATTTTACTCTTCCTGGGCTATATTTAGTTCACTGACCTGGTTTACTATTGCTCTGTAGGCATATAGGAGTGTGTGCAAACAGGCAAGATGTAAATTCCCCAGGTGGGGTGAGCTGTCAGAGGAAACATAGTGAAGGAGTATTGAACTGGGCCTTAACAGCAGAGCACTGAGAAGACGTAGTGTTCATCTCTAGTCTGCTAGCCCAGTAACTAGGATGTCCACATGGCAGATGGAGACTTCCATTCAGCTCTTAGTTCCAGTTCTGCTAAATGATCCAACATCACTCATTTTTAACATTATGCACACTGACCTTTCCAGACTTCACTCACATCTGTCCTAAGAGCTGTAGATCTTTGTAGACATAGCAACTTTTCTCCTGCCATGAGGATGCCATACATCAGGCAGGGGAAAAGGAGATCGTGGCCCAACAAGCAGGCAGCAAGCATTGTGGTGTGAGCGGGGAGGAGCATGGGACACAAATAGAACAAGATAGGGAATGGGGATCAGTGCAGCACAAAAGATTGGTATCATGGGTAAGATTTCTGCTTCAGAGTTTAGGTGTCATTTTGTACTGAATACCTTCAAAGCCACAGCACTCCTGCTGTTTTGGGATATGGCTTTTATTAGCTTCTGTGCCATCCAAGAACCATCTGAACTGTTTCCAGAGCTACACTGCAAAGGCATATGGCTTTATTTATTTATTTATTTATTTAATTTTTGGTAGATGCTGCTAAGATGGTCATCCTGCTGAACTCATACCAGTCACTATGGATTCCTCAGCAATATGAACAAAGGAGTTGTCTTTTTTATTATTTGTAAAGCCTTTTCACAATTCTTTGACTGGAGCACTTTGGTTATACAATAATATATTAACAATTTAAAGAAATAAGGTAATTCTGTCACTGCACTAAGTTTTTCCAGAAGGTTAGATCATTGTTAAGTGGAGTGGTAGCACGGCACTGAGCACAGACTGTGCACAGAACAGGATGTTGTTGTGTGCAGGTAAACCTGCATAGATCAGCTTTCTGCATAACTCTGGCTTTACCTTTTCAGCATGACCAGACTGGTATTTAAATAGAGATCACATACTGTTTCTCAAATTCCTGTAAAATGTTTTTAATTCTTTCAACCTGAGTAGTCAGCACTTTGGGTAACACTGCACATGCCTGTATCAACACAAAAATTGATGGAGCACATGAAAACTGTTTGAAGAATTCTGAATCACACCCAAGAAGCATCATAAAAGCATGGTAAAAGCATGGCAAGAAGCCTTTCCGCACACACTAAGAGAATTTCCTTTTTTTCAAATTCTAGGCACATTTCTAAGTCCTGTGGAATGGCTGCAGGAATAGGATTCCTGCAGGTGTAGTTTCCTGATCGGCTCAGGCCCACCTGATCCTGTGGTGCTGCTGGAGGTGATGGCCCTGTTCCATTAGTGCTCACGTAGGTGTGGACTTGGCCGCATTGCAGAGTCAGCTAGGATAGAAAGCAGCCACTTGCTGCCAGGTTAAATTGCAGATGGATCAATTCCCTCATCTGCCTGCATACCCAGGGGTTGCTAACGTCCATACTTGCCACCATCTCTCAGCGACCGCACAGGCTCGGATCAGTTTATGCTGATCGTAAAGCCCCACCCTGAGGCTGTGTCTTTGCTGTTCTGGCTGATTCACCCACAAAGACAGCCCAGCCTTGGAGCCCTGCACTCAGCAGCCCTTTTCCTTGCACTGTTCGATTCTGGTGTTTTCCACAGTCATTCAACGAAGGGGCATTTATCAGTTCCGTTTCTTCATCTGAAAGAAAGGTAGCCGCCAGCCATACAACTGCCCGTAAACCAGAATAATGAACCGCTTTATTTCTAGCGCAGCATAATTGCACTATCATTTTCACATGTGCTCCCAGAAAGGTATGGTGCCGTGGAAGCCCGTCTCTTGTGGAAGTTATGGCTACTGATGAAGGTCAGGGATGAGGCAGATAGCGCTGCCTGCTTCCAGAGATTTTGCTGCCTCTGTCCCTGTGCGTCCTTCTGAATTCTGCACGCGTGAACAAAGCCACGCTGCCATCAGCAAACCAAGCACAGGAAGCAGCGTGTGGAAGGGAGCTCGGCCAGCAACGCGTCAACCAGAGAGGAGAAAGGCGAAGGCGCTGCGACAGGCCGCCGACGCTCTGCCTGCGGACCCCAGATCCCACTACGGGCCTACCGCCCCCACCTCCACACCGCCCGCACGGCAAAGGGGGAGGGGCAGGCGGGGAGCGAGCCGCCCGCACCCACCGCTCCCTCGCGAGAGGCGCCGCCGCCCCGCCCCCGCGCGCAGCCCCGCCTCGCCGCTGGGCTGCGGGCGGCCTGGCGGGGAGGGCCGGCGGCGGGAGCGCGGCGAGCAGCCATGATGGTGGGTGCCCGGGCGGCGGTAGGGGCTGGGCGGGCGCCTTTGGCCGGTCGCTAACCTGTGCGCTTTGTCTCTCCCCCATTCTGCCTTCCTCCCTCTCGCCGGCCTTGGCCCGCGCTTGTCCTCGGCTCGCGCCGCCGCCTCCTCCTCTTTGCGCCCAGCAGGAAGGCTCTGACGACGGCCCAGATTTCCTCTCGGAGGAGGATCGAGGTGTGAGTAACGAGGGGTGGCACTCGGGGAGCGGGGGCGGGTTTGGCCTCCGTGCCGCGGGGTCGAGGCCTGGGGCTGGGGCGGTCCCGGAGGAAGGCTTCCCCCGGGCGGAGTCCCCCGTGCGGGTGTTTTGCTGTGATTTGCTCTTGCTGCGGTCCCCGCGTTTCCAGGGGCAGCTGCTGGGGGCTTTTGTTGGAGAGCAGGGGCAGATCCGTGCGTGCCGCCGGGGCCGCGCTCGCTGTGCCTCCCCGCCCCCGCGCGGAGCCGGGCAGCGGGTCTGGGGTGTGCGGCCCTGCGTGGGGAGCCACCGCAGCACCCTTTGCTCTCCTCAGGCCCCAGGGATTCCCGTTCCCGTTGATAACAAAGGGACAGCATTGTAGGCTGGCATTGCCTAGTAAGCTCCTTATTGAACAGAAGTTCTGTTGTTGGGAGTGGATGCCACGGTGATGTTCCTTACTGAGAAAACACTTCTCTGACCTGCTCTTCTGGCCTCTGTTTGTCTTCTCACTATATCTGCTGCGTTCATCTTTAACTTCCATGTCTTGGTTAAGCAACAAATAGGCTAATCTGGTGTGGTTCATTCAGGCTGACCTATCAGGTGGTATCTTGAGAAGGACTGGGAGAGATAGGAGAGCAGCTGCTGGACAGGATGGCAGGGATCGACTTGGTTGTTGCTGCTCATTACAGGAGCTGTGTCTACTATGTTGCTAAAGACAACAAATGTGAACAGCTCTGTATTGGCATACACTCATATCATGTATGTCGTACTCAAACATCAAGCGTAATGTTCAGTACCTTCTGATTTTTTGACTGTGTGTGGTAGGAATTAACTGTATTCTGCATATCCTTATATGTAGGCAGATAATGTTAGAGCAAGGGGGAGATGCTTTAAACTAAAAAAGGGAAGATTTAGGTTAGATGCTAGGAGGAAATTTTTCACTCAGGGTAGTCAGGCATTGGCAGAGGCTGTCCAGAGAAGCTGTGGGTGCCCCATCCCTGGAGGTGCTCAAGGCCAGGCTGACTGGGGCCATGAGCAGCCTGACCTGGTGGGGAGCAGCCTTGTCCATGGCAGTTGCTGGGGCTGGGTGGATTTTGAGGTGCCTTGCAACCCAGACCATTCTGTGTTCCAATTCTTCAGCCCTAGGTTGAGGGGGTTTGAATAATATTCTACATGCGTTTTCTTTGGCAATTAGGAACAGCACTGAAGTGAATGATTAGGTTGTTTTTTGTCTGAGGATGTAGATAGAATGTGTAAAACTTTCTTGATTATGTTTTAATTTTCCCTTTGAGGCCCCAAATAGTCAGAGTTCACAATGTAATTTTAAAGCCATTAGAAATCTCTTAGCAGTCTTGTTTGTGCTGTTGGACAACTTACATCATCTCAGTAGGCCAAGCACGGTCCTCTTTTTCTTTCTTTCCCTTCCTCTCACTCAAGCATCAAACACTGAGGAATTAAGCAGTGTCCTCTGTTCTCCAGTTTTGATTTCTTATTTTTAGTTGTGCTTTTTTTTTTCTTCACACTGCTCTGAAAATCCCTGGGTTTAAAGCATAGGCTGTTATCTGCATTATTTTGATCATGATACAGAAAACCTAATCGGAAGCAGCACTAGCAGTCTGTTCATGAATAGGTTTGTTGTGCTCTTATCTTCAAAGCCCTAACGTTTTTCTCAGCAGTAGTAAAAATAAACAGCAAAGAGCATTTTCCTTGTTCTGGTTTGTTGCTTTTCCCTGTTTGTGATTAAAAAATGGTCAGTTGAATCTTTATTTGAAAGCGTGAATTACAATTTCTGGTTAATTAGCTTTCAGTTTTGGAAACAAGTATTCTTTCCTCTCTATAATTCAGAGATTAACAACTGTACTTTTAACTCTTCAGTACAGTGTTGGTCAGCTACAGTTGTGTAAAGTTTAATGTGAGGATGATGGGATGAAAGGAAAGCTGGAATTTATGCTGATGCCACATAAAACAAATTCTCTTGACAGTTGCATTATATCATATGGAGGAGACTTTTCTTGGTGATTGTAAAATAGAGCATTGAGAATTGACTTTGAGGAAGTAGCAGTGGGTGGTCTGGAGAAGGAACTGTTTTTAAATGGTTTTCATAAAATGAGCTTGTGGGAACTGCTTTTCTAAATCATGCTTAGGAAGATACTATTGAGTCCACTGAGAGTAACTCAATTCCTGGTTGTGTTTTGCTGCATGATCTCTTTAATGTAAACAACAAGCGTTTTAAAGGGGTGGCGTAGTATTGCTATACTAGAACTGTTTTGTGCATCTCGTATCTGTATTTACCTCAGCTGACTTGGCTTATGCTCTTGTGTACTCATTTAGAGGAAGGGTGCTGTGCCTTAGAGCAGGTCTGTTAGAAACTTGATGCTGCGGTGAGGCTTGGTGTTCCTCTGTTGTAAAGTATTGTTTATTTCTCTTGCCTTGGGTATTTATCTGCCTGTAAAGAATCAATTGAAGAAAGGATCCTTTGTCTCTAACCTTTTTGAAAGCTAAGGGCATTGTAATTAGTTACTGTTGTTGAAGGAAGACATTGCCTAGGAATGTAAGGTTTGGTTGTTTCCCTTGTCTTTACTAGCTTCTTTTTGTTATCATATTAAGTCTAATTGGTCCTTAAACGAGTACTTAGATGCTAAATCTTCTTCAATTGCACTGCATTCTCTTAGTGCTGTAACATCACTTAGCCCTGTATTTGGCTTCTGGCGTTTTCTAGACTTTGAATAAAAAAGGGACTTCATTTGTATAGGATAGGAAACTGCAAAGCAGCTGAATTAACTTATGTTTTTCAAGACATTCAGCATAAGTGGAGAGCATGTATTTAAGCATAGAATGATTGTGCTGTGTTGTATTGGATTGAGGGGGGAGGGAAGAGAAAGGAGATGGAGGGACTTGTCCCACCCATATTTCTTTCCAGAATTTAAAATAGTTTCATTTTGGTCCAAATCAAACTTTGGAAAGTTTTGTAGCATTTTGTTTTCATTTCCTATTCTGTTCATAACTCAGAAGCTATCAGTTGGTGGCAGCGTTCTTTTGGAGTAGCGATGAGAGATTGCTTAAGTTTGTTGTGTGATGATGTTGTGATTTTAATTCCCAGTAATACAATATGAGGGGTTGTGTCATATGAATAAATTTAGAGTCTTTCAACTCTGTGATTGTCTTTGACACCTTTCATTGAATGCTTCATTACCATTGCAGATGAAAACGCTCCCTGTTGGCAGTCGGGCTGCATGGCATAATTTAACATGTGATTAAAGTCTTCAGGATCGTTACAACTTAACTCAGTATAAATCAAACAATTAATCTTTTAAAAATGTGTGCTGTGAGTGGAGTTGTCATGGTTAAGGTTGTTCTTCCTTTTCTCAGTGCAGATGAGAATTTCATTTTGAATGTTGTAAATAGTGCAAATGGTCCCATAGGAAATGCTGCTCTAGATGCTGCATAACTAGTAACAAATATGAAGAGCTGTTTTACAGAGTTGTAGAATTTTGTACTTTACCATTTTTTTTAGAAAGGAAAACAAAATGTTTTAATATAAATTGTTATGACCTCTGGAGGAATAATAATTAAAAAAAAAAAAAAAATAAAACCAACAGCATTGGAATAATCCAGATTATTTTCTGAGAGTACTCAGCTGTGCTCCTTCTGTGGGACTGGAGAAGAACAAACAGTGCATCAAGCAATGTAACCACTAAAAACTTTCTTACAAGCTGGGAAATTGTGGTGTCTTGACATAAGGCCGAGTTTGGTATGTCAGATTATATTTTTCTTTCCTAAATTAGATCTAAAGGACTTCAGAAGCGCAGTAGGAGCTGAGAGATTCTGCTTTATAGATGTGATCTGCAATGGGTCACTGCATGCTAATGTCACATCTTTGTGTGAGACAGTAGCCTCTGAACTTGAGAAAACAAAACAAAAACCCCTATGTCATGTGTGGGAATGTATCACTGTGTAATCACTTCCAGCGTTGCTTTGAGCAAGAAAATTCTGCTGGTGAACCAGCCTTGCAGGATACTCTAGGCTGTATGATGGCTTAGTTTAATACAGTAATTGTAAACTCAAGTAGTCTGATTGCTGCTGCATAAGGAGTGGAGTTGTTCATGCACTGAGGACAAAGTGGGAGCCGGCCACTGAAATTTGCAAAAGGTTTAAGATAACTGATGGGAAACTGGATGTGGTGGTTGATGCTTCCGTCCTGATGCTGTTCCAGCATGTTGCAGAGTTCCCTTCAGAATTTCCTTGTGTGCAGCCTTTGTGCTGCACGTTACTGATAATTAATGCATTTTTGTACTTGAGTGCGGACTTCAAAATGTGTTCCTGAGAAATCTTATAGGAAAAAGTGCAACTTTGTATGGAAAAGCACTTTTATACTGAAGAAGTTGGTATTTCTATAAATAAGTACAACATCAAAGGAAACCGTTTCAGTAAAAAGTGAACATCGCAAGCATGAGACTGAAATAATTTCTGGCAGTGCAATTGTAGAAAATTTCTGATTTCGCCTTAGTAGTTGTAAAAATATTCAGAATGTTGGTTGCTCATGACTGAAATTGTTGTGGGACAGATTGCTCTGGAACAGCAAGTAAGGTGAAGTCGGTTTGACTGAGTAGTGGTGAAGCCTTCAGTCTAGTTACTGCCAGGCATTGCCTCTTCTGATCACTGTGCTCAGGTAGTTATCTTCTTTTTCTGTATTTGATTGTCTTGCTATCTTATTTCATGACTTGAAGTATATTGTGGGAGTTCAGATTTCACGTTCCATGGAAAAAAATAAAAAAAAAACAGGGATTCCTAGTCTTATTGCCATTTCTTATGCTGTTTTTCAAGAGATTATCTTGTTTTTTTCAGAAAAAAAAATATGTCCAAAAGGACTTAGCTCTGTGAACTTCAGAGGATTTTTTTTTTTTTTTTTTGATTGTTTTTTGTTAGCACTTTTGATCTATCTGGGGCATCTTAAACAAAAGAATGGTGTAAGACAATGTGAGCAAACCAACTCTTTAATAGCTCTTCCTTCTTTGAAATATAGGGCCACTTTTTTTCTTAAAGGAGCCTTTATGACTCTTAGTTACTTCTTTACATGATTTACCTTTACATGATTATTTAATGTTGCTCTTTTAAATGAATTATTTTCATAATTCTTTTAATGGTGTTTGTCACGTTAGATTGGGGCTCCTCTCAAGGAAAGTATAAGGGAAATGCAGTTAACATGTTTGTATGTTTAGCTGATCTATACATTTAAGCTAATAGGTTCTTTCTCTTTGTTTAGCTTAGAGCAATAAATGTTGATCTCCAGACTGATGCTGCTCTGCAAGTGGATATCTCAGATGCACTCAGTGAGAGGGACAAAGTGAAGTTCACTGTCCATACAAAGGTAAAAGCCTGGGTTTGTGCATTGAGCATTTTCTTAATTATAAAAAAGAAAACTACTTAAACTGTTTAGGAAGCAACTGTAAAATATTCCAAAGGAGATGAGAGAACAGCATTATCTCATGTTTAAGAGACCATGTAGTAATGATGCTCAAAGAAATGATGACAAAAAATGGAAGTTAAAAATAAAAGTATGGAATAAAGTAACATTCTTTTTTTGCACTGTTGTGTTATCATATGATTTCTATGCCTATTAATCAGCCTATTTGTAGGTAGAATCTTTGATAAACCTCAGTATTTTTCAGAGTAGTTTTTTTACTTAGACTAGCCATGGTTTCAAATTCTAAAAATACATTTCATAATGGAATTGTATTCAAGAGTGTTTTTTAGTTACAGCTTGTATTGACTTCTTTTTGTAAACTTGTTGGTTTATTGAGTGCAGAATCACAGAATAGTTGAGGTTGAAGATGATCTCTTGAGATCACTTAGTCCTTTCTCCTATCCCTACTTCCACCATCAAATGAGAGTGAAGCAGAGCAGGTCTCTTAAGGTTTGTCCAGTTGAATTTTGAATATCTTCAATGATGAAGATTGCACAGTTTCTCGGGGCAAACCATTCCAATTGTTTGATGCACTAATTGAGATGGGAGTAATTACTGCTGTATGAATTTTTGCTAAGATGCTTATCTTGATGCTTGAGTTATTATTATTATTCTTTTACAGGGATATACTTTGATATTTTTTCCAGGATTCTTTTAATATAGTAATGAAAAACTGTTCTCTGTTGTTGTTTCGTAACTCTTCCTCCTTTTCCCTTTCCAGAGCTCCTTACCAAATTTCAAACAAAGTGAATTTTCCGTTGTTCGGCAACATGAAGAGTTCATTTGGCTTCATGATTCCTTTGTGGAGAATGAGGATTATGCTGGCTATATTGTAAGTAAGACAGTTCCTTTGTTTTACATGTGCTGGTTTCTGTGGGCATAAGGAGTATTCAAGGCTGCTTTTACATCTGATGGAAACAGCAGGTGTTTGTTCCTATTAAAACAAGATCAGATGCTTTACTACTTCATTTTATACAATTACACAAAATTTATGTTTAAAGCAAATTTGGAGGAAAATCACTGTGGTTGTCTTTTAATACTAAGGAGTGAGTAGCTTAATCTATATCCTAGCATATTTTTGCTCTACAGTATTGAAGTGTGGGAGACTGTATAACTTGGTAATATTGTTTTTGTAAGCTAATGTTTAACTTAGCTGAGAGCTTCGTGTTGCCTTTGTTTTATCTGCAATGGCAGAGTGCAGTAACTGAGCATTAGTAATTAGGCTTTTTCAGTTTCCATTTTGAAGATCAGAATGACTTTACCATAAAACAGTTTGAGGGGGAAAAAAAACGAAATCCCCTCCAAAAACCATCTAGAAATACAGAGCACATTAATACATAAGTTAACAACTTTAACATGTTTTGTTGTTTATTTTATGCGTCCAAGGAAGATATGTCCTCAAAGTAGTCACCTTATGATGGGATGCCTCTTCATACTTTAATTATGGATAGAAATACTTACTATCCTGGTGTGAAAGTTAGGTATTTGTGTTTGGCTGAGATTACCCATTGATTCAGTGTGTATTTCTAATGTGTATTTCTAATTCACTAATGATTACAATTGTGATAATCTGTGAAGTTATACTATTCTTGAGCTAATCTTTTTTAGTAAGAGGTATTGGGAGTGAGTGGGCTTTGATCTCTAGCAACTAGTTTTCAACAGTTTTCTGAGTAAATTCTGAATTTTACTAGTTCTGTAATTCATTCATGTAATGCAAAAATATCAGCAAACTTAAATTTGAGCACATTTTAGCTTTATTTGTTCTATTTCTCTTTATTCATAGCAATTCAGGATCAGTTTGCAGCGTTTTTTCTTTCAATACTGTTATGACAATAACCTGGGGACTTGTTTGTTATGTGCTTTGTTATTTCAACAGATGTATCTTTAATGTCAGCAGTGCCACAAGAAAAAACTGGTTCCTGCAAGCAGCAAAGAATGTGGTTTTTTTTTTTTTTAATTTAATAATTTTGAGAGTTATAACTGGTGTGAAAGAGACTGTAGAATTCTTTCTTTCTTTCAAGAAGAAACAATCCATACTAAATAAACAAAAACTGATGAGAAAAGGAAATACAGAACAGTCTGAGCACAGCCATCTGCAGCCCAAAACTGCACCCTGCATTCGATGCTTTGGTCATTTTTTTTTTAATTCCTTGCATTGGGAAAGCTAGATATTGCTTGAATTCTGTTGTAATTAAACTACACAAGCCATTTAGTTAGCTCTTGAGTAATCTTCAAGGACATTTGATGAAAGTTGGCATGCTAATTCCAGGTACCTAACTCATTCATGAGAGGATTTATCCGTAAATGCCTTAATAAATGACAAAAGAGAGAGCCATATATTAAAAAGCTGCAGGAACCTTCTCAGACAAATAGTATCCAGTCAGTAATGGAACAAAAGTTGAACGAATTTAAAAAAGTTACTTGTTTCTAGATTCCACCAGCACCACCCAGGCCTGACTTTGATGCCTCAAGGGAAAAGTTGCAGAAGCTTGGAGAAGGAGAAGGATCGATGACTAAAGAAGAATTCACCAAGATGAAACAAGAACTGGAGGCGTATGTAGACTTGATTACTACCTTTTTTTTTTCCCTTCAAATTTCAGTGCTGTTGGCTGTCCCATGTTTCTGATTTCACTGCAATGGTTCTCTGTGAGATAAAAGCTTGAAAATCAAGTTGCTACATAACCAAGGTTATCTTAGTGATCATGATCAGAGCCATTAGGAAAATTCTAGAAATCACTGCTTAGAAATTATGACTATTTCACGGACAAGCTTCTGAAACGGGAAGAAAGTCAGCTTGTACTTGAGAACTCTTTTATAAGGAAAAGAGAAACAACAACCTAGTTAGATCCCTTTCTTCACAGAGCACTTGGAAAGGGAGGAGGTAGCCTGTGTCTTTTTTATTTCTGGTGTTCCCCGTTCATTCCCCAACAAACAATAAGTTCTGTGCATATAGTAATTGAACTGGGGATTTTTGCGTGTGGTTGGTATTGTAAACGTTGATACCAACCTTCTGGTCCCTAGGAAATACAGGAAGCAATTACTAGAAAATCTTTTTGTCTTGAAATTTATTTATTTATTTATTTTTGCACAATGAGAATATACTTCCTGAAAATAGCATTTTCACATACTGCCAATTTAGCGTGTATTGAAACATTTGAACTTAGTCGTCTTGTTTTATGTTGAGTTACGCAGTAAAGTTTCTCCTGGCTCCTACTTTCCTTGTCATGCACTCACTTCTTTGATCTTTTTTCCTGTCATTGGTTTCAGTTTTCAAGTGTATATTTACACTGCTTCTAGACTGCTTCTATCAAGAGCTCTGAATTGGCAAGAGAAGTACATAGAACTCTTAGAACTGATGTTTTCTCTCCAAATGCCAGCAGCTGTGAGCAAATATCTTAAAACTCCGTGTTAGTGTTGCATACCACATAATCTATAGCAGAGTAGATATACACTTCATATACAAGGAACTGGAAATGAGTAAAACACTACATTTTAAAGAATCTGGTTTTCCAGCGGCCCTGATCATGATTCTCTTGTGGTCTGGTTAGGGGTTGGATAACACAGAAAACTTTGAGTTTCTTCTACTGCCACCTCCATCCTCTGCATCCTCCTTTTTTGTCTTCACTGAATGACTACTACTCTCACTGAGATCAAACATCTCCCAACACTGGCCCTGCTGGTTTGCTGGTATGTAAATCTTAACCTCCTCACACATAGTGGAAGCAAAAGTGTTATCATTTCACTGTTTTTCCTCAGAATGGGGAAAAGGGCCCCTTCCTTGTTTCTAGAAAAGCTGCATCTTACTGATTGAATTTGCAGAGCAAGAAGAATTTTAGAAAACTTGTATTAATAAAAATGCCATCCTCTTAATTAAATCACAAATGAGTATTTCCTTGAGTTGGTTGGTCTGAGCAACTACATAATTGTAAAGGTTAAAAGTGATTGTTTTGGTTGTACTTACCAAAGGCACTTAATTTCACTTTTAGAACCACAGTGAAGCAAGACATCCATGTAAGAATCTGCCTAAAAAAAAGGCTAAATACTTCATCATGGAATAAGAGGCTGCTATTTAAAGAGCTAACCAAATGATTTGAATGTTTAAGTAAGGAAGGAGGGTGCAAATAGGCAAGGGGATGGAGATGGGGAGGAAAGAAATTATGCGTCTGCTATCTACTAACTGATGTATCTCAATTTCTTGACTTTTGTGAAGGCAGTGAAAAGGCACAATTGAAATTACATTTGCAGCAAACCTATCCATGTTAGTCTTAAAAGTTAGATTGTATTTGAGTCTTCTTTAAAAATCTATCAGTAATATGTTAGGGCTTCAAATTTCCCCCTCATATTAACATTATACTATTTGTTTTTGTATGTGTGTCTTTTATATATATAAATATATAAAAGTATCAGAATGATAACCTCTACTACTTAAATTTTGTGTCCTTACTGAGGATCTCTTAAAGCTTCTCATTGGGCTTACCTCAAATTTTATTGCTTCAAGTGAAATTCTTAGTCTCTCTTATTTTTTGTTTTCAGCGAATATTTGGCAATATTCAAGAAGACGGTTGCAATGCATGAAGTGTTCTTGTGTCGTGTGGCTGCACATCCTATTTTGAGAAAGGATTTAAATTTCCATGTCTTCTTGGAATATAATCAGGACGTGAGTATTGAAAACTAGATTGCTGGCAAGAAAAATCAAGATGTGCTTTTATGGTGGTGTGGAAAATTGATTAAGAAAGCGTTACCTCCTGGAGCAAATTGCATCAGTTCCTTGACGTATTTGTATTTTAAGTTGCAAATTCATTAATGTCTGTAGGAGTTAATTATTCTGCTGCCTATGCAACCAAATACTTTAGTGTCAAAATAAAAAATATTAGTGGAAATCTATTATGTTTTGGATTAAAAAGATTAACTGTTGGTAGTGATTTCCCATGGTGTTATAATTGTCTGTTCCTTGACTGAAACTTGGGATGGGGTGTGGAGTTGGTGTAAAAACAAAAACAAAACAACAACAAAAACAAACAAAAAACACAAAAAAAACACATCATAAATTTTTCAGAATTTAGAACAATGGTTTAAATTCTGTTGCAAAAGAATTTACAAAACCAGAGGATTTCTCCTGAAGCATTATGATAAAGAAAGCTCCTCCTCTTCTCTTTTTTTTTTCTTTAAGTAATGTTGATGAAACTTTAATTTTTTTCTGGAGATGTAGATTCTGTGACTATCCATAGAATCTTATGTTATTTTATATATTGAGTTATGTTATATACTGAGTTACTATCTGAGTTGATTGAAAGAAATCTGTCTGAGTTCATAGTAGCTGCTTGGTGTTAGAGTTGGTGGTTGCTAATTCTGCAAATGTATTTTAGTTGCTTTTTTAAAATTGCAGAAATCAACATTGAATGTTGAAATAGAAATCTTGACAAATATTGGTTCGACTGAATACATACTTACCTTCAAGATGTGTTACAGAGAATCCTCTTGCTGTTTGACTTAGAAATACCAGCTTTTTAAGGAACCCATCTTTCTTAAACTTGACAAACTTAGATAGGAAGAAAAAGCATGAGTAGACTGAAACCAACATTATCTTCAATGCAGTGAGGGATTAATGCTTCTTGTTTCTCAAAGTGAGAGACTTGTCATTCTACACTCAGAAGAGCAAAATCTGGTAATAGAAGTTTAACTCAGGTTATACTATGCATGATAAGTACTGTATTAATGATAAGTGACACGTGTGTGTCGTCAATTTGATGTCATATATTTGCTAGAATATTGCTGAATTTTCTTTTATTTAATGGAAGAATATGATAGG
Source organism: Tympanuchus pallidicinctus (assembly GCF_026119805.1). Taxonomy (NCBI): domain Eukaryota; kingdom Metazoa; phylum Chordata; class Aves; order Galliformes; family Phasianidae; genus Tympanuchus; species Tympanuchus pallidicinctus. Next base: position 35,120,242 of record NW_026294747.1, on the reverse strand, counting down.
TATAAAGGACAGTAGTAAATCAGAGTAGTCTGATTCTGGGTGCATGGTGCTCTATTTGCTTTAATGCAAAGCTCAGTTAAGTAGAGAGCAGGAAAACTTGTTTAGAAGCAGCAAGCTTTGGTATGTCTTTATATATCTAGAATTAAAAAAAAAAAAAAAAAGCTACTATTGCTTTCAGCAAAAGAAGTAACTTGATATATGAATTTGTTTTTTCAGTTGAGTGTTCGTGGGAAAAATAAGAAAGAGAAACTGGAAGACTTCTTTAAAAATATGGTGAAATCAGCTGATGGTGTCATTGTTTCAGGAGTAAAGGTAGTTGCTGCTTAATGTATCAAGATTAGAAATGTATTAACATTGTCTTTCTCTTTCAACATTTCCTAATGTTGAAATAATGTTTTTATAACTAAAATTCTGCAGAAGCTGTTTTTTGGTCTTTTTTTTTCTTTTTTCTGATATTAACTTTCCATTTGCAAGCAAATTAATGGAAGCTGAAGTTCCTAGTAATAAAATCTTGAATTTCAAATTTTCTGGACGGAGGGTATAACACTGGATTAATTTTGAGATGGAGAAAAAATATGAAGTTAAAATAACCAGCAGAGGTTACTCAAAAAGCACATTGTTCAAAGCCTGTATTGTAGTCTATGAGGTATTATTGAGTATCCATGCTATTTTAAAGTTCTGCTTTAAGCCATGTATCTTAAAAGGTAATATAGTAACAATTTAAATTTACCTACATTTGCGACCTTAAAAGAAATCTGCCATAAAGGTCAGTGCTGCAAGTTTGTATTGTCTGTATTGTTACCATTTCATTTGCACCACTGAGTTATCTTACTATTCCATTCTGCCTGTTTCTTGGTTAGTGTCCTTGATTAGGTACTTGACATTTATCCTGTATTTCTATCAACAAAGTGATGGGTAGTAGTGAACTGATTTTCTTCACTTCAGGTTTAGTTACTTAGACCTTTGAAATGCTTGTTACAAATTTGTAATAAAACACGAGATCATGATTAAATAAGTAAGGAGGAAAACAGTTTACGTGAATGTTTTAGATAAACATAGATTTCATGTCACAGTAACAGCAGTATGTCCACATTTTCTCAGTGCAATTTGCACAATACAGAATGAGTGAAATCTGAGGTTTTTTTAAATCGTCTTTTTTTTTTTTCCAGGATGTGGATGATTTCTTTGAACATGAAAGGACATTCCTTGTAGAATACCACAACCGAGTCAAAGATGCTTCTGCCAAATCTGATAAAATGACAAGATCACATAAAAGTGAGTTATTTTTTCAGAAGGAGAGCTGTTCTAGAATACACAGAAATGATTTGTGAGGAGCAATAGTTTTTACTTTTTAACAAGAAAAGATGAATTTCTCAAAGTGTAGTCTTCTGGTAGTGAAAAACAAAGTTTAATATTGTTTTAAAATTTAACCTTTGCTATAGTAGTCTGGATGGAGTACGAACAGCATGTTTCAGTGCTGAAGGTCTCTTCAGTTCCTTTGGAGAGAAACAAAACTTCATGTACTTTTCTTTTTTTTGAAGACTGATTCTTAGACTTTAAATTGTGAAGTGGGTAATAGAGCATTAGTAATGATTTTACTCCTAATGAAGTTGCTCTCTATTAGTTAGCTTGTGGTTATCAGAGTGCAGTTTCTTAGCACACTAGGAATTGCATTGACTTACTGAGTAGCAAACTCCTGTTTGGGCTATTAGTTATAGTATGGGAGATCTGATTTCCATTTTTCAGCCTTCTAGACTGGGGATTGGAATTTGTATTCAGTAGCTTGGTTTGCGAGACCCCTTTTGTTGCTGAGGTGAGATTCTGCAATTAGTTGCTGTTGATTTTTCTTCCAAAGCTGAATGCTAGCTAATGTCATTTTTTGAAGCTGTAGATAATTTTCTCAATTGCTTTATGCCTATTTGAGAAAATAAGAAACCTTTGCTTTAGGAAAATATAATTGTGTTTTGAGAAAACTATGACAAGCTTGACTTTCCTTACCCTTGATTTCAGTTTTTCAGACTCAAACCCTATATGTCTAATGGCAACTTCTATGAAACACCAGTGGGAATTCCCATAACTTGAGAAGCTTATTTTGGAAATGGGCAATCTGTAATTCATTGATCTACAGAGAACTTCAAAGCTAACAGTGCAAATGTCTTCCTATTTCCAATGTATTTGATGTTTAAGTGTGAAATATAGTCGACATTAATTATCCATAATTAATAGTTAATTAACCTATAATAACCTTAAACCCTTCTTCACTGTGACCAGCAATGCTAATTAGCTTGGGATATATGGAGAAATAAATTGGATAGATGGTGATCCACTCAATCTTCTGAACAAAAGTCCAAGCTTAATGATGAGAATTGCTTCTGAAGAAACAAGAAAATTAATTCATATGTTTAGGGTAGTTCATCTAGAAACTTTGAAAATGTAAGCATTTCTGTGAACAACAAAAACAAGAAACAAATACAGTTTCCTATTCATTGGTTGGATCTGTTGAGTTCACACTAGAAGTTTTTAAAGGAACAATCTGTGTGTAGCAATATCTCACTAGTCAGATTAGGCAGCCTTCTTCACAAACTCTGCTTCTGATGTTATTGTTTAAAATGTTTTAACTCCAGTTCCTCTTCAACTAGTAACTAATTATTGATGGGTAAGGGTTTCCTGAAAATTAAACACATGCAAGAAAAGATGTGTATATAGCACTGTATTTTGGTAGTTCACAGTTGATATGCAGTGTAATACCCTGAAGCACATGGATTTTTCTTTTTTTTCCTTTTTTTTTTTTTTAAATAGTTCTGGACTTCAAATTTAACTCTGAACATCAACTGTTGATTCTGTAAGTTTTCTAAATAAAACTTAACAATGTTGCACAATAAACATACTCAGCAGGTGCTAGTTGTAATTTATCTAGGGATATTCAATACAGTCTTTACAGTTTGGTAAGAGCCATGCTTGTTGTGTGAAGTTCGTAATACATGACGTAAATTTTATTTCTGTTTTTGTATTAAAGCATGCTCCTTGTAGGAGGAAAAACAAAACAAAAGCCAGAACTCTTGAAGAAATAAAGGAACTTGATTTCCAGAAAGGAGAGAAACTAAATAGTAAAACTACTGCTTGCTTTTTTCCTAGATGTGGCGGATGACTATAATAGAATTGGTTCTTCATTGTATGCATTAGGAACACAGGACTCCACAGATATATGCAAGTAAGATTTTGTTGATAGCTTACGGGGGAATTTGCTAAATAGCAGTCTTAATGATGACCTGCTGAGTTTGGTAGCACTATTGTTATGAGAAGAACAGAGTTTATTGCAGATGTATCCTGTTAAGGGATTTTCTTCACTAACATTTATGTTCTGTAATGTGAGACTGCTTTAATATTGCTGCTTTAATAATTTCCTGGGAAAAATGCTCTATTGTTTTCTGTAGTTTGTAGACAATGATACCTCACAGAACAGACAAAGCCTCAACTCTCACTTTTAAAAAAAGTTTTTAAAGTGTTTCAGTGAATGCAACAAGGGCATATCGCAGATCTGAGTGTACAGATTTCTTGGACGTTCCTGTAACAGCATCTTGAAAGATAACCTTGCTGTTCTGGCAACTTACTACTGCCTTTAGGAAAGTAAAGGAATGGAAATTCCGAAAGCTTTGAAAATAGCAGGAGGTTTCTTTGTGCAGATGTTTTTTCACTCTTTCAGTGGTTTGCTTGAATGTGAACTGTTTGATGTATCTGAAAGTAAAAATTAACTAGCTAAAGATGTTTGTTAATGCTTGTAAACATTACTAGTGTTACAATAGATAGGTGTGTAAGAATGGTGACTTTTTTTTGTCATTTTACCTGATTTATAATTATATATTTCCAAATGTTGTGATACCTTACAGATTACTGTAATGATTATAAACAATTACTTTGTTTAACAGACTACATCAAATCTCATTATTATAGAGTCTGTCAGGAATCACATCTGTCCCCTGTCAAAATGAAACTACTGTAATTCAGTCCACTGTTGTGAAATGTGTGTATCATCTCCTGTGATGAAGGTGTGCTGCTTTTTCAAGCTTACTGAATTCCAAGTAGGGCATGCATTGTGTTTACTGTTTAGAGAAAAGTTATGAAGGAGAACTGGTAACTGTGTAGACTGTTAACCAGGATGGTGGTATTTTAGGTTTAATTTCTAGAAGTTAAAGGATCTCTGAGGAGCTGTTAAATTATTCTGCAGTAAAATCCATCCCTACATTACACTTTCTCTCTTTACCTTTTCTGAAGTTGTACAATTCCTAAATATTTGAAGTACTGCAGTTTGAAATTCCTAATGTTCTTTAGATTATGTAAATGACAATTATAAGCAGTGCATTTACAGTCTTTGTTGCCATACCCAGACATATTTTGATTTATAGAAAGCTGATTAGACTGTTCAATAATGTAATATAAGCTCTTTCCTTCCTACAGGTTCTTTCTGAAGGTATCGGAATTATTTGATAAAACAAGGGTATGTATCTTGAAATCTTTGTAGATGTATTCTTTGTATCCATCTTTGAAGTACCAGGATATCTGGCGTTAATTATGCATTAGGATGGAGATGTTTTATGGCTACTGTGATATTGAATATGTAAGCAGCATGCATTCGGGAATGAAAAAGCATAAATTTTTCAGTCATCTGTTTGTAAAATGATTGATCCTTAGGAGTACTTGGTCTACTAAATTTTTGGCAGTCTTCTGTGTAATAAATAAGTAAAGGCGCTGTGCCTCTGAAATGCTTAGACTGCTTTTCATACTTCGTGTTGATTATATTAGAACTTATTAAGGAAAAAAAGAAATGTCACCCTTAATAATCCTTAATTAAAAAAAAAAAGAAATGGTCGTGTTGCTTGTTTCTGAAGTTAAAACCTGTTTCTACACATGCATGTCACAAATTAGGAAATGTTTTGAATGAAAAGTGTTATTTTCCTAAACAGAAACATTGTATTTAAGTAGGTACTTTGAAGGAAATGGAAATTCTGAGATAACTTGCTTTGACCTCAAATGTTAGGTTTTAGAATTTTTTAACTTAAGATTTTAAAAATGGGTTTATACACTATAAGTTCATAGAAATGTCTGTTTTAAGTGCAGTAATGCAAAACGCAAATTTTACAGAGTAGTATTTTGAACCATTTAATGCAGTTCAGTTACACAGTTGCTCTACTAAAGTAGAGCCTTAAAATTTTGTTTTCATTTGATCTTGAAGACTACACTTGTACAAGTCTTCATACCAGATAAGTTTTGGTTTCTCTTTTATATTTTTTTCCTAGTATCTAATAATAATAATAGGAATTGGGGAAAAAAGCTTTTTTTATTTAAAATAGAAAGCCAGTTGTCACATTTTAATAGAAAAGACTAATACAGTTTCCCTTTTTGCATGTTTAAGTATTGTATCACAAATGCATGATTAACTTTTGAAGAAGACAGTGTCTTGCACTGTTGCATAGTTCATACTGTATTTACATCATACAAATATATGTCTGATATTTGGATGTTTAAATCAATGTTTTTACTTACTGTTATTTTTTCCCCAGAAAATAGAGGCCCGAGTATCTGCTGATGAAGATCTTAAACTTTCTGATCTTCTGAAATACTACTTAAGGGAATCTCAAGCTGCTAAGGTAAACTTATGTTTTGTGTTTGGTGGATTGGATTGGTGTCCTTTTTTTTTTTTTTTTTTTTTTTTTTAATAAAGGGTGGGTGGTGGGAGAAATAGACTGCTTTTTTTTAAATGGAGAGGTTGAAATAATACCACCTCCAGCCTTCCATTTTTCCTTCAACTGTGCAAATTTTATCTCTGTTTTATGTAAGAAATAGCAGTGCAGTTTGGGCTGTATGAACCACTTGTCAAGGCTAAAACGTGCAGTGTAATTAAAAACGGTAGAAGAGCACTTGATAAATTTGTCAAGCTGTAGACTGCAAGCAGATTTGTTTTGTTCCTTTTAATATTGAAGATAAATACTCCGGTTCTCTGCAAGCGCTGATACAAAAATGTGGGCAGATTGGATATTCTGTACCTAAAAAGACTCATTTTTATTGCTGCTTGATATAAGATGATTAAATAGTAGAATATGGAAGCGTTTGGCAGAAAGTGTCTGTATTTAGATCACACCAATAGCTGCTGCACAAAAAAAAAATACAGCTATTTCTTAAGCCCTGTTTATATTTAGACTACAGATCAGAAATACAGTTTGTTTCTAATCTAAGAAGCTGTTAAATTTCCCATGATTGCCTTCTCTTAGACTTTTTGCAGTATCATCTAAGCCATCTGGTGCTAGCTTCTGTCAGACAAGATGCAGACCAAACAGTATTAAATTGCATGCCTGATCCAGCGTGGACATTTCTGTGACTTGCAGGATGAAATGCAATGAATGAAAATAATTTAGTTAGATATACGGGAAGAAAGGTTAATTTTAATCTAATTTTCTTTATCACTTTGTATATGCTAAAATGTTTGAGTACATTAGTGTAAGTTCTGTATGGCCTTTATCCTTTATAGGATCTCCTGTATAGAAGATCTAGGTCACTAGTGGATTATGAAAATGCTAATAAGGCATTGGATAAAGCAAGAGCAAAAAACAAAGATGTGCTGCAAGCTGAAACTACTCAGCAGATATGCTGTCAGAAATTTGAGAAAATATCTGAATCGGCAAAACAAGGTATTTGGGTGGCTTTTGATTCTGTGTTACTACTTGAAAAATAATGGAATTTAAGTTAATGTTAATGAGATTAAGATTTTGTTCTGCATTTCCTAAGCAAAAATGTTATTTTTTTTAATTAGTATTTGCTTATTTTGGACAGTTCAAATGATATTTTCCTTCGGTTCTGATAGCTTCATTAGTCAGTAATATCAATGTTGTAATTGCTTGGCAGAGCAAAGTCTAGGTGCAGATCATCTTTTATCCCTCTCTTATTTGCATAGACTAAGATATAAAAGGGCAATTGCTGTCAGTAAAGGCAAGCCTGATATTTTTGAGTACTGTTAAAATTCACCTTTTGGTTTTATGCAGTCTGTTGCAACAATGATAGCAAATAAGGGAGGGTTTATGAAATGAGGTTTTACTGAAGATGCAGTTACAGTAATTATGAAGGAAAGCAGTATTTTTTACATGTTGGCCTCTTTCCTGGAACTGTACTGCTTTTCAGGCTTAGATTGTTGTGGGTAAGTAGTAATCTGACTCATCTGGGACAGATTCATACAAGGTTCTTCTGTCTTCATCAGTTAAAGGAACTGTTTGACCCTGTAAATCTGGCTAATTATTCTTCTAGATGAGACATCACTAAGCTCTTTCTTCTTGAAGGAAAGTCAAGGCACTAGCAATAATACTGTTAATGAATCCAATCTTATTTTATATAGAATTGATAGACTTCAAGACAAGAAGAGTTGCAGCATTCAGAAAAAATTTAGTGGAACTAGCAGAACTGGAATTAAAGCATGCTAAGGTAATTATGGTCCTTTTTTGGCCTTTATTTCAACTGGCTTTAAGCATTAAATGCTTGAATAACCAAAACACCTGCATTAGTTTTGTGTGATACACACTCCTACGTCCAGGGAGAGGAGTCTGATGATAAGCATCTTCCAGAAATGTAACCTTTCCACAACTTTTTTAAATAATAAGAATAATATCAGTAAAATATATCTGAGGGCCTGGTATGAATTGTCTTTCGAAAACTTATGCCCTTGAAGACAGTGTTGACTGTGGCTTTATGTTTCACTAACTCTTTGGTATTCATTGCTTTAGCATGAGTGCCTGCCAGTTTTTAAAATCTCATCTCATGATTTTTTTTTTTTTTTTTTTTTTTTTTTTTTTTTTTGTGAGATAGGAGGTGTTTTTTCCTGTTATCCAGATGCTGGGGACTTGATAAGTAGGACAGACTTAAGCATGAGATCATACGAGACTTGTATGAAATCAGGAACTGAAGTCAGATCAGTTCTGTGTGTATACTTTTGGAACTCTTTTTGCCTTCAACTAAGCAGTGCTAACAGAAGATTTTATTTAGCAGATGCATAGCATAATGTGTAGGTATACTTTATCAGCAGATCAGACTTTTTAACAGTGGAGCAAGAATTAAATTATTGTTGAATTAAATTATTATTTTTTAAAAAATTAGTATTTTAGGCCTGTTCTGTGTTTCTTAATAATTTTAAGCAGCTGTAGTTTACACGTGTTCAAGCATGTTGTGCAAAAGCTGTGTTTAAACCTACTCAGTATTTTACCATTCGATTTTGGGGCATTCTTTTGTTGTGCTTTCATGTTCAAGAAGGGAGGACTGATGGTCTGAAATTCTGTGAAACTTCTGAAGTATACTTAAAACATTTAGAGCCTTGGCTGCACTTCGTGTTATGACAGGAATTTTAACTGAGCTACCTCCCTCAAAAAAAAAAAAAAAAAAAAAAACCCAACCAAAAAACACAAAGATCTTCCCACAAATATAAATATATACTGCCTTTATAAATTCTGATGTAAGGAAAAACAAAAACACCTTGTTGCTTTATTGATAACAGATGTTTGTTTGGAATTGGCAGAAGAAGAAAGTAAGCAAAATCCACAGCTAAGGGATTTGGTTAAATGTTTTGTCAGAAGTCATTTATTCCCTGCTGCTGTCCCCGCAGTCTACCAATAACTGCAATTTTTAGTGCTCAGGGATTTGAGTTGGTAAGAAGTACTTTTCTGGATGTGAAATTGGAGGACTTTTGAGCTGTGCTGGTGCAAGTCAAGTATATAAAATGTTGCAGCTACAAAGAGCAATAGTGCCTCTGTTGTCCTTCATTTACTATAACTTAAATTTTTGTTGTGAACTTAATGAAAACGAATGGTGTGCCTGTGTGTCAGTAGGCTGTCATACTGAGACTGGAAATGACTGAGAACCTTTTTGTGCTATGTAATAGCCTATGAACTGCAAATTATTTCATGTTCCTGCTGAACTGTAAAGAGATAGGCAAAAGATCACTTGTCACACTTCTGCTATAGGTAACAGGCATGCAGTCCAGAAGTACTTCAAGCTGAAAACTAAATCCATTCCGTCAATGACTTTGTTACTAGCTAATAATTAAATGTTACAATAATAGAGCCTTTAGGTTTATGAATCCTATATGCTGCAAAGATGGGCCACCAGGTCCACACACATCTCCTGTATATGGAGCATGTTCATATCACAGAATTCAAGCCAAGTGAAGCAGCTTGTGACTGTCCCCTACACTTATAAACAGGAAAGAACAAAAAGCTACTGAAGCTGTAACTGAAATATGTCTTTTGAATAAGTCTGAAAAGGGTTTGGTAGACCTAACAGACCTTCTGTTTTAATGTGGTTAACTGCTTAATGTGGATTGTATTAAAAAAAACCTTGCTAGAGGCAAGAGCTATGATCTCTGACCTTTTCAGGCAGAGAAACGAACGTCCTTTTGTGTATCTGCCACTGGTCACTAGGTAGGCTTTCAACTGTGAAAAAGTAAGAATTACCCGTTCTTCAGTTGTTGTGTGGACAATGTATCAAGGACGTTGATAATTACACAATTACAGCTTCTGATACTGATTAGTTACAGGTTTTTTTGTTTGTTTGTTTGTTTGGAGACGTTTTCAGGTTAGTTTTTGGAGGATTTTTTTTTTTAAAGGAAGTAGTTTCTCCCATGTTTACAACAGGGCATTCAGAGTGGTTTGTCCTTGCATTTTGCCTGAATCTGATAGGAATTACATTTAGCGGTTAATAATCTATTATTTCTTACAGAGAGGTTTCAGAATGGGGAACAAATATAGTACAGCTGTTTAAGAGTGAACAGATGGTGATGTAAAGTGATCTGAGTATAACTGAATGCACAAAACAATGTGAATACTGATATATATTGTTTTCTTCTGCAGAGTATCTCCTGGCTTACCAGTAGTTCACCTGTGCATGCTTGGCAGTGGTAGCTTTTTAACTGCTAGCTCTGTAAATTCAATTAGAAATCTGAAAGTCAACCTGGTAGAGTTAGAATTCTTTAAATATCATATAAAAACTGATGTACAAAATCTCTGTTTGGAAAGAAGGGCAGAAATTGCCTGCAGAGATAAAACTTAGTTAATGTTCTAATAATGCTTTCTGTAGTCTCAGCTTTGAAACTTTTGTGGCTAAATCAAGTAGCTAAGCATATAAATCTGTGGGGAGAAGTCTTACACAATGCCCATCTTTGACAAAAACTACAAGCTGAAGTGGCTGCTATGGATAGAAGATTGCAAAGCACTGCTTAACACTTTCTGATAAAATCAGCATTATTTGTGCGTATGAATGCTTCTGTTTTGGGAATGATACTGCAGTGACAGGTAATGGCAACTCTGTGTAAAGAATGAAAATTTTCCAGCTTTGAACTTTTTTGCTGAGACTGCTCTGCATAGAATAGTTGATATGGCCAAACTAGATCTTCTGTGAGAAACTCGTGGGGAAAAAAAACAACATGGAAATGGTAGTAGCGCTTATTTTTGAATATCAAGTTCAGTGTCATGACACAGCATTCTTAAAGTCAACAAAAATCTTTTCCTTAAATGTCTTCACATGTACTTAACGTGTATCTGTTTTCCCTTAATGATGACTGTTTTAAAAAAAGCATTTCTTGTACCTTGAATGTACAAGAAGATGTGGTCATATTTTTCTGTATTTTTACAGGGTAACTTACAGCTGCTGCAGAGCTGCCTGGCAGTGTTAAATGGTGACACATAAGCTACGCTCCGTCCTCCTGCTAACAAGGGCTGCCCTCCTGGATTTTGTTTTCATGACTTTAAGTAGGCATTTATAGTTCCCTGGAGAAATTGTTTGACAAAGTGCACATAAGTGAGCTCTTCCTTTAAAAAAAAGTTAAAACAAAGACCTGAAAGTAGCTCAAGACTATACAAAGCAACAGCTTACTTGTTATTCATGCATATTCATGTTTATTTAATCATTATATGCTTTCATTGTTCAGAAACCAAATGCTGTTCTTGTGAAACTAGCCAATATAATTATGTACATGTTATGAATACTATGATACAGCTGCCAATCATTTACTTTTGTAAGTAATTTCTGAAGTTCACCATTTGAAGTACATTATTCAAATGGCTTAACTATGACCATTAGATATTTGACTATTGTTCCTATAATGCATTGTATACACTGTCTTAGCTTTTTCCATTTACTGATATCAAGAAACTTAATCTTTTTTTCAATTGTGAACATTTCTTAGAAGTTTTGAAGAACTTTGTGTAACCTTTATAACTATGATTTAAAAGGAGAAGCAAATACATTAGTATGTTTGCCTTAACTTGTAGACTAATCCAATTATTGTAAAATAAACCATAAAATCAATGATTTTTCTAAAATTATGCAGACATTGTATCATCTATAAGCTTAATATTTTCTGGTAAATCAGATTAAGTAGATTTTTCTTTGTTCATCCTGTAAAACAGGTACCAGATTGATTTGACATGAAGTACTCACTTGGTAATTTTTCACTTCCATTCTCAGGTTTACCCATTTGCCTCTGTTCATCTGTGACTTCCCTATCGAGCATAGTTGTTTGTTTTTTTTTCCTTACTTTAGTGCTGACTTTGCATTTTCTTTGGCAGAAGTGTTTTTTAAGGAAACTAGCCAGTTTCTTTCCAGAAGGGGAAAATAAACTGGCAGAAGGGTATTCAGTAGAAAAGGTAATACTGCCCCACTTTTATACAAATGAGAAGCTTTGCTTCAGAAAATAACTAGTAAAGGCATACCCAATAAAGGAATGCCTGAACTGTATCTCCTGCTAGCTGGATTTAGAGCTCTGGATGCCTTATATTGTTTGAATCCACTGTCATTTGTTGAATGCTCTCTCTCTCTCCCTTGAACCACAAGTCCTTTCCAAGAGCTGCTGTTCTCTTGTATAATCTCAGAATGTCATAAAATTAGGCTTTACTTGATTAATCATTCATCAGGGGGATTGCTGCTTTGTATGGGTTTGTAGCCCTTCAGTAGAGCAGCAGAATTCCAGTGAATGGCTTTTTTTTGTTTGTTTGTTTGGAGATGCCAACCAATGTCAGTGGCTGTCTCTGTAATTACACTCTCCGGTACTGCTGCATGGAGGGCTAGGTTTATTTTCAAATAGGGTGAATTGCACAGTGTAGTAAACCACAGCACTGCACATGGAATGGTTTCTAAGACAGAGGTTCCTCAGCTTCACGTGCTCTTTGCATTGAGCGTCTTAGGCATAGCCTCAGACGTGTGGTTATCAGTGCCCAGGGGCTATTAGCAACTCACATCATGTATATACTATTTTCTATTAATGGCAACTACACTAATACTGTGCTGTTCATCTTCCAGATAAAAAGGTATAATTCCTAAGGAACTCATCTATAAATAGACTGTAAGGGACAAAAGACTACAATGTATATACAGTTAACACAATTGTAAATATTTTAAGTAGGATTGTGGGAACAGTTTTTAGACTAGTCCTCGTTGTTCAGTGTTAGTAGCTCATTAAATTTTTTTCAAGCCTCTTGCTATTGGGTGTGTCTCTTCAACCTTCAGCCTGACCCTAGCGCGCCGCTGGGGGCAGCACAGCGGGGCGATGCTCGGTGGAGGGAGGGGGAGCGTGCGTTCCCTTCTGGGGGTTGGGCCTGGGCCGTGCTGCTTCCGGCGGAAGTCGCGCAGAGCCCGGAAGTGGCGGGAGCGGGCCGGCAGCGAGGGGCGGGGCGCCGCCATGAGCCGCCTGCGGGAGGAGAACGACCCGTACGTGGTGGAGGAGCCCAGCGACGAGGAGCGAGCGCTCAGCAGGTGCCAGCCGGCTCCCGGGGCGGGCTGGGGGCTGCCGCTTCCTTTCGCTGCAGGTTTTGGTCTGTCTCGTGCTGCCGGTAACGGAGGAGTCCGCTGAGGGTGTGAGGGGTCTGTCCGCCACAAGTCACGGCAGCGATCCCTTGGAGCCCGGGTGTTTGCCTTTGTAATCCCCGACGCACCGAACTGCCGAGTGCTGCGCGGAGCCCCCGGAGCCGTGCTGCTGGCGCCTAGCGGCAGGCTGTACTCAGTCAGTTGCTCCTTTGCATTAAAACCAGTCAGAATCTGGTTAATAATAAAATAGCTCGGTGGATTTCGCATAAATACACGGATAAGTGCTCCTTGGTATTTCGACGCAGCTCAGACGGTGGTTGTCCTAATTAGTCAGTGTAGTGAGCTGTTAATAATAATTAGGTGTGTGATGTTTGAATGTTTGTAGCTCTGAAGATGAGGTGGATGTGCTCTTGCACGGCACTCCGGACCAGAAGCGGAAGCTGTTACGGGAGTGCCTGACTGGGGAGAGTGAATCTTCCAGTGAAGATGAGTTCCAGAAGGAGATGGAGGCAGAGCTCAACACCACTGTGAAAAACATAGAAGGCAAATGGAAATCACCAGAAATGGGTAAATCAATCTTGACACCTGCTTGCCTCTGAAACTGAGAGTTAAGTGGTGTCCAGTTAAGGAGCTGATGTGTTCTCATAGCTGAGGGGGGGTTGCAGTGGCAATGGAGTACTGTTTGAAACCTGTGGAAAGGTCTTAAAATGGCTCTTCAGTTCCGCAGCAACGGGTACTTGGGTACCTTGAATGCATTTGTTTCATCCGTTCTAAGATTTTTGCTTTTGTTGTTTCTGAATCTCTAATTTCCTGTTACACTGTGATTTTTCTTTTTATGGTCAGCCCTCTTTTTTCCCCAGTGTCTCTGTAACTTCTGTTTTAAGTAATTTTCGCATGTGTATTTAGAAGCCTTTCAGGCGGTTTGCAGTCTCTTTGCCCAGTGGCTCAGGATGCTATCAATGTTTGGAGCATGTTGCTGAAAGGAATGGCATATGGTGGGTTATGATCCTAAGATCCCAAATCGACTGGGGAAAAGAGTCAGGAAAAATATTAATCCCCAAAGTGCTCATAATTATAAGTTGCATCAAGTGGTGAAACTGTGTAAAGGATTTATCCATTCTGGAGTTTATATACTGTTTTGGGTGCTGTAGATTGCTCTGGCATTTAAAGATTCGTTCTTTTTACCTAGTACAAAACATCTGGTGTAGTGTTCTTAGTTTTCTGCAGTATTGATGTAGTGCTTCTTTTAATGTAGGAACTTCATTTCCCGTGCAGCAGATTTAATGGTTTTGTTTGTGTTAGTGGTCAAACTTGATCTTTAATTCTGTGTTTGCAGTTAACAAAAAGCACTTACAGTACTACGTGCACCCAGTGCAGAGACTTGGTGCAGACTGGCTGTGGTAGATGTGATTGGCAATTGATCTGAACCTTTTATGAACTTTCTGTATGAAGTTAGTACAGAATGTATGAGATGTAGTTGTTTTTTTGTTTTTTTCTCATTTAGATTTTATGTTGATCAAAGTTTATGAAACAGTTTGCCACACTTGTATTTTTTTTGTATGACTTTAAAGAAGAGAATAAACTTTCCTTTGTACCTGAGGTTCATCTCGAAGGAATTGAGCAGTTTCACCTGTAAATGAAATAATACAAGTAACGTGGTTGGTCAGGACATGGGAATAAACTGGGAGAGCTGCAACTTAACATGCATAAATAGACTGAGGGGCTCTTGAGTCGGGCAACTTGGAGATGAGGGTTTGTTCTGGGCTGTATGCATGTTGTCCTTTTGGTGAGATGTTCTTACCGCTTTTCAATTTCACACAGGTACTTCTTCAAGCACTGGGCAGGCTGGATCTGCTACCACTTCAAAATACTATGATGACATTTACTTTGATTCTGATTCAGAAGATGAAGACAAAACGGGTAAGGGGCTGAGAGAGAAGACAGCATCTTCAGTGTGGTACTGTATCTCAGATCCAGTAGAATCCTTTCAGGGCATCAGAAGCTATTCCCCTTTTGGGGGCAGTTACCAGCCTATGTAGTCTCAACAAAGTTCATGCAACTTTATGATGTATCCCAATGTATGTAAGGTTTTTTAGTCCTTTGGGGTGGTCTATTCAGAGGAGGGGTAAACTAGATATTTGCAAGTTAGTTTACATTTATTGCAGGTATTTAAAATGAAAATTGAAAAAAATACTACTTTTTGATCAGCTGAGTAGAGAATCATCATATATCTAACCGATGGAACCTGTGCTTGCCTAAATCTCTATAGTTGTGCAAGATGTCCAGAAAAAAAGAAAACATCAGCAACGTCGGATTCTTACCAATGATGAGCTGCTATATGACCCAGAAGAAGACAGTCGAGACCAAGAGTGGGTAGACTCACAGAGGAGGAGGTAAGAGACTGTAAATAATTATAGGATGCTTACCATAAACTGAAAAATTCCAGTAGACATGCTGAACGTATAGAAAAACCCTATACTGTCAAGTTCACTCAGTGCCTTAGAATTTATGGCATGGGGAATTTAAAAACTTGTAAAACTTCTGCATATATATATTGGAAATGGACTCTTTAAAGTGACTTTTAGCATTCTTTAAAGAATGCTAAAACGTGCAGTTTTTCAAAATCAAAACTTCCTTTACTAAGCCAATCTATAGATCTTATAAGAATAACTGTGATGTTCATGAAAAATGTGTAATAGGAACAGTTCAAAACTGCTTTACTTGAGGTTTCTTGGAAGGGTGAAAAGTACTTGTTGCAGCAGAGGAGAGATGTAAGTCTGTTGAAAAGTGCATCAGTGTATGTTACCAACAGAGATTGTTCTTGAGATACCTGTCTTCTCCAGGAAAATGATTATTGGGCATAAATCCACATCAAAAGTATGCACATCTCTGGGTGAAAATCTATACAAATGAAATGGAAAAATATTTGAGTGAGGTTTTTCTCCACTGTGCTTATATGTAGTTGTTTCAGTTAGTGAAAAGTTGTTGAGAAGGAGACAGGTATTACCAATGTATTTTAATTTAAAAATTATTTGAGGGTCAAATTGATGGGCAAGGATGTGTAATTTCACTTTTTTTTATCCTTCCTCACTTCATTCGGTAGATACCGTAATCAAAGAAGAGTGCTGCAGCCACAACAGACAAAACCTTCATCTGTTCCAAACAGTGATGCTGTTTTAAATTGTCCTGCTTGCATGACAACTTTATGCCTGGACTGTCAGAGGTAATTAGTGAACAATAAGAAGTCTTTCTGTAATGTCTCTCTTTGAGTCATTTGCAGTTTTAGCATGTTCAACAATTTGATTAATTCTGTCTTGCAACATGGGGCTTATAAAGAGAAGATGGCTATATGTGAATCAGGTATGTAGGTGAATACCAGTTTAAAAGAATGATAGTGATCAGTTTAACCTGCAACCATGGACATGAAGAAGAACAAGGAAGGACTTTAGCATAGTAGATAAAGGAACGTGTTTAGAAAAATGAGACTAAACTGGAAGTTCATTTTGGATGTTGTTGGTGCCTCATCCCTGGAGGTATTCAAGACCAGGCTGGATGTGGCTCTGGGCAGCCTGGTCTAGTGTGACAACCCTGCACACATAGCAGGAGGGTTGAAAATAGATGATCGTTGTGGTCCTTTTCAGCCCAGGCCATTCTATGATTCTTTGCTATATATTTTTTTCTATTTATGTTGGTTTGATGGTTAAAGGAATAGAGTTATTTCAGCTTTTATTTTCATGTTGAAGCGTCTGTTTTAGGACAGGGTTAAGCAAAATCAAGGCAGCATGTTATTTCTCGGTTTGAGTACCAGCAGTTGTGGTTTTGAGTATAGTTACGTTAAGTAGTATCTGGAAAGCATTTAGGTGTGAATTCATAGCTTGTTTTGCTGTCCTCCAGTGTTTCACTGCACTACAACCCTAATTACTACTGTTAACCTGGGCAGAAGAGGATACTTTGCATTTTTGAGCAAAGGAAAAAGAAATTCTGTGTAGTGAGGAATAAACTGTCTCTAATTTATTGAGTATTTTTGCTGATTAAAGGTGAAATTCTCCAGCAGCCTGAAGTTATCTCAGTGCTGGGTGCTGTTTCTCACTCTGTTTCCTCTTTCCTTTGCTGGTTCTGGTACTCCTTGACTCTCTTCTATAGTAAAATATTTCAGTTTGCTGAGCTGACAGAAAACTGTCAGGCTTGTCTTCTGTGGGTTCAAAAAACTAAAATACCTCAGCATGCCATTAGACAAGCCTTGGAAGTCAAGATAGGACTTCTGCAGCCAACCATGCTGGTTTAGGCTGCTCTGAAATTGCAGCTGGACAGATGTGCTGATGCAGACCTGAAGTTTGCTAAGTAATCCAGCTATGCAGTTGATATACAGTTGACTGCTGAAAAATATATTTTATTGTAGGCAGGATTTTTAAAATGTGTTGTGTGATTGTTTATCATACAGAATTTCAGGCTTGAAATGTTTTAGGTTATAAATACCAGTATTTGAGTCACTTGCGTTCACAACTTCAAGATTTTTGCCTACCTATCATAAGCTCTGAATAGTCATGCATGATTGTGTAATACCAAGCTGTACTCCAGGGGTGCTTATTTCAGTGAGAACCAGTGTGTTTTTATGTACGTTCCTGAAAAACAAGACAGACAGCTTCAATTATTTCTGTGATTTTTTGTAGCTGGGACTGTTCTGTTTGCAGAACTTCATATTTATATGGCTTTCAGCCATTTGGCATGGCAGTTCCTATCTTTAATCTGATTTCCAGAGATGATACCTTATTTCATGGAAGCAGAGTTTTACCAGTGGTATGACTTGCATTTTCTCTTCTTCTCCATAGACATGAATCTTACAAAACACAGTACAGGGCAATGTTTGTGATGAACTGCTTTGTTAACAAAGAGGAAATTCTGAAATACAGAAAGAAGATAAAGAAAAGAAATAAGAAAAGGAAGCACAGCGAGGAAACTACTCCTGTACAGTCAAATCAAGAAGAGGAGGAAGTGTATCATCCAGTATTATGTACTGAATGTTCAACTGAGGTGGCAGTGATGGATAAAGATGAAGTTTTTCACTTCTTCAATGTTCTAGCCAGCCACAGCTAATATGCAAAAGCAGAAAAAAAGTGCTCTGTTTAAGATTGTGTGAAGTATCAGAAATGCAGGCAGTGTCAGAAGTGTCTTTAAAAATATGTTCTTTTAAATGTACGTTTTTATCAGAGAACTTTATAGTGGTTGGACTTCTGACGCTATTGCTGTATTCCTTTTTATGAAAGGAATACTGTTAACTGCTTGCATTTGAGAGTGATATTTTTTTACACTGTCAGGTGGTTGCATTGTTGAGGATTTAATGTTTTGTAAATACAGTGTAAGATCTGTGTATTATGATCATTCCTTGTGTATGTACTGCCCATTACCTCAATATGTATTAGAACTACTGCTTAGAATAAATACTATATAAGCTGGTTCTCTCTAGCTGCATTAATCATTTCTATGGAACTGTTAAACTTGGTGGTTCCCCATGAAGATTTTGGGCTCCTTTATGCTGGCATTTTTTGTTGATTTGCACAAACATAGTTAAGATAAAGAAAGAATTGTCATTGTGTTTGGATTTGTGGCTCATTCATATCTCAAAAATGTAATTTTTTTATACAGACAGATTGGACGATTAAGTTGTATCAACTTTGCTGGTGTGGGTGATTCTAACATGTGTCATTTAAATCAACATTTAATGCTTAGAAAATGCTGTAGGCCAGAGTCTGCTGGTTTGCTCACCAAAATTTGAGGATTGACATTGTGAGGAAGATAAATGACCAGAGTCTTAGATGTATCTGGGATTAATGTGAAGGAATCTGTGAAAGTGATATAGCAAGCCAAGGTGGAGCAGAATGTAAAAAGGAACTGAAGGAAAAGAATCAGTAAGCTGTTTTAGGGTTTTGTCATTGCCTGAATAACAATTATGCAGAGGCCACAACTTGGACATGCTGGAAGCAAATTCCTTTTCTAGTCAAGTATCACAGTGCAGTGGACAACTTTCTGCAATGCAGATTGGTGTGATCTGTGCCTCTTCTGGCACTTTTTCAGAGCTTTCTAAACACTCCTAAACCATCCTAAGCATCCTAAACTGTTGCATACTTATTTATTAATTGCTTTTTTGGATATTGGCTATCTTCATGTGTGTTTTTTTGTTTTTTGTTTTGTTTGTTTTTAAAGGAAATTTAGGATTTATTTAACTTTTACTGAGGGAATTTAGTACAAATATCAATATTCACCTTTTTCTTTACAGTTTTCAAGGAAATAACTTGTTATTGATGATGGGGAAAATACGAGCCATCAAAATTTTTGTCTTACATGTGTGCATTCTTGTAGAATTTGCATTAATGCAGTCTGATTATACTTTCCAGAAAAAAGAAAGTAAATCCTACTTTGAAAGCTATATAGGTTCACTGTTAGAAAGTTACAACTTTTTTTTTTTTTTTTCTTTTTTTTTTTTTTCTGGTAATTTCAGAAACGTAGCTGTGCTAGCATTAGGACAGATTTGAGCTTGAAAGAAGAGTAAATACTGTAATTGGTCTTTATTGTATCCAGAAGAATGCTGACTTCCCTAGTGATATGGTGAACACGAATATCCTGAAATTACTGCTTGTTTCTCAGGAAGCAGCTTGGAATACCATGTGCATTTTTACCTTAATGTCTTGACTTCCTATTTTTGCATCAGCAGAAACTTCTTGATGAAGCACTGAACTATTGAGGTAGCTGCTGAACACTTCGTTAGTCAGGTTGGTGTATCTTTCTCTGCACGTCAAACCTGCAACTGAAACTGAGCTTTGTTTTGAAACATGGGATCTGCTTAAGATGAGATCTCTATATCATTTTCACTACCTGTGGCATGTTGTCGGAAATTATGCCATCTAAAGTGGGACAGACTATTATTACATGCTTTAAGACTGGAGTCATGTATGGAAAATTTTGAATGTGAGAACTATTCCTTAGTAACACTGTGAGGGAGCAGATGTAATAGAGACTGCACTCTGTGCTGTAGGGCATAGTGGCCTCAATGCAAACTGTCTTCACAGTCCAGGTAATGCATGAAAACTATGGAGCATAAGGGTAAGATCTTTGCACTAAGCTGCTGAAAACAGGAGAATGTGAGAATGTTGTTCAGGGAATAAAAGTCAGTGCAGGTGGTAGCAGGAAGAGCAGTAGTCAATGGCAATTCCTAAGCAGGATTAGGATGGAACAACTGGTGGAGGATGGGACACTACACAGAGGAATAGTATCCATTTTTTTCAAGGGACTAATAAACAACAGTTTCCTTCTGAGTATGCACCAAAGTGAAAAGGTGTAAAGGGCCTGGACAAACAGCTGGTGGATGTGGCAGGAAATTGTGAAGCTGGCATGCTTCTCAGCATTTCCTTCTTTCTTATCTCATGTTCTTGCTGCTGCTTTTTGCTTACTTGAATTGCAGCCCCTCTTCTTGTGGAGCGTGGGAGCAAGTGAGACTGGGACATGTTTGCTCTATATTGATACTGCTCTTGCAGCTGTGAAAGGGAGTAGTCCTTTAGTTGTGCTAAAAGCTCCATGTGTCCTTGGATTTTGTGTTTATTTAGAAAGGCAGCTTTCATCATGGCTGCAGCTCTTTCAGGCAGTGTCAACAACACAAGACTCCTTCAGTATCAGTTACAACAAGAAACATCTGTCTTAGGTAGGGGCAACAGCTCCTGTAGCCAGTTATGTGGGGGTATTAATTGTATGAATATGCTCATTTCTTCTGGTGCTGAAATAAATTGGTCCAGATAAATTATGTCTGAATGTATTCTGACTGGATTAAATCCCATATCAGATCTTTCCGCATAAATTACTACAGAATTTGGTTGTCTCTGCCAGCTATTTTCTTTTGCGCAGTTATCTCCTGGAGCTGCGATTTGCAGCTCTGTAAGTAAGTAATGTGAGTACCCTCCTGTGACTATGTTTCCTTGCTTTCCATTGCAATAACAGCACTGGTTACATTAGGTGTGAGGCAGCTGCAAGACTAGAATTGCACTAGAACTGACATCACCTAAAGCTGTTTTACTGAGCAGGATTATGGCAGAGGGTTGACAGTTTCTCATCTGTGGTGCGCACCTGGCATGTGTGTGAGGCTTCTCCTGGTGGCCTGGCTCCAGCGCACAGGGGTTGGTTTTACGTGGTTGGCTTAATTGGGATGCTTGATTTCCCCATATGTTGCTTTTCATTGGGTTTGTGTTCTAACTATTGCATTTGAGACCCAGTTGTCCATGTAAGCTGCCGATGGCTGTTATAACTGTGTGGTCCCAGGCCAAACTGTTGGCCTTTGATAAGGAAAAAGTCAAAATAACAGCTGCAAGTTTCTAACACTAAAGTGTCTGGCCCTAAACACCTCTCAGAAGTGCAAAGTTAGCAACTCTCATGAAAAGAAGTTGATCTTTTGCCCTTCACTGTTTCTGTGAGGTCGATCTAGTCAGTCCAAGTCGACAGGTTGTAAGTTCTCCTTTATCCGAGCAGTGGTTTTGAGTGGGCTTTGCCCTCTGAATACTAACAGTGTTGAAGCAATCTGCAGAACCCTCTAACACACTTCTGGTGGATCATATTGAGTGCCATCTTCAGGTGCTCCCTAACATCCAGGATGTCCATTTAAATAAAACAGGATGAGAGAAAATTGTGTGCAGCGGTCTTCCAGATATGACTCAGATCTGCTCACATGGTGACGGGCAGTCGTGTGATGTGATGTGATCTAATCAGGAATAGCCTCGTACATACAGCTGATTTATTCTGTAGGGGAAAATCAGTGCGTTCTGCTACGGGGACTGTGAGAGGGGCTGGGTTTTGTAATGTGTTTGACGCGAGCTTCTCCTGGGATCTGCACAGACTGTTTTGTACAAGAATGCGGGCAGCCTCACGGCCCCTGTATCCCACTCCAGCACTGACTCGCAGTGAGGGCGGAAGGGAGAGAGTACGGCTCCCTTACGCTCCCTCCGCCCTGCTGTCAGGGGACGTGCGCGGAAGCCTCGGCGCTGACTGTCCGCATCCCCCTTCGCCCGCTCCAGAACGCCGCCGACTGGCGCCCCACCCGCCTCGCAGCGCCTCCATTTCGGGAGGCCGCAGCCCAGGGCCGGGCCTCGCGCGGCGGGGCCAGTCGGCGGAGACGGCGGGGGAGGGCGGGTCCCGGGCAGCCACCGCCCCCGTCTCCGATCGGCCTGGGCCCGGCGCAGGCGGCTCGAGGCTGGCGGCCGGCGGGGAGAGCGCGGTGCGCGCCATGGCGCTGGGCTCGGCCTGGAAGCAGATGTCGTGGCTGTACTACCAGTACCTGCTGGTCACCGCGCTCTACATGTTGGAACCTTGGGAGCGCACCGTCTTCAGTATCCTTCTGCCGGCGGCGCGTGGCGTGCTGGACGGGGAGCTCTGGGACCGGGTGGGCTGTGAACGCTGTCCTGGGGCTGTAACCGAGGCCGGCTGGGGCGGCGGGGCCCTGGGAGTGGTGCGCGGGGAGATGGCGGTGCTGCAGCCGGCGCGGGCGTAGCGCGGCCGGAGTCAGGGAAGAGCCCTAGTGCCGGCGTGTGCTTCTGTCGCAGGCATCTGGTCGCTCCGACTGGCTCTGCCCGGGGCCGAGTTTATATCCTGACATGCTTTCTCCTGCGCTTTTTAATTATTATTTATTATTATTATTTTTCTCCCGTAGAATTGCGATAGTTTTTTCCCCCCGACTCTTCAACTGGAGCCCCACTGTTTTTGCTCAGCACAATTCTTTTGTGAATTTTATTTTGTTGTCTAGTAGAAATTAAACGTGTGTGCTTCAAAACCTGGAGAGCTTTGGTTTGGGCTGCACTTTGTCACACGGTTTGTTTAGAAGAGCATTTAATCCTTCAGCTGGTAAATTTGTTTGGCTCTTCTGGAGTGGAAGAACTGGATAGATTCTAATGTGGAGCCTTTTGTATGCAAATTGTTTAAAGGTGAGCTTGGTCAAGCAGCTCTGTCAGACTGGCATTGCGGTCTTCTAGGGGCTGTTATTTATCACAAGTGATATTCTTTGAAAGCATGGCTGTTTTGATCTCGAGTTAAAATGATGTCTCATGAATGACCCTGAGCCAGCTCCAGTTAATGCTGAGAGGTACGGAGATAAACTAACAAAAACATTGAAGCTGCTTTCAACCATCAAGAAGGGTTTAAGAGTGAAAAGCTGCTTTTCCTGGTCAGTTGTAAAGGAACTAGTTTCATTATATAAGAGTGGTTTCCCAGGTTACAGCTGGTTACAGGTTGCAGAGAGTTTTCTTGTGTACACTTGGTAAAAGTGGAGTCATTATTACTTTTTGTCTTTCTAATACTTACAGATGCACTGTGCATAGTTATAGAGGCAGTGGTTTTTAGTTTCAAAATACCATGTTTCTAACTAGAATACCCTCACCTGTTTGTACTGTGTATCACTGAAAACATTTCATTTTTGCTTTCCTTACAATTAGGCTAGTTATAAATATATATATTGTTTTCTTTTTGTGTTAACCAGACAGCTTCTTAACTTGGGTGAGCCATTTAACTAATTGACAGTTTACTTACTTTATAAAGTGCTTGTTTTGCAGTGAAGTGATTGTTGCTCCACTTAAAATAATGCCCTGAGTGTCCCATGTATTGTTTGCAACATCAGATTGGCTACACTGTGCCTGTCCTCAGAGGGATTGCTGTCACTGCTGGTGGGCCAGGTCTGCCAGGCACTGTGCAAGGACCACATGGGCAGAGGGCCTTGGAGCTGGCAGTGCAGAGACCTGCTGGGTGCATTTCCAGCCTCTTGTGTTCCAGAAGTGCTGGGTGCACTGATATTGGAATGTAGATCTATGGGTTGACCTTCATTTTAGTGTCTTGCATTGTGCAATCTTCTGGGACTAAAAATACACCCAGAAGCTGGTATGCTCTAATAAGTACCACATATACCTCTGCTCTGTCTCGGGGAAGTCAGTCACAGAGCCTTTGTTGCACACATGCTGTGGTAACTTCATTTCTCAAAGTTACGGAGCATGCACAGCTCCTCTGATTTCACCTGTGGAAACTGAGTACTGTTACCTGCGTTATCATGCTTGTTGATCTTCAGAGCTTTATATAGTGTTTCTGAATCTCTGTGAGTTACTGTTGAGAGTAAAACTTTTGAATTTCTGATGTCTTAAACTTTGAATGGCCTAATCCTTGAATAGTCTGATGCTGTAGTTTCTGCAGATAAAGCCTTGAGAATCCTGGAGTGTGACAAAGGTCTAGTTGTATGTTTACACTGTAAGCTGACTTCTTTGAGTTTCTGGTTTCCATTTGGAAAGTTCAGCTAAATGAAGGGATCATCTTAAGATTGCTTAGCAGATGGCTTCATGTGAGGTTTGTTTTGCAGCTCTGCCATAGTAAAATACCAGTGAGCATCTATTTATTTACATAAATTTACTCCAAATCATGCTGATCCTGTGAGGTGTTGTGACTGAAATGTCTGGAAAGGTATGTGTAACAATGTCACCCACATTTTTTTCATTACCCTTGCAGCCTTTTTTCCTTAAGTACTGTCAACACTTTTTAAATGGAGGTCCTTGTCTATGAGAAGAGGTCTGAGCTGATAGAGCAGCAAACCAAATAATGTAGTAACTTAAAGCCTAGGGAACACTGGTTTCCTGGCTTTATGGTTGCAGTACAGTTTTCATGCCAGATGTTTTGTGAACAATAAGTTGAATTTATTATGTCATTCTGTTCCGATAAGTTGATATCAGCATTTGATGCTGTCGTCTTAATAGTGAGTAGGCTGTGCACAAGTAACAGCTCTTCCTCAGTACAGGTATTCATGTAATGCTTTTGTTTTTGCCTTTTTTTTTTTCCAGTGGTTGACTGTTCTGCCTGACTGATTGTGCTGGCTTCTGCAGGTATTGCTTAATACCTTGCAGGATGTATGCATAATTCATATATCCTCAGTGCCCGTTTTCAATTCCTCCTTCTCCCTTCCCATGCTTCAGTCTGTACTGTTGTGTCTATGATAAGGCAGTGGATATCTTGCAAAGCGTCCTGCTGTAATTCAGCTTATCACCTCTACCTGCGTTCTGTTTTCTAATGTTCTGTTGCTTCTTCCTACAGCTGTAACTGTTGAATACAGTTAGTACTTAGGATTTACAAATATAATGTTATAAGCTAGATAACAGAAAAATGGTAATGCTGTGCTTATATGACTTCTGATGTACTTTTGGTTTTAAATGCTTTCTTCCTTAACCGTAGTTCAGATTCAATGCTAGTTTCCATTGTTGGAATGGCACTGTACACGGGTTATGTGTTCATGCCTCAGCACATCATGGCAATATTGCACTACTTTGAAATTGTGCAGTGATGAAGAATGTATGTTGAAGAAGTAATCATGCTCTGAAATCTGGTCGACAAAGAAGATTGAACCTCTTAGTTTTAACAAGACTTCTACCGATGTTCAAAAAGGAAAGACACGATGATTCTGAAGACTAAGAAATGAGATATGTAGAGCAGGGGCACGAGATGTCCCCTATGTTGTGTTAATTCCTTTTGATTTTACAAGATATGCCCTTGTATAGTAGTTTTGTCTACCTTAACATTGTGATTGTACTTTGATATCAGTATTTTCTTAACTTTGTGACAGTTTCGATATTGCACTGTGAAAGCTTTTCTTAATTGTAATTTTGAGTAAATCTTAATTGCCTTCTATTTTTAATCAGAAAATCATCTAATTAAATGGGGCTTAAAGCTTTTGCTATTGTATGGTATGTATTTGCCTGGGTATTTCTATCAATGCATTTTTGTAAGAAAATACATCTAGATTCATATTAGAGACATGGATATATTCGTCTAACACTACTTACACAAATTAGTTTGTACGACTGAACTCAGGTGTACTGTTTTCTTGTCCAAACTTTGTTCAACAGTATATTTGTGCATATCACCTGAATTTGGAATTAGCAATTATTTCAAGTTTCTGTGCTCTGTATGTTGGAGGAGATAGAGAGAAAGCACTGTAACAATGAAGGCTGCATTCTTTATGTTTGAAGAAGTGCTGTGGTTATGGTCTTTTCATAGTGGGAACAAAAGCACTTTGCTGACATAGGCCCACATAAAGCTTTGGGATAGTACTTTAAATCAACACTTTTTCTAACAACTGATCAAATTGTACTTTTACATAATGCTTTGTTATGTTCCATTGGTGATGGTTTTCTGGTAATTTTCACACAGCAGTGTAACAGCCTATGTTTTAAAGGGGTTTTCTATCGCTGCTAGCGTTCCAAATGTGTTCTCTCTACAAATGACCAAAATGTAGGGTTATAAATGGACTCGAGTTAAAACTACAGCAATAAGTAGCTGAAATCTTGACTGAAGTCCTGTCTTTTTTATTTAGTTTGTTTTTTTTTTTAATAGGGATTTTTTTTTCAGTTTTGTATACTGAAATGTAAGATGGTGACAACCTAACTTTCTTAAGTGTGTTTTTTTTTTTTAAATAAAACTTTAAAGCAGAGCTTTGCTGCAAAACTTTCTTTGAGCAGTTAGTGTGTTTCTGAATGTTGCTTACTTTTCTCAGACCTATAAAAAAATGAGAACTAGTATGTGACCAAAGAATTGTGATTTAGTGGCCCAGTAATAACATGTACTGTTACATTTTTTGTGCGACTTCTTTTATAACGAGGAATTTAGTTACACAACTAAACAGTTCTATAAATACACTGTCTTTTAGGTTTATATGGCTTTCTCAGATGCACACAGATGGAGCAAAAAAGCCTTTTTTTCATTTAAGTACTTTATGCATCTCTAATGGAAACTCTATCATCATGTTGGAGCTATAAACAGTGGGCCTTCTTAGGTGAACCATAGCTTTACTGCCATTGGTAGAGGTCTCTCACTAAATTAGTGCCTTGCTTAGGGTGGAATTTCTTGTGAAAATTTCTTAAACTTTTAATTGCCATTTCACTTATCCCATGTCTGCATGAGAGGCCCAAGCAGTGGTGTTACTGATTTGGTAAAGCTGGAGACAACAGGTGTGTAATCCTGTCTTTCCTTATTTGAAGTTGGAAGAGCAAACAGGCAATTTTATTTTTAAAGTGCATCCACATGTGTGCATAGGTATTTAAAAAAATAAAAATGGAGATAATGAGTAGTTAACATTCTCTTTTTGAAGTAGTGTATTGTAAATTCGTGCTGCCCATGGGTTAAATTGGTACTGTGATGTTTCTTTGTGAACTACCATTGTATTTGAGGCAAATTACTGCTGAGAGAGGGTTTTAGTTGTTTGGCGTGGCTGGCGAGGGGGACAGGGAGGGATTACAGTAACAACAACAAGAAAAAGCTGTGCTGTAGCATTATGAATGCTAAAAATGATTTTTAATTGTAAAAGGATTTATATAAAAAAAAACCTTTTGATGTACTGACTTTTATTAGCTGTCTGGTTTTTTATTTATTTATTTATTTATTTATTTATTTATTGAAACAGGGCAACCATAACCTTTAAACACTTGCATTATGTTAGTGTGGGCTTGATTGATATCATCCTTGGATTCAATTTGCTAATTTGAGGAATCTGTTTTAGCAGTATTTTTCAAATTATAAATCAGTAATTTCTTAGGAGCTTTGGACTGTTCTTTTTGGCTCTAGATGCTTTGTTAAAGATGAAATTATTTCATTAACAAAATACTGTATGTTTCTAGAGGTTTTTCAGGGTGATTTTTGTAAAGCTGATCTAATGAAGAGGTGGATTAAGTACAATAATTATGAAGCAAAATGAGTGTCTTTTTTTTTTTTTTTAAAGTAAGGATATTGGTAGAAATTTAATTCATCATTAAATTTGAATAATAAATGAATCCTAAGGCTATTAAGTTGTTTCCCCTGAAACTACAGCAGTCTGCTTCAATGTCATATTAACTGGGGAATCAATTCCTTCATGTACATACTTTGAGCTTTTTCTTTGCAAGCTGAGGCACCTTATATTCCATTTGGAGGAAGCAGGTCAATTATACTTTTGTTTAAAAAAGAATGTTGTTAACCAAGTCATCCGTATTTTATATACAGATAGAAAAAATAATTGTGAGAAGTATCTAAGGGCTGCGTGTGGAAATCTGAGCCCTTGAAGTAGCTTTATGTTAGTCTTTTAACAACAATAGCTCCTGGGATTTAGCTGGAGTAGCTCAAAATGTGTTAACTCTTAAAGTGCAGCTGATAACATCAGCTCTTGTCAGACAGCCCCTACCAGAGGCTGGCGTCCTGCCTACTGTGGTATATGCTGTGCCTGGGGCTCAGCTGCTCTCCTGCTGGTCTGCTCCAGAGTTGGCTGCACACCCCCATAGCTGGTGCAGTGTCTGAAAGCTGCAGGGATTTTCATTATAAACTCCTATGGTAAGAACTGCTGTAGCTGTAAGAGGAAACTTAGACACGAAATCTAGCTGTTCAGGGACATGTGTTGTGATTGCATGTGTATGTGTATGCATGTCCCTGATCAGTCAGCTTTATAAAAACATACCCTCCTGGTGGATGATTTCTTCCTTCAGTTTCTTCCTCAAAGATACTTTTGTGAGGTGGGATCGGGCTGAGACTGGCAAGTCTCAGTTGTAATGTCTCTGGTGGCTCTGATAATTTTTCTTTGGGATTATTGTGTAGCACATAATAAGTTGTAGGTATTATTTTGTTGTTGTTGTTGTTTTTAACTACTTTGTGAAGGAAGACTCAAGAATCCTAAAGCAATACTTTCTCACTGAAATTTAGCAAAAAAAAACAAAAAACAAAAAACAAACATTTGTTTGTGCATTCATTTAAACATTAAAAAGAAACCAGTGTGAAAGGACTGTCGTCCTTTAGTCCTATAGTCCTTAGAATCACAGAATATCTTGTGTTGGAAAGGGCCCACAGGGATCACCGAGTCCAACTCCTGGTTCCATACAGCACCACCCAAACCCGATATCTGAGAGCGGTGTCCAAATGCTCCTTGATCTCCAGCAGGTTGGGGATTGTGTCCACTGCCCTGGGCAGCCTGTTCCATGTGTTCCTTCCTCTGGTGAAGGACCTTTCCCTAACTTCCAGCCTCACCCTCCCCTGGCACAGCTCCATGCCGTTCCCTTAAGCCCTGTTGCTGTCACAGAGAGCGGAGCTCAGTGCTGCCCTCCACTCCCTATGAGGAGCTGCAGCTGCCATGAGACCTCCCTTCAGCAACTCTGCTCTGGGCTGAACATAGCACAGGACCTCAGGTGCTCCTGATGTGTCTTCTACTGTAGACCTTCCACTATCTTCATAGCCCTCCTTTGGATGGTCAAGTAGTTTTAAATCCTTCATACACTGACACCCAAACCTGCAAGCAGTGCTCGAGGTGAGGCTGCACCATACAAGCAGAGCAGGACAACCCCTTCCATCACCCAGTGGCTGTGCTGGCCCTGTTTCACCTGGGGGTACAGCTGATTTTGGGCTGCCTGGGCATGCTGTTGGCTCAGATTCAGCTTGCTGTCAGCCAGAGCCACCTGATCGCTTTCCTCGTGGGTGCTCTCTAATGTGCCCCAGATTGTACAAAGATCTGGAGTTGCCTCATGCCAGGTGTAGAATCCACCTGGATGAATATAAGTTGAATCTTAATTGTATAATGGGTGGGCATAGGATTACTGTAGATTAGTGCAACTAGTCTGATAGGATGTGCTGTGCTGTTTCTCTTGGGTGCAGTAAAGAAGCACGTGTTATAAATGCTGAACAAGGGATACCTGCTACTGACTAGCAAAAAAAGATTGTATTGAGATTAACAAGCACAGCATGAAGAGATTTGATCCTGTGGTACTACTGGACTGTGAGCAAAGTTCTGAGGAGAAAGAAGTCATCCTTTAAAACACCGAAAAAGCATGTTCTGGGGTTGGGACACCAATAAAGTTTTTTTTTTATTGTCAGAAATTCCTTCTCATCAGATAATTTGCCCATGTTTTCTACAGCTGCTGCTGTGGGACAACAATTTCTTCCAGTCTTGCCCATCCTAGCACCAGGGTTGTTTTTTCTTTTTCTTCTTTTTTTTTTTTTTTTTTTTTTGATTGTTTGCTTTAAAGATAGAAGCATAAAACTTTATATGTCATTTGCATTGTTTCTCTATTCAGTCTGCTGTGGTCAGACTTAAACAGAAGTATTAACTGAGCACAACTGCTGTCTCACTTTCATCAGGATGATTTAAGGGGAAAATCTAACATCGTAGTCCTGATCTGAATCAAGCTTCCTTTCCATGTAATGGGGAGAAATGAAATTCTAGATGTGAAATGCCCTCTCTGGAGTTTCTGCAGAAGCTCTTCTGTTTTTCTTAACAAATTCAATATATGAAATTTAGTATCATTACAAGATTTTTCCACCCATCTAAACTGTCATAGTGTAATTGAAGACTGAGGAATGATGACCATCCACACTCCCTGAGAGATTCAAGCCCTGATTCAATTTCTGAAGTGTCATTAAAGTCAAGCTTTTTCTTCACAGTATTTTTGCAATGACAGTAGGTGTATTTCAAATGTTACAAGTACTTACAGTAAAGCAGAATGGGTAATTACATTATACAATAGCTTATCACTAAATCCTACGTAAGATGCTGTGAGGCAATCTTGGCTGAAACTCAAGCTGTCCTGAGGTGGTGTTGCTGGTGAAACCCTTAGCAGTGCTTTGTGAATTCTGTCAGCCTATAGACTGTAGAGATCTGTGCTTGTTCACAGGGGGAGTACTTGTATTTAAAACAAACAAGGTATTTAGACCTTATAATGGGAAAACCATATTTTTGAAAGAGGCCTTACGAATATCAGGGACTCTGTTCTATATGTGCAGCAGCTCTTTACGTTCTGTTGTTGCTCATTTAGTACTATGTGACTCCAAATACCTGTAGGTCTTAGGGATTTTGATGTCTGTTAATGGCTTTTATTGTAAAGACATTCTACTTTCCTTTGCAGGGGGGATCCTCTGTTAATTACATTCCTTATTCTGGAGGAATTTTTAAATGTGTTACGGTGATTCTAATCTAAACTTGGCTCATTATGTGAAATCCAAGGGAAGGTGCATAGCGTGGAACTAATATAAAAGGAAAGAGGCTGAAAATGAAAATTTCATTTGCCCTTGGACAAGCATAAGGAGTGGATTGGATGAAAATTATTTTTAAAGGCTTTTGGTTTCTGTGAAACTTCAACTATTGCAGAATGGGTGTTTCTAGTATTTTGACAAATGTTAGAATTATTTCCCTCAGCATAAAGCATAACCTTGTTTTCAGATGGCTGTGTTGAAATTTTACATAATCCATTGCTGAAACTAAAGTTAAACCCCAAAATTTACCAAATGAAAATGTGAATTTTTCATATAAATATGACAGTTACTGAATTAGGAACTTTAAGCTGCAGAAGCGTTGGTTTAAGGTGGCATTTTGGAGTGAAAGCCCAGTGTATTGCACTCTACTGTATTTAATCGTAATTATCAGATATTTTCCAAACAAGGGATTGAATTAGTGGATGGCTGTATGAAAATCTTTCTTGGTCATTAATCTTGTCTATCTTAGACCACAGAAGAAGGGGCCATACTTTGATGGTCTGTTGAATTCCTGGTATCTACTCAAACAGAATGGTGGTCGCCACTGAAAGATGAATGTGTACACTCAGAAGGGAGACAATTTCTGTGGAAATGAGGTTTTCCAGGTCAGAATGTGGCTGTAGGGTATGCCTGCCATGTGATTTTACCTTGTGCTGAGATTCAGAAGTACCCTGCAGGAGAATTTGTGCAGCACTGCATTTCCTTGGAAAGAAAATTGTATAAAGTCATCTCTATGCTGAAAAGAAGGGAAGTGTGTGAGAGAAATCCTGATCAAGCTAAAGCACACAGATATGATGTCTCTCCTCTCTGCACTGTGCAGCATTGCCTATAAGCGTCCATATGGCATATTGGTTTTCAGTACTGCTTCTGCTAAATGTGATGTGCACGTGTGTTCACAGTCATTCAGTTTTTTATCTTTGGGAAATCATAAGGTGTGCTCAGATGTATGGGTTGGCATAGTTCAAGGGTTTCATTCCTTATTCTTTTGGCTGGAAACTGTGATCTGGAGAGCAAATGCTATGCCTGTTGTTGGTCTGTAAGTTGATTGATGATGGCAGTATTTCTTTTAAAGCCAACATCTATGCCTCCCATTGTTATATCAGTTTGTGAATGTCTTTACCTGCTGCAAGAAGCAGTTCAGTTGGGAAAACCTCTTTTGTCTGATATTTTAGCAACATCTGAACTCTTCATTCAGCTACTGATAAACCCTTTGAATTGTGCGTGAGATTGTTTAATACTGCTGTGTGCTTTCTCAGGTAATTTCAGGCTTATATTAGGACAGCAGACCTCAGATGGACATATTGCAAGACTTATTAAGGTCACAGGCCTACTTTTGCATGGGAAGAAAGCATATAAGGAGGCTATACAAGTGACCCAGAAAGTGCCTAGCCTTGATGATGTAACAGAAGCCAGCCACATATAAAGGTATGTGTTTGTCCCTGCTAGCAAACAGAAAAGAGCTGGTGGCAACTGGGGTTGCAGATGATGGCAGGGGCTTGAGAGCTCACAGATAAATCAATAATAGATCCAGAAGAAAGGTGAGAGAGAAAGTAGCAAAATAACTTTTGAGTTTGTGCATATAGAAAACAAAATTCAGTTTGTTTAGGGAATTGCTAGGCAGAATTGCCTGAGAAGCTGAGGATATATTGCATGTATTCATTTGCTTATGTCAACTAAGTTAACTCATAGGGTGACAGATTGAAAATACAGTGAAAGTGCTGAGATAGCAGTGATGATATGGTCCCAAGGTGATCTTTACATTTTATTTCTCTCAGTGATGTTATAAGTCAATAAAAAGTTATGGTTAGGAGGACCAATAAAAACAGAATAGAAAGCACTATTGTCTGAGCTTGAAATGAGAAAAAGGTCAGGAGAGGCAATGACTGCAGTATCTTACAGTCTGTTTCCTGTAAAAACCTAACAGCCCATCAGTTGAGCAGAATTTTATTCCTTCTCAATTAGCTGTTTTCTGAATTGGTGTCTTATGGTCTTGGCTCTGATTTTTTCTGCTATCTGCTGGTTATCTGCTAGGCTCAGAAGTTGATTCACACTTGTCTACAGCTAGACTTTCGTAAATACTCAGTGTTGTTGTTATGAATGACTCTGCTATTAAGAAATCAGAATGTCTCATCTCCTTTTTCAGTAAAGTATTGGTTCCAGAAGAGAGTGGAAAGAAGAATCTGATTTCTACTAATTCAATTTGAAGCTGTTTTCTGAAGCTTATTTATGAGAGCTGATTGTTCTCATGAAAGGCCTGAAAGAGAAAACCAAAGAAAGAGAGCCTGTTATTGCAGACGTTTTCTTTCTTTGTCATTATTACAGAATTTCTGTTGATGTTCTTTTTTGAATTCTTGAATGATGTGTGGTTTAAAGAAATTACTAAAAAGGAATACTTTGTTGTCTCACAGTCTTGGATTCTCATCAACAAAAAAACCCACATCAGAAAAAACATTTTTTTTTATAGTATAAAAACACTTCAGTCAGAGATCAAACCTATACATTTTTTTTCTCCTTTTGCAGTAGGCAAAAGGAGCAGGAGGGTGCTTCTGCTGCTGCTGGAGACAAATTTTTTAGCATCTTTGAACTGTACTGGTTCCGAGAGCTCAACAAAAATAAGTACCTGTTCTACTTCTGTTGTCACTATGTCCAACCTAATGAGTAAGGGATGTGGTTAGTCTTGATAGCTCAAGTTAGCATCACCTTAACTTAAGTTGCAAACTCAGTAATAGGGTCACTCATCTGGAGAAACCCAGCTACGAGTCCTTGTTTTCACGTATAAATGAACTGGGAAGAGTATCAGGGAGACCGTATCTTCTTTTATAGCACATCTCAGGCTAAGTATCCCTCAAGCCACTCTGTGTGTTTTGTCCCACATGCACCAGCTTTCAGCTTTTCTTTACTCCTGAAAGAAAATTTTACTCTGGGAATAAATTTCCCATTGACAGCTTAGCTACTGTGGCAGGATAACAACATCTCATCCTTGCAACCCCTGCCAGCAGCTCAAAATGCAGTGACTTACATTTTCAGTGACAGCACTTAAGGAATTAGAGCTCACCTCTATGTTGTGGGTGGAGGTCTCCTTATAATGAACCTACTTGATGTACTGATATAACAAGGCAGGATATTAAGTGGATTGTGAACATCAAACTGTTATACTTTTAAAAAAGCTGCAAGTTTAAAGCCTCTAATTCAAGTAGGCCTCCTCAGGAAAGCATCAACAAAAGACATCTCAAGATACAATTGTTTTGTGCCCTAATGAGAATGCTTCTTGCCATTATGAGGCCAGTGAGACTGGGAATTTGCAGTAGTGCAAAGAAAGCAGCTGATTCCCCACGTGTCCAGATGTGCTTTTTTTTGCAGAGCTCTGTTAGTAATGCAAAAAGCAATGCACAGTTTTGAAGAGAGATCTTTGTGTTCTTTTGTTCTTTCTTGATAGAACTGTCTGCAGTTTTGGGAACAACAGTGTCTTCTGATCATTCTTGTCTTTGCACATCTGTCTTTTAGGATGATTTTCATATTAATCACGTTCTTACACAAACAGATAACCAGATAATCTGCTGTGGGGTGAGGCTCTTTGATTTTCCTCATCTGTAACCACAGGCCTCATTCCATCTAAGCTTGTTCCTACCTGTCCTGTCCACTGTGTGTGAAGACTGTTTCTTTTCTCTTTGTGAAAGGTTTTACACAGCTGAAGACTGGAAGGGTGAGATGGGAATTTAACAACCTATAAGCTCAACTTCCCCAAATAATTTCTTAGAACTTTCTGAAACTCCTTACTAGAGCCTTCTGAAACTCCTTCTTTGAGCCTTCTGAAACTCTCAGCTGAGGCCTTATCAGCATCAAATAAAATGGAGAAAACGTATTGTGACAAACACATGAAATAATCCTGTTCGTACAGCCTTGCCTGATGTTTGCCTTTCTAACAGTGGCATTATATTGACTTCCCATCTGATGGATATCCATTGTATTCCAATGCCATTAAGTGCTGTTAACTGACAGCTATTTTCTATCGTAAATTCATTCAGTTGGTCATTACTATTAAAATTCAGTATTGTACATTAAGTTCCTATTCACTTTGTATCTTCTTCCAGATTGTTTCTCAAATTTATTTATTTATTTATTTTTTTACATCTAGTATTCTTGGAGTTCTCCCTACTTTGTCATATTCAAATTTAACAATTTGTTTATTCTGTTGTCCAAATTATTAACGAAAGCATGAAATGAGGTTGGAGGTGGTGCCACTGTCCACGAAATATCCTGTTTGATGCATACTTCCTTTTTGGCAGGGAGTTGTGGGTACATACCCCTTAGAACTGATGCTATTTGCACCCATTCTGTGGTAATTTGATTTAGTCTTTGCCTCTGCAGCTCGTTTATGAGAATGTCATGTTCAGTAACATCAAAAGCTGAAACTGAGTTTTGGCACCTATTGCTTCTTCTGTATCCACAAGACCTGCTGGTCTGTTATGTAAGGAAATTTAATTGATTTGGTGTGATATGTTCTCTAGTACTGTTAGTGGGTTTGTTAGATGTTATAATTTAGTCTAGTAGTTTTCTGGTAACTGAACTTGGCAGGTTTTTAATTTCCACCTTCTCTTTTTCCTCCTCTTGTTAGAGATGCAGTAGATTTTCCAGCTGCCAGAAGCTGCCTGTATTCTGAATTCTCCTGTATGTCCATTAACACTACTGAGGTTAATTCCAGAGGTTGTAGAATTATTCTGGGACAAACAGCATTACGCCCAATGAGAATGAAAAAGATATCTAAATAACCTATTTGTCTAAATGGACCTTTTGAATTAAAAATTAAACTCATCTGCTTTTATTACATTGATTTTATTTACTTTTCAAATGTATATTTTTTTGAAATAGTTGAGTTACTCTGCTGTATGCATTTTTACCCCATTTGTTGTTGATATGATGATCTGCATTCTGCCAGTATTTCTAGTTAGTCTCCTATATGATGTAATTAAATAATTTGGACATGTGGCGTTTTCTGATAACTTTTATCTTCTTAATTCCCATTCCTATTCTAAATTTCCTGTCCCACTAACTGCTGAAGCATTCCTGTTAATGTTCTTTCCTAGTTGCATTTGACTTTGTCTTGCTATTTTCATTTTATCCCTAGACACTCCTCTATTACTTTATACTCATCTTTGGTACTATGACCCAGACTCTTTTCTGTCCACTTCCCCTTTTTATCTGATAAACAGCTTACAATTTCCTGAATTACTTTCTTGCTACCTGTATTCTCCTTTTCTGCTTTAGAGCCATTTGAACTCTTATTTTTATTTTAATTTCTTTGAAGAATGGCACCCTAATTTCTCTTTTCTTAAATTAAAAGTAAGAATTCAAAGTAAGAATTCAAAATAGGTATTCTGTTTACAAAGAATATCTTCAAGACAACATAATTACTGCTTTCAGTGCTTTGGTTGACCTTGCTGGGTAAGGTGTGTTTGTGGTTTCACAGGAAGCCTCAGCTGCATAACTTGAGTGAATCCTTGGCATGGCATCTTCATTTCTTTTCAGTTATCATAGTTACCACAGTTCAGATTTAATTCCTGATCAGGCCCAGATCTCATGACTTTCTCAAAATAAGAGTGATTTTTTTTAGAAAAATTTTTTCCTTTTTAATCTACCTGTTCCTCCAAAATAAACCCTGTCCACTCACTTGTACATAGCATAGCAAACCATGCAGCCTATGGACCAATACAGCTTCCTAGATGCTGTGCGTTCCATTCTATGCTCCCTTGGGACCATGGACAGCCCTTGAAATATGCTATTGATCCATGCCAGGTTATAGCAGGAGCAGAAGATGGGGAAGGGAAGAGATTCTTATCAGTTATTAAAAAGGTGAGAGTATGCGTCCTATAGCCACTGAGTATGTAGCAAATGAGTCACATAGCCTCATCAGTTAAAAACTTCATCATTTCTTGCTCTCAACACTGCAACCACTAGGGTATGAAATATTGTTTAACACTCTTTTTCCTCTATGGGATGCTAGTCAGGCATCCTAACAAACACTGTACATGCAGTGTCCAAAGTAAAATGAAGCAGCTTAGAATTTCTGCGTATCATATCCAGAGCTATTAAAGCATATGTGCTATTATGGCAAAGTAAGATAACTTCTGATCAGATATATGATGCTTCCCAAGTCTCTTTACTTTCATTTAGAATGAAAGTGCAGCATAGCATTTAAAAATGAATAAACAGATAAATATTGGGAGCCCTTAATTAAATCAGCAGATTTCAAAAGGGACATTTGAGTGACCATGGAATGTGTTTGAGGACGGATAAGAAGAAAGCCCCTAGGGAAATACTACTCTTCTACTCCTTAAAATGCTGTCCTTTCCAGCAGATATGTTCACTTTGAGCTGGTGAACCTGGGTGAAGGCAGAGCCAGGGCTGAGCTTGGATATTTTCTTTGTGAAGCAGCGAAAAACTGGAGATGGAAAATGGAAATAAGTACCTACCCAGGCTTTCTGATAGGCGTAATGAAGCTGGACAGAGGTTGAGTGGGCACATTATGTTAATGTAGCTGTTCTCTGAAGCTGAGAATGGAGCTTTGTGTGTTGAAGTGAGGAAAACTGCAGGTTGTCATAAATATTTGCAGAGTCTACAAATTCCACAGAATCCCTGGGTGCTTTTCTGATATTTACTGGTAAAAGGCCATTTTCCAAGGGGGGTAAAAATGTGGTGTAAGGTATATGGATTCAAGTAGCAGATAAGATTCTTTTTACACTTGGTCTTTTTATTTAGAAGATAGAATAAAAATTAGCAGCATGATGGTGTCCTACTACTGTTGTGTGTGTGATATAAAAATAACTTGTATTTTATCCAAAATAGAGCTTTTTTTTTACTGAGAGTTTTCCATGCTGCAAGAATTTTTCCTTCAGAATTTGATAAAGAAATAGTGCCTTTGCTGAGGACACCTGGAAAAAAAAAGGAAAATAGTTATGACTGTATATATATATATCTGTATATGTATTTATATATATGAATGTATATAATAAATGATGCACAAGTAATTGCTCACTACTCCCTGACCAATGCCCAGCCAGATCCTGAGCAGTGGAAGAGAGGGAGATAAACTCCCACCCCCTTCAAAACTCCTTCTGCATGATGTCATATGGTATGGGATATTCCTTTGGCCAGTTTAAATCCGCTGTCCTAATTCTTTTCCCTCCTTGGGTCCTTTGCTGTGAATGGCTTTGGCTCTACACAACACTGCTTAGCGTAGTTGCATAGCAGCAACTATAGACATTGGTGTGTTATCAACATTGTTTTAATCCTAGAACCAAAACATGGCATCCATCATACAAGACACACTGAAGAAAACAATTCTGTCTCAGCTGAAACTAAGACAATCTCAGTGACAATAGCATAGCAACATAGCTGTGAGTAGAGGACAAGGTCTTTGTCTTGAGTTGGTGCTCTTAATTTCTTTTCTTCTAAATTACTTAGCTCTGTTCAATTTGTGCACAGATTAAGTAACAGGTACCAACAGTAGTAACTATCACTGTCAAAATGTTGAAAAGTTGCAATTCAAGTCAGCGGGCTCAATGTCACTGCTGTGCAAAGTGTCTGGATTTCACCTGAACTGTTTAGAGAAAGCAGCTTTATGTTGTGCTGAGTGCAGTCTACTTAACACTTATTCATTCTCCCTCTGTGAATTGTACTTAACATTCAAACTTTAAACCAACTAAATCTGCTGAAGTAGAGCTAAGTATTTGTGGAAAAACAAGTGAAAATCTCTTCTCAAAGTGTATTTTTCTTGCACGGAGAGTGGATGGTTCTATAAAGTGAACTTAGCACTGATGAAGCGTGTGTTTGAAGGCTCTAATGCTGGAGATCTCTGTCCTCAAGGCAAATCAACAGAGAGCTCCTGATGCCGAACACTTGGCTAAACAGCTCAGCTCTGCATGAGACCAAGAGCTGTGAAAGGCAGTACGCCTGTTTCATTTGACTCGTTGTCAACCATGAATTAGTGAATTCTGCATCTAGTATAATCTGGATGCAGATTATACCTGGATGCAGGACAAGGGAATCCCTTTCCTCAAGATTTCATAATCTTGAAAGGAAGTGTAACTCTTTTTGCCCAAATAGGATACCAAAGCACCAAAACAGAGAACCTATAGAAAACATATTGTGCCTGAGACTTTTAA
Source organism: Tympanuchus pallidicinctus (assembly GCF_026119805.1). Taxonomy (NCBI): domain Eukaryota; kingdom Metazoa; phylum Chordata; class Aves; order Galliformes; family Phasianidae; genus Tympanuchus; species Tympanuchus pallidicinctus. The sequence continues at coordinate 35,081,210 of NW_026294747.1, read as the reverse complement.
GAAACACAAGTCAATCCATGCTATCACCTCTTGTCTATCCAGAGTGCAGATAGCCTGAGCTAGGACTGCTGGATGTAGTTCAGTCTGTAGCCAAAAAGTGTAGTTCCATGTGATGTTTGGATTTTTTTTTTAAATGTCTTATTTAGGGCAGCCAGATATGTTGACTGTAAATGAAGAATAAAATAAAAACATATTTTCTGATTTAAGTCTATGAAGTCTTCATAGTGAGTATATCTTTGGCAAATTGTCTTGAAAGCTTCTTACAACTTAGATTGCACTTTAGAAGTCAGGGAGGTGGGTGGAAAAAGCCCTTTGCATTCTCTGAGAGAGGTTCCAGTAGGACCTGCTTCCAAGTAGCACTTGTTTCCATTAACTTCGAGATAATGTTTCAGTGCTCTCAAAGCCATAGGAAACCCCACCCTGTACTGAATCACCTTCGGCTTTCATTTTATCCCCCACTTAGTGTTCCTCCAGATGCAGCCCTACTTTCTGCTGACTCTGTTCTTGTGGTTAGAAGTTGGCACTGTGGAACACAAACAACGTGCAGTGTTCAATTGTATGCCCTAGAAACATAGGGAGCAGGATTTCCAGTGCTTAACATCCTCTGCAGGTCAATTTACACTAATTTACTGGGGAACCTGGCAACAGTTGAGGAACCAGGAGGTAACCAGGAGTAACTGAGAAGGAAAAATATCACATATTTTTAATTTGTACAGACCTATACCAGTGATAGACACGATCTCTTTGAGCATAATGAAAATTTATCCTAGTACTGGATACTCAAGTTGGGTCTGCACACTCTTTCCTTCTATTGATATTAATTCTTCCAGGTTTGGTAAAAACAACATGTTAAGCTGAGTATTCAAAATTTTCTTCCAGGGAACAAAGGCATTTCTAAAGGATGGAACAAATATTTGATAATTTGTGTATGTCTTTCCAGTGGGCTTCTTGGCTTTCATTAGCCTGTAGAAATCCAATTATTTTTTAAAACAATGCACTTTCCTAATGTTAGTTTTGAAAATTTAGTTTCTACCTCCAAAAGGTAAGACCTTTTACAATACTCAGCTATACAGCTAATACAGTGTTTATCTTGAGTCTTCACTGCCTCATTTTAGGTCCAAACAGACGTTAATTAGAGGCATTATGCTCTTTACTGCTCCTAGATTTTTCATGTATTGCAGCTGGATTTTGTTTATACTGCAACCCAGTGCAAAGTGAGGCACACATAGCTCAGTTGCTACAAATAATCAAAATCTTTAATAAAAAAATGAGGTTAAACCAATTCTTTATTTAAGATGAAAAACAAAGAAGTCCTTTCAGTCTTGCAAGCCTGCAGTTTCTATTTGCTTTATTTTCTTCTAATTATTTCACAACATTCTGGAGACACAATCCACATTGTTATGAAGATGAAGGTTGACAAGAGTGCTCTTTTCCATTATCCTTCCACTTGTGATCTGTGAGTATCCCTCTTTTGCCTCTTTACTCACTCTTTTCCTTTTCTGTTCCTATTCTGTTAAATCTATGCCCTCATGGGTGATGCTGAAAATCTATTTCCTGGTACAGCTCATTTTTCTAAACCTTTGGTTGGTTTCACTTTTCCTCGTTTTAAGGAAGGCTTTTGAAACAAGTACATCAGTATTTTAGCTTATGGATAATATTCCTTCCACATTCCAGTTTCATTTTAACATGCCCTACAGAATAACAACTTTTCCTCCTTTCCCTGTTTGCTTACCCAGCTCCCTTTTAGCTTCCTCAGTATCATCTGAGGATGTTGAGAAATGGTGACCTCAATACACTTGTGTTGTATTTATTTGGTGAGGATGTTTCCATACTACAGCTGTAGATACTTTGGCCTGGAAAGAAATGTAGGGTGCTAGTTGTAGACCACCTTGTAACTGAGCTGGTTTGCAAAGCAGACTTCGGCATGTTGGCCTGCCTTGATCTGCCATGATGTTATTCCTGCAGATCTGCATTCCACAGATTTTGGATGATGAAGGAGGTTTCCCCTCAATGTCAGAAAAGGCCTGGACAACCAGATTGCTGACTCTTGTTGCTGAAAACATTTGGTATGAGGGGAGAGCAAATATCTACTCTTATAGCTTTGTACAAGCCCATATTAATCTACTTCACTGCATCCATATTAATCTAATTCACTGCATCCACAGCTCCATTCCTGCCCCTGTGCTGTCCCAGAAGGTGGTGGAGCCAAAGGAGAACACCTGCAGAGCAGCTGAGAGCGGCTTGGATTTTTTGAGAGCAATCATTTGGAGGAAGGTGCAGCTGTGATTAGTTTTGAACAGGGAAACTGGATGACACCAGAAAAGAGCTTACAAGGGAGGGTCCCTCAGCTTTTTGTCAGGCTACCCTGACGTTGACAAATCAGTAGTTTCAATGAAATGTGCTTTTCTGTTGATGTGGAGATGTGGGTTGTTTGTGCACCTGGACCACATGGAATTCCACATGACCACATGACATGGCAGTCACAGCTGTGACTGGCCAAAGTCAGCATGAGTCAGGTTTGTGTCTAGTTACCATGCTCTAATTATATGGTGGCTTCATGCCTAGTCTATGAGCTGTTTTATCTCACTGTTTCATTTTCAGTGGTCCAGCTACCCTTAGGCAATCCCCACACTTACCTGCACAGGGATCACCAGCATGTGATGCAGTGCAAAGAGTGGATTGAATCTAAGCTGGCCAGAGCCCATGATTTTAGATGCTTACTAGCTTCTGAGCTCAACGTCCAGGAACAATTAGCTCAGTAATTGTGAAATTCACAGTTTGTCCTACAGCTGATATTTTCTGGAGACAGACAACACTTGCAAGCTTGTGTCTTGTCAGCATAACATATATGAGGTTATAGCAAAGCCAAGTGTACAAAATAGAATGTCACAATCAGCAACCAATTAATCTTGTAATGTAACAATGAACATACTGTTGCAAATATTTGCTGAATTGTGCCACAGTGAGATTAATTTGCTTGTATTAGAATACTGTTGCTTATATCAGTCTGGCATGAACAGAGCAGCTTGTCTGAGAAAAGAGGACCACACCTGCCTAGGTGAGACTTTGGGTGTTAGTTTGTACCTCTTCAATGAGACCCACAATGTCTTTCAAATGGTGGAAAAATAAGTATGACTTTTTGGGCAAATTCTTGGAGTGCACCCTAACAAATTTTTACTCTGATAAGGTCATTGCTATTTGTAGTCATCCCCATTCCCAGATTTTACTTGAAGTGCAGGAGATCAAAAGGGAGACAGTAGTCCACAATCTGCTAAATGGGATTTATTTCACGTAACTCCTGAGATCAAAATACATGCTGCTTAGAGAAAGATGCTGACTTTCTTGGGTTTCCAACAGTTCTTGCTCTTTCCTCTACATATGAAATGTTTCATTTCTGATCCAACTGCTAATTCTGTCAACTGAAATAATGCAACAAGACAGATAGGTCTAAATGACAGCAAATTGTTAAAATTTTGTGATCACTGAAGTCTCGCACAGAAAAGGGAGGCTTAATTCCAGTGTTTCAAGGCTAGCATTGTCATGCTTCTGTCTTGATTGCACTTATAAGGATTCAAATGTTTTAAAATGGAGTATGACTGTTGTGACTCATGGCCCATCTATCATCTACCCTGAGGGGACTTAGTGATTCAACTGGGAACATGCTGAATGGATTTGCTTACTTGGAGTTGCTGCACCTATGAGAGTGAGCCTCTTCCTCCTCAAAATAATTTCTTACACACATCATTCCTGTACAAAATCAGTCCATATTTGGGTGATTCAAATAATGAAAATAGCAATGGGGTCCTGAGGCAGCTGAACATTGTATGCAGTTATGACTGAACTCCTCTTTGCTAATGTTCTGCCTAATATGGCATTTTTTGAAGAGAGTACCACTGATAAAACTCCAGGAGGCACCAAAAATTACATCTCAAAAATACATGAGAAGCAGCTTGCTACTTGCTCACCAGTAGGTTTGTCTAGATTACAGAGCTTGTCCAGAGTATTGATACACTGCAGCAAATAAATGAGAATTATGTTTCTCAAAATATGCTGGGAACAGAAGAGCGAGGCCTTAAGTGAGCACATCTCCAATATTAGATCAGCTGCATGTGCTCAGTCATATGAGAGCTGAAAAAGAGCTCTTATATGTGTTGATAAAGGCTTTTTTTTTTTTTTTTTTGGCATTACAGCAAAACTGAATGCATTTTGGGATAGCAGGATTTGTGCTGGGCAGTTGCTTACGTTGAATGAAAGGCCGTGAGATGCAGTGCTAATGATGTTATTTCTTTGCTCAAATACTGCAGGTCTTTATTGTTTTCCCCCTTCTCCCTGAAAAAGTAAAAGCATTTGATCTGACCTTAAGTTTCTGCTCACTATGGCCTTCAAAATGGCCATCTCTTTGCTTATGGACCTAACTTCATCACAATTATCTGCAGTTTTAATGCTATAGCAGTAGCACTGCTGGCATTGTTATAGCAACTATGCATACTATCTGTCTATCTCAGAATATCCTGCACTACATCCCTGAAGCAAAATATTTTGTACTCTAGCAAGTACACAGAATTTGTGTTGTTTTAAAGGATCTATAAAAGTACCTTCTTTCTTAGGCAAAAGCCCCGTCTCACTGCACTTGCTCTGTGCTTCCTGGATTTCTAACCATCTGTGACATCTGTCTAGAAATGCTAATACATTCCTTTTGTAATTGGAGCAAGGAGAACTGCATGTACTTCCCAGTATAGAGCAAGTAATTGATTTACACAGTGGCAGTAAAGAGCGTGGCCTCTCTCTCCTGGGATAGATGAGTGTAGCAAAATTATTGATGTTCTTAATTAAAGTTGGGCAAGGCCAAAGGAGAGGTAAGCTTGTTCAGGGGAAGAGAGGTTGCACGGCCAAATATTTTACTGCGAGTTACTGGGGTGGAGCAGAAGTGATGTATCCCTGTGCTCTGAGGACGGAAGACCAGGAGGTTGTACAGTCCTTCCTAACTCTTTCCCTTCCTACAGCAGCCCAGGGAATAATTCTGTCTGCTCAGAGCCTCTGCTTTTTCCGCTGCTCTGAAGAAGCTTCCCAGCTGGTGGCTCTAGCTCTTCTAAGCACAACACAGCCCTCTGCTGTATGCAGGTGGGAAGGCTTACAATTTGGCTAGGCTGATTTTGCTAGCCAATTTTTCAGATACAGCTTATGTGACATTGTCTTTCTGTTCCTTTCTTACCTCAGACTGGTATAGTGTTTGCATATGATATAAAGCTGGCAAATGTTTTGTTTGGCTTTCTTGAGGTAGCATATAAAAATCAGTAAATCTCCTAAATTTTGCTGATGAGATCACTTCATATACCAAGCTTCTCTACAAGAGCAAGCCCACAGCTGTGTGAACACAGGAGTGTCCGCACACCTGTTTTGGGAGAGGGGTGGGCCTCAGGACAGCTCACTTGATGCAGCACTTTGGTCAGGAACTCTAGCTCTGACTGCCTTTCAGCACAGGCTGCCTTGTATGTGTAGGGTATCCTTTATACAGAAAGCCCTTTTTCTTTTCAAGCTGAACCAAAGTTTCTCAGGTGAAGGAAGCTGCAAAGTCTGCGGATTTCAATGTACAAAAGTTATTGTACCTCCAATGTTGTTTCTGGGAGAAGACATCCAGTGTAAGTACAACCTCTGCAGTATTACCATTGGTATTGTCCCTGTACTAACAGATTTACAAATGCATTTACAAATGTTTTGCTTCCTAATCTTCAGAGCAAAAGTAGCTCTCAAAGGCACTGCATGTTTATGATAGAAGCTCCTGACTATTTCTTGTCCTCATAGGGTTGAATGAGGACACCTGTTTTTGTCTGGTGAAAAAAAAGGACAGAGCATATGGAAAAATGAGTAGGATTTGAAAGACTCTTGAGTCCTTTGAAAAGTGCAGTGGTGGAATGTCTCCTGACTATGTTCTGCTTTTATCTGCTTATAATATTGTTTAGAAATCTGCACAAAAGCAGGGGTCAGACTAGGTGACCTGCAAAGGGTCCCTGTCAACTTCAGCATCTCTTTGATTAAGGGGCATCCATGCTAAAATTGATTTAAGGCAAGAGCAGAAAAAATACCCCTCCCCACACACACACACACACAGGGATGCAGGCTGAAAAAGGTCAAAACCAAAGGAGAGAAAGCTTCTTGTTATTTGTTTGTTTCTTATAACGATGTTATCAAACAAAGTGCTGTATACAACTTGCAGAACCAAACACAGAATAGGAGACCCTGTTGTTAGAGAGAAATGAAGGGCTGGTTTCCAGCAAAGCAGATATATAATAACACTTTGCTCCTTCTTAAACAACACAAGCAACTGTGCTTTCTTCCCAGTGTACGTTTGAGGCATACTGAACTCTTCTGTAATTCATTTCAACTGTAGCATCTCTGAAAGGTCACATCAACAGCAGGAAGTTGTATGAAGCTGGCAGCTTTTACATAGGACCAGCAGGGATATTTGGGGCTGGGATGAAATCTGCTTAGAAGTTTATGTGGGGCTTGCTTGTGTTGCTCCAGTGCTTGCAACTTTACTTCCACAAACATTCCTGTTTGGAGATTGAATATGTAAAGGATACCAAAACAAAACATAAAAACCTTCCCAAAATAGGAGAAGTTGAACCCTCAAATTGTTTACTAGTTCAGCGGGAAGCATAAGTAACTATTTACTTGTTCTTTCAAAACGATGTGCTTTGCTACATAAAAGGATTTAATAGCATGCAGTGTCTTCTCTCTGAATTATGCATGACTGTGGACTGAGTGGCAATCTACAGACTGCATGTGGTCCACACATGCTTCTGTTTCTTCAATTGCTCAAACATTGTCCCAGAAGCCAGACTCCTCCTCTGGCGCACGTCCAGGCTAGAGCTTGATCTGACATTTCTTACAGTATGGATGGACAGGAGGTAGGTGCTTCCAGGTCATCTGCAAACCTGCTGTTGCTGCTTTTCCTGATGGTAGGGTGAGCATCAGATCATCTCAGCAGGTGCTGTGCAAGCTGTGTCTGAGGGAGAGAGAAGATGAAGTGTTTAGGCAGTGCTTGTGGTTGTAGGTGTGATTGAGTCATGAATGTATCTCAATAGGTGTGTGTGCAGGGGGAAGGATGGCTACAAGACCTTTGCAGCAGCAGTAGCCTGAAGCCTCTGCAGTGAGTGGAATCCCAGGAGAGGTCAGCTACTGAATTCTCCAGCAGTATAGCAAAACTCTGTCTAGAAAGACCTGGTTAGTGACTGGTTTGCAAAGGCAAGCTATCAAACTCAGTGTTTCCTGGGATCAACTGATTAGCTGTAAAATATAATTGGTAGCACCTCTGAATTTACATTGCAAGGATGATGCTGGACTTAAGTCCTGATAGGCACTCAAGTCCCCTTTTAGCCTGACCTCTACTTGGGACTTAGTTTGCTTGCAAGGATTGGAAGAGCTCTATAAGGTCTTCAGTCCTGCTTATTGCTTTCAGTGATATAAATGAGTGGCTATGTACTATTGTAATCTAGATGCCATCAGAATAACTCATCAACAGACCTTGCTAGTCCTTGAGATCATTACTTAATCTTAGCTCCAGCCAAAGACAGACCTAAATTCAGATGTTGGCTCTCAGATCCTCCAGATCTAGGGAAAATTTGAAGCTGGGCATGAATTCTGGTGGTATGGTCTCATTTCCAGTCCTGTGACTTAATAGACTCGGAATACAACTTCTGTAACTCTCAAAATATATATTTTTCTTTTGTGTACCTGGAACACAGCAGTCAGACTGTTGCTAGATCCATCTGTTTCAAAGTCACCTGAGGTGGCCAGTAACAGATACAGGAAACTCCACTGGAATGGCTGGCTGAGGACCTTTTTGATCTTTACTTTAAAATTTTGAATGTTGAGAGCACACGGCCTCCCTGCATGATCTTTACCACAGAGCCCTTACTTTTCTTCCGCTTTTCTTCTCTGGTTTCAGTAGGACTAATTCGGCACTGTGACTCTGTTCAGTGAACAATTCATCATCATGATGTACCTTCTTGTTCTATGCCTGTGTTTAATTTCTGCAGCTTGCTGTTAAACATACAGAGTCTGTTTGCTTCGGCAGTGATACAATATCTGAAAGGGAGTTAGAGAGAATGAATCTCAGGCGTCAGTGCTTTTATAGCACCTCTCTGCTATGCTTCTGACTTTAAAAATGTTTAGTGGCTTGATATGTGCAGTAAGTCTGTGTGCATAACCCCAGAGGCTGTTGCCCAAATAATTGGACACAATCTTCTTCAGTATAACAATCAAACTAAAGAGAGTTGTGATTTAGCAGTTGTCCTGACACAAATTCATTTTAGTATAATGATGACAGAAAATGTCCTGATTTTCTACAAAGAAAAGATTTTAGATTTTCTAAAAGAAAACTGAGAGCAGCTTTAGAATGCATCAGGCAGATCTAATTGATACTGCTTTAAAAAAAAAAAGAAATGCAATTCCACTTCATGCACATACTGAAAAAGGAGAACTTCTCCCATAAAAAGAGGATGTTAACAGCTGAGCAATCTCTGTAAAGATGGTGCAAATAAGACTGGCAAAAAACACTGCTATTAACTCTCTGAATAAACTTATCCTAAGATCTGAATTACTTACATTGTTGCCATATTATTTTATTTAGCTGTGATCCACTTTTAATGCTTTAGTTATAGCGTATCTTGTCAGAAATTCTTCTTACTCTTAATAAATGTGAAAAGAAATTGTTTTCAACCACGCCAACAAAAACAAGATTAAGCCGAATTTCATGGAAAATGCTATTAACTCCTGTCAACAACTGCTGGCTGTTCATGCAAGATAATAGATACCCTCCCTGGATTGTTTTTAACTTGCTTTAGATATGCATTTTGTAAAATAAAAGGGGATTTCAGCTTGTGATATTTTTCAGCTTCTGTTTGCATTGGTTACTGTAATTTCTGTTTCCTTTATTAGGAGAAGAATCAGATCTTTGGTTAAACCTAGACATGTGTTCCTGAATACCTGCTCACAGCTTGAGGAGATTCTAGCAGTGGTTTTGACAAGAAAAACCATTATTCATCATGCCTCATTTAGCAGGCATCAAATTTTACATTTTCCCTCTGCCAGCTATTCACTCTCCCCCCCTTCTCATCAGTCAAATACAATTAATATCACCTTAGCTGACTGTTCACTTTGATTATACAGTCTAGCACTATTACTGGTTTTCTTTCTTTATATTAGCAAACCATGAACAATGATTTATAACCAAGTTAAAACATTGTTGCTGGCATGTCTATGTACCTGATCTTCTCTTTCCTACTCCAAATATCTTTCCTTGCCAGCCTTAGTATTCCTGACCATCTTTTACCATGAATTCCTTTCTGCTGTCAGCTCTTCTGTACAACCCCTTATTGACTGCCATTCAGAGAAGATTTTTTTTTTGTTGTTTTTTTTTTTTAAGATTTCTTTGTCCTCCCTTTTGATGTACCTTCCTTGTACCTGGACTCTGACCTCTGAAATAACATCTTCTGTGACATTTCGTCAACACTGTGTACTGTATTAGTTCAACAGAGTCCTTCAGCTGATGTTCCCCACTGCTCAAACAATAACAAAAGGAAAATTGAGAGTCTGGAATAGATAGTTGCTGGTATTAAATGAACCAATTTGCTGGGCCACCTGCTGGTAACCATCTTACAGCTTCTTCAAATACACGTTTTAACTGAACACTGCAAGTGCTTCTAAAGTGTTTGGATAGCCACTCGGCATGAATCAGTGCTGAGAGATCATTGCTGGGATCACAGAAATCAGAGGCGGGAAAGGCCTGAAGGATTCTGGGTGGGTTACGTCCCTTGCCCATAGGGAGGTTAGTAAGGGCTGACAGGTTCTGCCTCAGGTTCTGTCCCATCGTGCTCTCAGTGTCCTGCCATGCACTCCTTTCTGTGAGTTCCTTGGATTTTAGAAGCAATGATTCTTACTATGGAATATACATAAAGTGTATCCAAACCTTTTAGTGAAAGTCTAGGAAGAACGTTACACTATCTCTGTTAGTGTAGAATGTTAGACAAGTGAGGAACTTGTCATGCTGCACTCCTGAACAGAGTTTTGCGTAATTGTTGTGGAGACCTGTCAGGTAACTGGGAACGTTGGAGCCATGTATCAATTTTTGACTGATAACTTCTTAATCGCGGGGTTTCACATCACACTGTGGCACTGGGGGCAGTGTAACAGATAGGAGTTCTTCATAAACAGTCTCCATGGAACCCACGTCCTTCTATCTTCCAGAATTTTTGTTGCAGAAGTCACATCACTCCACTGATATTTATTAATTAAAGTCCAGTCAATTTGCTCTAACTGCATACCAACTGGTGAAAATGGCAAATTTCAATTGCTGCAAGAAATCATTGTGTTTTGTAATTGTATATGCTGCTGCAGTTATCAAACGTAGCAAGGGTGATGTCTTGACCTATAATAATGGCAACGTATACTAGAAACTTTAAATCAAGCTGTGCTTCTGTGCCTGCTCTGAATTGATTTTAAACTTTATTTCTACAATGCAACTTGTTTATGTAACTATTCCACTCTTCTCCACTCCAAGTTTCTCAAACTGTTAACTGTTTTAAAAGTAAAATTGTTTTTGGACATTTTTAATTTTTATTTCCATAGCTCATCCATCCTTTCAATTGCTACTGCATTGCTATTCTTGTCAGTAGACTGTTACTTAAATAGGAGTTTTAGTGATCTTGTAGTTAGCATTAAATGCAATCTATCTATCTAATATATCTAATATATTGCATTTAATCTCATATTAATCTAATATATCATATATTACGAGAGGAATTTGTTCTTGTCTTTTGAGTTGAGGCTTTAAGGATGTAGCTGGTGTTTTCCCCTGTTTTGACCCAAGGAATGTTTAAGTATTGCTTGAAAAACTGACCAGTTCTAATAAAGAGTTATTGGTAACATCCTAACTCTGAATATTGCATATCTGTGATGTGAGATGTGTGAGTCTGAACTCTCAGGGGAAGTGTGGGAAGCTGTACTGGAATTCCTCGTGCTGTAGGTGAAAATGGCGGCTACAGAGGTGCTTCAGGGAGGACTCAGTTGGCTTCTTTTTTCTGGAGAGAGCTGAAGGTTGTGAATCCAGACCAGAGGGGAGAGTCCTACCCCACACAGCAAATTATCATGGTCATGGAACTCTGGCTTCATTGTCTCTGCTTTGCATTTTCTGTTACTGTTTCTATCTTGAGATGTCCATCTCAAGACTTGCAGGTCCGTGTATGCTCTAAGGAAGGCAGAAGCCATGGGTTTCTGTGGAATACAATTGCATAAATGTAGTGTCCTGGTCTCATATCATAGACCAATCTGACAGTAAATGATGGTACCACCAGAACCAGCATAAAACATCAGGTAAATCTGTAACTTCCTGCAAAGTAGAGATGCTTTAGAGTAACACTCACATCTCTGTTGAGTTTATCTTCATGCTCTGAAGTAGCTGCAGATGTTCCACAGAGTCTGAAATCTGCAGGGTGCCATTCATGCTTCCTGACTAACACCTGCATGCCTTGTAAGGAAGTAGCAGTGACCTATGACCCGCTCTGACTGCTCTTCCACTGTGTTACTAGGGAGTGCTGAGAAACTAAATAACTTGTTGCCCAAATTCTTGGTTAGTCTATCACTCATCATTTGATTATTTTAATTTTATGAATTCCTGGAGGCCAGAGCGAGGATTGGGATCTCACTGTGCTAGATGTTACACACAACATTGCTAGACATGAAGAAAGAGACTTGCCCTGCAGGTCTTTCAATCTGCTTGCAAGAAGATTGAAGATAAGAGAAAAGGAAATATCATGCAGATATAATCATCAGATGATAAGCATTGGATGTCACATTAGTTCCACATTAGACTCTTTCCCTTGTTTTCTTGTTGTATCCCTTACTGCTACCACCAAAGATAAGAGGTAAAGAAAGAAGAACTCCTGTTAATGTATCTTACCTATGGCTTAAGAGCAACTGATATCTTGTAGGTCTCTAGTTATTACAATGTTTTTTTCCTTAACATTTATTATTATTATAAGTGTTAGCATTAACAATGGCATTTCTTACTTTTATGGTGCCTGAGAACTGACAGAGCCATATTGGGAAGATGCTCTATAAACAGAGGAATACTTCCATTTCATAGTTGACTCAGCAGCCCTTTTCTCAGCAACACAGGAAAAAAAAAACAAGAGTGCTTTAAAAAACAACAACGAATACACACAAATAAACCTCAGTGATTATAATATCTGGTTAAATAAGTATTTTCTTAAGCTCCAACCCTCTTAAGGGACAGCAGAATTTTGTGGTCTGGAGAAATCTGTATTTTCCAACTTTGTAGCTATGTAACAATTTCTTTGTGCAGACATCAGTATGCTTCCCTGAAGATTATGCTTCTCTTAAGTGAAGTACATCAGTCAGCTGGCCATACGTGAGTCATGTATGAAAGAGGGAAGCCTTCTGTCATGTCTGCATCTGGCACTTGCCATAATACAAAGTAGGAAGAAAGGAAGAATTCATCCACTGAAGTCAGTGCAAAACTCAACGCACTCTGGATGGGGTTTCAAGACATATATACTGTGATATGCAAGTCTCTGGCTGCTCTCAGATGGTACCACCTGCAGAAATTTTCCCTTATGCCCTACGTGAAGAAGGTCTTAAATGTAATTTAGGTTTATTGTTCATTGAAATGTTAGTCCTAGAAGCAAACCTAACACCAGGGTCCCAAACTGTAATGATGATTAAAGCACTGCCTCTGAAATAAGGAAGGAAAGGAAACTTTCCTCTCAAAAGCTGTATAAGAGGTTCAGTGATAACCTTCTCCTGAGACGGATTTCATATAGCCTCATCACTAGCAGAACCACAACTTCTGCCCTTTGCTTTTTCAGAGTTTTTATATATATATATATATATATATATATATATATATATATATATATATATATATATAAATAGTCTCACATTTTCTTCCTTTTCTGTGCTGTAATACAGCACAGTTCTTGAGTTCCTCTGTTCCTCAGTTTGACACCTATTGCTATCACCAAGTTGCATGTTTGAAATGATCTGAAGACTTATTCTTCAGCACGATCTGATTTCAGGAAACAGTGATCTCAAGGTGTTTTCAGGAATTGCACCATTTTCCCCATTCTCATTTCAGCTTTTCGCAGCAGGCACTAGATGGTGCTATGTTGCTGAGTTTTAACTTCAGAAAATACTTTTAGTCTGCTTTGTAGCACATGAAGAATAGGACCTCTTGCATTTGAAACGTGTATATGAAAAAGATCTCTTTCTAACACTGAACTTGAGATTTTGTCAATGCTGGGCTAGCTCCAAATCTGAAATTAATTCCTGCCCAGTCTGCTTCTTTCCTTTTCTTTTAAAAATGGAGCTGCCATAGCTGTATTTCCTTGGTCTATGTGTAGTATGTTTCTCTCATCAGAGACCTAAGGTTGCTAACAACTGCAGTAATAGAATATTTAATTATTTAATCACTTCCTGTAATTCTCCATCTTTCCTCCCTCCTTACACCATCTCATTTTTCTTAATTCTTCAAATATTAGTTAAGAATATGAAGAAAAGAAACAACAGCTCTGTTTAAAACAATGTGTTCTATTTTTCAACAATAAAAATATGAATTAAAATGGAATTAATTATATCTAAAGAAAGAAATCAATACTGTCTGCTGCAAAAACAGTACAGGCAGCCTTTTCAGTAAGATGCATAGAATGCCATACCAGGGCAGTACAGACAGGCTTTTCAACCCCTCTCCCCCTTCCCCCCCCCATTCCAATTTTGTTGCTTAAGTAACGGAGCTTTGTCCTGAAATGTGTCTGCATTTCTCCTCCTGAGCTTTCCTGGTGTGAGTTTTGCTGATTGTATCACTGAGAGTAGATGGCTTTAATTGACCCAGGCTACTCCTAGCCTCCCCTTTTTTAAACTGAAATACTGTGCTTTGCTGTTGTGTTAAGGTTCCACTGAAGGAGAGTAGGAGAGACACTGGTTTGTGTTCAGCTCAGACCAGCTTGGGACAGTGGCTGTACTTGGGGGTGCAGATGTGGCCCTGTGTCCAGCTGATGAAGAAGAGAGGGAGATGAAGGGTTCACCCAGTACTCTGCCAGACCTCCTATGTGTCTCACCTCACTGGTGGCTGGCTCTGTGCTCCAGCTGCAGGGATGGGGTAATGGGGCAGCTTGGGGAGCCCATCAGTTCTCCAGGAGATGTCTGGAAACTGACTAGGAGGGGGACCTGAGGGATGTGTGCAGAGCCAGGTGTGGGGCAGAGCTTAGCGTTTGGGTGTAAAGGACTGGTGGAATTTTTCCAGCCAGTTCTATAACAGACTTTATGAGGTTTTAGAAGACATAAGGGATGATGTTGCAGAACAGATATAGTGAAGTCCACTCTCTGATTCCATTCAATCTGAAGATGAGATTGAGCTTTGAAAAAGGGTCTTTACACACACACACGCGCGCGCGCACACACACACAAGGGTCTCTAAGAATCTGAACTTACAGACAGAAGTACCTGTCTTCAGCTGTCTCCAGGGTTTGTTCAAAGATTTGCTTTTGTGTATGCGATCGAAAGCTGAGTGTATCTCTAGTGAACAAGCAAGCAAAATTAAATATGGGTCTCAAATGGAGAGTTTGGAAGATCTGAGTCTGCCTCTACTCCAAATCCAGAGAAAATGTGATAACTCAGTTTGAGAGGTAAGAGGTTTCAGGGCCAGATTTCATTCCTCCGGATTTTCTCCCTCCATCTTTGTTTCCATTTTTATTTCTATTTAGGATGAATGCTTGCAAAACATAATGTAATCTTCTGCTGCTGAAGATACATGGAAGATCTAAAATATTAATCAAGAGGAATATTTTCTCATTACTACTGACTGAGGTTACAAACAGTGTTTGGAAAAAAGACATTGAAGTGGTCTCATCACAGAAGTTTGGTAAAATGTATTGCAATATGACTGCTGTCTTAAGGATGGAAAAGACGGAATTTTCTGTGACAGAAACTGTGTGTGAGCTTGAGGTGCCCTCAGAGTTACTCAGGCAAAATTCAGCTGAACTGTATATTTCAAAAACTGAGATGGGGAAAAAGAGCAGTACACATTAGTCTCTCATCTGTAGGAAAATAGTTAAAATGACAACAAAGACAAGAAAACCTACATTTCAATTTCAATACATCTATTTGAATTATGGCTATTTGGTACTTTTGAGAATAAATTGCATTTGAAATGGAATCTTTCTAATGACTTATCTTTCAGGCAGGTATTGTGCACACCTTTTTAATGCATTTTACATGTTTGGAGGGGGGGAAGAAAAAAGATGAATTATGAAGAAGTTAAGAGGAAAATAATTTCAGGAGGTAATGGATGAGCTCTGTCTGGAAGATTAATCAAGGCAGTTGCAAGAGAGTGCCAAAAGCATAACTGAAGTAGAACTAAATATCTGATTGTAATTAAAACTTTAGCCTTCTAATGGCTCCATGAAAGATATTTTAATAAACGTGAAATGCACTTTCTAAATGGCACGCTAACTTTTAATGACTTGGGTGTTTTGTTTGATTAGTAACCTGGACTGTTAAATTAAAGCCAACTGCAAATGCATGATAAAATATTGATGGTTTCAGGCAAATGAATTGGGGGAGTTATGCTTGACAGATTTTTGGTATCATTAAGGATTTTAACTGGTGGAAAATATATTTTGCTGGTGCTTAAAGATAGTTAAAGAGGATCTCGTCATTTATATGCCCTAGTTTTAATTTTACAGTAATAATGGGAAAAAAATCTGAATTATTCACAGATGGTTGGTCAAGAGAGGTCACTTAATTTAAAAAGTGTTATTTTAATTACACCTGTTTCTCATTTCCGGCATAGAAAATTAAATATTTGGTAGTATTTGGTTATTTCTTTTCTTAGAATGCCTGGAGCCTTCTTGAGGCTTCAGTGTGTGCTCTGTGTGTGTTAAAGAAGGAAGACTGACATGGTAGAAAGATTTTTATTGTTTCTAGTATAAGAAGCTTTACTGGAAGTTAATTAAATTAAAAAAAAAACATAATAGTGTCTGCAGGTAGAAAAAGAAACACGTGGGATTTCCAAATGAAGTGGGGATGGCCCTAGAACTCAGACTCTTTCAAAAATAGATCTATTGTATTATCAAAATCCATCAGTATTTCCAGTGTTTTCACGTTATTGAAGAAGAAAGATTCAAAGGGCTGTGGTAAAACTGGTAAAAGTTTATGTGGTTTCTGTTAACTCATATCATTATAGAATGGGTTCTGATTTTATTGTGTGTTAGGCTTTGCAAGTGCTGAAGCAATAATCAGAGCAAAATCATACTTCTACTGAACTTGTCAGGGAGGTTCTCAGGGGTTGTTTTTTCCTAAAGCTGCCACTGGCTTTGTTACATCTTTATCTCCTCTCTTTTTGGTTTCTGCTCCCTGTGTCCAGGCAGCTTCTCACCATCTTTCTGCTCCTCAGGGCAGCCCTCTTTTTCTCCTAAGGTCTGCAACAGCAGCTCTGCTTCATTCTTTTTCTGATTTTCCTCCTAGGTGAAGGTGGTCAGCTGACAGCAAAATAGTAGGAGGTATAAAGACTTGTTTGGCTGAAGCCACATGATAATATTGTGGTTGGTTCTCATAGAAGTGTTACTATGGGCTTCCCAGCAGTTCATACCTGTGTTCAGAACAAATTAGTTTGTGACAAGAGGGAATCTCAGAACATGGCCTTTACTGATTCTCTCTGAGTGTGTCTGAGGCAGAAGTTGGAGAAGAAAGGCCAAGGAGAAACAGTGTAAATAAAGGTAAAAGTAGGCAGCTGCTGTCTAGAATAGAACATCATGAGACTGTCTGAGCTGTCTTATGATGCCACCTAGAAGTAATGGTAGAATATTGAGAGTGCTTAGAGGGAAGCTCCAGGTCCATGATCGCTTTGAGCAGAAAGCAGAAACCTACTACAACCATTATGTGAATGTCTAATGGCTTCCTAGCCTTAGGCAGAAGGTTGCATGGCTCAGTAGACTCTGAACTGGATTGCAGTGTCTTTCGACTAATATAAATTATCCTTAGAAGAGTGGACTTCTGACACACAATGAAACATGAAACCCAGAGAAAGCCAGTACAGCTGTGTGTCTGTTTCCGAGAAGTTTAACTGGTGCAGGTATCCTTTGCCATTAGAGAAATCTCCGAACTCTGAAACTGTGATGGTTGTTCTTCAGTATTTCGTGTTATGTTCCAGTTGTTTTGTTTCTTCATGTGCAGTAGACATCATCTAATCCAATAGGCATCTCAGATTAATTTTATGCATGTGAATATTTCAACTAGAGCATTTGCAAAATTGGTACCTGGGAGTGCAAATGGTTCAGAGCCATCTTCTCACTGAGTCATGCGCAATACTGAGCACACTGCCAGGGCACAACCAATAAATTAACTCCCTAGAGACTCCCATTTGTCAGAGAAAAAAGCATCCATGTTCAATAAAAGATTCTGTCACTCTGTTGCTGTCTGCAGCTCTTTTGGATTTATATATTTAGCTGATGATGAGCCATTCAGTATGATGGGTGTGATATGTCTTTCCAGTTGGACAGGATGACCACAAATGTTATTAAATTCCACCAGTCTGCTGATGGAAGACAAAATCTGTTCCCACACAGTATCAGTACCAGCATAGGAGATAATGCAATATTTATTTATGTACAGGAGGCCGTAGATAAAGTTCCCATATTGTGAGCCTTGTGAAATGCTGAACACACATAAATGATGTACCAACTTTACCCTGGCAGGACTGGCAGATATAAACACCATGGTATTCCTAACTGACTCAGTTTTACTGTCATACAAATGGCCTAGTATATAATGTAAAAACACATTTGAGTCAGTGAATGCCCATTTTTGAGTGTAGTCAGCTGGATTTCTACTGTGGAGGTCCCTGTTTGATGTCTAAATTTGCCTCCCACACTCTCTTGATATCAGCACGCTTGGAAGAAAGCCTTGATTTAAGCTGTTTATGGAGGTTCCATGCTCGCTTGCACAAATCTTCTGACACTCAGCCAAGAAGCTGGCTTTATTCATCACTAGGATGAGAGAAAAACACTTTAAAAATGATTTTCATAAAAACCCACAGAGCAAGTGGGAAGTGGAGTTCCTAATTGTTGATTTCAGCTGGTGGAACGTAGCCATGTGGCTCTCTCATATTTCTTCAGCTGAGGAGGTGGATTTCTAACTCTTCTCTTTGAATAGCTCATCTGGATTTTTTAAAACAGCCTGTGCAACTTCTCAAAACTAGATAGGTACCCACCTCCCTAGCAAAAATGGGGGAGACCCATAAGGCCAGTTTGGCAGGAGGAGCCAGACTTTGGTAAATGCAGCCATTCCTGGATTCAGCAAGGATCAGCTGGAGCAAATCCCACCCAAGGAATTTTTGATGCCTTTTGCTCCTATGAATTTCATTTCCCTTAGTGTAATTGTTAAACTAAGTACTTTTTTTTTTTTTTTTTTTCTTTTTTTCTCCTAATGTGCATTATTGAAATGTTGATAGGATTTAAATTCATGGTATTATGTGCTCAGTACTTCCTGCTCTGTTCTCCTAGAAGTATTTTTTTCCTCTTTTTTTTTCTCCTGATTTTCTTTTTAACCCTTTTGTATTTTCACTCTTTTTATCCTTGTCTGTGCTTAGGCCATTTGTTCTGAATTAGAATAAGGAAATGGTAAATCCTGTAAGTCCTGGCTTATCCTTCTAACTACTGGGTTTTCTTTTCTGCCTGAGCAGGAGTACCTTTACATGCCATTATATTTAGCTCTCAGTTTCTGGAGAAAGGAAAAGGAAGGAGACTTACATCTAGTCACATCATAACACAGCTAAAGTGCTTATAACAAATGGTGCCAGTCTTGTTAGTGTTTGCTTGTTGAGCTTTGTATTCAGTCTCTCACTTTGCTATGTAATTTATATGAATTTCTAATTGTGACCTTTTATCCATTTTTCCCATCTTCCCCACCTGCTCCTAACATATGTTCCTCTCCAGCTAGGCTCCTCTTCATTTTCAAACTGCTGAATATTTTCCTCTTTAATTTCAGCATTTTTTCTTTTGCCCTTCTCAGGTTTTTCTCTCTCTTCCTCTTATTTCCTGTGTTCTGATCACTCTTTGGCAAAGTATTATATCATCTTGATCTTACTTGTTCTCATATGGATATGGCTGCTCAGTCTTCCAGTTCTCCAAAGTTCTCCCAAATTTGGTTTGCTGCTAAATGCCCTATGTTCATTCCCTCTGTGTCATCTACACACAAAGAATCGGTTAAGCTCTGCAGCCTTCATCTTAAAGAAAAAGAGAAAAGTGAGGGGAAGATGGATCAAAGCCTGGGGCTTTGGAGACTGCCACAGGGGGGTGGTGCTGGGTTGTATCATGCTGGCTATGATGTGGGGAGCTGTGTTCCCTGTCCTTAGAATCACAGAATCATAAAGGTTGGAGAAGATCTCTAAGATCTAGTCCAACCTCCCACCTACCATCAATATTTACCCACTAAACACCATGTCCACAAGTACCACTTCTACACTTTTCTTGAACACCTCCAGAGACAGTTCTTTAGCCCTCGCTGCCTAGAGGTACCCAAATGTACCAGTGTAGGACATGGATGCTGCAATGGAATTTAACACAAATGCTGGTGATGTGATAAGCATCACCTCCAGACATTTTATATTGTTCTGTCTAGAACAATAAAAATTCTTGTAAAGAATTAGAGCCAGCCACTGAAGTTCAAGTAGCAATGGAGTCTTTGCTGCTTGTGCTTCTTAAATAGCAAAGACTGTGTGTGGTAGAATGAGCAGGCACTATCCTTCATGAGTCAGTTTCATTTCTGTACTGATGCAAGTCTCCTTTCTTGTTACCCTAGCTGAAGGCAAATTCAGGAAACATGTTAATAAATGGTGCTATTTAGTAGCTATCGTCATGATGAAAATATTCTTAAGAGACAGTCTTATGTTAGTAGATATGTTCCCAAAACCAAGTTTTGACCCACAGCACAGGCTGCACAGAGATCTGCATTAGAGTGCATGCACCAGGAGACCCCAGGACTTCTGCAGTGCATCCACTCACCTATTGAAGAAATTGAAGGTTGTTTTTGCCTGTGAAGATATCTGGACACAGAGTGAGAAGGCAGTGTCTGAGGCCTGGTAAGGGCTGTAAAGACAGCTAATGAAGCCAGAAACTGCCTTCTGCAGTGAGACAGAGCTTTAACCTCCTGCCATTCTGCTCCGTGTTATATGACTGGAACTGGGAAATACAGTTCAGTATCTTGTCAAAATTCTTGTGCAGTGCTCCTATTGAAGCCACTTTGAATGTGTAGTTTTTAGTAGGATTTAAACAAAAAAAAAAAAAACCAAACAAACACAAAACTACAATGGAATGAAAAATGTTCTGTCACATTCCAGGTTACAAACTGTAGCTGGAGTAATAAAAGGTCACTTTGCCATTCAGCATCCATTTCCTATTCCTTTGAAGTCCAGAATTTACTAGGAAGAAAACCAAGATATTTCAAAGTTTTACATCAGTGTGGTGAGGCAGAGACATAAATACATGAGTAACATAAGTGATTATCTGGTGCTGCCTTTGCTGCCAAACAAAATGTGGCCCACTCTTGTTCTCCCCGTGCCTGTGCCCTCTGCAGAGGTGTTTCTGTCTGGCCCTCTGTAGTGTACCTTTTATACAGGGGTGCATCTCTGAAGTGTGTAGAGAGGGGAAAAAAGCCTTTTCTTGGCATCTCCTTTGTTATGTAGCTTTCCTTTGCTTGGGAGGATTAGAAAATATTTCATCATCTATTCCCTGTCCCCTTTCTCTGTTCTCTCTCTCCCCCACTTGTCATATCATGAAAAGAGAGGAAATACCTAGAAAAAGATGTTTGCCATTCACATTCAGAAGAAAAGAATAAGGTAGGCTGCAGAGTTTCTTGAAAGGTGATTTCTTTTGCCAAGCTACTCTTGTAATCAGATAGGAGCATATGGAAACAAACAGGCAACCAAGCTTTCTCTGCTCATGGCTGGCAAGGAAAATGCTATTAAGATTATCACAGACTCTTTTCTAAGGGATTGATATCGGCTTGCGCTGAAGATGTTATGCCACGGCCGTCTTGCGACACACACAGCCCTGAAAACTGGAAACGATGCGGCCCTCGTGCTGCAGGGGGCAATGCAGCCCAACCCAACCTGGCCCTGTAGCCGCTGCTATAATCAACTATTTCTGACAACAAAGGCCAAAATTGTGCTCGCGGTCTGGGGATGGTGATTCTGAATTCTAGTGCAAGGATCAGTCTCCTTTGTGCGGTGATTACACATTGTATGAAAAATCCTTCATCAGCCACTGAGACATGTCCATGGTGTGAAGCAGAGCTGTCTGCTCCCTGCTGCAGGTGGGCTTGGCTTGGGGGAAGAACGGGGCTGCGCTGCACAGTGGCTGCCCTGAGCAGCTGTCGTGTTGGGATCCTTCAGGTGCTTCTGCACGGTGCCAGCAGTAGCAAACAGCAGCGCAAAAGGAGGGCCTGGAAATCTGGTGTGGTGGTTTTTCCTTCAAACACGAGTTCTTTTACGAGCCAAAAGGAAAGGTATTTGGCAGACAAGCTTGTATGTATAAGCAACATTGCTGAAAGTCATCAGGCTGGGTCCCCCATATTGGTCTTCCAATTGGGTCTTTCCTCCGGGTGGTCATAAACTTGTGCAGGAGTAGCAGCTGAAGAGCTGGTGCAGAGAGGCACTTAAAGCCCAATGTTTTTCCATTGAGACCCTGACATACTTGATGCAATACAGTAGAGAAGTATCTTCACATGCTTCAGATCTGAGACATACATAGTTTGGGGTGATTGGGGATGGTTTAGTAATTCTCAGGATCAAAATGGTGATACGCAGCAGCCATGTTGCCATCACCTCTCCTGTTTGCAGAATGGGGTGTATGGATAGCAGGCTCAATGCTCTGCAGCACAGCTTGAGGAGGCAGAGAAAGCTAGTAGGGGAGAGAGACACTTCCCATGAGGACAGGAAGTGTAGTGCTGGCTATGAGCTGATATATTGGGTGTGGCTTAGTGTCCATTGATTAGAGACTGGAAATGGGATGTGGAAGATGGTCAGAAAGGCTCGTTTAGCTGTTGTGTCCAGCTTGTCTGCCTCCGTGTTGTCAGCCACTCTATACTGTGCTGCAATGATCTTGACACTGCTCTAATCCAGAGCCACCATGGGGATCACCAGGCCAACCATGCTTTCCAGCAGCTTATGATGTGGGTTCCCCAGTGATGCTCGGTAACTGTTATTGCTTGTTTTTGTTCCTGAGTACTGCAGGGGTTTCTTAGGGGTATCCTGATGTCCAAACTGATGAGAGAGAGTGCCTGAAGCCCAGCTCACCATTGCTCCTATAAGTGAGAACAAACAAAGTACAGGGCAAGATTTTAACATCCATAAAAGTCACTGCCTAGACTTCATTGTGAGTATCACGGGACAAGCTCTATATGAGGCTGGAGGCCTTTTCGGATGGATAGTATGCTGCTAATGTATGTGTTTTGAACTGGTGCAAGTCGGGTGCTGGGGTCAGGAGGACCCTGTGCCTTTGGCTGCTGCCTTTGGCATGAGGCAACTGTGTAGAGCTCTCTGGCACCTCTGGTACTATAAGTTCAATGAACAGCAGAGCTTATTGCACTTAAATTGCCATGAAATTGTGTCTTATGGTGAGGTTCTCCCTTGTCGAAGTGCAAAGATTGGTCCAAAGATAGTCCTGCAGTTATGGTATGTACAAAGTATCTCCAGTGCAGATTCTCTGACACTTAATTATTCAGTTTTGTTCCCCCTAGAAACGTTCCATAGCGGAAGCAGTTAAGTTGTGTCAGATTTAGTTAAAAGCAAACAACAGGTTCGATATTACTGGCAGGAAGCAGAACTGATAGATATAGACAGCACAGCATGTCAACCACATCACCTGGATAGCTGGATTGAAAATGAATAGCAGATGTTCTTGTTAGGATCCTTAATATGCAGCACAACCTAAATATTAGCAGAGATGAAATCTAACATTTGAGCAAGTAGGAGGCTAGCAATATAGTGTGCTTATTTGCAATAATCAAGCAATGTAGAAGACTAAAAAGTTAAGATTTATGGTGCTTCTTACAGTTGCAGAACTTGTCTAATGGATAGCTAAGAAACACTGTTTTTTAAAATCAGGAAATGAATGTGTTTGTTCCTTGTTCTGTACGAGGAAGGAAAAAAAAAAAAAAAAAAAGCAGCAATGCTTAGAGCTTGGATAACCTTGGATTCCTTGGGCAACTCATTTGTAATATACAATTTGTAGTAAGCCAGTTTGCTGGGCCCTTGTCATTGAAAAGCTCACTGCTCCCATCTAAACTTTTGACAAGTCTGTGGAAGTTCCTACAAAGGAGAAAGTGTTAGATATCCAAAGTTAGATTCAGTAATGAGTCAATGATATTACTGTAAAACTGCTAGCTTAAAAAGTTGTTAATGATTAAAAAAAGGGCTTTAGGAAGAATCTGTATTCCCAAATTCCCTGTGCTGGGAAGCATTGCTGTCTGGGGCACCCTGTGCAGATAAGTCTCTTCCTGCCCCAATAGGGCAGTCAATCCCACCCCCTGCCAAGCACTCCAGCCCAGGAAAGGCAACTCACCTCCCTGCCTGATGTGGCCAGTTCTCTGTTGAGAAGCAGCAGATCAGGCTTCAGGGGGTTTCTGCTTTGGGTTTTATAAATTACTGTCCTCCCTGCACAGTTCTGGGAAAGTGGGGCTTTCTGTTTTTTGTAGCTGCTCTAGATACAATTTTATTATTAATCACATCAAGGGAGGCTCATAGGTTTTTAGGGCTAGAAGAGACTATTACTGTAATCTAGTTTAGAAAATTTCTTCTGCAGTGTTTTTGTGTTTTGTCAAAAAGAAAAATGGTATTTGTTTTTCCATGCCCTTAGGCCTTAAGGTTTAATTTATTTTTCATAAAGCAAACAAAAAACACAGAATGGTAATTACCATAGAATAGATAAAAAAGATATCTTCATTTGTTGAATTGTCTAAATTTCTAGAATTATTATATATTTTTTTTAAATATAAAAATAAAAATCTATGGTAATTCTAAATGGGAAAGAAGAAAACCGTTCTAGTAAAAACATAGACAAACCCTTTAACTGTGATGCCAGGAAAGCCCAGGGACAGGGCAATGGGCACCCCCAAAGCTGAGTTTTAATACATCTGAATAACAAGTTGAAATGCAGCATAGAGGAATTCTACTCACATTTCTGACAAGCTAAACTTTCAGCTATTTTTGATGTTCAGCTCTCAGGACTTGTTTAATATTCAACACTGGTTTCATCATCAAAGAAATTGAGGCAAAATTAAAAATTCTTTTCCTGGGCCTGTTATTTTCACAGCTTCTACTTCCTTTCAAATTTGATACCGCCATCCATTCTGATAAAAGAAAATGAAGTGTGAGGAACAAGGCAGGCAGGAAGGAGACAGAAGTAGAAGTGCTTTTCAGCACTGACTTCACCTCTGCAGAAGTTTATAATAAGGTGTCTGCAGATCACTCCCTGCTGAAAGCTCTAACAAATAACACCCTTGCTCTCAGAAAGTGAATTAAACCAGTACTGCAGTGCACTGCTGCTGCGAGTGCCGCGGCACGCTGTGATCTGCTAGCAATCAGTCTCTTGTCTAGTGCTGTGGAATGGCTCTCTGCTTCTTCCTATCGAGCTTGTATGACTTTTGTGCTGTTTTCATGTGTGTCAGTCTCCTCACCCCAAAAGCTTTTTGTGGGAAGCAAATGCTTCCAAAAGCTCGTTATGCTTTTTAAATAGGCTCCTGGGGCTGGCTCCTAGGATTCAAAAGAAAACTCTTTTCAAGGAGCAGGGCTTGCAAGAGCATCCTCTTTCCCCAGATGAATGGGTGAAGGGGGAGCCTGGCAGGTGCAGGCACCCCCAAGGGCAATGTGAAGATAGTGCATGGTTCTTGAGGGAGACACTGAAGCTCTGCATTACAGTCATGAGTTAGAGTCAGCACTGGCAACTTCTCCGATTTCCAGTGTGATCTTGAGCAGGTTAATCTGTTACTCACATGCAGTTTTCAGAAACTACGCAGAGGACATGACACTGAGCTCTTTACCTCGCGGTCTTTGTGCTGCATCCATGTGGTCCTGAAGCACTGTGGTACCCAGTACTCCTGGATTTCCCTCATGGGAACTCAGCGTGTGCTGCTGTACAGCTGCTCCCACAGGAAGGGGATGAAATGGAAGGTTTGCTGTGATGAAAGGAAAATTGAATGAATTTGGGATAATGCTCTAGACTTCAGTGGGCTGTTGAATACAAAAAATCAATGTTAATTCAACATTATAGCTTAGTTTTTAAACCTACTTGTTAACATGTGAAGACCTGTAATCACTTTTTGACTCCAGACAGGCCAGGATCTGAAACATTACTAGTGCACTAGAAAACTAGTGAGGTACTCTGCTTTTCTGTAACTCCAAAAGAGTGTGGCAGAATGTTAAATAGAATTTGCCTCAGAACAAATCTTTGGACAAGGTGCTCTCTGGGTTAAGAATCTCCTCCTATGGTCCCATGCTCCTTGGTACCATGATGACCATCCCTGCCAGGCATCATGGCATGGCTGTACAGGCTGGCAGTGCTGTTGAGTCCTTTTTGTTGTTATTGCATGCTAGCAATTAAAAACTGCCTTTGTGATTGGGATGTGTATTCCTACTCTCCATGACTATCAGCAGTTTTACAAATAGTGTTCTTTACATGATACTGCTTTTTGCATAAGAAAAAGTGCTTTGATTTACATAGTCTCTGGAGGGACTGCAAACAAAACCTGTAGTCTGATTGTTTTTCCTGTCATTATCTATTTTTCTGAGGACTTCTTGCATGTCATTTGCCAGTATAACCTGATAATTTATTGGAATTAATAGACATGAGTTTACTAGCAGCAGAACACAAGGAGCATTCACTGTTCTGGTGACCCTTGTCTTATGTTCCACAAATAGCAGGTGCAGCCTGGCTGTGGCTTAGGATCCTCCAGGGCTTCAGGCAAGATGAAAGGCTGTGCAGCTGCCCAGAGGGGTGTGTTAGGTCTCCTTTCATGTGATCCATCATGGGAATGGGCCCAGATGCACCTTCCTGTGGTTAAAAAGGGAAATACTTGTAAAGCTATGTAGACATCATCATATCTCATGTATGTGAAAGATGGGAGTGGGAATGGGCCCAGATGCACCTTCCTGTGGTTAAAAAGGGAAATACTTGTAAAGCTATGTAGACATCATCATATCTCATATATGTGAAAGGGTCAGCACCTGTAGCCCTTGTGGAACTGATGTCTGCAGGAACTTTGACAGCCACGTTAATTGAGTTTTGTGGTTTTTAACCTTCCCTTGCTAATGTTGTTAATGCCATGCAGAAATCTGAATGTAGTGGAGTCTCCAGCAAGGGACTGAAAATTGGTGCTCCCGTGCCATTCCAGTAGGCTGTGGTGGGATATCCAGAGCTTGAGTCCCTGTCCTTCATCCTAGTACTTTCTCGGCTGGGCAGGAGGCTGTTGGCCTTGCTCTAAGCTGCATGATGCTGTGTGGGAGCCAGTTACATGCCAGAGGTTGCTGTCCCTCAGAGCTGAGTTCCAGTAGGTTCCATTTCCTGTTGGCTTTCCTTGAGATGCTTCCACTTGGCATGAGTTCCTCAGAGACAAGGACTTGGTTAATTGGCTGAAATGGATGGAGAGGTTCCAGCTCTGAAAGGGATGCTGCAAAACTGGCTTCTCGTTTCTTTCTTCCTCAAATTTAAACTCCTTAAAAACAAATCCCTTCGCTCTCCAAATAAGCTCTTTACTTCTGCCTTTCAACCCTAAATAGCTTAGGATATAAGTAGCTTCTTTTTGAAAAAAGTCAACGCTGTCTGTGTTTCTGTGATCAGATGCTCAGAGTGAATTTCAGTCTAATCCTAGTTTTGAAATTGATTCAGCTCAATGACCTTGGGCAAGTTACTTAACCTCTCTGTGCCCCAGTTTTTCCATTTGTAAAATAGAGAAAAGAATACTCTTGTGAGCTGGGTAAGCATGTCCTGAAGCTTAATACAGATATGCCCATTTTTAAAGGGCCTTGAGCTCTACAGCTGGAAGCATGGTGCAAGGACAGAACAAGCTTCTTGTTGGGAGCTTTGTCTCCTGGCCCTCTCCGTGCACGGGGCTCATGTTCCAGAAGAAGCGGAGACATTAAACAAAACATCAACACAAGGTTTGTACTTGCGAGGAACTGGGAGATCATATCTTGATTCCAGCTCTGCTTGGATCTACAGAAGAGCAGAATCACTTCGCCCCTGTTAGGCACAGTGGAAAATGAAATGTCATCTGTACTTGACCCTACTGATTTCCAGCCCTATATTTGGTTTGAAACATGACGTGTGCAGGCTGGAGGAATTCTGGAAGCAAAGTGGAAGTGTTGACATGCCCGTTTGCATACTAATACACCCCGAATGCCATTATTTTTCCAGCTTCCACAGCTGTGTTATGACTGTACTAGATCTGAATTCTAAAAACCAGCCAAAAGGTTTGTTTGCATGTATATGTGCACTGAGGTTTAGCAAGCAAAACTGGAAAGCTTTCTAGTTGTCACAGTTGTGGTGGTGATGGTGGTGTTTTTCTAAAACTCAGCATACTTTTGTGCTTACGTTAAAAATTATGGATCAGCTGTATTTTAACAAATGTCTGTTCCCTGAATTTATGCAGTTGATGGTCTCTGAGATAGTTTGAAAGGTTTCCCCCTCTGTATTGTAACCGGGATTTCTTCCATAGATTATTTTCTTTTTAAAATAGAAACAGTGTTTTATCTTTGTATCTTTGTCTTCTGTAAAAGATAAAAATCTATAGTAATTCTTTTCTATGTAGGCTGTTCTATTTTTCCCGTAAAACACTCTTGCAAATAAGTCTGCAGATCTTTCAACACAATGCCTGAAGCATCACACATGATAAATCCTTCCCTAGTCTCAGCTTTCTGTAACCTTCCCCATTCCTCACAATGACACACACTTTCTCTCATTCATCTTTTATTACAATTCAATATTGTGCTTGAATATAATTAGTTTGTATGCAGTGTTCCCTTCCCCCTTCCTTTTTTTCTTTTTTTTTTTTTTTTTTAATTTGAAAAGGACAAACTACTTGTTCCCATGCACTTTCATCTGAAAATTCAGTGTTATAGGTTCCAATATATTTACACAACAGGTACAGAAAGATATTGGGAAAAGAAGAAATATTTTTAACATCATAAACCTCTAGCAAAAATATGTATGTAATAGAATCTGGTACTGTGGCATTACACACATTACAACTGTCACTGTGACTTACAGCCTTAGTTTAGCTGAAAGAAAATCTATAACCCTAGAAATGCAACAATGTCCGAGTCACAGTTCAGAGTAATAAATGTTTTTCACAGAATAGTGTAATCCATATTTCCAAAGCTGATACAACAAAGGCATTTCTACTAGAAATCTTTCAATTTCATGGGCGGAGGCTCAGGGAGGGGGAGAGAATGGTTAGGAGAAATGATAAACAATAAAATGCCCATGTTCGTAAATATTAGCCCTTTGGCTAGCACCTTTGGCTCTCTGTTCTTGCCTCCAAATTAGATCTTAATAAAGTATCATCTGTTTTTTGATATCAGCATAAAAAAAATCAACTTTTAAAGTCTGTAATCAATTTTGTGGATGGTGAGAATTACGAGGTTGCAGACAGTTATGTGCAAGCACCACACTGTTCTCCATGCCATGGGCATCTTATTTCTGACAAAACATGCTGAACGCCTGTCCTCTGGGGCAGGTGATGGTGTTCAGCTGAGGTGAAGTGTACCTTAGGGATGGTACAGGCCATTTTATCTGTCAAGGGTCTTGAACATGCTCCTCCAAGTTTCAGTGCTGGGAGTTGCCAGTCACTGTGCCTCTTTGGTGTCCCAAATAGGCAACCGCTGCTGGGCCCCTCACCTCTGTGGTGGGGCAGACTGATGGGTGGCTCAAGGGATTGCCTTCAGATACTTGGCTTTGGAACCTGAACAGTGAGGTCTTCTCTCAAATTTTTAGATTCACCTGTGCTATATTTTTTATCACAAAGGTGTTCTCAGGCCAATGGTAGTGAAAGCCTCTGGGTGTCCTAGTGTTCCTGGCTTTGCTTTGACTTTGTGTATGAAGAGAGGACTTGACCACCAGCCAAAGTGGTGAGGCCATCCTGGCAGGACTTCCTGTCGGTGACAGCAAACAAATATATCACACTATATATTTCCTTTCTCAGAAGGGCATAGTTTGAGTAGCTAAGTAGCTTGTGTTTTGGGCTTCCAAGACCTTCATTTGTCTCTGCCCTCAAACTTCCTGGCAAGCTTGCTCATGTCTATTAATTTTCTAAAATCCATGAAAGTAAAAAAAGAGCAAATTGCATTAAAGTAATCTGTAATCATTTGAGTTACAGTATGAGTGAAATACACTCATAGCTGAGCAGTTAAAATGGAAATGCAGTGTTGAGAAGCTATATGCAGCATAGTTTATTGCCCACTCTACACATTGCAGAGTATCAGGTTAGTTGCAGACAAGGTTAGTCAGACATTTGTGTTTGGTTTTATGTTTAAAATAAAAAGAGGAAGAAAGGGAAGTGGAGACACCAGTAATATGAAAAACACCTGTCTTATTAAGCCTTTGCTTTATTTGTTCCCTTCCTGGAGGAGCAGAGCAGATATGCTGGGACCTACAGCTGCCAAGCAGGGTGTTTCCCAGCAAGGAGCAGGTGGCATGGAAAGGCCAGTGGGCTTCTCGATGCTGAAGAACAAAGCTTTTAATCAGAAATGCAGAAGCTCAGCATATCTAGTTGTATTATCATCTTGAAGCATTGCAAAAGCTTGGTATATATAGCATTAACATTGCCCTTACTACGCTGAGACATCATGCTTGCTTTAATGCACAGTACTAAAAATTTCAACTTCACATAAATTAGCTTTATTAGCTACTTTACTTAGTCATCATTCCTATTACTGCTTCATTACATATCTGATTCATAATCATTGACTTACGAAGAACAGATTGCAAAGATTTCCTCCCTCCCTCTGCCTGCTCCTCAACTTCCCATGCCTCAGTGTGCATTCTGCTAACACCGCTGCTCTGACCCCTTCTGAAACTCTATATGGGACAGCCTAGAGTGCTCTGTCCTTGTAAGGCTGTTTCACCCCACAGACTTGCTGCAGGCTCTATCATTCTTGATTGGAGTGTCTGACTCACAAGGATGAGCTAATTTTGTTGGCAAGATCCTGTTTTCCGGAGCTAGGACAAACATATTTTTTTTCTGATGCTTGGGTGGCAGTGATAGGAGTCTGAAATATTGCACACGTGTAAAATAGTCGAGGTGTAAAAATTTACTCATAAAACATTAAGGCTATGAACAGTTCACTTGCTCTTAGTACACAGGAGCAGACAGAGGGAGGTCACTTTCTGTCTCATCAGTACAAAGAAGAAGTTAAGTGCATGGCTGTTGTGTTAGGAGGCTACAGGAGTGTGGGGCTTTGCATCCACTGAAGTGTGACTTCAAAGTTGGGTGCGGGATGAGGCCCTTCTGCTGAAACCGTTGTCAAGTGTCTGGGGCTTCAGAAAGGCCCAGGTGATGTCTGCTGTTTATCACGCCTGTTTCTCTGAGTATTATGTTTGCTGTACGCCTTGGCAACGTTCAAAGCACGAAACCATATGTTTTGAAAGGAGAAGGTAGGAAAGCCTCCTTGACAGATAAATGCTCTTTCTTTATGTGCCTTTATTTGCAGCTATCCTTTGTTTTTTGATCACTATGGCAGCATTGCCTTCAAGTGCTGTGGAGTTTCTCTGGTGACTCATAATTCTGTAGTGGTGTGTGTCACAGCAGCTATCCACATGTTTCTTGTTTGCAGAGAGATGACTCTAGCTGTTTGCCAGTGTTTAAAGGAAAAACAGTGCTTTCCCTCCAGATTGCCTGGGAGGAATTCTGCAGTCATTGGGCTGTTCTTTCATGGGTGAAACTGGGAAATTTTGCTAAAAGCCTTTTGCACACAACAGAAAAGCGTGCTGCTGGCAGGGATGTGAGCATCACGTGGCTAAAACTGGCATCCTCTGTGCCTCCGATGAAAGGCTGTGGCCTCCTGAAGTGGTTCGTGATGGTCATGCTTGCTGCATTGGAGAGAGAATTTCAAAATCCCAAATGTCTTGTAGAATTCCTGTGACCTTTTGGTAACTTTTTAGATACATGCACTTGCTAGCTCTAATATGCATGTGGTCACTGAACTGGCACTCTTCAAAATTAAATAGACCTAATGCAAATTACTAATAATCTGAGGAAGCTTTGTGCTAAAGAGGCTGTAGTAAAATTTCACAGGAGAATCCTCTTCTGCAGGCTATGTTAAATGGCCTTGTTAGACATTTGAGTATTGAGTATCATTATGTAGTGATTTGAGAAGAACAGAAAAAAACCTGTAAAACTGCTAGTAAGATTCACACTGCAGATCCATTATGGCGAGTCTCATCAGTAATAATTTAGAGTTTTAATTTTCTGAAATGTCCCTCAGGTTTACTATAGCCAGCCAAACGGTTCTTGGAAAAGTGGACAGAATGGGAGGTTTTTATAGCTTAGCCTCACTGGTGACTTTTTACAGCTTCCTCCTGATATATGTTTGCACATGGATGCACAAGCATTCACAGACAGACACACGCGAGAAGGCTCGGGGAGCAGGATGAGGTTGTCAAAGAGGAGGATGTGCAGCTCCCAGCTTAATTCACATGATTCAGAAGCCAGCAGCAGCTTGATGCAGGGCTTTTTTCTTGGCTTTAAATATATATGAAAAAAAATGAAACCAAAGGTGGATTGATTGATACAGAAGCTCAAAGAGTGATAGCAAGTTCCTGATTTGAATAGCCTTCCTGAAAAACCCTACCTCTGCCTCTGGATTTTACTCATCAATCAATATCCATCTGTTTGAAAAGTGAAGCACCTGCTGAGAACCTGGTAAGACCCCTGGTACAGAGTGTAAATACCCTGAACCCTGGGATTTATATCAGCAGTCAGGGAGAAAAATATATTTTCTACCTAATCGACACAACACAGACAAAGTTATCCATGCTGGGTGCCAGGATCATGATTCAGAGCCATCTGGTGCAGCAGCTCTGGCAAATTGGGGACAGGAAGGGATGTGCCTGTGCTGTGGACACGTGATGAGCCAGGACCAAAGTGCTGCAGCGTGGATGTCGGGGCTCTCCCTACCCCCATGGGCAGAGGTGGCTGCAGGTGGGCAGACACCTGTACTGGTGGTTTTCAACTGAAATGCTGAAATTAGCTTCAACACGTGTGAAATCTCTTTGACAGAGCCCCTTGCAGCAAAGTCCCCAGAACATGAATTTTGACAAGGAAAGAGCCCATTATTATCAGTGATGTTTCAACCATTATTTTATGAATATATTCAATGACAAGAACTAGCTTGTTTCCAAGACAACAAAATTCAAACCCTGTCCATGATTGCTCTAAAGGAGACCTCCTGTCATTTCATTCCTTTGAAGAAACTCACAATTTGATGGGCAAAATGCCAGAAATAATTAGACAGAATAGCACCATAAACCCCAATGGAAGCAAAATATCTGCTGTAAGAATTTCCCACCAGAAATCTTGAAAATCAAATCAAAGCCTGGGTAAAATCTTTTCTGTTGAGGATATGAACCCAAAAGGAAAAAAAAAAAAAAAAAGTGGGTGGGAAAAGACTATACAGTTTTCTACTCATCAAAGAGAATACTAAAAACTGTCTTTGTGACTTGCTTGTGCCTTCTTGTGAAATAATAAGTGGGCAGGGCAATCAAATTTAAAGCAGTATTCCCCAAAGCAAGGTCAAAACTGCTAGAAATGTTCATTTCATTTTTATTTGCTTTTCCTGTGAGGTATCCACTGTGGCTATAATTTCCCATTCTTTATGGGGAGATCAAAAGATTTGTGCTGTGCAGTGTAAGAATCAATTCAGTTATCCTGGCAGCACGCCAATCTTTATTACGTTATTTGTTAACCCGAGTTATTGCAGAATAGAATAACCGTTCCATGGGATAAATGAGGAAGTTTTACTTGCTTCCTTGACCTTGATTTCAACGTTCACACCAAGGTGAGCTCAGCATCCACATGCAGATAATGATTGCCGGTGTGAGAGTGAATGAAACATCACTGCAGATCCCATGCTGAAGCAAATCATTGAGTCGGTGTCATGTAAGCTCACCAGCAGCCTGCATTGTTTGCCTTTGCACTGTGCAGCTGAGAGAGCTTTGGGTGCTTCCACATGGGATGGGAGTCACCTCTCTTTAGTGGCAGTAAAATGAGCCTCAGTAACAAGAGCTGTATTCTCTCTTCTTCCTATTAGGTCATTTCTGCAGCACTTAAAAGCTACATAAATATATGAAATATTTGTTTTTGTTTAACTATATATTTTTTAATCTTTTTTCACTGTTTGTGAGCTGTGTTATGTTTTGGTAGCTTCGATGACATACATTAAAGGTAATTTAAACCAGCTTGTATTTTTTCTTGAGAAAATATCAGTTTTGAACCTACTGGTTCCTCACTGGGAAATTTTCACTTCTGTTAATCTCAATAGAAAAATGCACATTTTGCATAGTCAGATTTTTCATAGAGAAAGTGGAGGGTAGGTTCTGCTTCTCATTGAGTGGAATTAGTCTTATTAAAAATAGACTTAATGCAGATCAAATTGGGTGGCTTTAGGATCAAGTCAGCATTAATCTTTGTCCCATAGAGTAGCTGCAATGGCCTCTGGGGGTGGAAATTTGTGGCTACTGTGCACCAACTTTGCTCTGAACCTAGACCTTGTGGTGCATTTGCTACGCTGCACAGAGCTTTCTGGTAGAAATTGTGCTGGAAGGCACTTCCACAGGCTTTTGTGTTGTGTAATGCTTGAGGACTGAGTGTCAGAGGGGAAAAGGGACAAGCCAAAGCTATTCAGGAGCCCAAGGTAAACTAAGGTTTAACTTCAGTGAGATGGTGTAGCAGCAGCTGATACAGAGTGTGCGCTGTAGAACCTCAAACTAAGTTGGACTCCTTAGTTTGATTTAATTCAGTATGCCAAAATCAGGGAGAATTATAATAGGGAAGAGGGAAAAGGAACAAAACTTAGAGATTCTTTCAAAACACTCTTTACTGCTAAAACAAATCTTTTTAAACCTATTTTGAAATAGAAACAGTTGTCAAAATCTCAGGATTTTTTATGGAATGAATGTCCTTTATGGCAACAAATCCTAGTCATGAAGTTCAGACCACATTGAAAACGCAAAAGATGGAGTGTATTGTGTGAAAACCGTGCTATGAGACTGGGAATTTGGGAACAAGAAAGAGGAAATATTTACCTTCTGTTGTTCCTCCCCTAAAAGGCCCATGGTAGCTGAGGAAATTCAGGAAATAACAGTAGTGATAGACAGTGAAAGTGGAGCTGCTGCTGTGCAGTGCTGGGAGTAGAAAAGGCAAATGCTTCTGTGCCCTGTGGGAGAAGAGCCACAGCTGAGAAGGGAAAATTTCTCTGCTACTGGGGAAAGACCCGATAAACGGCCTTAAGTGCTGCTTTTCAGAATACTTTTTCCTATTCTGCTCATCCATAATCTTACAACATAATCTGAAAACATTTATGTCTCCCAGCAGGAGACAAAGGTGTTTACAAAAGCACTAAGCCTGAGAGTCCAGCCACAGAAAATCAAAATGGGAAACTTAAATTC
Source organism: Tympanuchus pallidicinctus (assembly GCF_026119805.1). Classification (NCBI taxonomy): domain Eukaryota; kingdom Metazoa; phylum Chordata; class Aves; order Galliformes; family Phasianidae; genus Tympanuchus; species Tympanuchus pallidicinctus. The sequence goes on along the minus strand of NW_026294747.1, from coordinate 35,046,477 downwards.
ATAAGCTTACTCCTTTAAACTGATGGAAATAGATCCAAACAAAACAAAGCAAAACAAAAGCAGTGGGTAAACATGTTGGAATGTGCAATAGATAATGGATATGGAGGGATGATCTAGTCATGCATGCTAAACAGATACATTTATGAGCATAAATATAATTAGCACTTGGAAATTAACAAGGCTAGAGAGAAGGGCAATGTGTTTTTAAGTGAAGGCGATGAATAGGTACTGTTTGGTGTATATAGATAAATGAGAATTTAATTTGTGAGACATAATGTGCCAGGTGCCTCCAAAATATTTTTGTTTTCTACTGGCTACCACAGTGGATAACGGTGTAACTCTTCAAGGTCAGTCTGTCTCTACCTGTTCGTCTTTCTAGGGGAATTTGTTTAACTAACTAAAATATTGTAATTAACTACTGACTAACTAAAGTTAATTTCCTTTGTATTAATTTCTCTTCACATGAAAGACAACATCCTAATCAGTACTTATTTGAATAACACAGAAAGTGCATTTTCCCTATACTGTGCTATGGGAAAGCCATAGAGGCAAGAAAATTATACAACTGAGTTTTCTGTAGGGCTTAAAGGAATTTATCCTTTCCTGTAGTTCCCTGTGAACACAAAGTAATTCAGATCCAGTTTCAGAAGAGAATGTTCTCTAAAGTAACTGTTTGCATGGCTAATATAAGAAAAAGGTAGGATTTGTAGTGATGCAATTTCAGGCATTTGAGAAGGGTGTATTTCTACTTAGAGAAGTACACTTGAATAGAGAGCATGGTGAGTGAACTTTATTGTTATTCTTGCCTATTACTTTTAATGGCACATTTATGATTACTGTAAGCCAAGGCCTGGGTTCTGTGTCTGGATATTTTCAGATATTTTATGACTGAGTATTACTGTATGCAACAAATAGCACATCATAGAAGGTCAGTTTTAAAGTTGTGCACAAATGCTGTCCAGCCTGCTGTCCAATCTCTGGTGTACCTTGCAAGGGATGCGCAAAGAATGCAGTGGGGAGACATGTTAAGCGTGTGGTGATCCTTTCCCAATGTCTACAAGTTTTGAGGCCACTTGAAACAGTTCACATTGGAAACAAGGTATGGGGGATGGTTTTCTACTAAAGCAGAATCTTTTCAGGGTCAAAACGTAGCACTGTGTCAGCTGGCCTGCATGTGCCTGTACGAGTCCTGCCTTGCAGAGAAATTCAATATATTCTAACTCTAAACTGTTGATTCAGTATCTTAAATTTATTACAAAACACTAAATTAAGTATAGTGCACAGTAAGGGCTCTGGGATGGTAGATATCTGGAAGACTGAAGGAGTGATAGGAAACTTCGGAGGATAAAGTGTGGATCCATAAATGACAGCTGCTGCCTTCATACCCATATTCATACCTTGGATCTTTCCATGAGTCTCTTGTCTGGTTACAGTTCGCAAAATCTTCAGTGTTTCGAGGATCGTTCCTGCTTTTTACTTTTTGTTGTTATTGAAGAACTTATGTTTTTTGCTAATTCTAAGTTTGAAAACCAGCTGGCCATTGTTGAAGAGGCATTTCCTACTTTGATTTTCATTTCCTAGGCTGTACATAGACTGAGGCAGATTCCTGTGGAGGAATGCTAGTTCAAGACTATGTCCTCACATATGTATCCCTGTGGGAATGAGGTTGAATTTCCAAACATGTAGCAAATTGAACTGATGCTTCTTAGTGATTGAATCTGAAAACAATGTTTTAATAAAACTTTCTGGCTTTGCTGGGAAAAAACAAAAGTGTTAAATTCTAAGTACCATGTGGCTCTATGAATTCTCTTTTCTCTGTCATCTGCAGGATTTCCATCCATCTCCTTAAGCATTTCAGCAGACACTACTACCACTTGCAGTGAAAAATTAATGACAGCAGGAAATCCTGTTGTCCTAGTAATGGATGGGACTGCTAGGATTAATGTCATGTTTTGGTGATGTTCGGTACAGTTTGGGAAGATTAGTAGAATCTTTTTGCTGGTTTCCCACGTTTCTGCCAGCACATACTTTGCAGCAAGAGCTAGTCTCTATCTCCATATCACTTTTTTCAAGTACTGCAGCAGCTTCTTGACATTTTTGGCAAAATTGAGGTGCTTGCTTGTCTGTTTGCATATTTGCTTGCATTGCTATTGTTGTTAAAAAAAAAAAAAAGAAAGAAGTCAGAAAATGGAGAAGGTTTCTTTTTTTTTCTTTTCAGCTACCATCCAAGTGAAGCGCAAAGAAATTTTTCAGAGACAGTTATTTTTCTTCAAAACAGATGTCATAGGGCTACTGCAAGTAATAACTGCATGCAAATTTTTTTCAGGAAGAAAGACCCCCACCACCACTCCCCCTCCCTCTCTCTCTACCCCTACATCTCTCTTGTTTTATAAGGAAAAATGTTAGATACCTTACATGTAGGCATTTCTTCCAGGTCCTCAAATAAGTTTACCCTGCACTGGAGTGCAAGGGATTTCACTGCAACTTATGGACTTGAGGAGGAGGAATATTTTGATCACTTTTTGAGTGTACAGTTTTGAATTAATACACTAGCAATGAACATATCTGCTTTAAATGGCCTTGTGTGGTGGAGGAAGAATGAACAACTTCTTACTCACAGTTCTTTGTTTTATGATAAGTTTAACATGGCAGTAAAAAGGGGTTTACGTTTGTACTTCTGTCTTTTATGAACAACAGTTTCCATCCATTTAATAATGACCTTGCTTTTCTCATGAGAATAGTACAATTATCAATCTGTCAGTGCAGCTTTCTGTAGTGCAAGATAGCACTTCCTGTTCCACTTAATCGTCTCACCCATCTGTGGAGCTCTGCTCTTGCCGGAAGACACCTGCTTTCTCAAATGATATTTTTAAGGATCAGATCCATTGCAGTTGATTGTATGAGTCCTGTTACATTGGTTGCATTTTAGGAGAAAGATGGGTAAAAGCCAGGCTTCCTACTAAGCATGCGACATAGCAAAAACAGCAGCTAATTAAAAAAAACAAAAGACGTGCACACAAAAAGCCCAAGAGCAAACATCTCTCTCTTTGCATAAAGTATTAAAGTTCAACAAAGGATTTGTCATAAATTGAAGCTAATGGTTAATTTAATACTTCATCGTGCTCTTTTGAATGTGGATGGTACCATCTAGATTTGCTGGGTCAAAAGGAGCAAGAAAGAATGAAGAAGTTTTCTGTGGTTTTGCCCATGAAGGCCTTGCTTTATTTCTGGTCTGAGAAAGTTCTGATGTTTCTTTTTTTGACTCAGGATTGCCAGGCCAGTTTTTGAGCCTGGAAACGTATCTTGGCTTAAGCTCTGCTGAATTACTGCTGCTCAGCCAAACCCTTCATGCCCAGGAAGCACGTCCTGGCCTGCTGCCACCCCACAGTGGCCATCCTGTTGCTAATGGCCTTCACAAAGACAGTGTGGGCTGTGAGCTGCCCCATCATGTGCAGGCAGCAGGTGCTGCCTGTGCCAAGGTGGAGTTATGGTGGCAAAGCTGAGGGAACAAGTAGGACTCGCAGTGAAAGCATTTTTCTTAAGGGCAGCATCAGTCATACTGCTTTCCTGTGAGAGTGATTCATCTCCTCACATTGACATTACAGAGCAGAAGAGGACACAGTAGGTACAAATATCTACTTTGCACTTTCTTTTCCTCATCCTCCTGGCAGATGTGCTTCAAAGCTGGAACTTTGTAAGTTATGTCTCGTCCAGGCTCTCCTTTCCCTGTGCTCTGAACATCTGGCTGGCCAGAGAACGCCTGCACTGCCCCTCTGCCAAGGGGAACTGAAAAGTCAGGTGTCCCCTTCACTGGTACCTGGGATGTAATGGAACAGGTTGCTTCCCACTGAGCAGTTCTACCATCCTCATTGCTGCATGAAGAAAACCCATCCCTGCCCCCTAGCCTTGCACTCCACTGTTTTAAATAAACATTTTAACTGCAAAATATATCTTATGCCATTATGTGTTTTAGTTGCTATATATGCTGCTTAACATTATTATTCATTTCTGAACTTCACATCTGGCAGAAATAGGGCCCTAACAGTACAAGAAGTATTGACACATAATACGTAATGCTTTAAACCTGATTACATACTGTGGAGTTATACATAAGCTTCAGGTAAAAATGCTGTGATGTCTGTTTTGTTCTTGATTTCTGTTTGCCATCCATTTAAACAAGACTGCCACATCAGTGAGGGGCTGTGATGCTGGACTAGGGTTATAAGAGTAGGGATCACACGTTGCACTCATTTGTGTAAATCATAAATGTTTACAATGACTAGAGCAAGATGGGATCAGAGTAATTATCATCAGTAATCACTAACAACACTGTAGTGTTAGCATTCAGAGTAGCTGGAACTTTCTTTTTGCTAGTAGGAAGGAGGATTTTACAAGACTGTGCAAACCCAGAGTGGAAACTTAAAAGAAAGACCTAGAAAGAGGGTTTGGTTACTTAGTAATGGATTTTTTATTGACTTTCTTTTGGCTCAAATAGCTAGTAGGGGCTAAGGAACAGTGATGAGTACTCTGTGTAACGTGAACTCCAAAGCAACACTGTGCCATACCTCAGTCCTTAAGGAGCAGCATGCAGGATGAGCAGGGTGGTGGCAGCATCCTTCTGCCAGTGCAGCTGTGATGGTGGTCATGTCCCTTACTGAGTGCTACTACCCAGAAGGGGTATAAGAAAGTGGACATGTTCAGAAATGAGCCCCACATGTAAGCATCTGTTTAACTACTCTGGAGGAAAGTTTAATGTTAACCAGATCACAGTCTACAAGACAAAACTGGTTAGCCAAATTCAAATCAAAATAACTGACAATTAATGTACGTTGTAATGGATTTCCCATCAGTAGAAATTCTTAAAACCTGGAGTGTAAATTTCTGAGATATTATAATTTAGTTCAAATGGAGTCCAGAGAAAACCTATAATAGGCCTGTGCTTTTTTTTGGGACATTACAAAAAAAGTCCATATCTATAGCACTTAGAGTACATGATTTCAGATTAGTTGGTTTCTGGGTTGTCTTTAACAAGAGGGAGGGATATGTTAGCACTAGGTTTTTCCACTGAAGAATACTGAATGAATTTAATAGTTCTGCAGGGAGTCAGATGGGTATAAATGGACACAAAGGAAACTAGCATTATCTTAGTCTATGAAAGAAGCACTACAGTAATAGGAAATAATAGTCTACTAAATTTGACTTTGGTTGCAGACAAGTTCCTGGAGATTTTAAGAGCTCAGATCACAAAAAAATACATGGAATTGTGCTCTGATAAAAGTTACCAATGTGCCTTCAGAGGGAATACACTTTATATGGCACGGCTAGGAAAGTTATTTTGTGAGGCTCGTTGAAAGGACAAAACTGTGGTGAAGGTGAGGAAAAAGAAACAAATATACACTTGGATCTTGCATTAAGTCATATGGCAATGGCTAGGATTGAGAAAAAGTACCCATTTCTGAGAATATGAGACCAAATGCATGACCATACAAGGATGATAAATAAGTAATTTTATATTTGGTGTGCCATAGGTGCATTAAAATCAGCGTTTGGTGCTAGCTGACCCTGTCCACTTTGATGGCAAGTGGAAGTTGGATTTTAGAGGAAATAGTGCCAGGTCAACGCTGGAGACCTTAGAAATTCTGAAAGCGTATCTGGATTCTTTGGCCTGAGAATACACTGCATCTTGCAAGATACATGACTGTAACCCAGGAAAAATGGCAGGTGAAGATAATTTAGATTAATTTCTTGAATACTGAATTTACAGCAGATGTAACTGCCAAAAAACCAAACAAACAACCAAACAACTTCTCCTTCTGTTCCACAACACTCACTCCTTACTGTGGCCTTTAATGACCACAATTACTGAATTGAATTGAATATTGATGGAATTCAGGTCTTATTTCTATTCTTTCTATTTCTCTGTTCATATCTCCATCAACACATCATGTCCATAATTCTTATCCAACAAATGAAAGTGAAGACAGGCATGAAAATTAATTTGACTATATGCTTTTATTTATTTTGTGCTTTTTCCATAAAAAGGAGATACAAAGATGAACAAGAAGTTGATTATACTAACACTGAGGTTATTTCATGGTGCAAGTCTTTAATTTTGGTTAGACTAGTGTGCAACTGAAGACTTGTTAGAAAGCACTGCACAGGCAGCTGGAGGGAATCTGAAAATGGGAAACTGACCTGCAAATCAAGTGCAGTTCTGGACTGTGCATATTTAGAAGCAAATAAAGTGCATGTTGCCTGCAAACACACTCTCATTCCTACCAGGGCATTGCTGTGAAGAGGGAAACTTCTACTGCTGGCCAACAGCTACTGAGCTCTTCCTGGTTCCTGGAAGCATGTTGGCAAATGTTTTGTCTTGATTCTGGCAGCATGAACAATGCAGGAGTGACATTAAATTAAACCAAATCACAGCTCTGTTCCAGTACATGTTTCTCCACTTCTTGGAGAAATTCTTCAGGATCTTCCTCACCCGTAATGGGTATGTTAAACCTTTATGAATTTTATTTCAGCTATATTTTACCTAATGGAAGCTCTTGGTCACTATTTTGGTTGCCTGTACCTTACTGTGGCCATGAACTGCAATTCAGTCATTTATGCTCTGTGAAAACAACAGTGATGTTTTCAGAATATGCTTGTTCTCTGCTCATATGTCTATGAGCAAGAGACCTGTGTGAAGTATTATCTACCTTACCAAGTCACAAAAAATAAATAAGTACAGTCTCATCCATAACATAAAGAATCTGACCAGAAAAAAACAGAATTAGTGGTGACATAGTAGTTGTTACGGTTCTGCAATGAAATGAATGGTATGGGAGCACAATGTATATTTCTCCTGTGGTTGCAGCTCTATATCTTAGATCTGCAGAGCAGCATCTAACAGAATCATACTTGAAAGCCAGTAGAATTAATACTAAGCAGGGCTACCCAGCTGGAGAAAAATGTTGAATAATACAGGCTTTGTATTAGCATAAACACAGCTTCCTTTGCTTCGTATTTAAACACTATTTTGAACTATTTATTTTTTTTTTAATTTTGAGGTTGCATCTCTTTCATTGACCTGTGACTTGATGTGACAGAAGAACTCACAACAGAGGATATTTTCTGGAATTTCATGTCTGAGGTGAGCTTATTGTGAAAATTGGATCAGCATCTGCAATGAGCCAGAGCAGCTTTGATAATATGTATATTCCCATGGTTCACATGGTCCTTAAAACATTTTGAATGCTATCCACCCAAGCGCACAGTCCGTCCACCAGACACTTGCTCTTCTGTACAGAGGAGTGGGATTTCAGTGGTACTTGAGATGGTGTTGCAAAGATTGTAATAATGAGGCTGAAAATGGAAATTACCCCTATGGAACCAGGACATATGAACATATTATTGTGTTGTTATGACAATGAAGTGGAGTGGATTATTCCATTATAAACCAAAAAACTGCAGTGAAAGGTGTTAATTACAGGAGCATCCTCATTATCCATACTTCTTTTATGAGGACCTAGCTCCCTTTCCCTGCCATTGACTCCCAATTATACAAACTGTAAAAATGTAAGATGTGACTGAGTGCAAAGTACAGCAAGAATCTATTCAGGTATCAGTCTGAGAAGCATTCAGGAGAAAAATATGATAGAAAATAGCGATAACAGGAGTGGTTAGCTTTGCTGGTTTATTTCCAGGGTCAAAGGGCTAAATTAATTTAAACCAAGTCAAACTTGATTTTAAGGAACTGTGAAGCTGCAAAATTATGGAGGGCTAGTAGCAGTACTATCCTGAAAGCATCAAGCTTAGGCCTGGGCAGATGTGTCTCAGTCACTTCATGCTTGCAGGTGGTGATGACCTGTTAGTGCACAGCCTGCTCGTGTGGATGCACTTTCATGGTGCAATTTTCTCCAAGTTGATGTCTCAAGCCTTGTCTCTGTTATGCATCCAGAGTCTTCTTGGTTGCTTCAGAAACCAACTGACCCTTTTCTTATAACTGCAACAAGCTCTGCTCCCTCTCCTGGGAACCTTTTCAGCTGCCAACTCAACTGATTTCAGTCTGTGTTGCAGCAGAGGTGGTTTCTAACTCTGTTTGTCTTCACCTTTTTGTTTTCTCCAGCATTCAGAAATAATTACCAAACAATTAACAAAAAATAAAAGCTCCTTGGATAGCACAGTAGACAGGGTGGGCTACAGCACTTTTATTCCTGCTTCTTCATTTATTTTGTGATCAGATTCAGTAGGGCTGCCTCTTTACGTCACAGTCTTTTTCTGCCTTATTTCTTCAGGCTGTGAATTAGGAATTGCCTCTGATGCATCCGTATTAGTATTTAGATCAAAAATCTTCAATTTTTAATGTAGATTCCAGGCTCTGTTGTTGAATACACTGAATTTGAAGGTTGCTACTACACTATCCTGAAAGAGTGGTCTTGATGGAAGACGATTTTGGCAGAAGCTGTCTGAACTGATGGGCGTGTTTCTGGCCAATGCTGAAGGGGACACAATGATTTCAGGCTTGCTTAGTAGCTATCCCCTACATTGCCTATGAAAATCATGTGATGACCAAGAGCCAAGCACCAATGGCTTTTTATGGATATTCTTGTTCAGGAGAGAGTAACTGATGTGAGATTTTCAACATTTACATGCAACAAAACACTTAAGAGAATATTCTTTGAGTCTATATTGCATTTTCAGATGCTGCCATTTGGCACTAATGCACTCTGTGCCAGAGTATCCTGTGCCCTCTCTGCAGTACAGATCTGAGCCACTCCTTAGTCATTTCATTCATACATGGGTGGTACTCAAGGACCTGCAATTCCATTAGGACTTTAGCATTTATTATAGTACAGATTTGTCTACATAAACTAAGCTGATAATATCCTGTAGAACAAAGTTGCTACTGGGTGTCATGATAGTCATTAGACCTGAAAGAGGTGAAGCTGGGTTTATTCACATTGAATTTTAATTCAGAGGACAAGTCAGAAGCAAATATCTTAATGGTGTTTCTTAACAAAAATGGAAGCACCTGTGCACATAAGTCTTCAATTGCCTGAACTCTTGTCTTGAGGGCTGAATCCTACAACCCTTCCTACTGAATAACTTTCAATCTCTGCTGTGGGACCATCACATGCAGAGGATTTGCAGAAGCAGACATGATTACACGATTCCATATGCAGACTTGTGATACTACTGGTGACGAGATTGCTGTGATTCACCTATCAGCAGGTAGGATGTTGGCTAAAACACTTTATCCATGAGGCAGTACTTTCTCAGAACCATATCAGTACTCTTTAACATCTTTATCAGTTACATAGGTGATTGAGTGCACTCTCAGCAAGTTTGCTGATGATGCTAAGCTGAGTGATGCAGTTTATATGGCAGAAGGAAGAAAGGAATGCCATCCAGAGGGACCTTGATAAACTTGAAAGGTGAGGCCATGTGAATCTAATGAGGTTCAACAAAGCAAAGTACAAGGTTTTGCAATTGGGTCAAAGTAATCCCATATATATATGGACTGGGAGAAGAACTCCTTGAGAGCAGCCCTGCTAAGAAGAACTCAGGAATTCTGGTTGATGAAAAACCTTATATGAACCAGCAGTGTGCGCTTGCAGCCTGAAGGGCCAACCATATTATTGTCTGCATCAGAAGAGGGAAGATCAGCAGGGAGAGGGGTGTGAATGTCCCTCTCTATTCTGGTCTTGTGAGGCCCTGACTAGAATACTGAGTTCAAGTCTGGGACCCCCAGCACAGGAAAGATGTGGAGCTTTTAGAGAGGGTCCAGAGCAGGGTCATGAAGATGATCAGAGCTGGAGCACATCTCTTACAAAGAAAGCCTGAGGAAGCTGGGCTTTTCAGTCTGAAGAAGAGAAGGCTGCAGGGAGACCTCATTATGGCCTTCCAGTATTTAAAGGGAGATTACAAAAATGAGGGAAATCAACTTTTTACACAGGTAGATAGTGACTGTACAAGGGTGAATGGTTTTAAGCTTAAGGAGGGAAGATTTAGATCAGATATCAGGGGGAAGTTTTTCACTGAGAAGGTGATGAGGTGCTGGAACAAGTTGCCCAGAAAGGTTGTAGATGCTCCATCCTCAGAGGTATTTGGTCAGGTTGATGGTGTCCTAGGCAACCTGATCTTGACCTAGCAGTTGGCAACCCTGTCTGCAGCTCAGGGGTTGGAACTTGATGATCCTTGCGGTCCCTTCTAACCCAAGCCATTCTGTGATTCTCTGATTCTATCATTCTGTGGAGTAGCAATAAATGTTAAATAACCAACCTTCCACCCAGACCTATTTTCTGGCACTTACGTAATTACAGAAGCTTTTGGAAATTGCATTGCATGGCTATGATTTGATGGCAACATGTGAATGTTTCACTGTAAACACATTTCCATTACATGAGATTTCATTCCAGAGATTTCTGCTCTGATTTCCTCTTTCTTTAAAGATTAGGGCCAACAATGCAGTAACCACATTGTTAGCAGGAGCAAGGTGAGATTAAGAGTGTGGACTCCATTGATTGGAGAACTTCAGAGGCAGGGTGCTAAATATTCCTTAATAAGTGGGAGTTCAGCTTGGCTCTATGTGTAATGACTGTGCTGCACAGAAGCATTTGAAGTATGTTGCCTTGAGCAAGCTGAAAAAAACAATGAAAAAAGGACAGAGTAAGATTGATATCAGATTATTCACCATTTATTTATTCCTGTTATATGTACTTAAAGTACTGATCTCACATGGGTGTCTGCCCACAGAGGCTGTGTGTATCGGCTGCCACTCTTGGTGGAATCGGGGCTATGACTCCCCACCTCAGGTGACTGAACTTCACACTTACAGTTAGTGCTCAGGCTGTAAGACACTTGCTATAGCTTGAAATATGCTAATATATTTCAAAGAGCAGGCATATGACCACAGAACGTGTGGGAACCCCTGCAGCTCCAGGGTTTCAGCAGAGGGCCGTTCATGCCAGCTCCATGTTGGGCCCACTGGGTTTTGGCTCTCCTACAAAGCTCCTGAAAATGGTTCTCTTGTCTCCTAATAAAACTCTATTAGCATCCTTGTTACTTCAGTGTGCGCACCTTTGTAATTAACAGCTCACAGATGCTATGCTTTCTTCCTTGATATTTCCCTCCCCTCTGTTTTTGCCTTGTTTCCCTTTGTGAATTGGTGAGGCAGTGCTGAGCTTGGTACTGGCTTCCCTTGACAGCAAGCATTAAGCTGTTGCAAGCATCTCTCTCAGACTGTTAATTGTCTTGGAATAATTCATTAATTACTTGCTTTCTTGCTTTCTGCCAGCTACATTTTCACTGGTGAAAGGCAAGCTGAGCTCGTCTGCTCCCTTCCAGCGATGGCTGGGCCCATCTTCATTTCATTTAGAGGAAGAAATTTTTTTTTTCTGTTCCCGCACTGTGGAAAAACTCAATTGCATCAGCGCACAGAAGAGAATGCTGCCACAGGGGAGGTAGCACTGAGCAGGTGCTGTCTGGTGCAGGGTTTCAAAGGTAGGGTGGAATGCTCTTGTTTGGTCCCTCTGCAGTCATATATCTTGGGCCTGCCAGGCATTTCCAGTCATGCAGCTGCCATGTGCTGGTTTCTGTATTTCACATGCTTTAGTAATAGGTTCATTTATTTTGTTTCTCCATTTTTAATACAACACAGATCTAGTGATCTGGATCAAGGCAGACTGGAGTGTAGATTCTCCAGAGGCCATAGCACACCTTTTGGGACTGACCTTTTTAGTTTTTATCAATAATGTCATCTCTTACTTTTACAACCAGTTAATAGTTTTCCCACTTTTTTTTTTTTTTTTTTTTTTTTTTTTTTTTTTTTTTTTTTTTTTTTGCTTGAGGTCCTGTATTGATGCAACTTTTCTATCTGGTGTGAATTTCAGGTCTGTCCTATAGGACCCTATCTGGGTCGTGCTTCACTTGCTTAGAGCAGGAAAAGTTTAGCAAGGGCCCCTGTAATTGAAAGACAAGGAAGAAAAGTCAAGAGAGGTCTGAGGTTGTGAAATGACCTCTGTGGACAGTGCCGTGTAGAGTTATGCAGTAGCTGTCCTTCTGGAAACAATGCTGTTCTGGAAGGCTGTGGGCTGCAGCCTTTCCTTGCCTCCTCCTCCTTGGCCTTGTGAGATGCTGCTGGGCTGATTCACACTGGCTACGACTGCAGCAGAGCTACTTTCCTGAAAGTCAGAAGTGAGCACACAATCTGTTTCACAGATACCATACTGGCTTTTAAAGGAGCCTCTCTTTTCATCAAGCTCCCCATGATCAGACGTGTTAGGTTCAAAAGCCCTTTGCAGTGCCTTGGGACCTCTCCCCTTCCTTCACCTCAGAGCCATCCAATCTGTCTGCAGCCTCATATCAAAGTACTGCATTACAAAGCCTAGCATAGGTTGGGTGGTATTGTACACATAACAATTGCATCTCAGCTTTTATCCTAAACATATTGTTTCCAAGTCTGTGTGAATGAGGAAGTTCTAATGAAACCTAAAAATACGGGTAGCGTTGACCTTCAGGAGATGTTTCCTATCCCAGCAGCTAAACTCACACAGCAGTGCTTGCTGCTGCTGCTGCTGCTGCTGCTTTTCCTGGCTGCAGACACAGAAAGAGGTTGAAAATGAGCAATCAGCTTGTTTACGGCAGATTTTAGTGCTCCTCTAGTATAATAAAAGAGGCTTTAGCAGAAGGGATTTGGTTCTCGTGTACTTCAGTGTTTTCTGCTCTGTTTTGCTCCATAAAACCCAGGCTCTTGTTTACAAGAATTAGCAGCTTCCCAAGGTTTCTGCTGATTTTGAGGAATCAACCCCTTGCAGCTATGTGACACCAGTGTGCAGCTCCCTCTCCACACAGTACTTGCAGAATGACTATTCACTACGTGCGGTTGAGCACTTGGATTAAACACCTGCACAAAACAATTGGCACAGCCCAAAGTGCTGTTAGAGGCTCCATATCCTGTTTGGGAATCACTTCAAGTGAAATTAATGATTCTTCTCTGCACGCAGACTTTTTAAAAAGAAATCTGTTTTTATACGTGCAATTAATCCCAAGAAATCGCTGTGCAGTATATACTGTTACACAACAGTAAGACAGCAGCTTTACTGCTTCTGATTCTGTGGAGTGCGTAGCATTTTAGACAACAGCATTTAAGACAACAAAATCCTCACGTAAGTGGCAATTGTGACACATACACATACTGCTGTCCATTTACTTTTTCTTTATTTTGGAATGAGGGGGGAGAATTTTGTAACTAGCAAACAACACTGACACCATCTATGGCTACTGTAGTCTCCCTAAATTACATAGATATTATGCAAAATTATTATATAAATTATTTTCATAGCAGAGATTAAAGAAAGTTTCTAGCAGAATTGGTGTGCTGATTCACACAGTGCTTCCAGCTCTTGTGGTATTATCACAAGCCTTGTGATATTTGCTGTACTGTCCTAAAGCTCCAGGCCCACTCATCATGAGAGCATTTGAATATCAATCCTCATAAAAAAAACAAACAAACAAAAAAAAGGCCCCTTCCTTTTAGCTGCAGAGAAATGCTTCAAATAACATTTCACCTCCCGAGAACCACAATGTCAGAAAGCAAGTAAAATTTTCTCAAAATCTTTTTTCTGCATCTGCTTTTTTTTGTAGCCTATCTTGTTTATTTGGAGAATGATCTGGATTTCGAGTGACTGGATTTAGTGTAAGGGAGCAGTGTGCATGACCAGATTACATTTTTATTTGGGATTTGATGCTTCAGCCCGATGTTCGGATGAAGGCAAAATGACTGTATTTATTATTAGAGGGATGCTATTTTAATACCTTAATACATATACTGTATGTAACTTTACCACAGCCCTATTCACAGTGAACCAGTGCTTATCTCAGGCTTTTCTACATGCATAGAAGTGATCAAGCTTCTTTTGGTCTGGCAAGTAATTCACAAAATGAGTTTCCAGACAGAGCTGTCCTGGGACTTATGTTGTAGAGAGTTCTCAAGTCTATGTCAGTCAACTAAGGATGAGTATAATGAATCTTGGTGGTACAATTGTACTTACTGCTTCTACATATGTTGTCCAACATGAGCAGTGGTATTTTAAGTTAGTGCTCCTGTTGTAAAATTTTTTTTTTCTTGTTTATAGCTGAAATCTAACACCTGCACTTTACATTCCTCTCTTGCAAATCAGTTTAAACTGTGCTAATCAGAACTGCATAACAAAAATCAAATTTAATTGAGTATTTAAAATGAAGCTGAAATGACAAACTCTCTAACGTAGTTTTAGAACCAAGCTACCAAAATCCAAGGGCAAATTTGCTGCTTCTTGAGAGAAGCAAATGTGTCTCTCATCTGTTATGAAACTTTTCTCAGCCCAGGGTAAAAGAATTTTACTCTGTTTACACTAAGGTGGATGATACAGTTTGTCACAGCACTATACACGCCACTGAAGCCAAAAGATATCTAAATACAAATAGTGGAACACCTTGTCTGCTGCTAGTCTTAAATCAGGAAAGACCTGTAGATGGTGCTGTGATCTAGCTGGAGAAGAAAGAGGGCTGCTGTGAGGCTCACTGAAGTTTTCTTAATCTTTCTCAGAAGTTAACCTCAGATTTATTTTGTCTAATTTCATGTGTGCAGAATTTGGGGTTTTAAGTAACCATATCAAACTCACAGCACCTAACATGAATATGTATAGAAACCTACAGATAGACTCAGGGGCTCTGGCATGCCAGCTTCTCCATCTTCCAGGTGTGAGCCTAACCTCACGAGTGGCACCACTGAAAATTTCTGAGGAAATCTTCACGTACATACTTTAATCTGGGAAAGGGCTAAATGCCATAAGAATTCAGGGTTCTTGCACAGTGATAGATTTTCTCCAAGGGCATGAGATGAGTAAAGGAAACCCACCAAAATAATTGTTTTTTCACCAGTCTCACTTTCCACCCACCCAGCATTCCTAAGAAGCCTCTCAGATCTACCCTACAGCTTACAGTGCACCAGGTTCAGCTGTGGGTATGCTGTCCGTATGATTCAAGGAGTGCCAAGTTTATCAGTTAAGAAGACTGAAGGGGAAATAATTCTGCCAGAGTTGCCTCTGTCTAATTCTGAGCTTCAGAACTGCAGGCTTGGTGTCTCCTTCCCTGACTGTGAGTTATTATTGGATTCTTTACTCTCTTTCATAAACTGCTGATTGGTGGCAGATTGTTTAGCAGCTGCCACCTGCTATAGTGCTTGTTGAATAAATTTTCCTTTTTAGTTCTGGAATAGCCGTGGTCTGGTAACAGCTCTGGAGACATTTAAGGGGGAAATAGGGATTTTTTTTTTTGGCAGAGTTCGATACTGATGCAGTGTGATTCTTCTGTGAGTCTTGAATCCAAAACCAGTAAACATGTAAATATGCATTTTAAGCATGAATAATCTTCTCACTATTCAGCAATCATTTAGATGTGTGCCTAAGTTTGACCAATTTTTCCAGTATGTGTCCAGACCCATAGTTTTTGGTAGTGTGGAGCCAAGCTTGAGAGCTTTGCTGAAATGGCTTTTGTGAATTCTGTATGGCTATTGGAGGTCGTTTCGTGAGACGATATTTGATTTCCTGAGAGAATATGAAACGCCCTTTAATTTAAGGATAAATTATAGAGAGAATGCTTGTCTTTTGAGGACTTTTATTTTTGGATACTGAAGTGGTGGAAGATGCTGATGCAGAAGGCAAATGCTCCTCTGCAGCCTTGTTTTGACACAGGGAGAGTCCCCATGCTCTCTGGTCTTGATGCTTATCTCAATCAGCCCAGTTATTTACTGGCTGTACCTGCAAAATTCCTTCCTGAGAAAGGTTCTAGTGGCTTTGAGAAGAAGGGTGCAAAGGGAAATGGCAGAGCACAAAAGCAGCACACCACTTAAAGATGTTTATGTATAGAGGATGGTTGGAGGAGTAAGGAACCTCTGAGGATACACCCATTTTTTCCCCTCCATGTCTCAGTATGTCTTAACTGACAGGGTGAATCCTCTCAGCTTTTCCACCACCATGATGCAGCTCTGAAGCCACTTCTTTCAGGAAAAAAATAAACATCTGTTTAGGTGGGAAATTTGAATTTTTTCAGCAGAAAATTCAAGAGGAAGGAGAAAATTAGCATGCACTTTTTCAAATACAGGTGACTGACTGGCCAGTGTCCTTCTTTTCATTGTGGTAGGAATCAAGGCTGCTTGGGTACAAATCAAGTCTGCTTAGAATTAAATAGGTGGATGGTGTCAGCAGTGGATGGATTAATTTCTCATAACAGCTGGCATCTCTTTTGCAGGGGAACTTTTAAAAAAGAAATAGTAGGAGGAGGTAGTACTCACAGTGCTGGCCAGAATCCAATTTGGATAATTGCATTCTGCCTACCTAAAATTGTAATGGCATGTTTATGCTTCCCAGCTTTGTAATGCCTCGGGTTTCTTTGCTTGAATCTTGCTGTTTAAATATGGAGTTATTAGTTGAGTCATCAACATTAATTTTATTCTGTATTTCCATCAACAAATAATAGTTCTTAGTCAGGTAGCACAGACCATTCATAGTAATATTATTATAGTGGATTCACATTAATAATGTAGTTTATACATTTCAGTGAGGGTGTTTGTTATGGCCCGGCTTTCAAAAATGTGAAAACCCAATGGTTTAACTTGCAGCTATTACAACAGAACAATCTAAAAATCGGTTGCTAGATGTCTAGATGTTCAGAAACATCATGAACCAGCTTGGATTAGTGTATTACAACTGTCTCACAATTTCATTTTCAAATTAAGTTAACCTGCTTATTAAATTACATATATTTCAATTTTAAAGAAAGTAGCACTTAAGTAAACAAAGATTTAAATGGAATTTAATCATTTTTTAATGTCTTTGTCAAGGTCACTGATTTTAAAGGTCACTCTTTGCACTTCCAGGACGGTGCATGAGCCAAGATCAGGCTAAATTGAGTAGGTTGTATCTGATTGAAAAAATGTGATTGCACTGAGTCCTTTTTCTGACTGATGTAGGTGTATGGAGGGAAACGCAAGTGCAGATTTAGAGTTTGTAGGCAGATTTAACACTGGTTTAAAATTTAGATCCTGACAATCTCTCACTGCAGATCAACATATAGACCTTAGTTTTATTGGTCCCTCTAATGCATCCTACTGAGGGATTTGTTGGATGAACCATGCCTCAGGAAGTAGGTTCGGATTGGGAACCTCAGTAAGATATGCTCTTCAAAGCATCTCAACTGGACATCCTACTGATGTCTCCACTAATCTGTAAGTCTCTGCCAACCATCAGATTTATCTCAAAGGTTCTGACATACATCACACCATGCAGTGACCTTCCTCCTGAAGGTGAAGCTTGACTGGCACGTGGCTCTGAGCCATCCCTATCTCTGTGACCAGAGACAACCTCCTCGGGCATCTCCTGCACATGGGGTCAGTGCTAGGCAGAGGCCTACTGCTCACTTCCTGCTCTGGCTGGGTGATGTGGGCCCTTCTCACACCAGCATCACCCACTCCTGTTGTCCTGCTCCCTGGGGAGATGCTGACAAGGCTGAAGAACCACAGTAAACTTCTCTTCTAGACTTCCAGCATCCTCATGCTGGCTGAAATTCAGGCAGTTAGAAAAGCAATTTGCATAAAAGAGAGAGGAGGCCTTTTTAAACCTGTCATCCCTGTTCATTGATCAAAGATTATGGTCCTACTTTATCATTGCTTTATGGAGAGCATTTGTTTGTTTAGTACTTTGGCAGCTATTGGTACATAAGCAATGCATATGGCTTAAATACACCCATTATCTGAAGGCCCAGATCTGCAAGCACTGCCAGGCACAGCACTTACTGCCGTGAAGTTGATAGAAGTACTCCAAACAATAAGCACAGTGCTTGACAAGGTATTCGGATTTTCATATTTCTGTAGCAAATAGAGAAAAAGATGAAACCTATCCTGACCAGGCACCTACGAGGGTTGTCATCCATTGCTGAAACCTGCTGGTGTATGACAAGTGGGTAGGAGACAGCACCACGTGAGGCATGGAGACAACTCGGGCACAGACACTGGTGAAGTGTGGTGGCTAATGTGAGAGAAGTCAGTGCCCTGCATCAAAAAACAAATTGTGTAGAACATGAGAGGAAAGCGCTAAATGCTGAAACAGAGCTCAGAAGGGAGGCAAGGGAGAGAGAAAATAGCGAAGTGATGCTGGAGGGTTGAGTAGGAAAGGTTATTCATCTTGGCCTAGGGAGAAAAAGATTATGAAGAGCAAGAGGGGAGGTGGTGAGAAAAGGAGTTCTTCATGTATCCACCTCTTTCAACTTTGAAGACTGTGCTTTGTATTGAGGAGTGTGCAGTCAGAGGGACCTCTCTGTGTGACGGGCACAGTGGTGATGTGAATTTCATGGTCCCCCTCTGACAAGCCACGTGTAAAATGGCTTAAAACCATTAAAAACTCACAGAAAAACTTAGTTCTTTGTCATGCTTTGTTTACTTTGTCAGCGAGATTTTTCAAATGGAGATTTTGTTGCATGAAATAATAAAACTGTGCATTGTGGTCACAAAGATTAGTTGTTAGACCTGTTTATGCACACAGCCATCCAACTACTGTTATTTGCATCCATATAAACAGAGGCTATGTTAAAGTCTGGCTGAAAATCAAGCCCTTTGTGTGCTGCCTAGAAGGCTTCAGCAGATGGGAGCCATATAAATAAAATGTGGTGTCGTTATTAACTGGCCTAGCAGTTTGGCGCATTTCTAACAATGATTACTTGAAATGATACGGTGACTGTTCTATCTTGAAGGGTGAATTTATCTTTTATACTGGACTGAGACATTTAAAAGCAAAATACACAGTCCTTCCTCTTTGGGAGAAACAATGGTGTGAATCCCATTGTATCCCATAGAGAGTGAAAAAGGGAGCTGCTGCACAGGTTGGATTAACTTCAGTGCCAATTGTATTAGCAAATTCATGTTACGACTCTGTACAGCTGCTTCAGTTTACCTCTGTCCTAATTTGGCACCGACTCTCTCATGCCTAGCCCTACGACAATAGACTGTGCTTTGCTTTTTTGTAATAAAGATACAGCTAATTTAAACACAGCAAACTTTATTAGACAGTGATCTTATTTTTACAGCATCACTGTATCCTACCTCAGAACAAAATACAGACTTCTACATGCAGCACACCAAAAAGATTTGGCTGTGGAAAAAAAACAAGCTGATCCTATACACGTGAACCCAGTGAGCAGATAAATAATTCAGTATCCTCAGTGTGATTCAGGTTTCTTGGCCAGCGCTAAGATTGCCAGTTAGGAATGACCTCACAGGCTCTTCCCTGGAATGGCCCACGGTGATGAGCCCTTTATATCAGGGACAGACAACAACCCATGCCTTCAAAATAGTTGATTTTTATTTCTCTCATGTTTGATAACTCCCTCTTCTTCAGTTCAGTCCTACGTATTTTTCCTAGGCTTTCTCTTTCTTATTTGTGAGGTGGTTCTTGCTCTTCCCATTTCCCTCTCCATCCCACTAGCAGGAATGAAAGCACCTATTTTTTTAACCCATCTCATAACCTGGGTGTGGCCGCTCCCTTTCCTTGTTTTTGCAAAGGTGATGCTTCCCAGCACTGATGAGATCCTCCTGATAGCAGGTGGCTGTGACCCAGCTCCACCATTTCAGCAGCTGAATTCCCTTTCTGGAAGATTACACAGCTCACTTTTGTTGAAAGAATCCTCTTGTCAAAATGCAGATTGAGAAAGTGAGATGTAAAGCCTAATGGTGCTGGCAGGCTGCACGAGAATCCCAATATTGTATGAAAAAACACTTTTACCTCAGTGTTGCTGACTTTTGCTATATCTGGAAGTATGACACTTAGAAATTTATGAAATCTCATTTTGAGTTAGAAAACATCTTAATGGTACAGGTGAGTTGTCAAATGATGACTACAAAGTAAATAATGGCAATGTGAGCTCAGGGAGAAGATGCTGCTGAAGGTGGGCAAAGAAAGCATCATCTCCAAAAGAGCCAACTCTAGCTTTGCTGTTCCTGTATATTCCTCCAGAGAGTGTAACAACTAGATGGGAAAAAACCTACCAGCTCCTGAACAACTGCCCCACCAGTACAATGCTAAACTTCACACTATTTTCTCTCCTTATATTCATCTGTGTCTTTCTCATCAGCCTTAAGTGTAAAACAATCAGATACTTAGGGATTTCAGTTTTAAGGACTGCAGAATGGAAACCAACCTTAGTGAAACTGTGTACTGCTTAAATGTATGTTCTTTAGCCTGCATCTTGATCGACTTTCATCTTTTTTTTTTTTCTTTCCAACAGTGCCTCAGAAATAGAACCTAAAAAAACCCAAAGAACAACTAGTGCTTCACTGCTAACAAGAAAGTGGAGATGACTCACTGCTACTAAAGGTGAGTTATGTAGAGTAATTATATTTTAGTGAATCTGTTTATGAGTTACTTTCCCAGACACAGAGATATTAAAGCTCATCCTCACAGTCCTGCCTGTCATCTCCTCCAAGGCTGTAGAAACTGAGCCTGCCACACCGTTAGCACTGCCACTGGCCTTGGCATACACAAAGCAGTGCTTGCGTGGGCACCCACAAGCACATACGCATAGACACACACCTGGACTACAGAGGTGATGAATATTTTTATGACATTATTTTTATGATAATCTGTTTCAATGGTTAATTTAGTTTAGGGCACTGATTTATAACAAGTTTATAGATCTTTTTTACTATTCTTTGTTGAATTATAGAGGTGACATGTGTGAAATGGAAGTGCTTGGCCTATTGTTCTGCTTCTCACGCAACCAGTGTAGTTGAGACAATAAAAAGATCTATAAAATTAATATATACACAGAGAAAGGAACAGAGACAGAGAGAATATGTAATGCTTTAGATAGCACGTTTATCTTTCCCAGAGAGTTTAAGACTCAGAATTTACTTGTGGAAATACCAAAAAAGATCTTTACCTCTTTTGTGGAGAGAAACTACTTTTAAGTGTTTGTACTATGATCCCCTTTATTTATAAATCAATTTTCAGGATGTAATTTTAAAATAATTTTTAGGCTAGAATCATGTTGCTTTGCTATCTGTCTGGAACTAGACCACCTACTCCTGAAGGTTTTCTGGTCTGGAGTTTGTAGGCTGACATCTACAGCAAAATTCTACCGTACCAAAATTTCAGCCCCTGATTTTTTATACCAGTACATTTTATTTTATTTAAATACACACATGTGTGAATGGATACACTATAATACACCTATATTGATGCATCTTTCAGTAAACTCAATATATTCTCACACATATTTACTATAATAGTATTTTTTTTAAGTCTCATTGTTGCTAAACTTTGTTCAGTTTGCAATACTAACTACACAGCTGCCTCAGCTCCCTTTTCTACCTCCCCTGGGGCTTTTTCTGCTAAATCGGATCATTGAAAAGTGATATATTTCAAGGTCTCGTACCTCAGACCTAGGAGATGGTAGTAGACTTTCTACTATCTGTATCCAAATGAGTAGGAAACAGTAGAAATTTTTACCTTTTTTTTTTCTTCAGAATTTTCTTTAGCTGTTATGCAGCTGTTTAGCTGTATGCCAGTGAGATTAAACAAGATGTAAAATACACTCCATAAAAGTACAAGTCCTGTGTTTTGTATCATTAATGCAGTTCCTTTGACTGTTTCTCAAAAAGATATTTTTTTTTAAAGAAGCTTCTTGTTTTGAGGATGCAAAAAGCAGAGGTGCATTCACATCACCCAAGGATATAGATTCATTCTTTGTTTTGCATCTGAACCTACTGTCAGCAATTAATTTATGTCTAACTTCTGTCAAATGACAGTCAGTGGTAAGGCTTGTGATGCTTTCCAGCTGATAGTCAGAAATTAAAGGATACTGAACCAATTAATAAAGTGTCCCACATCCAGTCATTAGGTTTGCAGACTGTGCAATATCACATGATACAAATGAAAGTTGGGCAGGATCAATTATCAGTAGGTCGGGGACTCCCCCTTGTCACAGAGTCTATAGTAAATAGTGTGAGGATCTTTTGGTTGGAGAAAGGATGCACTTTGAGTCTTCTGTGTTCCAAGTGAAGAGGGGGTAGATTTACTCCTACAACTTCTTGAAGTGTTAATAGAAGCTAAACTGCTGAGAATACTCCAGCTTTAAAAGAAATATCTCCAGCTGCACTGAGAATCTATAGTCTCTTTGGGGGATATGTGCTTTAGCATTGCTTGTGTGTCTCCTGAACCCTTTCACCGCAGGAATGTAAGTTTAAACTGTGACTTGAATTGGAAGAACTTGTCAGGAAAGATGGACAGTCTTACTATCAGCTGAGATTTTTAAACTAATGTGAATCTTTCTAAATGGCATGTAATAGTCTTTCTTTTTTTACTACCTTTCTTGTGGCTAAAAGTGGTCAAAACTATTTTTTCATGCTGTAGCAAAAATTTATGTTTATATGATAGGAGGAAGTCGATGAAAGATGAATCAGTTTCCCCTGTCTGTTATGTAAAATGATTAAAAATATCTATTAGCACTCATTTGATTCCCTTTTTAGCCAGTTCATCTTGTAAAGAGCTTCGTTCGCAGTGAAGCAGACAAATGCTAATCAACTGTCTTCTGTAAACCCTTAGCAGTGGAGTTTGCAAAGGTGATAGTTATTTTTATTTTGCTTCTGGCATTTGTCCTTTAATGTCTTTGATGTGGCTAGCTGCCTATCTCACCTGAGCCTTAACCAGCTATGATAAGATCTGCTGAGAGCCTTCCCTCTGGCTAGGTCAGGAGCTTATTTCCTTTGGAGTCCATCAGCTGCATGATGACTAATTGTACCATGATAATGAACACTGAGAGCTAATCACTGTCCACTTATGTAGAAAACCACATACTGTTCATACATGTCTGAACTATATTGGAGGTTTCCACTTCTCACCTATTGCAACTTATTTCTGGTGTTCACATCACGTTTTTTCCACACAGACCCACTTTGCAGATGAAATTCATGCCCATCATTTGAAATTTTTCTATTCTTTCCTCTGTAGAATTCCTTGCAGGAGCCTTTTGACAACAAGTTTGGGTCTGTAAGGGGCAAGTAACACGAAACATGTTTCTAATGAGCAATAATTACAGGTTTAAATAGTTGGCACAATCAGTGTTCTGTGATTTCATTATTAGATGGCACTGTAATTTATGCTAATCCTGATAACGGTTCTGGATGAGAGAGGTCCAGACATAGGCGACTGCACTGCAATTATTTATACCCTGTATTTCTGAAACAATAGATATGGTAATTTGGAAATCAGATGACTGTGATTTCATTTATTCTGGTAGGAAACACATGTACCAAGTTGTGTCAACAACTATAAAATTAAATAGGATTATTTGATTTTTAATTCTAGGTTTATTCCTTGTTAGCTTATTTTGCCCTAAAAGACTGATGAATTGAAGCAGGCACAAGAAGGGGAAAGGGAGGTGCTTGGTGTCTTTTTTTTTTTTAAGAGAATGCAATGAATTGTTCTATTATTTTACTACTCTTTCGTAAACCTTGCATTTGGTTATGGGTTCTCAATGCAAGAAAAAGTTGGGAATGAACCTCATGTGTCTGCTCTTTAGGTATCAACTTTGTCATTACTGCAAAAAAGGTGGACTGTTCTATGTCTATAAAACCCTTCCAACCTTTTCTCAGTGATGGGATTCTTGTATTTCCTAGTCCCACTGTGCTCTTGAGCAAATAGACTGACAGTAAATTGTGAATTTTCAAATTAAAATGTATTGCTCCTATGAGTGGCAAGGAATCCTGAATCAAGAAAGCATGGCAGAATAAAGTGCTTGGGGGGAAACTGCATAAAAAGTCTGGTTTGCAATGGCTGGTTTTTCCTGGGGACTTGCAACTGAGGACTTGCATTGTGCGAGTTGCTTTATTCCTGTTTAGAAATGACAGTTGTGACAAGATTTACCCCTAATTGCAGTCATGTCCCATCGTGCAAGTTTACAAATGACAGTTTTGCCATTTAGCAGTCAGTTATCAATAGAGATCTTCAAGGATGGAATGCATTAAATAATGGGCAGCCCCCTAGAAATGGAAGTGCCAAGACTCCTCCATACTCTTCTCAGCATGTTTTTCCTCTTACAAGCAGATGTAAGTTGGAGCTGACTCCTCTCTTCATATTAACCCTGTGAATGTTCCCATATACCTATATCTTAGATACACGTGCAGAAGGGAGTATACCACAAAGGCCTAAGTCAAAAGAAAGGGAGGCTGTAGTGCTGTAGAAGACAGAGAAAGCTTTTAGCACCTGCACTAGGTCTCTGCTTCATTCCTCAGCACTTCAGTCATGCCAAAGAAGTCAATTAGTCTGTTAATTTGTTTAAAGGTAAGCCTATCCTACGTGCTTTGCTGAACTGGAATATCAGGTCTTTGGTATGACTAAGTGGGATAATAAGCTGTTGATTGTTAGAAGTTCCTGGAACAATCAGAACTCGAGTTTCTCTGCCAAAACGTTATTCACTGTAATTAGGACAATGAAAATCACTAAATTCCCGTTCACTCCATCTCTCATCCATATCTCCTCTGGTGAGCATGTACAGTCTTTTATAAATACAAGTTTCAAATTTGGAATTCCTGTTAGGGGGAATAAATGTGCACATTTTCTAATAAGGAAATGTGTAAGTCTGGACACTGGAGACCAAGGTATATACTACATTTCCTTTCTTTGATTGCTGGGACTTTCCTACAGTATCTGCACTAGAGAGAATAAAGGGAGGCATGCAAATACCTTCTCCTTGAGAAGTTGGCAAATGAGAAACTTACTTCCAGATTTGCATAGAAATGAGCAGAACTTTTGAGAACTTCTGAGTGGCTGACTGCCAAGGTTGTCACTTAGATGTCTCAATTCCCTTTGTAGATATATGTACAGTTCTCTCTTCCTGTGCAAGGAGCAAGGTGAGCCTGGTCTGGGTGCCATACTGAAGAGGCACTCCTGGGAAGCCCCTGGAGAACTGAGCTGATTTCATGAAAGTTGACTACCTGAATAGGAAATGACCCCTGAACAATTTAGGGTAATGTACATACTTGACCGCACACCACCATGGAGGCTTGAAAAATTGTATCCAGAAGCTATGTTTAACCTTATGTGAACTGCTCAAGTTTTTTGAGCCTTGCGAGAGAGGCTCTCACTGTGGTTTTGGTACCTGCTGCTTTTGACATATTTGGAATTGTTGAAAACAGTCAGTCTTTGTAGTATTTGCGTTTTTGTTTCTGATCGTAGCCTGATCTGGAAGGAAGCAAGTAGAGAAACTGCAAAACAACATAAAGAATCTATTAAACCTTCTTTCCCTAGCTTTTTAGATCTATTCTACTCTTTTATAGCTTTGGGCTGGTGAAGTTCCTGGTTTCTTCTCTCTTTGTATGAAGAAATTTATCTATATGTTTACTAAACATATGAATGGATAAAAAAAAAAAAAAAAAGACTGTATTGTATAGTACACTGTCACTGTTGGGATGATAGCTATATAAAACAGACTTCAGTGCAATCAACCTGTCTTTGGCTTTATATACAGTCTATTAATGAATCAACTTGACTTGCACTGTGTCTCGCTATGTTTAGAAAAGGAACAATCCAGTGTCTTGAAATCTTCCAGTAATTTTCCAGGAAAATTACTTCATTTAGAAACTTGTTTTACAAATAGAAGTTAATTCCAAATAATTGAATCTTCACTTCATAGGAAAATATTTTGTGTTTATCTTCTGAAACCAACAGACATAGAATAGTGAATGCTGGAAGCCTACAGGATGCAACTTTAAGTGAAGAAGCATGCTTTCATCATGGTTGAGATAAACAAAGACCTAACTGGGGGAAACATGTCTTCTGGATGGAGCTCATTCTGAAATTGCTTTCTGTGGAAGTTATAAATTGCTTTGTTGCTGTGTAACATGAAAACTTTTTCAAAATGTTGTTGTTGAGCTATTGATATTTAAGATCACCTCATTAATCTTCTTGGGAAATAACAAAGTTATCTCAGTTCATGGGCTGACTTCCTAAAGTTGTTAATAATAAAATAGATAGCAGAGAAGTAGTAACGTTTTTAAAAAAACATGGCATTAGTGAACCCTTGGACATGATTAAAGATTGATTTGAAAGGCCTAGATACGTCATATAAAAAGGTTTTATAATGTTGGGGAAATTGTCTAGTCATGGGTCAAGTGTACAGTGTGGAGAAT
This sequence comes from Tympanuchus pallidicinctus, assembly GCF_026119805.1. NCBI lineage: Eukaryota > Metazoa > Chordata > Aves > Galliformes > Phasianidae > Tympanuchus > Tympanuchus pallidicinctus. The sequence goes on along the minus strand of NW_026294747.1, from coordinate 35,020,271 downwards.
AGAAAAGAAAGAGAGAATGTTGAGTAGTGGTGAGCCTCATGCAGAAGAAAGGACTGTAGAAAATGCAAGGAGTAGATTTCTGTTTTTGTATGCATTTGGAGAAATGAGATGAAAAGCAGAATTAGGTTGGCCTCTTGCAGCTGTGAGTGAAAATCTTAAAAACAAACTACTTTCTTAGAAGAGAAGACACAATACTGACCCTTACTGTCTTTGTGATTTATGTGAACCCTTGCAGGAAAGAGAACTGAAAGAGAAGCAGCTCAAGGCAATCAGAGCTTATGCAAACAGAAGGAGGCAAGACAATTGCCAGGGTTAGAAAGAGAAGCCAATCTCACCTACAGAGAGGCACAGGAGACAGTCAAGAGGCTGTGTAACACCTGTGAAACACCAGCCAAGATCTAGGTCTAAATGTAGATATTATGTAGATATTTAGATTTCTTTGAGAGCTTAAGGTGAGGTTTAAAAATGAGACCTACATTAAGAATTGAATAAAATGTTTTGCTTTTCATCTTGTATGCCTGTGGAAACCAGGAAATAGTAACATTGAGAAACCTTGTGAATGAGATTGGTGTGAAAGAGAAAATCTATGTTCCTAAGAATCATGCTCTCAGAAATGTCTGGAATTGATCTGAACCTAAAAGGCCTTTTTAAATCACTGAAACAGTGTTGTGCATTGCATTTTTTGATGTTCTGAATGATTGGAAATACCCCTATTCCCTCTTGCAGTATTTAGAAATGACTAATGAGAACTCATAATATGAACATGTAAATGAATGCTCAAGTACCAGTCATAAAAACTGCATGTTTCCTTTTTTGGAGGGTGAATTTTTTGTTCACCCTAAAAAAAGAAAGACAGATAATTATGCTAAAATACAATCTAAAATGGTGGTGATGAGAGGAAAACTGTGGAAAGGAATGGTTTGATCGTTTTCCAGGAGAAGATCTGCTATGTTTGAAAGGATGTCTGAGTATCCATGTAGCCACATCAGGATCTGCCCTGCCCGTTTTGCACAGCCTTAGGATTCTTGTCACTCAGATGCCAGGATTTGCACTGGCAGTACCGGATGTTTTGAGGAACGTGTGGCAAAAAAGTCTGCAGTACAATTTGTGGATCTGCTTATAATGTTCAACCTGGTGCTACTTCAGTTTAGTTCCATTGATATGAGCTGCTATTTTTCACTAATATGCCTTTTATGTCAAAGTACACTTGATCTTTATATTCAAATTATTTTGTTAGGCAAACAGGTTTTATAGAAATGATGATTGGACTATTGGAAATGAACAAAATCATCTGCTGTATGCAGTGCCTGAGCGGTGTTTTTAGGGTAAGACTGAATCAAAATTATTATAATAAATTCAGAGCAGGACTGGTTTTCTTTCTTTTCTGCAGTGGACTTCAAAACCTTTTTGATGTACAAGTTTGAGTGGATTTTTTTCTTTCCTGATTCTTCCAGCTCTTTATAGTACTGTGTAATATGCTTTTCCTGTATCTTTGTGAATTCTGTCTTCTTTAAATCTGACTCTTATTGCCATCGCAATCTTACTTAGACTGAAGACCTCTGGAGCAAGGGGCATCTCTTCATCAGGCATTACTTTTGGAGCAACGTATGTGATAAGTAGGAACAGCAATGCTCATTTAACCACCATTGCTATCTTAAGGAGCACTTAGAATGCATGGCTGGATAAACTAAATCCTAGCCCTGGGCAACCACAAGAGACCATAGTTGAGGCGAGAGGAGTTGCACGGTAAAGATTGATACATGAGACACCTGCCATAGGGGAGGAAATGAAAATATGTTGCCAGAGTAGGAGTTGAAACATTTATTAATATTGCGTAAATAACAAGAGAAAATGAAGGTGTAGAATAGGATTAGAATAAGTAAATGCAGTACTGTTTGCAAATGTCATACAAATAATTGATTTTACTTTGAGACTTCATTCCTTTTAAAGAGAGAATGATCATATGTTTCGTGATGTTTTAATCACTGATTTTAGGGTGATTCAGCAGGCACTTATGCATATCTTCTTAAAGTGAGAAATGTATTCCTTTTGCAGTGTTTTTTTTCTTCTTGTCTTTGGGAGCACTGATAGAAGCTCAAAGCATAGACTGGCTCACACACATTAGACCACTGCAATCTTAAAAATAATTTAATTTTAATATTACTTAATTTTTAAGATGTACTTAATGGCTCAGAATAAGTAATAAAATCTGAAGTATTTTATTTCTTTATTTCAGCATTTAATGGAGAGTAGTTTTGTAAAGATGTAGGCATGTGCACTCCATTACAAAAATAAAACCCTGCAATTAGCATTCATTATCTTTTTTTTAGATACATCTTTGGAAAAAAGCCAAGTATTAACTAAGAAGCTGCTCCTTCTCTGGGGTTGCCTGAGGTCAGCAGAAAGAGATTTTGCTGTGTAGTGCAGGACCTGCACACTGGGCAGCCCCTCCTGTAATTGCTTTTCTAGAAGATTCAAGTCTGTGTTAACATCTGTGGGTTTTGTTGTATGTTTGTGTTCTCAACAATTGTTTGAACTGGCTGCTCTCTTCTGCATGTAGAACCAGCCTTCCTTGCTCCCTCCAGTCAAGCATTTCTCCTTCTCCAGTGAGGTGACCATCTACTTATAAAATTTTCTTGATGAAGCCTGCAATATCTCCTTAAAATTATATTTCCTGCATATACTGCTGTTTCAAGTCATACAAAGACGTCTGTTGTTTTAAGTAAGGAAATATTTAGAAACACCTACCTCTGGGAAATGCATTTAACTTCTTGCCACTTCTTGCCATTTACTGGAAATGTTTTTCTTAATTTCTGAAAGTGTTGTTTAAACTTAAAACTCTCACTTTATCATTGTGGACATGCTATAGTTCAGAAAACAGAATCATTCAGGGATGTGAAGAAGAGGGCCCAAAGCAGAGCTATTGTAGAAGGACCAAAACCAGTTAAGGAATACACCATAAAAATACTTTGGGCCAGCTGTGGGATTATTAAATTATCTAGGAGGGACTTGCATTATGTGAACTTCTCTGAAGGAAGAAAGGATTTCTCCTTACTGTGTGATAGTGACTCTGCTCTACAAACTCAGCAGAATTCTTTCTACTGGGCAGCATATCTTAAGAAGAATTTTGAGACACAAGAAGTAAAACTTCTAACAGCTTATGTGTGTGCGTCACCCATTTTTTAGGGACTTGAACTCTTGTACCTTCTGTGTTTCTCAGCAGATAAACTACTGAGTGACTGCACATATCTGTGCCTAACCCAAAGTACTTGTTTATACAGCATCTGCTCCAATCTCTGTTCTCACCTGGGAGAAGGTGAGGGAGGAGGAAGGGGGGCCTGCCTTGAATTCTTCTCTGCCCACTCATGTAGTCTGTGGCTGAGAATGATTCCCTCTACTGCTTTTGCTTACATCACTTAATCAACATTTGTAGCATAAATAGCTTAGCATAAATAATTCTTAGATAATAAGTGCTCATTATCTTAATCTCTTCTTTATCCCTGAAGGGGATATATATATACACACACACACATATATATATATATATATGTATATATATGTGTGTGTGTGTATGTTGCTTTTGTTAGTTGGGATCTATATAAGCTTTTTATAGTGCAGAAATCTCAAAACTGGGCTTTAAAGGTTGTTCTATTGTATAATTGTCATGGGTGATAATAAGTCTACATATATTGTCTCATTGCCTCAACGTCAAGCCTCTCAATTAATGCTTCAGTGAGAGGAGTAAAAGAAAAAGGCATTATCTGGAAATCTTTCCACAAGAGGTCTGAGCGTGTTCAAGAAAAATCTTCAGGGAAGCTCTCCTCAAGCAATTAATTTCCTGATCCTGGGACGGGGAGTTAGTTTTGCCTCTTTTAAAAGTGCTTTTTAACTCTTTACCTTCTTGTGTGGAACTGTAGTCTCTTTTCCTGTTTTCCACTTTCTTTCTGAAGATCCTGATCTGTAAAGCTAAGAAATGGTAGCAGCTCCATATGAGAAAGCATCTTTGAGGCCATTATTAACATAATTTCTAGGTCAAGATTCCAGTGATATCACCCACCAATTTTTTATCTGTTGTGATGAAAATTGTCATTTCTCTCTCTCTCTCTCTCTCTCTCTCTCTTTTTAATTATTACTCCATTCATCACCACCTTTCTCATATCTTCTCTGCATTTACTCTCATAAAATCAAGCATCAGGTCTATTCCTGAGATATTGTCCAGGCCACTTGCTAACGTGCAAAACGCTTACCAACAATTGAACAGAATGAGAGATAAGTATCTGCTGTATGGAGATTTTTAAAATCTCATGTGTACATATTGTAAGTAGTATATGTTTTCCTCTCAGGCTGTTACCTCATCCCATCCTTTACAACTTTCGTGGCTTTTTTGAGATATACTAGCTGCCTGTAGAGCAGCAGCCTATTTTTCTATACACATTAATGAGTTGATCTATGACCACACTATTTTGCAAATGTTAATGTTATGTATGATGAATATTATGTAAGAGTTACATGAGTGCTTCTTGTTTTCTCACCTGTTGCAAATATCTGGATATCTATTCTGAATTCAGTAGTCAGATATATTCTGAGCCCTAGAGTTATTCATTACCACCAGGAAGCTGCATCTTTCTTTGATATCCAAGCTGAATTTAAAACTAATTGTCTCCAAAACACACAGAAATTTGCCTAAGGCACTTCTGAGAGCTGCACTAGAGCTCCAGTTTCATCAGACCAAGATAGTGACTAATTCTTGATCAGATTTCTTCTGTGTTAGTGTGCATCTCTGATTTCCTCTGTCACTGATAAAATTGCTGCATTCTGGATTCTCATACTTGGTAGATAGCTGTATTTGATTTCTTTAAATATCACTGTTTTTTCCAGGTTTGGATATGTATAAGTCCAGGAAGGCCCCCCCAAATTGTCTTTTACTAAGTAATGCTTATTTAGCAGCAAAGAAAATAGAGTAAGAATTTTCAAATGGTAAGATAGTTCAAATGGTGATGGTCTGTGCTTGTGGTCCTGCTAAGGGTGGAGACACAAAATAAGTATAATGTTGTACAAACTATCATATTTTAATTGGCAATTTTTGAGGTTTCAGACAGTCTTGACTCATCTTATTCTTTACATTCATTCCAGTAAATGAAAATTGTTCTGTTTTGCTCCCAGATAAGTGAATGTGCTAGTTTTGCTTGATATACTCATCACAGAAAAGTGAAAAGTAACTAGAAATAGTAATTATTCACACTGTTCATCTTGGCTTTACTTGAAAAAACCGGTTCTGAAGCTGGTATGATGCAGTAAAGGATTCTGTGTTCTGACAAAGGGGAAGCTGACAGGAAAATTGCTCTTCCATGTTGCAGACACTTAAGCTCATCCTCAACTTTTTGGAGATGTGTAGGCTTAATTTGCTGCCACATCCACACCACCGGTCTTGAGCTGACAGTACTTACAAAACTGTCAGTGTAAATGATCTTTGGGAAATTAGTATCAGGTGAAACTGGATGTAGCTGCAGTACTGATAGGAACATATGAGGGTTGGTGGGATGCTCCCAATTAAAATGCAGGTATTCTGCATGTAATATGCTGACGGTCACATCCTTTCCACCTCCCTAAATCTGTATTTGAGATTTCTAAACAGTATGCTTGTTCAGGTCTCCTGAGCAGGTCTTTCATGCTGGTCTGTCTCTTACCAGCGCCAGGGAGTCCTGACTCTTGAGTTCCTTAATTCTTGTCTGGAACAGAATGCAAAATTTTCCTGCAGGAACTTAATAAAATAGACATTTACCTATGGATTACTGAAAGGTCTCAGAATAGCAAGTTTGGAACTGGTGTATTTTGTCAGTAGTATGAATGGAGACAGTACAGAATTTTCTAACTTTCTCTACAGGGATGCCTGGGACCTTGTTTAAGAGATCCTACCAAGTTCAGTCCTCTAGATAAAATCAGCCATCAGCCTATTGGTGAAGGTTTCTATCTAGTGCTGAAGTTTGTTATCTGGAATTGTCAGGTCTGTGATCTCACTGCCTTTATTACTGCCCCAAATTTACAGAGTTGGTCCTGAATCATTCATGCTCCCATGTCATACCTCACAGAACAACTCAGATATGTTTTCCTTCAAATAGGTATTTACCTTACTCTTTACAAGAAGGAAGTTTCTCTAAGGTTGGTCTTGTGTTGTGGCACGGAAGTAGAGCTTGTAAATAGTTCAACAGATGCTTATCTCCTTTGATGCTGTGTTGGTGGATGTTGCAAGGTTGGCCCACAGTAGCTATTTGTGAAACTTGAAGGAGGAAATCTGGTTTCTCAGGAAGGGTGAGAATGAAATCAAGATTAGGTGTGACTCCAGCTGAGTTGGATAGCTTTTTGTAAGGATAACATAAGTATAAAATATTCATTTAGAATGAGAAAATACAGGCATGTAGGAAAAGGAGTGACATCATCAGAGTTCTGTACAAGTACATAATGAACTTAATTATGTACAAGATATTACCTTTAACAGTTGCTTGCTGGCTATCTTGGACACAATGTATGTGTATAATTATGCCAAAGAGCTAAATCCTGAAGTAGCAGAAAGAATGGCATAATTGTCATATCCATTTCTGATGTAATCATAATGGACGTGAAGCGGCTTAAGTCAACTTACAGTATCTGTCAGGATGCAGAATATGTTTTGGCTGTTTCTTTCCTTCAAAGGTTGTTCTTGAAGGTCTCAACAGTTGGTATTTTGGCAGTCCCTTGTGTAAGCTAAAAATCCAAAAATAGACCTCTAGCTAGAGATGCTGCCCATTTCAAGTGGACTGAAATATACTTCTCAGTTGTCAAAAGGTATGGCTTGCAGAGCTAAGGATGCTCTCTGGTAAAGCCATGAAATGATCTTTTGAAAATACCGAGTTTTACTTTTATAGCTGTTGTTATAAAATGGATGTTGATGGTTAATGAAAGCTGCTTGGTTAAACTGCAGTTTATAGTCTGAACCTGGCATTTAATTTTCTTCTTAACGCTTGCTTTTTTGATCTTCCACTCATACTCTGTGCGACTGGTTCTCAGGATACTTCAGAACATGAGAACCAGTGATCCACCTGGGAGTTAGGCCTAGAGCTTAGAAAGATCAGTGGGGATCTCTCCAGTGTACCTAGCTTAAGGGGAGGGTGTGGAGTGAGACTATTTCCAGCAGTGCACAGCAACAGCACAAGAGGCAATGGGCACAAACAAGAGGTTCTATTTGAACATCAGGAAATGTATCTTTATTGTGAGAATGACTGAGTACCAACAGGCTGCCTAGAGATGTTGTTGAATCTTCCCACTTTGGAGATACTCAAAAACCACTTGGGCATAGTTCAAGGCAAGGAGGGACATACCACTACAAATTTCTGATTATTTCATGTTTTGGTATTTGTGTTTTGACTTTTTGGAAGAAATAAATGGTGCTTTAAGAGCTCACTTGCTAAAATGAATCCATCAGTTTCTATCTAAAGATTAAATGAAAGCAAGTGCCCATATTTGCCAAGAGCACAAGATAATTTGGTTAATACCCAGAGGGTTTGACTAGTAACTGGGCTTGTGGTAAATACAAATAAACTATTGCAAGATGCCTTAAAGCTATGGAAGCTATTAAACCAAAATTCCTATTAGGTATTCCTGCTGGAACATCAAATCTCCCTGAACTGAAAACTTCAGGCTCATGAGAATAAATGTGACTTGAGATCTGTATTTACTCTATGGCTCTGATGCAATATCTCAGGAAATGAAAAGTATTAGTATTGTATTCATTATTACAACAGGAAAACAGTGAAAATATTCAGACAAATCATCATAAAAACAACAAAAAAAACACAACAAAACAACACAGTAGAAAACTCTCAGGCATGGGGTTTCAGGTGTTAGTCATGGCTGATAATTAATTCTTTAGCATATCAAACTGAATACTCAGCAATTGCTGGTCTTGAGCAATGCTGAATTTTCTAATAGTGCTGAAGATACATCTGAGGCCATTGCTTCCTTTGAAGAGTCTCAGCTTCCTATGAATGTTGGAAAAAACCCAAATAGTTGGTTTCAGTAGCTTTAGTGTACTTTCTTCTGAGTGGGCCAAACAAAGTCCCAGGTCCCTGAGCTGTAATTTGCTGGCAGCAAAACCTTGATGTTTCTTCAGAAGAGGTAAGGAAGAATCTGCCTAAAACTCAGTTTTGTTCCTGGCAGTCATCAATGCATGCCTCTAGTTTACTTTCTTTAAAAAAAAAAAAAAAAAAAAAAAAGTACAGAATTGTCATCCCATTTGGAATAAATCAGGTTTATATATGGCTTCATAAAAAGAGCTGCATGTATTTATGGTTTTTTGTGCAAAGCCATGCAAAATGTTCCATTTTACCTTTTTACTATTGCCAGTTCCCCTTTTTTTTTTTTTTTGTCCTTTGTCTCAATGTAGACCTGTATGTGCATCCGTCCCTACCTGCACACGTTTGCTGCAATGTGCTCTGCATGATTCATACTGTAAATGAGCACACCTACATCTAAGGCCTGAGAGACAGGAGTGTCATTAGATTACCGAATTCAAACCTACAGCCCAAAATGATGTAATGATTTCCAGAAAGCTGCTGGAAATCATATTGGAACTGAGTCCTCTGTAATTTATTTTTCTTTTCCCAGATATTGACCTTACTATTACAAAATGAATGTTCTTCTGAATAAGAATGTATTGTCAGTAATAGAGATAAATAAGCTATTTAATGGCAGAATGTAGGTTACTATTCTGTTGACTTTACCCATTCCAATGTCTTATTTACATTTGTTGGAACAACCTAGACCTAGAATACAGTATAATTTTCCTATGATAGCCTTGACATTATGAAACTTTGGAAGCTCTCTGTGTGATATATATATTTCCAGAGGCACAGAGCAGAATTTATATTTTTTATGTCAGCGTCCTTTTATTTTTAGGAGAACAGACAATAAAAGTAGCAGTAAAGTGTGGAAGAAGGCCAGGTGAAAATAGTTAAATTAGGGTCATGACAGGGTGCACCAGTTCTCAGTGCTAAATCTTACATTTGGGACTACTCACTTAAAACTCCAATAAGGAACAGTGAACCCAATGAGAAAGGAATTTGTATTTTGAAACCCTCACCCCAGCTGGTTCTTAGGGAGTTGCACAAATCCCTTCAGGGGGAGGACAGTCCTCAGGTGCAGAGAAGGGAGATGTCCAAGCAGAAGAAAAGCTGTTGTGCTGCTGTGTGAACACTTCTAAAGGCTGACTATATTCATTTAAAAAAACAAAAACACCTACTTAGAGTTCATAGATTGTATCCAGTTTTAGACTTTGCTTAACCTTTATTCCAGGAGGTAAAGTTTTGATGGGTGTTGTCAATGACCTAAAAACAGTGGTGCTGGCATGCTCTCTTCTTCATGATTTCTAACCAGTTAAAGTTCTGCTGTTGGCTCTGAGTGTCCTCATCACTATGAGACACAATATATTTGGCTGCAGTTTGAGGTTAGTGATAGAATGATTTTTTTTTCCTATGGTTGTATTCTTCTGAACCTTTGCACTTGCATTCATTCTTACGTTGTTTTTTGTCTAATTAAATCAGACCCATTCAAACTGAGATGGAAGAGCAAAGGTCAAAAAATGTCAGACACCCTTAACAACCTCTATTAAGCCTTGTTAAACTGAAAGTACTTTCACTTCTAGTCCAGAAACAGCGCCATAGACTACAATAATTGATCTGGCCTCTGAATAGCTGCATTCTAGCTCCTACATTCTAACTCCTCTCAGGAAAAGGAGAAGGAATAGGATAAATGAGCTTAACAGAAACTCTGCTTCTCCACCTTAGCCCATTTAGAACTGGGAGAAGTTGTTACTTTATCACACGAAGGAGACTTAAATGGAAAGAGTGATAGAAATGAAACCCCCTAAAATTGCTGCATCTTCTAAAAGCTGTATTCTTAAGTTGGGTAGAATTAAAGAGCAGGAGAGAGAAAGAAAAGCACTGTACAATGCACAGGAAAAGGTCATGATGTCAGCTGTATACTCTGCCTTTCGAAGTCATACTTTGCATGGACACAGTGGTATGATATTGTTTGAGGGGAACTGATCTGATTGGACTTGAAAAACGACTGATGTGATATACTGTGAAACTTCCTTTAATTACAGTTGTCAAAAGCTGCTATATGTGTGTAAAGTACCAAGTTAGGCAAATTGAGGGCTCCAGTAAAGCTGTTCAGTATAGATGTTTTTCTGAGATCCAAGATTCAAGTTGATTTAGATAGACACTTGTAGTGAGAGAAGAAGGGATGTTGCACCTGGAAGCAATGTTTGTGCCTGTGGAACATGCAGAAGAATAGTGGATAGAAGTTGTCTAAGAATGAGCTTCAGTTAAGAGTGAGGTAAAGAACCAGATTCTTTTCCCATCCTCATCTTCTCAGGCCTTAAGGTCAGTTAAAGTAAGGCAGCCTTTATCCTTGCTACTTTGTGACTAGGAGCACTTCCAGCTTCCCAAGCTGAGCTCCTGGATGGCACTAGGAGCAGCAGAATTTGCAGCAGTGTCAAAATAGGTCTCCAAAACTAACCAAGGTGGTTGCCACCTGAGAGTGAACAGCAGCTTCAAGAGAGTGCCAGTCAGAAGAGCTCCCAAGCTCTCAATTCATCCGTCCTTTGAGAGCACAATAACTTGTCCTGTTTCCAAAGCATAGCGGCAACAAACCAATTTTTTCCTTTGCTTAAAGTGTTGATGAAAGTGATGAGAATATAGGAATGGCATGAGCAACACTGGGCTTGGTGGGCTTTAGTCTAATAAGTTAAGACAGTGCTGAAAGCAGTCTACAGAGCAAAGATCAAACAGGAGCTATGGATTGGTGCTGATAAGAGATTTAGAAGTAGAGAAGCCTAGGACTTCTTTTTGATCCTGTTGCTGCACAAGAGTACAATATACATACCTGTTTGCCATATGAAATCTCATGTTTTGTGGATAAGTTTCATCCTTCTTCCAAAAAAATAATTAAAAAAAAATGTTGATGAATCTGGTCATAAGTAAATGTAGGCAAGATGATTTTTAAAAAGTCGGTAATTTAGCTAAGAAAAAGGCTTGTTTATCCTAAGTACTAATTACTGTTTTTGTTTTGGTAAAAAATGAAGGGAAAATGCCTTAGATTAAAAGATAATGCTGAAACATTTTTGATTATTCAAATTGTTTTTGTTCTTTAAAATAGGCATCAATCAATATGAAGTACCTTGTTATACCAATTTTTGAACCTCCTACTAAATAAGATGTGGAATTAGAAATATGAAAACTAGGATGTGCTGTTTTATTTATTTATCTACTTATTTATTTAAATTTGATTGCCATTTGATTGCTACTTTTATGCAGTTAGAATTCTATTTCAAGGACATTTAATGAAAGCCCTAGAGTTAGGTCACCCCAAAAATATGAAAATACACATTTTCAAAACACAAAGTTACTTTTCAAATCTTTGAAGATGCAACACAACACTAAGGTAACAATTTTTTTCAGCAATTCTCAAGTCCAGCAGGAATGGCAAAAACATCAGTACTGAATTGGAAAGAGAAATGATAAATTTTGAACACCTGTGATATTTGCATTACCACCCTCCTTGTTTTTTCTACTTGATGGCAATGGTCTAGAAGAATTCCTTGGAATGTACTAAATTACCAAGATACTGGAATCCTTTTTCACCTAAGGAGAGTAGCTAGAGGAAAGAGGGAGTTCATTTTTAGCCCAAACAGCCAGTGAGGTGTGAGAATGACTAGAGTAAAATAAAAATGTTTTCTGACAAGAAAAGAATGGATTGGTTATGTATAGAAGTAAGTCATCTGCACAGAAGTTGAGTATATGGTGGAAAGCAGCTATGTGGAAAGCAGCACTCCCTGGATGACCTTTAGATCTTCATAGCTAAAGGTTCATCAGTTTAAAATGATTGTCTTGAATGAAAATGGCAAATCTAGTGTGCACTTCTGAAAATGTAAGTATTTAAAGGTAGCATTCTGAGCACTTGGATAGAAGGATGTTTGTAAAGAACAGGAAACCAGCTTGATAAAATGAGAAATGAAGCTGCCTCATCCAAGCATGTATAATAGCTATTGCCATTCAATACGGCTGAAAGGTTTTTTCTGCAGCTAATGGAAAACGCAGCTTCTGAGGTGTCACTAATTTTGACAGAGACCTCAATGTCTTCAGTTAAGTCTCAAACTTAAATGGGATGTGCAAATATATTCTTTCATGTTCTCTTTTGTTTTCTTGAGTGTTAAATCCAAAATTACTTGTCCTTGGTACTAAGAGCATATTACTGATAGTGGCATGTGGTTCATTTAGTTACCTAGTTCCTTTCTTGACTTCAAACACATCATATGATCTAATGTCTCTTCTCATATCCATATTCTTGAAAAAGTAATCTTCATTATAAGACTGCATTATTTGAAGTTTTAGAAAATTCCAGCCAACAACTTCATTTTCAGTTCTTCTCATACTGCATTGCATGTAACATTTCCTTATTAAATTTGATCATAAATGGAATTGTACATGGCATAGAGCACTCACTGTTCACACACGATTTGTATCCTTCTGTCTAAGGGTCCACTGAATTCAATTAAGAAGGCACTTCAGTACTTAGGATCTTCAAGACTTTTATTAATGCGTTCATGTGTTATGAAGGACAATAAATCAAACCAGGTATGATATTTATATATGTAAATATAAGTTAATGTATACTATGTATTATAAGGTGTCAAAATATGAATACTTGGACTCAGTATAAGCCCTTTGAAGCCATTGGTATGATGTTAGCTTTCACAGGGCATGTTTGGCTTATCCCAACATTTTTGCAAAGAGAAGGTCAAACACCTTTTAATCCTTCTATTCAAACTCCACACTCTGGAGACCTGTTTATTTTTATTTCATTTTTTGACTCAATTATCTTTTGTTTGTACAGCTCAGACATACCATTACGAATACAGCATTAATATGAAACGCTTGTTACTTCATGCGTGCTAAGCACACAATGTTAAATTACTGCATGCATTGTGAAGTGACAAGTTTAGTATTATTGAGAGGCTCTGCTCCACTTGTTTTTTAACTTTAATAAAAAAAAAAAAAAAAAAAAAAAAAGAGCTATCTCAATCAAAACATGTTTCTTACATTTTAAAAATACAGTGTGCAAGACTGGTCTACCTGTCTCTGAAGCCTGGGATGAGATTCTTGAAAATGTTAGACCAAGTATTTTTTAAGTGATCTAAGAACAGGACGCTAAGATGTTCTTAACAGACTTTTTCAATGGGGTCTTATGCAGGGCCATTAAAAAAAAAAAAGGCAAAAAAAAAAAAAAAAGCATGAGTTTGGAGAACCAACACAGGGCCAGTTGTATATTTGGGCACAATGGTCAAAGTTTGACACGGGATCACAAAAAAAAAAAAAAAAAAAAAAAAAAAGGTGCAATAAAAACCAAATAGAATTTGAATGACAGATTGCATGATGGTCATGCAGCAGTGAGCCACCTGTGGGAGTTACAAGAGAAAAACTGAATGGATAGAAAAATGGTCAGAATGAACAGCCATTATAGGAGAGCAGGAGAGCAGGATAAAAAGAAGAAAAAAATATGACTGCTTTGTCTAGATTCTGTGCTTTGGTATTTTTTGTTTGTTTTAGTTTTTCTCAGAGGAAAAACAAACAAGGATACAAAGCTCCTTGTTTGTGCAAGTAGGACTTCCTAGTACAACAGTGGTCCTAGTGGAAGACCTCTGTTGTAGGCTGAGGTTCCCTTGAGTTTTCAAAGCGGGCTAAAATAAGGAGGAATTGGGAGCTGCAGGTCCCTTCCAAGCTGTTGGCAGAGGTGCAAAACTACAATGACTAAAAAAGGCAGAGCCTTAACGTGAGTATGACAGGTGAGAGCCTCACCATACAAGGAAATAAGGGATGTCTTTCTCATGCAGGACACAGAGAATTTCTGTTTATATAGAGCAGGATCCAGTGCTGCCATTGTCATTCATTGATAATCTTGCTGCCCATAATTTTCTTGCAGTTTTCTTGAATAGATGACTGAATGAGTAAGCATAGCTTAGGAGATGAATGTAAGATGTCCTTATGAAGTAGGTTGGATCTAATATCCCTCTCATCTGTAATGATATGAGGTCACCAAGCCATGATGCATTCTCTGTTTCATCCTTCTGATGCGACAGAGACGTTATATTACAGTGAAGTATATTTTGCTGCTTGCATGAGTTAGTTTTTAAATATGTGTTTAACCCGCATGTTAAATATTTAAGTTCCTCAGAACTGGGTTACTGGCTTTAAAATGCACCTGTCTCAGCAATGCAAACTGGTTCTTTGAGCAGCTGCTATTTTATTGGTTTATTATGGAGAGAAAAAGGTAGAAATCTCTGCTACAGTCCCTGGCTCACTAGAGAACTTGTGTCTTGATAGGTTTGATATTCCAGACTTTGTTCATACAGTGCTCTTGCAATTCAAATAATTACTTTGCCTTATAAAACCAGAGAGAAAAACAATTTTTAGAAACAACAATCTGAGTTGGCCAGAGGGTAACTACTTTTATTATACACAGAGGAAACATGAAACTTGCTTGTATTCCAGGGATCAGAGTATTCTGTCACACAGATGTAAGGCTGAGAAAACAAACTTGGCCTTGATTTTCATAGCGGTCAGCACAGGATTTTTTCCTCCATAAATGTAATGGATGGGGCTGCACACTGACAAACTAGAGCCAGTTACCCAGGTCATAGAATCATTTGAGTTGGAAGGGACCCCTAAAGACCATCTAGTCCAAACGTCCTGCAATGAAAGGGACACCTACAGTTAGATCAGGGCACTCAGAGTCCTTTCCAGCCTGACCTTGAATATCTCCAGGGATGAGGCATTCACCAACTCTCTGGGCAGTTAAGGGGACAAAGGAAAACTGATGTCTCAGCAGCAGGTAAAGGTTTGAGGGAGGAGAGAAGAGGATGCACAGCAGAAATCACATGCATGCTGAATTTGCAAGGCATACCAGAGGGAGATCTAGTTTGTCCAGAGGCTCACCTCACTCTGTTTCCTTAAACAGATTTCTATTTACTTTTAATAGCCATAATGAAAGGTTGGCATTTTTATGCAGAGTAGCAGAGTGGGGGAAAAAATGTCCCCCCAAACCACCAAGAAACTGGACTTCTTCACAGCAGATCTAGCTGTTTTAAGTGAATTGAAATCTTAAGAAATTGGGCAATTATCTTTCATTGTACCAGTGGCCATCACTGGATATATCTAGCAAATCTGGACCGAGTCCTCTGCATGACAGCGGTGTAGCTCTTGCTTTAATGAGGAAATAGTCCTGGTTAATTTGGGGCAAGGGAAAGACATACCATTAAAGGAGCGTGTTTTCTTGTGTGCTAACTGTACACATCAAGTAGCCTTCTGTCTTTCTGTCTGCTTTGAATAGGAATATGATATGCACATAAGTGAAGATCTATTAAGGAAGGAAATCAACAGATGGACTTAAAGTACACAAAGTTGAGGTGACATAGCTGATACAATGATGAAGGGAAATGATTTTTCGCAGTCAGTGTTGGCAAATAAATGTAAAGGTACAATGAAAATGTGGTTTATAATATCTTGACAACAGCTGTGACAGCCTAATCTAAAAGGATGTGCAGCAGCGGGTCAATCAAAATGGAAAAGAATGCAGGGAAAAAAAATAGTTGCAGTTTGACTATAAGAACTCTGGACATCCATGTAGAGATGCAAGAGAAAGATGAAATGGGAGTAGGTGGAGGTGGATAAATAACTCATTAGAAAAGAGGTATATTTGCAGTCCTTTGACACACAGGACATGATGGCAGTAGGGGGAGTCAGACTAGAGACTTGGAGGTGTTTTCCACAGAGAGGAGTGGCCAAAGGATAGAATGGCACCATACTCAGAGGAGGTACTCTGGGCAACCTTGAATTGAACGATGGGGACCACGGAAAGAACCAAACATTCAAGTACTCTCCCTGTATTGGTACATATATTTTTACATGAAATTACGGACACTGAACCTAGAATATAAAATGCCGGCTGGATGAGTTTCTTTGTAATGTTGTCTGCAGCTTAAAAGAGTGGCTATCATCTTGCGCTGGGTGATGCAGAGTGGGTTTTGATTTGCTTCAGATAAGGAGCTGGCAAAGTGACCATAGCTCAGTACGATGGCGTGTTGCTGT
The DNA here is from genome assembly GCF_026119805.1 of Tympanuchus pallidicinctus. NCBI lineage: Eukaryota > Metazoa > Chordata > Aves > Galliformes > Phasianidae > Tympanuchus > Tympanuchus pallidicinctus. The sequence goes on along the minus strand of NW_026294747.1, from coordinate 35,004,090 downwards.
GCTCTTGCTGGTGGAAGGCGATAGCCTGGAATTCAGCCATGTTGTGACTGGATCAGTTTCCTTAGATGGAAACAAAATAGAGGGTGAGAGTAACAGAAAGCTGCCTTTAGAATAACCTCTGACAGCCTGTGGGTTTCTGTGACATCTTAATATTAACATTGCACAACAAAGTAGATAAATTATACCTATTAATGAAAGCAGATCTTTTGTTAAAAGTTTTTAACGCTTGTTCGGTGATGAGTGAGTGCTAAAGCTGAAGATATCCGTATGTTGTTTGTTCCTGCTCCTGCGGTGCAGGAAAGTGTTGTTACCAAGTGCTTCTGCAGGCCTGTGTGTGGTGGGGGAACAGGAACTCACAAGCATGGCAAAAGCCCAACTGGAATCCCCCACTGGAGAGCGGCCAGGGCATGTGCAAAGCTGCTGCTTCCTTGCTATTTTCCTGGTTTCTGCAGAATTTTTCATGAATTGGGCATCATTATTTTGGCAGAGTGCTTTAGCTGGCAGAGGGAATGCTTTTTGCTTCAGGCTCTTCTCCGGAGATGAAGCAATGAAAGAATGATGTACCCAAGATACTGCTATCTTTCTTTTAAATGTAAATTAGGGTGGTTAATGTATTAGCATAAAAAGGGATCCATCTAGTACATCAGGCATCAAGGTTGTTGTTGAAGTGAAGCATTTTCTAGCAATCTGGCTTTGAGATGAAATGGATAATTGTAGCTAGACCTGTATGCAGAAAACATGACAATGCTTTCTGGGTCAGTTGCAAGTATTGAATTCCTCTTATGGACCAAGAAGCCATCTGTAAGACAGTGAGGAAGCACTGGCAACATACAGTTACTTCTGTTTTATTTCCCAGTAATCATCCAATCAGCCCTTCCTGCACTCCCAATCAGACATGCACATAGGAGTTGTAAGCATGTGCTCTTGGACAAGTAGATCATGATGGTGATGTACCAAAGTGATGTATGGACAGTAACACCTGTTGCTGAATTTTTCCATTGATTAGCACATAAGATTTGCATGGCAAATCCCAGCAGAAGAAAGCCCTTCGAGAAGAAAATTATTTGCAAAGAATGCGCTCTTAGATTTTACTTGAGTTCTGAACGTCCAGGAAACTCTGGTGCCAGCAACTGGTTGAAAATATATCGTGCTTCAGTCAACAGTGTTTGAACCAGCTTAGGGAGCACAGGCAAGTGAAAGGAGATTTCAGTAATCTCAAGTAGAAACTGAATTCAGTGTTTCCTAACTAGAATCACTCTTTGAGAGGAATGCGTACTGAACTCAGAAGCTGTTGACAGGAGGCATTTCTAGCATTTTAATAATAGCAGCTGGAGACCATCTAAGAAAGCTTTATGTAATGTTTTTAAATATTAGTCTCTTTACTTGGAAGCATACCTGATGATATCTAAAATATTTTCTTAAGCAAATAATATGAACAGTATTAAATGGAAGAAAAAGCCAGTACAGTAAATCCCTGTATGTGAGACAGTGAATGATCTCACAGGAAAAAAACCACACTTGTTTTCTCCTCTGTACACTGTCAGTTCTCTAGAAATCTTAATGCTCAAGGCAGTCAAATTCTACTGAATTTGTGCAACTGTATTTGCTCTTAATCATCTCTTCTTTCATTACCTTCTAGTCTCTCTAAACCTCAGTCCCTGAAGAAAAAAGCTAGTGGAAAGATCAGTCAGGCTTCTGGTCAGTTATGAAGGAAAAAAGGCTACTAGAGAACCGTTGAGACATAATAGTTGGCTATTTTTTTTTCTTTTCTTTTTTTTTGCAAGGCGGGGGGGGGGGGGGGGGGGTGGGTGGAGGGGGGGAAATGTTACATGAGAGCATACCTGCATCTCCTACTAAGTCATCCAATAAATGCCATGTTTTTCTTGTCAGGATAGAAATATTTCTACATAATGTTCCACATACTCCAGTAGTTCTACCACCCACTGTGCTGTTACGTGTAGGTATGCTAAGAAGGTGGATATACTATAAAAAGTCCACTTTTGTGTAACTCTTCATAATGTTCTGCTTTAAGTCAAAAGTCAGAGAAATCTGACAGGCTATAAAGTACAATTAAAACTAAGCTCATCAGTAATAAGAAGCCACAAAGCATGCATAATCATGAGATAAATGACCTCAGTGGACAGATGATGATGAGCCAAGGAGAAGCCAAGGTCAATTATCAGAACTTCTAATTTTAACACTATAATTAATAATGAATATTTCCAGAAAGAATGTTTAAAGAATAATTGTATTCTGCTATTAAAACCTGTTAAACGTTAAACTTATGCAATTTATGCAAATGAATCTGATAAGGAGAGACAATTAAGGTTTATAATTAACAGATAAATACAAATGATCCGGTGATGAAGGTCTTGGTTTCTCCTCTGTCTTATGAGACAATGTAATTGATTTTTATAAATGCTAATTTATATGCACCGCTAACCATTAATACATTGAAGAGATCATTTATTAAATTAAAGATGAATAGTGGTGTATGCAAAGATAATACCTGAGTTTTCAACATCTTAAAGATAAAAAGGAAGTAGGAAGAAACCAAAGCTTTGTATGGGATTTTCTTTTTTCTTTTTTTTTTCTTTTTTTCTTTATTTCTCCAACAACCTTTGGCATGCCAAGTGTGAGGTTTAGGAAAAAAGTTTAACAGAAACAAAACAGCAGTCTTTGTTCAGTGAGACTTTACGTGACAGTAAGAAGGATTTTTGGCACAATCCTTGCCTTTTAACATTTGTTCTCATGGGCTAGAAGTAACGTGTGTTCTTACTTTGCTTTGCCTTGCTATGCTGTTTCTTTGTGCTCTCGTATAAGCAGATGGCACGTCCACCATGAAGTGAAACTGCTTGTAAGAAAGCAGGGGGATTTTGGGGGGAACCATTGTGCTAACTTGGCATTCTATCTCAAAAAAGCCATCTCCTTACTTTCTGAGGAGTTATGTTGGCTACGTGTTCTTTTAAGAATTAACAACTTCTTTTTAGAATGTAAGATGGCATTTTGCCAGCTCCTGCAATTATGAGTAAGTGTAGTGAATCTTTCTCCTTTCTTACAGTTGAAGCTCTGTATTAACTATGAAATGAGATGCATTCCAGATTCTTTCTTGTATCTGCCCTCAGAATTGTAATATTTTCTACCTTTTGTAAGTGCAGCTGCAAATGCTAGTTACAATTACATACAGTTTCATCTATTATAGCTTTATCGCTACTCTAGTTACCTCTAAATTTCAAACAAAATAATGGGAGATCTTTACAACCAGCAAAATTACAGTATATTTAAATTCCTCCTCCCTCCCATATTTTATTTTCCCTGAATTCTTCCTTGTCACTGTATTCTGTGCTGAGTTGAGCTCTGTGGAACTGACTCAGGTGGTTGGTACTAGGGCAGCTTCAAAAAGTATGGAGGCTTCTGCAAGTGTAGGTAAAATTTACCTCCAGAGATGTAAAAAAATCTATGGTCTTCCATCAAGGCTGGCTTCTGTGTGGTTTCATGATGTAAATCCACAGAAAGTTTAACTTAAATGAAGTGCATTCATTTATTGTCCCAGCAGATGAAATACAGACCAGAGTATTCTCCTGAACGCATTTCCTGTGTTGTCATATCCATGTGAAGAACAGAATACTTCTCATCTTCTCACACATACCCTCTTCTAACATAAATAATCTAGACATTCACCATAAATCAAAATTACAGCCCTCTACTTCTAGTTGGTCCTTTGTGATGCTTCTCCTGCTTCCTGCTTCCTTGAATAAAAAGTACTGTTGACAATCAGCAATACTTCCGTACTATCTGGCTGCTACAAAAGTAGGTGTTATAAAATTAGCTTCTCTACCTCCAGTTACAGACTGTTCCTTAATTGTTTGCCGGCCAACAAGCCTAAGTAGCAAGGCAGAATTTGTTCAAATGGATCCAGATTTGCTCCCTTCTTGGAGTTTCAAATTTTAGTTAGGGCTAAAATCCCTCAAATAGGCTGTGAAATATTAAAAACAAACAAACAACAACAAACCCCAAACAAATAAAAAAAACAAGAAACCCAACAAACAGAAAAATCCTATCCACTCATTTCTGCAGCTACTAATCTAGCACAGTGATATTCTGTACAAGAATGACATGCTCCCTTTAATACTCTTCAGACACCTTTGGCGTCACCTTTCTATCCACACATCTAGCTACTTATGACTAAAAGCATGATTAGGAGAGGATTACATAAGAGCTGCACCTACATGGGGCTCTCATGATTCCTAACAACCTGGTGCTGCTGGATTCACCTAGAGCAAGAGTGTAAAATGCTAGGGGCCCTGTGCTTTGAGGGGAGCTGGGTGCTGGAGCAGCTTGGCAAGATGATGAGCTGCAACACTTTCAGGAACCTTCTGAGGCTCCATCAGGTTTTCAGAGAGATTTTTGTTGCTGTTGTAGTCATTCAGCATTTTCCAATGAAAACCCATTTCACTGAGAAGTTGCAGATTGATTCTATATACACGACTCTAAAAGGGTCTGGTAAGCAAGTCTCTTGGGAATTATGAGTGTAAGGACTTCTTGCTTCGAGTCTTTAATGAGCCTTAATTTAATTAATAGGTTTGTAGTGAAAAAACTCATTACATGTGATTCCAGAGATGAAAGTCCAGATATTGCCGCAACATTTAATTACATAACAGATGCTGCCCTTGTATTAAGATGCAAGAACATGATTTTGATTCAAACAGAAAAGGAGAAGCAATTTCAGGACACCTCTGAACAGTGACCTACTCCAATTTCCCTTCCCTCTTTCTCCCCCCACCACAATGCACATGCACACTCAAGGTTTTTTTCCTACCTACATCCAACTGCAATTGTGTATTTAAAACCTCTTCTTGCCAGTAAGACCAAAATGGGCCAACCAATACTCCCCTGATCTGTCATAAAGAGATAGAAAAAATATCCTGAGGGTAGCTGGAATCTATTTCTACCTTGATGAAAATCATGTAGCAAGAACTGCTTTTAACATTATTCTTCCTGGGAAAAAGTGCTAAAACAACAACACGTCCCTCACAAATGTGCATCCTGGTGAGTTCACATAGTGGATTTTTGACTATTTTGGAACCTTGGAAATGTACTCAGTGAAATGATAACACAGGATGCAGTTCTGCGTGAACATGGGTGTGGAGATGTGCTAGATAGAAATAAAATCTCTGGCTGCATACTTGTTCTTACTCAAACTTCTTTACAGAGCACTAGAGGTCCTAGTGTATGTATGTTTTTCCTTCGGCATTTTTTCTCATTGGTATCACCTAATAAAGATGACTTGATAGAATGAGTAGATGAGAAAGACTACAAAAAAAGCTCCCAGTACTGCTGTTCACACCAGAAAGAATTTTATGGGTGTCAACTGCAAGAAATACTGATTTAAGGAGATCAATCTGAAACTTTTTAATGGAAACAAAACCAAATATCAATGACAAAGCTATAAAAAGGAGGGCAGGCTACCAGTGACTGGAAGGGCTGTAAGTGTAGCAGAGACACAAGAAAATGATATGCACCAGGACTGCCGATGGGTGTAGGTGAGTAGTGTGGAGCTTGCTTTCTCCAGCTGAGCCTGTCTCTGGCATGCAGCTACAGGCATGGTCCTCGGTCCAGCTGTGGTTGCTCCCAGCACTGGAGAACCCAGCAAATACCCCTTGGTGTTTCCTAGCAGTGAGGAAGAAGGTGAAGGAAGTCTGGAGAAGGCTTAAAGGGCAGGGAAATGTTTAATATGCAATACTAGAAGTATATTTAGACAGCAACTATAGTATTTTTTTTCCATTAAAGTGCTAGCTTTTAAAAATTTCTATGAACAGTTCTGTGACAATCAGAATGAAGGCATTCTAATGATTTGAAAATTATTTTCTGAATGTGTTGATTTCTTATTATATGTATATTGTACCCCATCAGTCCTTTAGATGATTTATCATAGTTTTTATTTACTACATTATGACAATGAAGCTTAGTGTATTATTATGTAAAAACAGTATTTCAGACACTTCCTGTGAAATTGGTAATCTGTTTAAATGCTGCCAGAGCACCTCTGTTTGAAATTTTATGAAAATTCTGGCAATTGTTTCATGTCACTTCAGCTTTATAGTTTCCATAATCCGTTTTGAGAAAATATCAGCCTTCTTCATTTCAGCCACCAGGAGACACTTGCTGTACAGGAGTGATAAGGCGCTTTAGTTAATATGAAGCAAAAGCTGCCCAGAATTATTTGAAGAATAAAATACAGCTGACAGCATTATATTTGTTGCAATGGGCATTCTTGAGCCACAGAGTATTTCAAGGTGGAGACAATCTGTGGAGGTCATTTAAGTCCGATACACTGCCCAGAGCAGAGCAGCCAGCTCAAAGCTGTTCAGCTTGTGTGGATTGGGCACGAACCTCTCTGCAGAGAAAGATCTTGCAGCCTTTTCAATAAATGGGATCTCAGCATTTCTGTATTTTTCCCTGGATTAAGAATTGAAAGATTTTTAGAAAGTGTTCAATTGTGTGCCTGGAAAATCAATATATTCTTATTCTGTAGCCACACTAGATGCATGCTGTTTTTCTGCTAAGAGTGATGAGTGAGAGCAGGGGTTCTTATTGTGTCTTTTGTATCCTTCACCTCCTTATGAAGGACATCTGCAGCTTCACCATGGAGTTAGACCAGCCCTGGGACCACAGCAGGATGACTGTACCCCAACAGATAGCACTTGGTCAAAGTTCTGCTCCTTTGAGGTGAGGCTAAGTACTCCCGCTATCAGTCAGGGCTAATTAGTCGGATGCAAAGCCATGTGAATGAGACTGGACTGTTTCTGGTAGCTGGCTTCTTTGCATGGCTGTGTGGTTGGCGTTACATGCGGCCTCTGTGCAGCAAGCAGAGGCGTAACCAAACGGGGGCACCTGAAGTTCTGTTAGAACCTTCTTTCTTCTTGCACTGGGGGTGCATGTGGAAAGATGTGTTGAGATGAAAGTGTTATGCAGTGCATGACACTGGGACTTTGTATGAGCAGCTGATGCCAAAGGAAGGAGGTGGATGTCTGGGCCCAAACAAGAAGCTTTCAAGAGGCAGAAGTATAAAATCTTCACCTTAGAGATTGCTCTTGCTCAAACAGAATTTGATGGAAATTCTACTGGTGTTTTCAGTGATCTTGAGAAATGCCTTTTAGTTTCCTGAATAAACTGACATTACAGACTACTGATTTACAGTCAGTAGTAATACTAAGATATTTTATCTGTGGGCACAGGAAAGTGGAAGAAATGGCTGCTTTCAATGCAACAATGTTTGTTGTACACAATACTTCTGTAAGTGAGGTTCTTCAATGCACTTTTAAGTTCATTTTTTTCTGAGCATCGTGGTTTTGCCTGTGAGGAGATTTTGTTCTCTTTTTGACATGAATGCACCAGTTTATTCACCTTAGAGCAATTCTGTTGAGCTGCAATGCAGGTTTGATTGACTCATATGGCTGTAAATCCCTGCAGGCTGATCCTAAAGGCATGTTGGCAGTGTGAGTTCTGCTCTGAGATGGGGACAACGAATTCCCTGCGATCAGCTCAGTTCCTAATCTAAGAGTGCTTCAGCAGCAAGGCCACAGATAGATGAAGGTGGAAGTCCAATTCCCTCCCTTGTGCAGCACATTCACAAATACTTAATGTTCTCTTGTTAAAAATTTTACCTGCTGCAGCGCTGCATAATTTGGGATTGCACCAGAAAGCCTGAATGTCCTGTTGATTTATGCAAGGGTGAACTCGATGCTATGTTAACTTCAGAATGAAAGCACAAATGGAAACATGAATCCTTGAGACCAGCTTGTGTCAGATGGGCAATAAAAAGAGCATTTGATTTGTTTCAAAAGGTTGTGCAAATTGGACTGCATCTGATGCTATACGATCCAAGACCTTATTAGTTTTGTGAGCAAATTAAATAGTTGGTTTTAAAGAAATCAGTGTCTGAAGAGAAACAGTGCTTGATAAGTGACTGATATTGAAGTGAACTAATTAGTAATTTAATAAGGCTTTGACATGTTATCATGTTGCTCTTTGCAGGGAACAGAAATAAGGTCAAATTCTCAATCTACCCAACTATAGCACTTTTTCATTTAAGATTGTTTACTGTTTGCTTTCAGCCATTCAAGGTACAGGTCTTTTTATATTTTAGCAGGAAAAAATCATCACAGTAGAACTCTTGACAAATATTTGAAACAGTAATTTTAAGTTTCAAAACACTGAAAACAGTACACCTTCTCTCTTCTTTTACAACTAGATGACCAGCATAACTGAGTTCTAGTCACTCTCCCTTCTCTAATTCAAACAACTGACCTCTGCTATCAATCAGGAAATACAATAAAGATAATAAAGACAGAAAATATGGAAGAGGAAGTTTTAATTTGTGTGAGAAAATAAGGAAATGTCTAATGAATGTGGTGTTCAAATTTAGCTTTTGAAGTTTCTTGCGTATGGAGGCAGATCCCTCCCCATGTTCCAGCCCCATGTTCCCTTTGAGGTGAGCAGGTCTCAGAATCCATAATGCTGTGCCCTGTGATTTCACAAGCAGTATCTCAATTATAGCACTTAATACCTTTAAATAATCAACCTACGCCTATTCTGTTTGCAGATTCCAAAAGATGTACATTCCTTAGTGATTTTTTTTTTCTCTTTATACGTAACCTACAGACTTTCTTCCAGGTACATTTTAATTAAGTTGTTAGATAACCAGAGCTATTTAGCTTCAAGTATTTGAGCAGATGATTGGATTCTTTAACCATGAAAGAATCTTTTTCTCTTCAACAGCAGAGAACAAAATTTAGATCTTTACTCTTTTTCATATAACCAAGAGATGTTTTTCTTTAAAAAAAGAAAAAGGAGAGAAACAAAAGACTATGGAACACATTATTAATACTCATCAGGTACGGAGCATGAGTTTTAGACACCTACATGATTAATATTGCAAAATAAGAATGAGTATTGGTCCTAAAGTTCAGCATGTCATTTTAAATGCTTAAATCTAATTTTAAAAAAGCAAAAAAAAAAAAAAAAAAAAAAAAAAAAAAGCCAAAAAACCTCCAAGTGAGAGAAGTTACAGAGCTGTCTGCTGACTCAGATCACGTGAGGCTTGTTTTCTGCCAATTAAGTAACTGCTTGGTTTTAAAGTCCTCTGAATTTCTTCTTCAGCTTTTCACAAGGAAAAGTCTTGTGCTTGCATTGTGACATTAGGCCAGTATCTTCATCTGTGGCACCACATGATTTGCATTTTCTGCAGTCTTGAATGCAAGCGGAAGTCCTGAAGGAATCTTGAATATCCCTCCTGTGCAATGTCTGCAGGAAATCAGCATGAAGGGAGAAAGGCATTTAGGAACTGGAAGTCTGAAGCATGTGAAGCTCATTAGTCAGTCAAGTGTAGATACTTTAATATATCAGAAGAAAATTAAAGTAGAGGTGGGGAAAGTAATTGTTTTTTAGCTAAGTATGTCTACTCCTTTAGAGAAAAGAGAGTGGTCCTTTTTTCAGTTTTGCTTTTTTCCTGGAAGAAAAACACTTTGTGTATTGGGCTTGTACTTGACAGTAATCTCTGTCGTAACTCATTAGTTCTTATCTAAAATCAAGCTACTGTACTTGATTTTACATGGGTAATGTTCTGCTCTTAGTGTTCTAATTAATGGCTTCATTTGCCCAAAGAGCAGAGAGCAGCAGAGAGGAGGTGGTAAGGATAGAGACTGCACCCTTCTGCTCCCAAGCAGAAGAGAAGCGTAAGGGGTTTCTTACTTCCTGTGGTATGTGTGCTCTGAAGCTTGCTAGGATTTTTGTATTATTATTATTGTGGTTTTTTTTTTTCTTTTTTTTTTTTTCATGAAGAAATGTCCAGAAAAACCAAAACCAGCCCCTTTGAGAAAAGTGGGCTGCTGCCACAATTGGGATGGGGGAGATTTTGAACACAAACTCTGGATTTTGCTTCTACTTAACTCCGAACTGACGTGTGGTTGCTGATACTGCTGCATGTAGGTACAGACTGCATGTCTGTCTTGATAATCACTGGGTACTGGCAGTTGCTGACCAAGGACAGTGATACTGGAGGACTTGCTGGAAAATTTCATAGATGGGCTGAAATGTCAGAGATGCCATTTTTCTTGGATGCTGAACAGTGCAATGACATACTTTATGTATTGAATCCTGACTACAGAGAGACATCTCTCATTAACAAACTTATTACAGAAATATATATATTGTTCACTAAAAGAGATGTTAAAATTTTTGTGAGGACATAGCATTAACAATAGTGTTAGCATTTGCCTGCATTTCAGCCAAGTGGCATACGAAGAAGTGGTAATATTTACACAGAGTATTATTCAATACCCACTTATGTCAAGCCTGTTAATCAGCTCTTGGATCCTCCTCCACAGTTTCTGAACTGACCTGAACTCCCCTGTAGTCTGTGCCGAGCCCTATTAAGTTCCCTTCCTCAGTTCTTAGTCTCCAGCCCTCCCTAATTCAGAGCCACCTTTTGGATTGGAGGCACTGTTTCTGCAGGTGACATGTATTAGTAAGTGATGTCCTCGTGCTGTGGCTCTGCCTGCTGCAGTCTTAAGTATCAGTGCATCTGCAGGGGGACGGTGCCTTATTGAAAAACCCGCACTGACAAGGGTGCAAAATGAGAGCAGCTCCCTGGTATGAGATGTGGACATGGCTGCTATGTCAATCTTCCTGGGGGAAATGTGCTTGAAACCATCGTAACTCCCACATTAGGATTTTCCCTTCTGAAAGTAAACTTAGTTGAAAACTGAGTGAAATCTGAGATGCATAGGAAATGAGAGGCACCCGAGGATGGGAATCAGGGATGCCAAAGTCCCATTTTGGCTTTCAGACTGAAAATCCATTTTGCTCAGTTTTTTACAAAGCTTGGGAAGCACTTTGGTGCTTGAGGCATCAAATCTGCTGAGCTAGCTGTTGGAAGGTATCTCATAAACAAACCTTACAGTTATGGTACGTTCTGGGGGTAGTAGTGCTGTTTGCCACAAGCTGTTCTTCCAGGCAGCACTGCCATTTTATCAGTTTGTTTTCTTCTAGTCAGTTGCTAACAGAGACTCAGAACAAATGTCCGTTGTGCAGGGAGCAGTGTAATGGATAGGGGAAACAAATCCGTTTAGGCATTTCTATAAATGCTAATGAGTTCAGTGAGATAAAACTTTAGTTTTTAATTCAGATGCACTGTTATATTCTGGTTCCCTGAGCACTACTTGTACAAATTTTATCCATCTTGGTAATAAAACAGACAGTAAAATGGGTATTCCACTTGCTAAATTGCTGCAACTGCAGCTGTAATAACTGAACTGCAACAGGTACCAACAGCAGTTGTGTCCTGGCATGGCTGCACAAACTTCATTGCTCTCGAACACTGGCCAGGAGGCCAGTGGCTGCACCTCTCCCTCCACAGACTGTGCAGACAACACCAGAGACCCTCTTGTTACCTAAAATAGAAGTACAATAAAGTAATTAAAAGGATTATTGAAATTTGGTAGTGAGATCACCCAGGCTGACAAATCTCCAGCCATTCCCTGTATGCATAATTGTAAATGGAAGTCTGGATTCTGCTATGCTTCTCATGTGAAGCTCAGAAACGTCATCTTTTCCCTTGATTACTGTGCTGCAAGATCTCAAAATTAGAAATAAATCAAGGTAAAGAGGACCAGAATACGATTCCCAGGCCTGTCTTAATGTAGACAGACTGCTTAAACCAATTTTCCTGCTAGCAGTGGATGTCTTGAAGCATAATTGTCTGGACTGAGATGCCTATGGCCTTGCTGACAGCAGCAGAATTGCAGAACTGGAAGCACTTTGAAGTCCTGCAGTCCTTTTCTATCTCCCCCTCAAAAAATTGGGGTGACTTTTATTAACTGTTTTTTTTTTTTTTTTCCCACTGAAAATTTATTACGAGAAAATAGTGTTTTGATCATTATAGATTCAGGTTGAATTTGCAAATTTTAATTCTGATTTAATTAAATTTTTCTGAAAGGGAGAAGAAGCAAGAGAAATGAGTTTTCACTTGCATTTGTATGGCAGTTTCAGCCTTCAGGCAGGGAAGGGAAGCCGTGGGCTCCATTCTTGGCCCAGCAAGTAAATCTGTTTTTGCTTGTGGGAGATGGGAGGAGGATGGGAGGGTGCATTATTCTTGCAACACTGCTGTGCTATGGCTCTCTCAGGCAGATCCCAGGTGTGCTTTCAGGCAGGAAAACTGGAGGATTTCATGGCTGGCAGAGGTGTTGTCACAGCTTTGGTGAGAAGAAGCCCTCCAATCAAATGCCTTAGGTGGTTAAGGAATGAGAAGGAACCTCATGTCATCTTCGTAGCCTTGCTGGCTGCTGCTCACTTGCCCGTCAGTGTGAAAGTAGCTCTCTATGTCTGTTTTTTTTTTTTTTTTTTTTTTTTTTTTTTCTCAAGTGCATCTAATGTTCTCCATTTTGAACTGAATGAAAAGTGAATGCTTGTATCTTTAGAGTACAGGCCTTTGGGTATCCCAGACTGCAGTTGTTCTCAAACCACCTTCTGATGAAGAATCTTTTCCTAATTCTCAAACTTAAGATAAAATATCAGAGATAGGAAAGTGTTTGTGGCAGGTATGGATAGAAAACACTAACAAGCACTTCCTGTCTTTATTTTTTCTAACTAAATCAGAGTGACTTGTTCTTAACCTGGCTATTACCTGGCTTTTTTCCATCCTGAGACATTGCTCAGCCATTTTAGTCTGGGCACAAGAGAGGCAGGCTTAAAGTAATTTCATAAACATATGAAAAATAATGTTGAAAATGATTAAAAATGAAGGTCACACATTGTATACCTGACTGCCAGGTCAAGGCCAGAGCTACTGAAAACTTTAACATAAATATTAATACTGCAGGCAGTTTAATTAGCTGCGCCCTTCAATCACGAGTTGTTTGGCCCCTTGGTATCCATCTTGAGCCTTCATAGAATAGGATGACCCCTGCTTGTCAAGTCAGATTTGATTCAATTTATCTAATTACTTTTGGGATCATTTTAATGCATGCTCCACAGAGTGCTAAGATTGCCCAGCTCTAGCTCTTTTCCTGAACTCAAATCTGTAACACACGATGCAAAATGCGCATCAGAACTTTCTCTTAACATATGCATAGCCCACTTCAAGCTGTAGCTATTAATGATTTCTTGCTTCCATTCAATAGAAATAGCTGGAAGCAAATGAACTTCATTTTTTCTCCTGTTATTGCTTTGTCTTTATTTCAGTCTCCCTTCCTCCAAGGCTGCTTTTGCTCCAGAGTTAACCAATGGAGAACTGAAATACTGGATAGCATAGTGCTGAAATGTAACTTTTAGGAAGGTGTTGGTATGGGTGGAAAAATCACTTTTTAGATCTAAATCTGCCATGCGGCAGTGATTTCTGAATGGGTAAGCTGCAGTCTCATTCTAATCAATGTTTTTCCCCAGCTTACCGTTCTCCAGTAGCGATGTAGGTATGTAATATACTTAATAATAAAAGAAAACAAGGTTGTTTTTCTTAGCTAATATGCAAATTCTTTAGAAGTAGTCTACAAGCCCGACTCTCTGCAAATCATGTTGTCTTCCAAAAATTTAAAACACTGTTCTCTGTTACAATCAGTTTTTGTCCATCAGAACACCCTGGTTTTAATACAATGACAGATTCACCATTGTCTACTTTCCAATCTCTTTTCTTAAACAGAGTGGCTTTCAACACAGGTGTAGTGTGACCAAGGCAGTGGAGGGAGGTGAAAGGGAGAGGTGAAGATAGTGGAAAAGTAAATGAGTCAGACTCACAAAAAGTGTTCAAAAATAAACTTTTGAAAGTGAGGAATGGTGTCTCATGATATGCAACTTTTTTAATTCATAAGCTCTTGTTTCTAAAAATAATGAGGATTGGAAAGAGAACAATTTGCTTGTTTTGAGGGGAAACAGGCCAGCTGCTTAACAGGACATGGCAATTTTAAACAGTCCTCACCAGGAGGGGAAGTACAGCATGCTGGTGAGCTGAAGTTCAAGGGCAATTTAGAGAGCTAGAAATTATCTATTACTCTAAAGCTCACAAGCTTTGTTACAGATTATTTTCTTTTGTATTTCAGATGGTTTGTGTGAAATTTAATGTTTTTTTCCACACTGAATGATACCTGTTGGGATGCTGGGCTTTGTTGTACTAGCTGTCCCTTCTTGCAGAAGATTCTGCAGGTTGTTATAGGCCTGTGTAACTGGTGAGATTGGATGTCTCACATCTCTGGGTATTATGATGATTGCAGTCATATTATATAAATATAATATATTTGTATTTACTACTGAAGAAGAAACAGCAGTACTGAACTTAAATAGATGTACTGCACCCTCCCTGCAAAAGTTTTTTTTCTGCCTCCCTCTCCCTGTTTCAATTATACACACACACATACACACAGAGTCTCAAATCTCTGCACTTGTATATTAACAGAATATAGCTTTGGAAAAGTGGTTGAGCGATCAGAAACTGAAATTCAAATGTTACAAATTCCTGTGAGTGAGGCTTGGGCATCTACGAAAGTGTGCGATCTAAGAAACCTGTCAACAAAGCCAGTGAGCATGTTTCTTATAAATACTGTTTTCTGTAATACTTTCAGTATTACTTTCTCTGGATACTTTCTTAAAACTTCAGTGCTTTTTTAAAGCATTACTGGAGCTGAAGCAGTTTATACTAAGGGTAATGTGGAGGAAGGGCAGTCTATAAACTATTTTCAACAAACCTGCTCAAATTCTACTTATACAGGAGATTAATGCTGTGAAGTTATTATATTTATATTGTGATATTTAGGATATCTTTTAAGAATGAGTATTCTTATATGCATTTATTGAATATAATGCACAGAATGCACACTTGAATACATACATATTTTTGAATGAGCATATTTTTAAGGAAAGTCAGTGTTTGTCGCAGTAGTTATGATAGTGCCTTCTGCATCCAGAAAGTCCCTGCAGTCCTTCTAAGCTGCAGGTATGGTCTGAAACTTTATATAGGCCTGAAAGTACAATGGGTATTATATTACAAGATAATTCTATTATTGTATGATAATAAACTAAATTAAAGAATGAAAAAAAAGGGGAAAAAGGCATTTTTATGTAGCTCCTATAGAGAGATTATTGGATAGATAGGTCATCTCTCCTTCAACTGAAGTGACACAACTGACTCAAATTCATCCAATGTTATTTCAAATGAAAACGAAAGAGTTGTTTACTATATGTCTTGTGTTTTTTTTTTTTTTTTTTTTTTTTTAAGTCTGTTTTCTGTAGACAAGTGTGGGCTTTTTTTGTCTTTTTTTTTTTTTTTTTTTACTGAGTAAATGTTTCCAAACCACTCCTCTGAGTTTTCAAGTGTTAATTTTCAGCCTACTACCAAGAATATTTTCTGAAAGATGGAATCTCGATGTCCAAAAGTCTGATGGTAGACTCATGCTGTTTGGACCTTACTGAAAGCAAATTTGGTAAAGTCTGATTCCTGATCTGGATTATTACGCAGGAAGTATGTCAGGCCCTTAACTAACTAAAAGCTTTGAGTCTTTTCAGTGCAAAGGAGAAAAACTGCTTGTATTCCATTCTGTAATTGGATTGCAATCAAAACACCACGCACAAATGTGAGCTCTGCCTTTATTTCAGGCCTATAAGTGAAACACCAACTTCCAGAATGTTTAAAAATTATCATCCTCCTTTGTCATTTTATGGAGTACTGCTAATACAATGGAATGGGCATAGCAGAGAGACTTCCCTGTGCCAATTTGAACACAAAGGTTTTGGCTGCAATTCAGGCTGAAAATAGTAGGTGCTTACATTTTTAATCACAGAATGAGCAAGAACTCACGTACGTGCATACGCATGCACACAACACACACACTGACGTGTCAGTGTGGGTCTGGAGGTTTGTTGTTGACAGCAGGAACGCATTCAACAGTAGCTGTCTGATTAAACAAAAGTAGGCTGCAGAATGGCAAACAAATTGTGCTCTGAGTTTCTGATCTATCAGCAAGCTTGCCAAAATGCCAGCTAGCTGAAAAGAAGTTTTCATTGTTTCTAATGAAACATGCTGTGCTTGCTTGTCTAGTGTGAGAGCTTTAGGAAGCAAATGCAACTGGGCCCCTTTCATTTGCAGCATTCCCTCTGTGTTGTTGCCTCCTTTTCCTCTCATATGAAACAGCATTAGCTGCTTTCCCAGCAGCTTTATATACAGTTTAATCTTTAAGTGTGGGGAAATAACTGTTCTACCCTACTGACAAGATGTGCTGATTTCTCTGCAATTTGTGGTTACAGAAATGCTAATTGCTTGGGAAGGGAAAAATTGAAAAAGAAGCATTGTGTCCTCCAAAGTAGCCTTTGTTATTATTCTGAGAAACATTCCTTGCACACACATACAGAAATCTGAATGGATGAACTTAATGCCTTTAGATTCATGAGCAATATTCCATGAGTATAGCATATTATGGTTGGGATTTTTCTGTTGCCTAAGTGCAAATTGAGATGGTAGATCTTTATGCTAACATAAACTTCCTGCAAACAAATCTGTTCTAGATCAAGATTCTTAAGCTTAATATGGTAGATAAGAATCTTCTTAACTGAAGTGAATCTCATTTAATTGTGGAACATATCAGGTGTAATAGGAAAGGCGCAATCAGAAGATTTTCCTGTTACTTTAGACCACTCATTTCCAAACCTTGGAGATTGTTGATAGGGAAGGAGATAAGTAACAGTACGTAACAGGCATGCGTTAAGGACAGACAATACCAGACGATCATGCAAGCAGAATCTGTTCCTGCCCATGCTGAACAACAGGCATTTGATAAGAAAGGAGGGAAATGATCACCATCAAGCAAGAAAACACAGCAAGAACATACAGAGGTTTAGAAAACCTGTCCCATGTGTTGAGCCTTGAGGCTGTCTGGAGAACATCTGGTTAGAAGGAAGGGAGTGACAGTACTCAGGTAAACATGGTTCAAGTGCAGAGCGGAAGGACCAGCACATGTTCATGTTTGATGCAGTGGTGTAGCTGAAGTGCAGCAAGTGGTTCTTGTACTACACATTAAAGGTATTTTTCTAGCTATTTGATAGTCAAATATTGGAATGGATTCTTTGCAATCCATGTTATTGAAGGTTTTACGAGCAGCATTGGGGACCCAGACAAAAATGAGCTGATCATTCTAGAGAGGAAAGAGACCAAGTGCCCTCTGAAGAAATTCCTTGTTGGAAATGGGGCTGAGATTTATGGTGCTCGTGGTGCTACCACAACAAAATCAAAAACAAAACAATAAGAGAACAGAAATGAAAGGATAAGAGCACAACATGTCCAGTTGGCTTTCTCAGTTGTGCCATGGCTGTGTTTTGAAGTCAAAGAGCATCCTTAATGCTTACCTTTAGATGAATAAGAAATGCTGCTCAAAGTGACAGCCTGTGGCAGATGGTTAGATTCTAGAGCTGACTGCAGCAAAGATCAATCTTTGTCTTTACTGGAGGGGCCTTAAGAATTACAAACAAATCAATTGCTAGAAAATGTTAGCAATATGAATAATGTACGTATTCAGCAGTCACTCTGAGCAACCTGATCTAGCTGTAGGTGTACCTGTTCATTGCAGGGGAGTTAGGCTAGATGACTTTTAAAAATCTCTTCCAACTCAGATGAATTCTATGTATTGACATCTTTTTAAGAAACTTCCAGTGCCTAGCAAAATTTCAAGTATGCCAATTCTCTAAGTGTTAACTCTTGTGGCTGATTCTGGCTTCATCTGATGCTGCTGAAAATCCTTCTTGCCATTTGTTATATGACCACTTATCAGGATTTTTTCAAAGAAGTGTGTTATTTCATCAGATGCACTATATTCTTCAGGAGTGTGTTAGTTGTAATCAAGTTGGAGAGTTTAAAAGTCCCTGACTTTTTTTCTGGTACTTTTATAATTGAATAATGAAGCTACTGGGGTGAGATATGAGAGACCATTTATTGGAAATGTTCTGCTGTGACACCTCAGCAAGGCTCAGTAACATTATATGCTATTGCCCTAAGCATATATGATCATCTGGGATTTTCCTGTGGGTGAAAAAGACTTTGAGATACTTTTGGTTTCTGCAAGAGTATGCCAAGTTTTACTTTTTCTAGTGAGGGGTAAAAAGCTTGAAAATTTCTGCAAAATAGAGTCTTTTTTTGCTTAGCAATTTGCAAAGCACCTGAGGCACTTGCTACTTCCCATGACTCTGTATCATACTGTTCCTTGTGTTTTGTTCAGAAATTTCTTTGTCCTCTCCCTTTAACCAAGCCTGGATGGAATTGGTGTTTCAACTCTCAGGTCTGTGCAAGTGACATAAAGTTACTGCTACTTTTTTCACAGCTTGCAGTCAGACAACTGGTAACTATATTAGCCGCATGTGAATTTATTTGGTTGGTAAGGAGAAGCTGATCACTCATTTCATTCCTCAGGTTATTCACATTAGGCTCTTGACCCTTCCTGAGCCCATATCTTGATCCTTTTACAGCCTAACTAATTTCTGCCTTTTTACCCTGCTTCTCCTTTCCTGTTTTTGGACTATGAATCCCTTAGGGCTTTCATGTTGTGCAGAAGGTGAGATGACTCACTGTTTTACAGCAGAGTTCCACATTGCAATATGGCAATATGCAACAGGGTTCCTTTCCCAGCTTCACCTTCCTTCTAGCATGTGACTTACAGAACAGACTGCCAAGAGTACTGTTTCTAGAGCTGCCAAGACTGGACTGTATAGTAGCCTGGGCCCCAACAGACTTTTTAACACATCATAAACTTGTATTTAGTTAGGATATATATTTCAATACACATTTTTCTTCTGTCTTTGGCTGTCTGGTTGAGATGCCTCTGTAGAACCTACCACAGTTCAACTGTCAATCTGAAACAAGAAGTGAGAAGGAATAGCAGTAATAAAGCACAAAGGACTTTCTAGGCTCCCATGGAAGAGATTAGAGCTCTAACTTCTGCCTGTATCCAGCAGATACATATTTGTTGACTATATTCCCTGTTGACTTTTTTTTTCCTAAGCTGTGGCTGTTTTGGAAAATAGAAGCCTCTTTGAAATGTAGGACGTTCAGACATTATAGATTTTTACTCAAAACAAAATATTCAGTCGTATTGTAACTGGGAATCCTGAATAATATTTTTCCGTTACTTACTGGTCTAGAGAGCTGGTATTCTATGCTGTGCTGTAGCAGACTGTCACAGGAAATGTTTTATTATTTTTTCAATTTCTTACTTATTGAATAAACATTAACATTCAACGAAGGAAGTGTTACTGCAGAGAGAGACAAGAAATGTTCACAATAAATGTATTGCCTGCAGGTCACCATTCTGGTCAGCATTTTAATGTTAGCTTTTTTTTCAGGCTTTAGTAATAAAAGATTATTTCCAGAAGCTTATAAAATAACTTTCTTCATTTCTTTCCCCTATCATGTAGGGCTTGTCTACATGCAAGCTGATACCAAGAGCATTAAATGTGTTTTGGTATTAAGTTTGCTTATACATTGATCTTTTCTCGTAGTTTTGAAGTCTTGCCTAGACCAAGAAAATTACTCCTGATGAGTTGTGAGCAATGTATGCACTTGAGCAGATAATGAACATAACTTGTCAACCAGGATAAATCAACTTCTACTCCTTACAGGAATTATGTCTGAAATAAAATATAAACTAGAGATTTCTCAGTATAGACTTCATGAGCTTTGTCTTCTACTGTGAACATGTAAGGATGGTTCTGTCTTTCCTATGACTATTTGCTTTCTACTTCCTCTCACACTGTTAGGGAAATGTAATGGTTTCCCAAGCTATTGGGTCTGTCTAGCACAGCGTACCCTTCCCTGCAGACTGGGGCAAGAGGTGATATTCCTGCCTCTGCAGGCAAACATCTCACAGCGGTGAAAAACTGTATCCCCTTGAGACTACGCGTGGATTTCTCAGGTGATCCATTTCTAAGGTTGCTCTAGCAGCCCAGGTATGCAAGAGCAAAAAATATCGTTTCTTCTTGTTAGACGTATTTGGTTACCTTGGTAACCAGAGAATAATTCGTCTGAAATGCAACTGGATAGGATAATTGATATATTTTTGAGGAATGCCTACAGGCAACAATAGGGATTTATCTGCCACCAACTGTTCCAGGCTTTAAATAAATAAATAAATAACAAAAAAATACAATAAAAAAGCTCGGCTCTGAAACAGAAACAAGCATGTTTTCTACAAGTCTGAATGTTACTGTTGTCCTTCTTCATGCATGTGAGGGAGCCTTGGTAGACTTCTCTGCAACTTCAGTACTTATCAAACTGCATCTATGATTGCTGTTGGATATATATTTTGGATAATCCAAAGAGTTTATAAAACCTCTAAAGTAACGAGTTCTCATTGTTGCTTTGTTTTTCTGATCTATAAATGCAATGCCTTGCAGCAGTGTCAGAGGCTTCTGCATAGAAAATTCCCACTGATGTTGGTGACCCATTATTATAGATAGCAATAACTGGCTATCAGGCCCTTGATTGATAAGCTAGCTAACTGTACTTCAGCCTCCATGAACAGTTTATGAAACTTGATCATCCAGTACCTGACATTACTTAAACTACCTCATGTTTTGAACATTCCATTAGCTTTCTTCCAAGCTAGCTTTCTTCCAAGCCTTGTGCAGGATACAGTGCAAGACTTTCTTCCCAGTGAATGAGGGATTAAAATTTGACCTGTTTTCACCACCTTCTGTGCAAATGCTAACTAACAATAAGGGGTATAAGAATGGCATGGAAAAGTATATGGGCAGATTGCTTTTGGGAAGTTTGAACAGATGACCCATGGTCCTGAGACTTTCTGAGTATTTACTGGAGCACATCTCTTTATAACTTAATAGTTAGTTAATTATCTTTTTGTAACTCTAACTTCTTGACAGCAGTATTTTTCTTGCTAAGCTATTCTCCTAGTGGACTTTCTTACCTGACTCAGTTTGTCCCTCCATGACGAGTGGGAAATCTCATGCTAGATCATGTCAGAATGTCTTATAGCTTTTCCCCGTAGTTTCTACTGTTCACAAACAAGAAATAAAGCTGGCATCTAGCTTAAACGAGGAATGTTCCGCCTGGTTTTAGGTATATGTGAATTCGTCAGTCTTGACAGTTTAATAACATTTCTGGGTTATAATATCAATTATTCTTGACATTTTATTAATCTTACCTTTTTTCATTCTTGATGCAGTATCTGATACCACGAAAATTCTCCATTAATTTTAAACTAGCTCCGAATCAGGTAGAACTCCGAATGATATCTGTATTCCTGGAGAGGGAAACCATAACTTCTCAGAGTTTCCCAGGAATATAAATTCCAGTGGCGGTAGATCACAAGGTCAATATGATTAGAAAAAGAAAATATTTACTTTGTTGTAGTGAGGCACCAAATAGTATCTGCTTTCACCTTGAGGACCCTAGCAGGAAAATGTTTCCAGAAAAAGAAAAGTTAAAGCCCTAATGAAAGCAGAAATATTTTTCATTCCCTCTAGACACTGTTTATTGTGTTAGTATACAATCCATCAACAGCAGTAAATAGACTCAATAAATAAGGTAGCTAAAAATCTCCAAGTGTATTAGAAGACTAAGAGAAATATGATTCTCTTTCTAGTACAAGACATTTCTTTAGTCACAGAGGAGGACAGAATGAATGGATAATATGCTTATTCCTGAATTTTTATAATAAAATTTACATCTGGTTGGCCATTGAAAATCCTTCTAAATTTATCTGTTTAGGGCTACAAACCATCTAAAAACTTGTGACTTGGAGAGTTTACAAGTAACTTTGCAAGTCATGCCAACAGTTTGAATGGATTCCTTTATCAGGTAGAATTTTCATTTCACTCTGGTTGAACAGTTTATCAGTTAAAAAAAAAGTTAAAAAAAAGGGTATTAAAAAATACAGTAATAAAAAAGTAGCTTATTGAGGAATTCTAATATCAGAAAAATCTCAGAGTCTAGTAAAGAGGTAATAAAAATGCATAAATAATACAAACATTCTGAAAACAGAAGGATTTATTGTACAGATTAGTTCATTTGTTTTTTTTAATTTGCTGATTCTTGTTTGCATTTTCCCTTCCCCATCAGGCAGCCTACTTTCAATACAAAGAGGAATAAGAGAGAAGTGGAACAGGAAATAATAATAAATCAGGCCCAGGTCTAGGCAGTGCTAAAATAATCAAAAAGAAGATAACTCAGTAAGTTTATATACATATTTGTGCTGGGAAAAGATGTCTGGAGCTCTTCAACCTTGCTTACACTAGTAACAAGAGCCGATGGCTGGAAGATGAAGGTGAACAGATTCAACCTTGAAATTAAATGTACTTCTCTAGCTGTGAAAGTAACTGAATAGTTGACCTGCTGTCCAGTAGCAGGGGGGTTAGGATTACCAGGCTTTATTATTTTTAAAATGGACTACGTGGACTTTATTTCAGGTTCTGGCAGCCTCTGTGCATAGATGGAAGCTCAATACCTACATAGGCAAAATAGACAGTCTCCACTCTTACATGGTCCTCTGGGAAGGAGACAGGCAGGAGAAGACTGTCCACATGGCTCTCAACATCCTTTGCTTATGCTGCTTCACAGTATAACTATAGTCAAATCTCATCATTCAGACTTTCACACATTGTCTGCTTAGGTCAGGGAAAGGGAAAAGGTGATTGGCTTTTGCTTCCCCCTCATGTGCAATTAATTGCCATGGATATATTTGAATCATTAGAGATTATGTGGAGTGTGGCAGATGCTAATGCAACGAGATGGTGGTGGTCGAACCTCACAGTTGCTTGCCTTGAGTTGTTCACGCTTTCAGAGTCATGCTGTGAATCAGATTTAGGGAACATTTCCAGAGGCTAGATCATCTGTAGTTTTGGATTTTCCCCTTCCCCCTAAGATGCTACAAATTGAATGTTTTGCCTGCTGGATCATTGACTATATGTTACCTAAACATGTGGCAACCTGAAAGGAATTGCTGTTTTAGAACTTAGGTTTTCTCCTTTACTTGTAATTTGTGAGAGCTTAACTTAGATGAAGAGTAGTAAAGGGATTAAATTTAACTAAAGTTTTGTACACTACAGTGTACAGGGGCATGCGTGTGAAACAAAGCAGCATGGAGGAAGAGAGGTTTGACTTGAGTAAGCGATAAATGCTCTGTACAATGTGCTTGTCTGAGCTGGAGTACCAGGCAGGCAGGTGGCCAGGTACCACATTCCATACAGCTTTTTTGTCTGACCAAGAAAGCACCATTAAAAATGGGGTTTGCTCCTCTGAACTGCTGCAACTGCTACAGTCGAGTCATTCACACAGATGTGACCTTCACTTATTCCTGTTGATTTTTCCCGTAAGACAAAATAAATAGAAGTTTCTCCTCCTGGAGAAAGCAGATAGACTTGGGAAGAGTAATGCTTTGAGCACTTTCAATTCTGTTCCCAGAAGATGAGGTGATTTGAGAAAGAGGAAAGCAAGCACTGGAGCTAGTCACAGTGAAGGGACACAAAAGGGGACAGAGAAAAGCCTGGATGTAGTAATGAAGATTGGGACCTTGTGGACCCATTGATTAGGAATATATTTTGCTGAAAACTGGAGTGCTAACTGCACACTTTTAGATAATTACAGTACTGCCTTTGGTAAATGTACATTTATAAGAGCATACTGTCATTGCTTAACAGCTACCCTGCTATATCTCTACACAATTTTCCTATGAAAGAAGTGCAGTTTCTAAGTACTTCAGTATAATCATAGAACAAGATCTTAAAGATCATCTAGGTTCAGTGCTCCTGCTGTGGGCAGAGCTGACCCAGCCAGATCAGACTGCCTAGGGTCCCATCCAACCTGACCTTGACTGCCTTCATAGATGGAGCATCCACAACTTCTCTGGGCAACCTGTACCAGTGCCTCAGCACTCACTCTCTTATTAATCACTGGTGAAAATGCATAGCTAATGGTGATGACTGTGTTGAGAACTACTGTTTTATAGTTGAGAATTTCCTCTTTCAAATAGTGTTATTGTGCTCTCTCTATCTGTTGTATTTATCTGTTGCACTTTCTACAGAAATAAAAAGGAGGCATTAATTTTAGAGCAACCTATGTATTTGCTTAATCATTTTAAAGAGCTTTTCTCCCAGAGCTGCCTGCTACCATGAAAGCAATAATGGGAACTCCAATGAGCTACAGCCCAACTGGGTAGCTTACACCCAAGTACTTGGTTATTGCTCACCAAATGGCTCAGAATTGAGACTCAGCAGTATTGGGTGTAAGCCTAAAAGAGAAATTGGTCTTGTTCACCCTAAAATAAAGATCATCTGCTAAGAAACTGCTCCCAAACTGTCTGTAGCTCAAATGCTCACTTACATGGGGTTCTCTGTCATATTAAAGTTGCCCAGGCAGAGACAAATCTCAATGTTTCAGGCAGGATTACAAGAGTAGGCCAGAGAGAAGCCAGATAATAAGCATCCTTCATTTGTTAAGAGAGCAGCAGAGCCCTTACAAGGTGAAACATAAATTCTGGATCTTGGACATAACAAGTTACTGGCCTCACAAGAAGCTTGTTAGCAGTTGCAGCCCTATTGCTTCTGTTAATTTCTTTTTTTATTTTTTTTATTTTTTTTTTATTTTTTTTTGACCTGTCGACACACTGATTATGGGAGGCAGCCTAACAAACAACACCTGTTCCATATGAAGATCATGTTCTTCAATGTAGGAGCTATTGGTTTGATCTTACTAGAGCTTTGTAAGTATACATTGGTAGTTTTCTGTGACTCATCAGAATATTTTGCCTGGTAAAATCCTGATATTCCATATCCCCCTTTCATATCTGAATTATATTGGTGGCTCAACATGCATACCCTTGCACTCTGTACTAATGACATTCATTCCTTCTGTCTTGTTCCAGTTTTCAAGGTAATTCAGCTTTTTTTCTAACAACAGTTTGATCTTCTTTTGTATCGATGCCTTTATCTGTGGAGATGTCAGTAGATCTTAATGGTGTCGTCACATTTTCTGTACCAGATTTGTTAAAGAAGTTATGAATCAAACTTGTTAAACACAGTGATGAGAAACTGCCTATTAATTTTGCTTTATATCTAGACTTTTCATTTCCCTGTAATTTCACCTTTAGAGAATTCTTTTTCTAACTTAAAATCTAACAGACTTTTGATGGAATTATTTCTTTTTTATGCTCTGTCACATTAGGTACTGTACTAGTGTCCAGGTAGACTGAATCAGTTGCGTCTCCTCACTCTTAGTAATTATTTGTTTAATCTTGTCTATTCTACTTTTAGTAAACCTAAGCAGTGTTTCTTTCAGCTTTCATCCATGTCTTTAATTGTGCTTTACATCTAAGGTTGTTCTATGAAATTGTGTACAATAGTGGTTAGATCCTCTAATGATCCTCTGTTTAACCATGCTGTGTTTTTTCCTCTTTTGTGGTTCTCTGGCTGTATGATCTTTTGGAAGATTTGATAATGAATTCTTTGTAGTGGCTTCAGAAGTTGCAGGTCCATTTCTTTTAGAGACTTGATAATAACAAGTTGAAACGTGGAGGTCTTCAACCTCTTTCCACTCTCACACATTGATTTCAGTTCCATTTTTGTTCTTTTTAGCCACTCTTCTCTTAAATCTCCATTCAATATTACCATCATATTTGATCTCTGACATAAAGCATTTGGGATTTGGTCTAAGCTGTGGTTTTCTTGAATCTTTGTCATACTTCATTGTGATTTCAGCACTTACCCTTACTTTATTTTTCTTTATATGTCTGAGCATTACATTGCTATCTTCTAGAACGCCCATGCACAGTCTGACTTTTAAAAAAAATTGTTCTGCTATTCTCATAATGTTTTTACTTCTGTAATTTGCAGATTGATTTTACATTTTAAAATGTCTTGCAAAAAAAATACCATGGGATCTAAGCATTTGTAATTTGTTTCTTGCTAGGAAGATGTCATGCCAGTTTACTGAGTTTTACCCATCTGAATATTGCCTAGGAACTGGCAACTTGCTGAGGTTTTACCTTCTCTTTCCTGAATTTTGGAGGATTCTTCGCATGGCTTATAGATATTTTGAGAGTTTTATCCAGCATTGAAGAAATAGAGAGGAGCGAATCACAATAAAAAATGATTTTCTTGGTTTCCCTTATTTCATTCTGGTTTACTATACGTTCCAGTAACTTCAAGGGTAGCTGAATCCTGAATTTTAACATAAAAACACAGCTAAGAAAAGGAATAAGATAAAGGACATTATTTGTTTTTTTTTTTCCTAATTATCAGCTAAAACAAGCTTGGTGCAGTAACCATAGTGGGGATGCAGAGAAGAAGAGAAGGAAGACAGGACAGTTCTAGGGCTATCTGATTGAGTTTGAGTACAAAATAATTTAATTGGTCTTAATCCATTTTGTTCCTCTTTGAGACTTCAAAGAATTTATCAAGATTATGTAGTTTTTCCAGGATAACAATTTCCTGCTCAGTTGCCTGGCACTGTCCAGGAAGGTATGTAAAAGATACAAGAGGAAAAAAGCAGTCCTTGCCAGAGAAAAGTTGGAAATCAGGCAGTTCTGCAGTAAGATGTTGAAATGAAATTTTGATATATATTGTTGTGGTGCGTATATTTTCACAGAGGCCTTTTTTTCTGCACAGGAGTAGATTTTATCTTGAATTAATAAACATTCCAGTACCCAGTGAAATGAACACTGAGGGCTTTTGAGCTCTGTAGACCATAAAGAATTAAAAAAAATAGTGTAGAAGTTGTCAGTGTGCCATGGGTCCTCACAGGCAGCAGGGCAGGATCTAGCCGGCAGAGCCCACTCCAGCGCCCCAGTCAGGGTCACTGCACAACCCTCAGCCTTGGTCACCAGCCAACTCTCTAAGGACATGGGCCTGGCTCAGACTGGACCTTAGCTGGGCAGGGCTATGGGGAGCTGGAGCCCAGTTGTGCTGTGGCCTCAGTGGGACTGGGGCTGGCAGCCCCAGGGCTGATGTAGGTTCCTGTGCTTGGGCAAAGTGGGGAGAGCCCAGTGGGGGCTGGCAGGGACAGCCAAGCTGGTTAATGCCCTCTGGGCCGTGACAGATATTTGAGTCTTCTGTATGACTCTCCTTGTCACTCTCACTTAAATTTTTGCATTTATCCAGATGCTTTCTCTAACTTGGTATGTTTCAGATATCAAGTAAAATTGAACTAATTTAGCCCCATAAAATGTGTGATTTCTGTGATTTAGCCACCAGAATTTGGTGTATTTATGTGGGCTCAAAGTGATACAGTAATATGACTCATTTGAGTTCAGAAACTCACATGCAATGATTCTGATCTGGAGTAAAAGCTGTGAACAATTTAAATAAAATATAATCAGAATTTGCGCTCAATGTCATGGAAATATCAGTAAGACAGAAACTCCAATTACAGAAGCTTGCATTTGATGCTGTGAGGCACTTAGAAGTACATCATTCTAAAACTAAACATAAGAGCTGTAATGTTCAAATGAAATTATTTTCCAAGCTTATACAGATCCCAAATTTCATGAAATTCAGACCTATCTTATTATGGTTTTGATCTTTCAAGAAAAAGGAGAAAGAAAGAGACTTCTTGTGCTTCCCCTTCTTACTACACTTTATCTTTCTTGACTTCAAGTTACAACTGTGACATTCAATTAGGGGATGAAAATGTACCAGTTGATTTTCCACTGAAAGGAAAAATATGACTAATTTGTCATAAAAATACAATTTCTGCTTAATGATATGAAGCAGATTTTTTGCTACTCTCCTGCAAAGATTTTAATGGGAATTTATAGGTGTTAAATATAGCCGGAGGAGGGAGCCTCTAACTGTCCTATGAATGATTGCTTGTTGGGAAGCTTGTTGGGAATTAGTAAAAAGTGAGGAACATTTCAATTTAAAAAATAGTAAGCAAGCAGTGCCTTTGTTGATTCCTACATATTTATTACAGAAATGCCCTCCATCAGAGCACCTTTACTGTAGTATCCTTTTTAGTGACTTGATGCAAAGTCTCTAAGAAATCCAGCTCACAGCTGGTATTGCAAGTGTTGTCCAAACTTCCGAACACTTATTTTTGCCTTGAAAACTACATCTGTCTCTTTTACCCTGTCTCAACAGAGCAGCAGTGCTGGTCCTTTTCAGCCCAGATATACTCTCCTGCCTTGTCTGACATCCTTTCTTCCCTTTTTATCCCAGGCCTGTCCTGATCATGACTCCTGCTGCCTACTTTATATGGGGATACATTTGGGATGGGGAGCCTGGGAATAAGTGCTGCTCAAGGGAGAGAAGTGACGAGGAGGTAAGGCTGGTGATAGGCAAGAGGGAAGCAGTTCATGAGAGACTGCAGTCATCTAAATCAAGTCACTCTGCTTTGAAGAGTGCAGACACAGCTTTCTCTCTACATCCTGAAAATGTTCTAATCTGTAGCTGATGGTTAGTCATTACAGCTGTTAATTCCTATTTGTGGTTTTAACCGCTCTTCCTGAATGTAGCTAAATATAGTATTTGAGCAAATCTTTTCTTGAAATTACAGTCTTGAGAATAATTATGTTTATGTGTGTCTTCTCTGACTGTTGTAGTGTTCTGAATCTTCTAATTGCTTGCACATGATGTGATCTTCATATTCCTTACTCCTTCAGTGTAGAGAAATGCTTGAGAGGATATTGGCCCGAAGGCTAGCAAATTCTGAGATTGCTTTTTCACTATACAGAATGGGCTTGCCTTATGGATGAGTTGGGATTTTGTGCTGAATTGGGCAGTGGAGTAATGAATTAATTTGAAAAGATACAGTGTGGTTTGATGGTAAGATAACTGGAGGATGTTCTGACAAAACAAGTCTCTTATTCCTGTTGCTATGATAGAGATCCATATGGTGCTATGGAAAGTGACATAAGTAGAATTTTTTGTAAGTGAGCACTTCTTCTCTTCTCCTAACTTTCTTTGTGCCTTGTGTTTGGCTTTTATTCCAATGTGCATGTGCCAGCTATATCTCAAGACAGTGGGATGAGGGGTTTCTGAAGAGTTGAAGTCGTCTGTGATGGTTTTCTCTCTGGAAAGCATTGCTTCCAGGATGTCTAGAGTACAGAAATTATTAGACTCTTTTTAGCCATATGCCTACATTTGACATATGTGAAATGAGACCTACTCTGCTTCCTTTTGTTCATGGTGTAAAATGGAATCTATAAAATTTATAAAAATACCAGACAGGTGAACAGAGGGGATTGGATCTTTTCCCATTGAAGCTGTGCTGCTGAAATACTTCTCATAGGTGAGACTTCTCTTTAAAAATGTCCAGTAATTACTCTTGGAGCACCAGCTTAAGGAAGTAGGTGAGTAGTACTTTCCAAAGTAAATAGTAAATTGTCTCACTGTATCAATAGTGCTTTCATTTCTGTAATGCAGTAAAGTTCAGGAGGTTTTCTTCAATGATAGTGCTTGAATCCTTCAACTGGGTGTAATTTACCCATTGTTGATAAAATCTCACACATCTGTACTCTTTGATCATATGTGCAATGCATTTTGAACTTCAGCTTGTGAGTTTTGCACAGAAACAAGAATGATTTCACCGCAGGCTTTCTTTTTCCTTGCCAAAAGAAGCAGGACAGATAAGGGCTGAAAATAAGCATATAGGAAACTAGCTTGATGGATCTTTATTTTAGATCTTTCAGCAGTTGATAAATGCTTAAAATATATTTTTTCTTTTATTATACAAATCACTTATAATTATTTTAAAATACATAACTATGGTTCACTGAACAGCAGTTAAAGAGAAGCCTTCCACAAACTAGCTCAGTGATATTGGCCCTTCCTCTTGTGTCCATAAATGACTTCTAGCAAAACCTCCAGAGCTCAAAGAATGAGCAATTATAGCTTAAGCTAAAGGGTTAAGACACTGAGATCAAAAGCTGTAGCAACTACTATCATTAATGGACTGACATTGAAGGGGAATTATAATTTTTACCAGTGAGGTCACTTTTGCCTTCATTTTGCTTTACTGTTCTCACACTGATAAGTTGTTTTAATAGTCATTTGAATTCCATTACTGCCTGGTTATGATCAAAGTCTTAACATGCAGTGAAAATTTTCTGCAGATACCCTCCATCTGGTGCTGAACACTTTCCATTTCCTTTTTGACTGGAATTCTTTTCCAGAGGTTCTTCCTGTATACTAGAGACACATGATAAAAAAATCTGCTTCCAAAACTTCCAGAGGAAGTATTCATTTGACACTTGTTTATTCTGAGATTGCAGGTAGCTGTTCAGATTCCACGATGTGTGGTTTTAGTTTCCTTCTGTTTATTTGTTTTAAGAGATGTATTCAAGACGTAATGTTAAAACTGAGATTGTGGATCTTCCCTAAACTTGTAAATCAACATTTTGCTTTATTCCATTGCTGAAATTGAACTTTTGTTTTCCTGAATAACAGCTGAACAAGGACTAGGTGTCAGCTTCAAAAGTAGTAGTACAACTAAGTGGTA
This sequence comes from Tympanuchus pallidicinctus, assembly GCF_026119805.1. Classification (NCBI taxonomy): domain Eukaryota; kingdom Metazoa; phylum Chordata; class Aves; order Galliformes; family Phasianidae; genus Tympanuchus; species Tympanuchus pallidicinctus. The sequence goes on along the minus strand of NW_026294747.1, from coordinate 34,973,615 downwards.
GTTTCTCTTCATAATAAAATTTGTTGTTTGCTTTCATTTTTCAGTTTATAACTCAAGTAATTATCATGCAAATCTCTTTTAGGCTCTCTAGATAATAAGTTTTCAGATAAAAATCATAACATTTTTCATGTTTTTTTCCTCTGAATCTTTCATCTCATCCTGATTTGCTTGAACTTGTAAATTCAGCTCCTTCCAGACTCCTTTGGGAGGTCCAGTTAGATGTTCTCAGTGTATTGCAAGACTTTCACTTCAGGTTGATCATGATGGATTTTCCCATCTGGTTGCAAACATCATTTAATGCTCAAATTTCACTATTGATAGATCTTTTTAGTGTAAAAGAAAGGAAGAAAATGGTCATGAAAAGGTCACTATTTCTTTTTTGATAGAATTTCATGAATGTGTCTTAGTAACACAGAAGTGAAGTGCAGCTGTGTTTCTCAAAACTCACTAAAATCATCTTAACTTGCTGTACCACAGACAAAGCTTTTCAGCGCTCATTTCTTCTCACTGGAGTGTTTTCTTCTTTGGCTCTCAGCCACAGAAGTAACCAAGCTCGCTCTCAAAAATGTCAAATTTAATTGAAAATCAGAAAGTAAGAAGTTATCTAGCATGACTCCTCTGGGTCCCACTCTTACAAGCTCTGCAGGCTCCCCTGCTTCATTAACCAACCCTGTTTTGGAAGGCGAAGCCACTACTATTGTGATCCCACTGCAGCCTCTGCTTGGAGTCCTTGGTGAACCACCCAGTTGTGATGGCACTGGAGGAACCCAGTCAGCTTCCATTCTGGCTGCAGAAATCAACTGTGGCCCAGAACAGTGACAGAGAACTTTGCATTTTATCCCCCCCTCTTCTCTCTCCTTTGTAAGCTGAAGAAAAGCAATAGCATGAACTATTATGTGGCTGAGTATGCACGCTGCCATCAGCACTTTGTTATTTTGATGTTCTAACACTGTGCTTGCCATGTAGGTGGGAAATGGAACTGCCAAGTATAGGGGTGTGAGCAGTGAAGTCCTTTAAGGAAATTATGGAGATAGTTTTCCCAGGAAACAAAAAGGGGTGGTAAGGATACATTTGGTACCAAATCTTCTGTTTTGCTGTGCTTTGGGTGCAATGAAAATTGTGAAGAGTTGGGCATCTGTTTTGATGATATGAAAATCTGAGAAAATGAATACAGCTCACCACCTTGCAAGTCCCTACTGATCAGCAGAATTGCCTTCCTGATCAATTTTATCATTTGCACAACCTCTGAAACTGATCAGAATGTATGCACCATAATCACACTCTTAAGTGAATTTACTGAAAGAGTAGAACACTAAGTTTTTGGCTCAATCTTGTACTGTGAAAATCTGTCAAAACAGAGAATTCTGTCTGGGAAGCAGCTGTTTGTAGCTGTTGTGAGCAAGCACCAGTCTCATGTTCAGTTTGACAAATAATACATGCCCTCAGTTTCCTCAAAGCTTTCCAAAGTTTTTCCTTGATTTTTGAGTCCAGAATACCTGCAAGATCCTGCAATGAAATTTTCTGTTGTTCTTTACGGTGAAAGAACTTCTTTACAGTGAGGGTGACGGAGCACTGGAACAGGCTGCCCAGGAAAGTTGTGGAGTCTCCTTCTCTGGAGATGTTCAAGACCTGCCTGGACATCTACTTGTGTGATCTGGTGTAGAGAACCTGCTTTGGCAGGGGGGTTGGACTCGATGATCTCTGGAGGTCTCTTCTAACCTCTATGATTCTGTGATTCTGTAGGAACTTGGTGTTATGGTAGTAGTGCCTTGTCAGGAGAAGGGTTCAGAATATAATAGAGTGCCATCATGCCTAGGAGGGCCTCTTCAGGTGGGCATTCACCTGGCTGCTGATTTTGGATGTCAGCAAATCCTAGTGGTCCCCATTTTTGGCATGCAGGTAGAAAAGTATTTAGATTTAGAAAGTAGCATGTTGTTGAAGAATATTGATTTGAGGGAGCGTATTTTGATTTAGAAAGTAGCATGTTGTTGAAGATTATTGATTTGAGGGAGCATGCACAAGGCTTTTTTTTTGTGTTTTTTTTTTTTTTTTGCCTGTGACGTCTGTAAGAATTCTTACAATTCCTTTTCAGCATTTGATCTCAGAGGGAGGTAAAGTACAGCAAAGAAAGAGCTGAAGCCAAGTTAAAAAATTGAGTTCTCAGTCCAGGGCAGGTATCCCTGCAAGCATCTACAGCTGTAGATGTTTTTTAAAAATTATTTCTATTTTTAAAATATCTTCACACAGTGCTACAAAATTGCATTTTCCTGCACAGAAACTTACTGCTGATGATGAGCCATTGTGAACCTTACTTGTCTGTTTGCTGTTGAATTTGTTCTGCATAGATAAAATTTTAAGGCACTGAGACTTGCATGTGTGGAGAATTCGTGAAGTGTTTATTTCCTTAAAATTCTCCTTATTTATTTATTTATTATTTTTATATTGTTTTGGGCTTCATACTCTAATAGCAGTTTTCCATAAAGAGATAAGAGCGCTTGGTTCAGACAGAGGAGGTCACTCTTAGGTAACACATTCAAAAATACAGTCTGCATTGTCTGGAGCATGATTTGGCTCTTGTTCCAGCTGGACTTGTTTCCAGACAGTCCTGTTGGAGAGGGGAGGAGTGGGTTTCTGCTGGGAACCCAAACTGGAGAGGAGGAGAGAGTCTTCAGGAGCCTTGGGACTTTCTCCAGTGCTGACTGAAGCACAGAGGCCTCCCTTGGCAGGAACTAGGGCTTGTAGGACATTTTTAGCAGATGGAAGAATGCCAGAACAGAGATAAGGCCCTTACCCATGATCTGTGTTCTCTGGCTTTGTGAGAAAGTGATAGGGTGTAGCTGCCAAAATACCCTTTTCTTTAAGCCTGGAGATTGCTGATTAGTTGTTATAAGAAGATTCTCTTCATAGGTCTGTCGTTGCCAGTTGCCTCACTTCCCTTATTCCAAAGTGTCCTAAGTTGTAGAATGTGAATAAATTATTCGTGTCTTTGCAAAGACCCCTCAAGAAGTTAAGCAATAGAAACTGAGTATTATCCTTAGGACTAGTCTTGGACTGCCTTCCTGTGGGATGACAGTGTTTTTTTTCCCCAGCACTCCAAGCAGCTGCAATCTGTGAGTGATAATTTTTTGTTGTTGTTGTTCACTTCTGCATGTTGCATCTCCTCATCTAGAAGTAGGTTTTTAATGTTCACTTTTGCTTAGCTTTAAATATTCTGGTCAGTGTGAATTTTACATGGTCCCATCTCTTTCTTGGGGATGGTGAGGCAGAGTGTTGGTAGAAAAATCAGGCTTTCTGCTTTTATCTTTGTCATGGGAGTTTAAGGCAATTGATCTCAAGGTTTCTTTTGTGAGAATGGAAAACAACCTGCAATGGCAACAGTTGTTATACAGCACTCTTCCATAGATGTAGAGAACCCACTGCAAACTCCTGTGTTCATGCAGAGCTTTGCATTTTTAACTACTTCTAAGAAGTGCTGCGTTCCATTCAATTCAGCAAATGCTCTGCCTGAGTCTTCTCATATGAGAGGGCCAGCTTAAGCCTTCCTTAAACAATTTAGGATCACTTTTACAGAGGCTTGCTCATAAAAATTAGGTAAACTATTCTCAGGAAAATAATTATGCTTCTTAAAGTAGCACTTGATAAAAGCTGAAGAACAGCACACACATTCTACAAATGACACTAGACAGCCAGACTCTAGGAGAATATAATGTATTTTCAAGGTTACACTGAAGGGCATTTACAACCTACACACATTTTTCAATTTGAACAACTTCATAAAGGCCATGAGAACAGTCTGCAGGCATTTGTAGAGTAACACTAGCATCCAATCTTAAAAGACTGGAGGAATAACTAGATAAATTTCATTTATAAGGCTGCCTTCCAAACTCCTTAAATGTTAAATACCCTAAATTTAATTTGTGGTCCAGCTCAGTGTTAAGTCTGCAAAGTATCTGTGTTTTATCCCCAACCTCACAAAAGAGATAGAAGGAAATGAAAGTAGCTACCTGACAGTAGTAACTACTTCCTAATGAATAAGGACTGCAACTGATGGAGACAGTGGGGGATTTCCTTGTTCTCATCTGTGTGGTATGCCATAGAAACAGATGCATCTTCCAGCTGTCTTTGAAAGAGATCATATGGTTATGAGTCAGGGCAAGAGTTAGTGGGCTGCAAATGCTCTGTCACAATGGTTTATTTGGAGGTTGTGGGACAGTGTCAAATCCAACTCTGAGGAAACAGGTCTGAGTCATTAGATGCTGTTGGGGATATGGAAGTTACAAGGAGCATGTTATTTCAAGCACTCCCAATTATCAAAGCAAAAAATTCTTAAAGAGACCTGTGTTTCCTTCAAGATGCAATTAGTGTTTTTTTTATCAGTATATTGGACACACACAAGGATTTGAAATCTCATTCAAAATTGCTGGTTACAGTAACATCTACTTTCTTCATTAATTATCAGAGAAATAACGAATTCCACTTGGTGCTATTTAATAAGGAGGTACAAGCTATCTTTGAAGTGCTAGCAGACCAGTTATTCCTCAGTGTTATTCTGACATAATGTGTGTTCATTTTCCTTTCAAGGCTTTTAGCCTTTCTGTTTATCAAGAAAATCAGCAAATAAGTCAAAGCACAACTCTAAAACTGGAGCAGCCTTATCAGCAGTGCAGGAAATAGAGTTCTGCTACTATTTTATGGCATGCAGGGCCATCAAAGAACACTCTTTATCCAAATCAGATAAGTTTTACCAATAGATCAAATAATAGTAAATTATGGAGAAAGGTAAATGTATGTGAAGGTGGAGGAAGAAGTTCCTGATTTCCAAATCTAATGTGTCTCTGCTGTGACATATCACTGTTTCAAAAAGCCAAAATTGAGAAATGAAGACAAATCTACGACATTCCTCTATAACCTAATGGAAACATTGTTTACAATTCTTAAGGCATTCAAGGAGCGAAAGTTGTTATTAAAGCAGAATGGTGAAAGAAAATGAGGATAAGTGTTGCTATTTGGGAAAATTCTGATGCCTTGTCTACATGGAGCCGTATTTTTTTGTTTTTTTTTTTCCCCCCCGCTCTTACCCCATTTAGTTATCTCATGATACTAGTGAGTGTAGAGAGTCTGTCCACTCTGTTTACATTGGGTATGTTTCCAATGAGTAAGAAAGAGATTCACACATTTCTGGACTTCCTCATAATAACTGCATTCCATCATGGGTGCAACATCCATCAGACTTTGCTTTCTGGGGCCTTTCTCATTGTTGGCTGCCTACTAGAACCTACTTTGTTTGTCATTCTTAAGGTCAAATTCAAAAGGTCCTGTGATTCCTGTGATACTTCAATTGATTTTAGTTCACTGGAATGAGTTACCCAGAGAAACTGGATGCCTCATCCCTGAAGACTTTCAAGGCCAGGCTGAATGAGGCCCTGGGCAGCTTGAACTAGTGTGTGACAGCCCTGTCCATGGCAGGGGGCTTGGAACTATATGATCTTTAAGGTCATCCCCCCAACCTAAGATAGTTCCTCATCATTCAATGCAGCCTAGGAAAGGCTTTTGGCTGGGAACACATGCTGTAAGAGATGAAGCAGAGGAAAAGCCATAGGTAGCCATGTTGAAGGTCATTCTAGAAAAGTATCCTGTTTCCAGCAATGAGCAGACGGTAACACCAAATAGCAAATGTATGAATAAGGGCAGAATGAAATTACACTTTTCTGGCATGTTCTTTCATGTTATTTTGTGTGTTGTGTTTTCATGCTGATGTATTATTTTTGGCAAGGTGTGCTTATGACTAACATGGGCAGATGTTTTCCCTGAAAAATGACAATGACCAGAAATGGCTGTGGGCCAGCAGGATCTGGAAGACCCTTTGCAGAATGCAAGTCGTCTAAGAGCATCTGTGTCATAACACCAGCCATAGGTTCCCTTTCAGCAGAGATGGGCAGCTGTCAGCTGCCTTCCTCATCCATGTTACTCCTGCGGACTAGTTGCTGGTTTCAGACCAGTTCAGTGCAGTTTTTGAGGTGTTAGGGCTGCAGTCATTGATGGTAATACTATTTAAGAGACTGCTCTGCCTTCATTTACAACACTAGGTACTACAGAGAAAATGAAACAATAGATTTGCAAGATTGTGATTTCAGTGAAATACAGAGGTTGCCGATGGGACCTGGCAACCAGATTTTCCAATGCATTCAAGTGCTCATCTCCCACTGAAGTTGTCAGCTTATTTGTTCATGTGAAATTCCAAAGCATAATCTAAATTAAACTTCTGATTTTGTCTATAGTGGAAGTTAATTAGCACATCTCAACTTGCCCACCAATATCATTTTCATTTGGTGTTAAGAGCAAGTTTAGCACTCAAGTCTCTCTCTTTTTTTTTTTTCATAGCAAACAGTCTGTGCTTATTATCATATTAAAGGAATGCCACTGGTTAAATCAAGCAATGAATATAAATAGCTGTATTACTGCCATCAGGCATCAGTGTTTATTTAGTGGATGTGAATCATGAGTGCCTCTTTGATCTGGCTTTGACTAAGCCATTGCTGTTTTCATACAAAAAGGGTTATTTGCAAACACTGCAAGACTATCATATACATTAAAGATGGAACTAATCAATATGGAAGGCTCTCTGCTGCTTTGGCAGTGCTGTGTGCTGCCACAGTGTCTTTAAGTGTTTTGAATTTATCTGTGAGTACCTAGGTCCCTGAAGATGCTCTCAGATCTTTCCTAAGGACTAGGGAATATCGAGATTGAAATCTGAATTCAGAAGTCATATCACAATCAGGTCCCAGTGAAGGATACATATCTGGCAGGAGAAGGACAAAAACAATCAAGGACAACATTGATTTATTTGTGGACTGGTTTGATTACAGTGCATGCAGAAGAATATTTGAAAGAGAAATTCGTGAATAATCAGATAAGCAAATAGACTCAAACCTACTTGTGCTCATTATCCACACTGAAACTTTAATTACTTTTTCTAAAATAAAGCTCCAGTGTTGAATTTCAAAACGGAACCCATGTGCTTTCCCTTCAGCAAGGTATATGCAGGCTGTTGTGTGCACTGGAAGAGGAACTGATAGAGGTACTGCCGAAGTCATGTTAACACAGTCGTTGTGACAAACAACTTAGCATTCTGCATTCTGAAGCCAAAAATCAACCTAGGCAAAATAGATGACAGGAATTATGCTTATTGAACTACAAGACATGAATGACCTCAAATGCACTCTAATAACTGGGAATGGAGTGAAAGAACTGTATAAGTACCCAAATAATTAGTGGTTTCATAGTCCCAAATGTACATCATTCCTTTCTTCACTGTGTTACTCCTACCATAATGCAAGGTCATAAAAAGGTTTTAGGATTCAAAGCAGAACCTCAAGGTTTTGGAAAAACTTGGTCTTTGTTTCTACATACGCTGGAGTTAGATGCATTTTGCAACATTTGGGATTTCTTTGCTATCCTTTTATGGCCTTTTAAGTACTAATTCCCCTCCTCCCCCAAGTTTCTCTTGCAGAGAAATAATTTTGAATTAATTTGGAATTAAAAATGTACTAGGAAAATGTAGTGGGCAAGCAAACTATTTCTCTTTTTTTTTTTTTTTTGATATTTTGGACTCTAATTCTATCTAATTTAGGAAAAATGGTGAGAATTGTTAGGATGAAAGTGAGAAGTGATCATTTTGAAAAGAGAAAAGGACAGAGTTTTGTTATTTCATAAGAATTATATACTCTTCATGTTGATAGTATGATATTCTCTATCCTGTTTATTATTACGTCAAAGGTTTTGTCAAAGAAACCCATCCAGAAAGGCCAAACAATGACCCAGAGAAGAGTCCTTGAGGAAGCAACAGAGATTATGTTATTAATACCTTCTAGCTGGCTTCATCCCAAGTTGGAATTATTTATTCTTCATAGGACTGAATCTAAAACCCCCAAAGTGATGGAATCTTTGAGATTCTGATAAATTCTTGGTATATTTCCCATGGAGGGAATAGATTTTTTTCAAGCTTTCAGAGCTTAAATTGAGAAATAAACCAAACAGCTTGTTCCTTCTGGTCCAGAAATGGGAACAACTAAGACTGAGGGGAAATAGAGGGGGACAAATCTCACTTATTTTATGGGATGTTCCTCTCTTCATCCAATGCTAAATGAATAAAGAAAGGTGGGTTAATCAATCAAAGCTTTGTAGAACACTCTGAGGGATATAACTATTGATTGAAGTTGTTTTTCTCTATGAATTTCAGCCTGAAGAAATGTAGTATGCTAAAGAAATGTACTATGCCAAAACTTTAAGGTACATATGAAACTACATGCCTTAAATAAGAATCATGGTTGTGACTTCATGGCAGGAATTCAGCCTGTTAAACATGACATTACCTCAGACTTTTTCTTCTTGCGCACTTACCTAGAAAAGGAAGTGGAGTGCACAAAGAATATCTCTAAGAAAGATGAATTAATAGTTATAAGTTATGTTAAAAGTTATAGCCTTTTCTGTGTGTTACTGAACAGTTTCACTGACTCTGTAGAAGAGACATTCCTAACTGTGTGAGCACCTTCTCGCCCCAATACTAGTCACCTGCTGTGCCTTTTGGTTGGTTGAGCTTTGCCACTATACAAGTAGGGTAGAATAGTTACACACTCAGCCTATTTCTGAAGATGTTTTGACATTTTAAAATGTTGTCATCATTCTTTTAGTGACAGTCTGTTTCTGATAGAAAAAAAAAAATCCAGATGAGACTATTTTTTCCAACTTTCCTTATAGTGGCTTCCTTCTAGAGCTTCCCACCATGGTACAGAAGTTCGGACTACAGTCCCAATGAATGTTATAACAATTGAATCTATTACAAAAGACTTTAAGAAACAGCCTTTTTTCTGCCTTAATTTTTGATGAGCAAACTAGTGGTGACATTGTGAAACCTAGCTTCAACCTTTACCCTCTGCACTGCTGCCTCCATGTGCTTTGATGGTAACTTCAGTGGGGTCTCAACTCAAATGAAGGAGAACTGGGGGTATGCGATGCAGTGGGAACATGTTAGTGCTCAGGCAGTGAGGGCACTCGCCTTGCCCCAGTTCAGGTGCAGAACCAATTATTCTGTAACATCATAAAACAAGTAGCAGAAACTGTTGGTCAGAAAGATAAATATTTGCTACATTACAGAATCTTATCAGAGAGAACGTGTTCTTGCTGTTTGTTGTTGGGATTTTCCAGGAACTAGAATTACATAGGGTCAGAAAAGTGTGTCAGCTTCAGTGGAGCTCAGTTGCCACCCTCTCTGTCTACTATTTGAAACTACAGTATTTGTTTATTTATTGATGTATTTATTGCATCTCTCTTTATAACTTTTTCCTTGCTCTCCATGCTTTTCTTGCTCTCTCACAGTTGTATTTCACTTCTCTATTAATTACAAGATGTGGACAAGGCACATAACTTTCATTTCAGGCCTAGTGTGCCTGAGAGCAGGTTTTGAAAATGCTTTTTAAAAATGCATGATCTCATTTCTCAAGATAGTAGAAGCCATCCTGTTACTGTCAAGAATTAGATCCTCTTTATAAATCACTTCTTGAGAAGATTTGAGTATTTATATGACAATATACATAATACAGATTACCAGGATCCTAACTCTATAATACATGGAAGAAAACAGCTATCTCTAACAGTATCTTAGAACCTATGAAGAGATGTTCTTCAGGAATTTATAGCTTAGTTTGCTAGAATTGTCATGGTTTTCTATTATGAGTGTACTTAGATCAGCTAGCTAGTTTCAATGGGGGAGTGCAGAACTGAAGATTAAAAAAAGCCAAGTTAGTCTGTCAATGACCCTGCAGAAGAAAAGATTGCAACATGACCTCAACACTACTAGATAGTCAATTCACTACTAAATAATCAATTTATGTGGAAGGTTTAATGAATTCTTATCCACAGCAAAAGATAGAGTCCAAGGCTGCACAATATTGGACAAAAGAAATTCCATCCACAAGAATCAGCACCACAGTGAGCAAAACTCAGTCTGTTGTGCTGCTTATAGTGCATATATAGAAATATAGCAGGAAGCTTGTGTATCTGAATGTTATATCCCCCCACTACCATGCATTCTATTTTCAAGGTGAGTCAACTGTTTGGTTAAAGAAGAGTTAAAAAAAAAAGTCACCTGACTTTCAATCTAAAGCATGCATCACAGTTTTCAAATGGTCAGTTAGGTCCAATCCTGAAAAAAAAAAAAAAAAAGAAAAAAAAAAGAAAAACGTTGCATGGAGTCATTCTGAAAGCTGTGCATCTCTACACAGGTGAATATCTGTGCCATATCATATTTTATTGAAGGACTACAATCTGATCAGGTAGTTAGGACATGTGTCATGAGTACATTGTGCCAGTGAGAGTTTGCAGATAATATGATAGCGTCATATTGTGTTTAGATATCTGAATATGTGATCAACCAGTATCCCAAGGGGCAGTTCTGTGAGTAGGCTTTCTATCACTAGAGCATTTGTATTTCAGCCTACTCCTCGCATTGAGTTAATTTTCCTTAACTGATGTTTTCATTATTTATTTATAGGTGTACTAAACACAGATCCTGAGTCTGATAAAAATGCCCTGTGGTAGTCATTACATTAAAAAAGTAGGGAAAGAAGATTTCTTATTTAGTTTTTAAACAAGTGTATTTGTTGTATTTTGCTCTTGCAAATTAAGTTCCTCATGCTTTCAGTGTAAATGTGCATGTCTCCCAAGCATTTAACATATGTTTGTTCGTGGCTTCTTTGTCACTGAATTTCCTAGAGACAGATTCTGTACCCTTATCTGTGGGCTGTTCTCAGTCTGAGGAGCATTCAGAAATCTCACTGTACCTAGTGATTAATCTCTTGTGGTGGATATGGTTCCAATATTGCTCCTGCCTGGTTTCTGCTCCAGTGGATGTAGATCAGTCTGCATTTGGAGAAATAACGTGGAAGTTACCCTCAGTCTGTGGTTACTTGATCTTTTCTGGAGTACTTTGCTAATAATTTATGAAAGAAAGGTACTGGTGGTACAATGTTCTGACCCAAAAGTAACCCTTCTTCTATCTTAATGCAGTTACCTGGGCACAACTTGGAATTCAAACCCTGTCATTATGGAATATTCTCACTGAAGTTAAGCAGAGACATATCAAAAGCCTGGTCTGATTCTGGCTGTGACAAAGGGACAAAGCAGGGATAAGTTCTGTCTTTGTAATTACAAGACTGCCTGTCCTCTGGGGTCCTCCATAGTCTGGAACTTCCCATGATGTTTCCTACAAATAGACTCTCCAGCCCAAAGATGACAATTATGAGTTTTGAAGTTTATTAGTTGATATTGAGGACAATGTTATAATCTCACTGATCACTGCCACATTCAGTCATCCTTTAGCAGCTGTGTATGAGATTTTTGGCAGTAGCAAGGTATGTTATACAGATGCTTCTGTTTTGTTGTTGTTGTTTTTAACATGGATGTGAAAATATGGGTGGTGACGGTGGTGAAGAGAATGATTCCCTCACAAGAAATAAAGGAAAAAGAGATGGAGAAGGAGTTGACTGTTGCCACCAACTGCTTACTAGCTTTCTCACACACTATTGATTTTGCAATAAGAATACAAACTGATTTATTCTGCAGAATCTTTATGTGAAATCTACAGGGAGTGATGGGAATTTGTTGGCTTTATTGTCCTGAAGAGATGAGCTGTACTTTATGCTCTGAAATGCATACAGATGTAGATCTGTTTAGACTGTACTCTACATAGTGAATATACAGTGGAAATAAAGGGTCATTAATGGGGTGTGGGGACTGGAACTGATGGTGGCTTTTGGGTACTGTACAGTACACATTTATTTTTTTTTAATAGCTGTTTTCCATTGGGAAATAGTCCAATTAATTAAGTCCATTAATTTAAATGTGAGATATTCTGAGAGATGTACAAGAAAGAAAAAAGTCACAGGGAAAACTCTTCATCTGCTTTTTTTTCCCTGTTTTTCTTCCAACTATTCTCTGTCTCTCTCTCAGATTCTTTTTTTCTGCTTCCCTGTCTCTTTCTACTCCCACTCCCTTCCTTATTATCAGACCCAGTTTGTTCATTTCTAATTATTTCCTTTCTGTTTTGCTCTACTAGCCCTCCATCTTTTGATTAAACTTCTCTTTTGACCAATACTTTCATGACCTTATTCAAATTCCTGCAGTGTTTTTCTCCCCACTTTACACTTCCTCTCATTTTTTTTGGAGAAGTATGGCATTGTCCTCTTACTTTTGCACCCATAAAAATACTTTTAGATGCAGATGTCCATTGGCTTCTCAGCTTATTCCTACCTGCCTTGAGACTTCATACCAAGGCTGAGAGTCTGGGACTTGAACTGTCCCCTGAGAGAGTCAGAGGTACCCATCCTACTTGTGGAACTTGGATTCCAACACCAAACACATTTAGGGTTACTTGAAATAGTTATTTTCAAGAATTTACTTATCTTTCTCATAAAATATTTACTATGAATTCAGCTGAGTTCTGTGTCCAGAATTGCTTAGCTGAAACAGTTATTCAGAAAATTCACTTCTGAGAAACTGCTCAAAAGGCCTTTTAACAGTATGATAACTTCTGGAAGTTTAGTTCTTAGTGGATTATCGTGTTCCTAAGAGATGAGGAGGACACTTATTTTTTCACATTTCACAAAGGCACAGAAGGAGGTGAATATCTTATGATAACCACACCCCTTGTCATCCTCTATTAGTCACATCATACACTTCCTGAGCACAACACTTCTTTATATTCTCCTGACATTCTGCACGTCTTACAACAGTAGTGATTAGTTGTTGTCCTTAGTACTAACACCAACTCAATACACAACTCATTGAAACTTTACAGGAGTCTCCAATTGTCTACAGTTTACAAAGCTTCACAGGGCCTGTATACTCTCTTTCTAGAGAGAAAATTCAACTGAATATGGTATGATTGGTATGTTTTGACCTTAAGTTTCTGCTGTATCAGTGAAAAAGCCTTTTACTACAGAACCATCGTGACTACAAGCTACAGCTCTGCCTTGTGGCACTAGGAGCACATCTGCAGGGTAGTATAAAGGTGACCTTCTGCTAGCTGCTGCTGCTTACATCCCTTGGGTCCAGCCAGTCCCCAGACAAAGACTTCCATGCATTCAGGGGCTCTGAGGTAAGAGGGCAGTGGCTGGTTGGAGGAAAATTCTAGTTATCATGCATCCTGTATGCAAGTGAATATGGTAGCTAGTCTGACATTGAAGTAATCTTGATAACGAGGAGCTGTTTCAATTTTTCAAGGAAACAAAGAGAATTAGACACTGAAATGGTTTGCAGTGTGAGTTTAGTGGGTTTCAGTAGACATGGTGCCCAAATGCTTCTTTTTGTCCTTGGGATTTTTATATTTGAAAATTTCATTTTTACAAATATGACAATGCTATATTATGATGCTGTTCTGTCAATAAAGAGAAAAAGGTTATGTGACACTAACTAATCCCACTGGGAGAAGTATAGTCTTCATTCGTATGCCTGGCCTAGAACATTGAATAGGTGAATTTTTTTCTTAATTTTTAATTAATGCCACATAGTGAATGAAGACACATAGAGAAACTGGACTGGATTTTGTGCTAAGAGCACTTTGATTCCAGTTCTTCATGGAAGTTCAGGCAAAGTACTGAAATACTCCTCAGAGATTGTTCTTTCTACTCTGATAGAATGAGTTTAAAAAAAAGCGAGTTAGTATTGGGCAATTGCAATAGGTGAAAAACACAGCTAAATGGAGTTGTGGTTTGAGACTCAAACAAAAATATTATGTCCACACATAAGCCAAATACCTTTTCCTGGAATATAGGATGCTTTCTTTTGTGTGTCAGGCTCTGGCCACTGAGTCACTTCCTGTGGGTTTGCATTGTGTAGATTAACAGGTGCAATTCTATGCACGTATAGAAACTTCCTTTCTTACTGCTCTCACAAAGTTTATCCTCAGCTTCCTATGTAGTTCAGACTTCTCTGCTTCCATATCTACAGTACATCTCTCTTCATTTCTATTCCTGTCCCTCTTTGTCCCCATTATCTGCTTATGCCTTCTTCCTGACAGCTTCTTTCACTTCTTTCTTTCCTTTGACCAGCAATCTTAGTAAAGATAACCAAGCTACTCTGTTGACTAATAAAGCTAACTGTTTACAAGGGAATATTTACTCTGTGATTTAACAAATACAACCATGGCCCTTGGATGTGGTAGTCCTCTGAAATTACATTTGGTGGGTATCTCTTTTTAAAAAGAGAAGTATACAGATGAAAAGAGGTTGTGAAAGATAGAACAAACACAGAAAAATGCTTGTTTAGGATTCCTACACCTTATGAATCTCTTACACACAAGTTATGGTCTGCACATCTTGGTACCAGAGAAGAAATGTCAGGTAAAGCACTGAGTTTTTTTGTGAAAACATCTAAGCCAGTACCATGCACTGTGAATTCACACATCCCTTTCTACTCATGTTCTGTTCTGCTGCCTGCATGGGAATAACTACATTGGAATGTTGCATTTACTATCTCAGAAAAGGCAGCACAATTTAACATTTGTATGCAGGTGACCTCTTTGTCTTATATTTACTTACCTTATGAGTAAGTGTGGGTATCCCTCATCTGGTTTGTTTTACAGAAAAGAAACATAAATTCTTCAGGCACAAATTCATCTCTTCTTTGTTTCTTTTCCATGTTGAATTGGTTGCTTAGCCATAAGCAACTCTTTTTAAATGTCTCTAGGACCTATTTCTTTTTATCTCCTTCACACTGATCTGGAGGGGCTCCCCTATATTGTAAAAACAACAACAACAAAACAAAGACAAACAAACAACAACAACAACAACAAAAAACAGCACACAAACACCTGGGTGTACAGTCAAAAAATAAAACTAGAAAAATGAACTTTATATCTTGAAAACACCTTTTATTTTTACGGACTGATTGTCTAATACTCTATCACATAAATAGAAGATGAGTTTTCTGAAAGAAAGCATGCAAAAATGGAGGTAGTAACTTATCATGAAGAGTGATGTTGCAATTTTGCTGATATTCTGGAACAACAGTGTTTAAAAGAACAATTTCAGAAGCAAAGTATTTCAAACTTTGCCAATATAATAAGCACAGGGTAGAAGCTGAGAACAATCCTGCCTATGTTCTTCATGTTTTCTGGAGCTTGCCTCTGGCCAGGGATGGGTAGGACCTAGGCTCAGAAGTGCGCTGAATGTTTGTTTGTTTTTTTTCAGAGGAAAAGGAGAAGTGATTCAGATGATGGTGCTTCACATCCCAGAGGGAGTTTCGTTTGACAGATAAGCACCCTGAGTCATGAGCTGAATACGTGCCTAAACCATTTGGAGGTTGAAGGAAATCCTATCAAAGTTTTCTGTTGTGGTTGAACGTGCTGACTCAAAGCACTTAGTACATGAACTACTGGAGAGAAAATGTGGCTGGCAGTAAGTAGTATGGTGGGCCAGGTGGAAATCAGAAGGCAGAAATTATTTTTCACATGAATGGGAAACAATCTTGATATGTGAAAATAAAAGTTGTTTGTTTCAATGAAGAGGCTAGATTTGGCTTTACTCCATGTAGTTATTTGAAGACTGTTGAGAAATGCAAATCATGATTTATTTTTACTGTGTTATGTGATGAGAATCAAACTTTAGAGGCAGTGAGACAAGTTTTAGACTCCATCCATAAACTAGCTAAACTAATTTATTTATTTTTTTTTTAAATCCACATAACTGATGTGGTTTGTTTATAAATCATTACAAATATCTTGAAAGAAAGAAAGAAAGAAAAAAAAGAAGAAAAAAAAAGATGACCTACAAAGACAAAAACAGCTAATGATCCAGGCTATAGGAGATACATTTTGTTCTGGTGGACAAGCGACAGTCTTCCAGGGGCTTTAGACTGTTGTTTAATGTACATATATTTTACTCTTAGACACCAAAGCCCTCATGCAGTATTTTGTATTCTGGCTGTGAAGAGAGTTGGCACAATTTTTGAGATAGCATGAAAAGTTTTTTTCGAGTTACTTTTAGAGTATAGTATATAAATATCCTGATCTATGGATAGATGTTTTATTCTGATGAAGAAAAAACAGTGTGACTTTACTAATGTATTAAGACGTTCTCTTGCTCAGTAAGAGGGACTAAGGCAAACGGGCTTAATGCCATTTTCTTTCTTTTTTACCCCAACACATTGAATGGCTGTGTAAGCTTGAGAGAAACTGGCTATGAAAAACATAAATCGTAGAATCACTTGGGTTGATCATCTGCTCCATTCTCTTCCTTACAGGAGGTCAGTTTTAAATGGAAATGCTTTAAAATTGCTGTCCTTTCATAATGCTTTCCATACTGATCCACTTGCCTTCACAGCTGTTTGTAAGACCATAAGCACTAATGAGAATACTCATTGAAAAGTGATTGAAGGTAATATTCTTGCCTGAGCACAGCTGGAGAATTGTGTGATGTCAGAAGCAGGAGTAGGCACATGCTTGTGCTGCATAGGAGAAGGTTGAGGCTTTGGTTACAAACTTTCCCTTCAGGTTTCTCATTCCCACTTTCCCTCAGCAAGGGCAAACTCTCAGCTCTGAATTTTAGTCCAACACTGCTTCTGAGAACAAACCACGGTTGTCAGAGTACAAACAGTCGAAGCTATCAGACCATCCTGACTTCTCCTAGGAACCTCCTCAACAACACAGGCCAGTAGGCACATGGTTGGCAAATTCTGGTGCCTTGCCATTACTTGCTTATATGTGGATATGCCCACATTTTCCAAGAGGAAATACAGTCAGTATTGTTCCATGCTTAATATTGGCATTAAACAGTTGGTATGTCTGTGTAACTTTGCTGGAAATAGAGTGCCATGTTATACTTGCTGCACCAGTAATTCTATTTTCTTAATGACTTTTTCAAAGGAGACTTCCCTGTGAAGAAGTGGAAGTTGCAAAGAGAGATCTGTGAAATTTCCCGCCTAAGTGGTGTGATCAGTATTACTGGCCTTCTTCCAAATTTGTGAATTCTTTGTAAGCTTCAGGGAGCACCACTAATAATCAAGCTAGGATTCTAATGTGAAGCAAGGGAGAAGGCAGAGGCTCTTTTGGCTTATTCGTATAAAACCCTTAATCACGTCGTAGGCACATAGATGTTCTCATTAGGAGTGAACTAGAAATGTTTAAACTTATTAACAAAATCATTTTGTGCTCTCTAATCATAGAGATCTCCTTTATTCTCTGGAAATGCCAGTAATGAGCAGTTCTGACGCTGTGTGGGGCAGGAAGACCACTCAGCAGAGACTGTAGGTGCATTCAGTTTAGCAGTGAGTTGGCAGCTGGCTGGCACACACTGCAAAATATGCTGTATTACTTTATCAAATCAACAATAAGTGTTCATGTTTGTTCTGGTCTGTGTGCAAAAGCTCACGTATGCCTGCATACCTCACAACTCTGCCCAAGCAATTACATCCCATACTTCCCTTTTCTGTGTTACTGTATTAAGAGTTACAACACTGCATAGCTATACAGAGAATAAGCCTATCAAAATACTTACAAATATACAGCATTTCCTTTCCCACTTATTGTTTTGAAGTAAGCTGCAGCATTTCTTCCTACTTCTTTTCTTCACTCTTTTAATTGATTAATGTCTTTATGACATCTTCTGTCTTTACAGTTATGCCTTTGTTCTTTGCCTACATTCTGGCACTTGACCTTGAAATCTTCTCTCTCCTGTTGCTAGTTTAACAACTAATGGTGGAGAGTTTGAAATTAGAGCGTCTCTAATAGAAAGAAGCAGAAAAAAAGAGACCTACAGAGAGAGACAGGACTATCTGATGAGCCTGGTACATGTTTTAAAGTAATTAATAGAGTGTCTAAAAGTTGGTCTTCATGGTTACTGTCATATGGTCTTGGAAAACAGGGCCAGAAATACAGCATTTAGCAGTTCTGGTGACAGTCTAATTTTAAAAATAGACTAAAATTTGCTTAGCTCCATCTTTTTGTCCTTGCAGGACTGCTACAGGTCTTTTTGTGCTCTTTTAAAAAGTCAGTTGACATGTCAGTTCTGTCCTTGACCACCTTCCTGTTCCAGCACCAAAGACAGGTCTTCTCTCAGCAGTTGTCCTTGTTAGCAATATGACTTTTCAAATTTGCTTGCTACTTTGTGGGAATGTTCTGTAACCCTATAATTATCCCTGTTTACGTGATGGAAGTCTTTTTGCATGTCCTATTTAGCATGCTGTTTGTGCTTGCCTCTCCCTGCTAACAATGGACTTTGGACTTTTTTTTTTTCTGTATGATTGGGACTTTAGTTTTAACTCTTGAGTAGTTGGGCTGAACTACTTAGCAAGTAGTGATTGTGATAGTTAAACAGTTCTTTGCAAGAGTCCAGTTTGAACACGTCAACTGAAGTTGACCTTGAAATTACAGACAAGATTGAAATCTCACCCTAATTCAATGTGATAGGAAACCATACCATACAAAACTTTCCTCTTGTATATATCTGTACAAATGTTAGATTGGTTGACTGCTCTTTGCCCTGTTAGTGCCTGTTGTTACAGCAGCACTGGATGCAACTTTGATATTGCTGAGGTGGCTGCACAGTGCAGATTCTTTCTTGCCAACTGATATGAGGTGTTTTTGACACCGAGCTGGTGACTTGGGAGGGGAAGGTGATAAAAAAGAAAATAACATCTTGCTGAAGTATAGTGTGTATCCTAGAAGAGTGCTGCTGAGGCAAGGTCATAATAGAACCCTTCAGATCTGCATGGGCCCAAACATGGCAATTCACCTTAAATATATTCTGTAGCGTGTTCTAAGTTATTGTGATTAAGTAACATTGAAAGGAACTGAAATACAGTTGCTAAAAATGAGCGGGGAATTCACCTAGGGAATAATCAAAGTAATATTGCTCCTTTCATATTTGGCCACCAAGAAGAATTGATGTGGGTGTGAATTGCGAATTGTGAATTGTGGGTGTGAAATTAAAAGGTGCCTGCAAACATAGCTCCAGTCAGCAGGGAAACTTCAGTTGTAGCTGAAGTGGGGTTTGGGCTGTACTTGTCCTATCCAGTAGCTTTGGACACTCTACATCTGTTGGTTTCTTTTCTGGGCTGTTAGTCTGTGTCTACCTTAGATAATAGTTTTCACCTTGGACTGACAAGATCTGGGGAGATTTCAGTGGCAAGGAGGTGGGGCTAGGTGGTGCTCTGTCAGTGATGTGCATCCACATTGATGTTAAAACAGTGTTGTTGAGTGGTGCAAGTTTTATCTAAATATTTAACAAGCACATACCCATTTCAGAAGACTTTTCACATACTGCTGCAAAGTGTTTTATGAACATGATCCTCTGAGATATGTATTCAAAGCAAGCAGTCAAAATAAAGTGACACAAAGAGTGATTAATTAAATCAGCACCTTACTGCCTTTAGAATGGGATTCTTGTTCCTTAGCATTCTTACATTCTTACTACTTTTCCATGCAGTAAGTGATAGATGTAACAGTAAGTTAATTCTTTTTTTTTTTTTTTTTTTTTTTTTTTTGTCTGTAAAGACAGACTAAATGACACTTTAAAGTTTATGTATGAGGATAAGTACTTTGTCTATCTTAAAATGGCCACCCATGTAGGTTCTCTAACATAAGAATTTTCTTCTGTTCCCAGAGAACCATTAACTGAGATCTTTTTGAAGGTGTTGGATTAGCTGGAAAAAGACAACAATAACAAAAAATGCTTCTCATAGTAACCTGTCAAGTGATTCTGAATTACAAAACAGACAGAAAAGCAAAAATAAAATTTGCGAATGAATGACCAGAGTTCTGATGTTTGGTTAATACTGAATTGCCTTAAATGGCAGCAGAACATTTAAGAATATGCGTTTGTATGGTAATATAATACCTTTATAATAATTTCTGTGTTGTATTTCAAAAATTACCTACAGGACTATCCTACTGTGTTAGTTTCATATTAAATATCAGATGTGAGTGTAATCTTGTGTCCCTATTCCTCATTTAAGTTAACGTGCTTCTTTTGTGTGCTAGCAACTGGAAAATGTTCAGATATATTCTGTTGAAAACAGCGCTGGGAGACTGCAAATGTGATTTGGTTCAGCTGTGGTATTGCTGTTACTTGTTACTGTGACAACAGAACTGTAGTGGTCTCTGAATAGTATTAAGTCCCCTAATTTAAAATATTTAAAAATTGGTTACCCTCTTGGGTTCTTTGCTAGTTTTAAGTGTCGAGGTAGATGTTTTCTCTGTGTGCATCTATTTCCCAATTGAATGCCACAGTGAAAATGCAGCTATATGAGATTTTCATCCCACTGAGTTGCAAGTGAAATCTTTAAGCTATAATGTCAACCACTGATGTGTATGTGTAGGACAGTCTACTTCAAAATTTGTGAAGGGCAGCACTGTGGTAATTTCACAGAAGGTGAAGGAAGCAGGAGGTAGTAAAGAACAATCTCATTGTGCAGAGTGCAGGTATATGTAGCATAATTAAGTGAACTGGAGATGATGGGGGCTAACAAAAGCACAAAGATTGGTGAAGGGATATACCAGAATTTCACAAGATTGTGGCCTGAAGCTCTCTTTCTGCAACAAGATGGCCCATAACTTTAGAGTTAAAAGTACAATGGTTAACTAGTCAGACTGTTACAGGATGGAGAGCTTCTCATAATCCTTCTTGAAAGAGTTAATGTCAGTGATTAATCATCCTCTTTCTGATTTATGAAACATCTAAGATCTAAAGATAGAACCTCAGATAGGGAAGTCACTCAGGAAGGGTAAAGTGCTATGTAGTTCATATATATCTCAGACTTTGTCCTACTAGTGAGTATTTAGTATGACAAATCTCTTTGCCACAAAGCATAGTTGTAAAATTTAGTAGCACAGCTTTCTGGGAAAGTGGGAATTTCTTAAATTTTCTCTGCTTTTATTTGATACTGTAATCATACCCTTTGAATGAAAGAGTCATTTTCCTCAAAATAGGCAAGAGATTATTGACATTGTTGATGACTGTCCAGGGTGTCTAACAGCACATATGAGCCCCATGAACAGATAAGAAAGTATTAGATTCAGCTCTTCAACCTGAAGAAAGTGATTCTAGGTGAATTGGTGACTTGATTTAAGCCAAAAGAAGTACATGTTAATATCTGTCATCAGCTTTACATCCAGTGTGTACTAGTGTGATAGGAAATGTAAGATGTACTAGACATGAGGCTTTAAGAAGAAAAGTTTTTCAGTCTGCTCTGAAAGCCAAAGCAGGATCCAGTTAAACAATGTGGACAGACTGCTGTCGTTTTGGTCAAAATTCAGAAAAATAAAAAGAAAGGGATCACAGATAATTTTCCTTAAGCCATTGCCTTTTTTTTCTTTTTTCTTTTTTCTTTCTTTTTTTTTTTTTTTTTTAATTTTTTCACATTAAAGACTCAATTGTTTAACATTTGTGAACTTGGTAACTAATGAGGCTGAATTAACTACAGGTAAAGTAAAATGTTCTCTAAGCCTGCATGCATTCCTCATAGACTGAATTACAGAAGAAGACATTTGAAGACTCTGAACTTCAGAGATGTTTTATTTTTGATGAACAAACTTCTGTTTAGTATGGCCATACATGCAATCATTAGGAAGAATGGGTTACAGAAGGACTGCTTTTGAACTCTGCCTCAAATAGTTTCCTGCTGCTCCATTTACAGCAATTTGGAATATAAAGTGATCAAACGCAATTTCTACTTAAGTCACTGGGAATTTTTGCTTGAAGAAGAGCAATGGGGTTTCATATACAGGGTTTCACAGTAGTTATTTATTGTAGTGAGAAATTATTTTAATTCTAAGTGCAATTGGAAAAAAAAAAGAAAAAGAAAAAGAAGAAATTAAGTTTGGATAGAGGACTAGTATGAAAGTTCCTGTGTCTGCATGAAAATTATCCTAGTTATTTTTAACGTTTTCTCCCCTCTTGCAACACCTGTGTTGTGATAATCTAAAACAATGTTGCATTTTAAAGTTAGCTCTCTTCATTTTTTTTTCTTCCTCTATTACTCACATTTCTTTTCCGGTTTTTATTATCCTGTCCCAATGGGAATTTTCTTTTATCTTTGTTATAATATAATTGTTAGTGTGCATACATGAAAATACCACTGACCTTATATTGACTTCTGAGTCAGAGGATTAATGTCTCTGAAATCAACCTTCGGAATATACTGGAAAATTTTCCCCTAACCACTCTTCAGGTGAAGAAAAGTTGAAAATCCTACTCAGTATTTTTTCTTCCTTTACTGTTTTGAGTAAGTCTCCTGTTTTTCTCAAGTTGAATATTTTGTTTAGTAATCTATAGTTAAATAGATACTCTGACAAAATAGTAATAATATAGTTATGTGTTGTATTTTGTTTTTAAAATGTAGCCATTCTGTGCATTTTCATGACGTATCTCAACATATGAAATTATTTAGAACTGTTTTTTAAGGTCAGTCTCCGGACTTGTGAATATTTTCACTTATGTGAACAGTTTCATTGAAGTATATTGAAAAATCCAGAGCTGGTCATTCTATTGGTCATACTGATGGGAACACAGACACAATGAGGGAAGGGATCTTGCAGTTACAAGCACAAAATAGGTAAACATGTATTTAAGCAATGGAAGAGCAAGGAGGTTATGACTTCCATCTGTAATCCAGCCAGCAAATGCCAAAGCCAGCATTAGGACTGTTGCAGAGGCCTTTATGGCAAATCAGACTAGTAAAAATTTTGAGAAATAATTCCTACTTTAGAAGTTCTGCTTTCTCTGAACTTCATGGGAACTAAATGCTTCATCCCAGCATGGCACTGGTTTCATGTACATCCAAAAGTGGAAGTTACTTGGGTAAATCCTGGCTTTGAACTCTGTCTGTGAAACCTTTCCATATAATAAGTGAAGGTTATGAAAAGTGAGAAGGACAGGGAGATTTAATTTGTAGTGGCATTTGCTGCAGAGAAAAAGAAAATAAGAAATAAAGGGATGCAAATAGCAAGAGACTGCCTGGGCTCAGTAGAAGAGCGAACAAAACAGTATAAACACCAGTTTTCAAATGGAACAACACTCAACCTATTTAACACCCATTTTCCAGGTACATTATGTGGCCTATAGACAGACTTTCAATAGCACTGTACCTAGTGCTTGGGACTATGTATGCATGAAAAATGTCATTTACACATTGTTTGATTTTTATCCTTTCTTTAGATTGTTTTCAGTAGCATAGGGCTTTCATTATTTACTGAAAGCCAGACTTCTTGTGAGTCATACTTGCTGAGAACATGGGGGCAGACCAAGGAAGTGTATCCCATAGCAACAGAAAGCAAGTTAGGGTTCTTCAAAACTTCCCTATTCATGTTTCTCCCATTGTTAATAGGGCTTTTACAGAGAATTTGGCTCACGCTTCATTTGGAGTGCTTTAGACCCAAATTTTAGTCAGTTTTAATGAGACAATTCTATGAATTTCATTTGATGCTATGCAGTTACTGAAAATCATGTACTGGGATACAGTTGCTGTTCTACCTTGAGCATATGATAACATACACAAGACAATTAAAAGCAGGCATGGCATGGATTCTTAGTCTTACCTCCTGAGACATTGCATGTTTTTCTGTAACTAGTCCTCCCTGCTGGACTTTTCCTGGTTGCCACTGTTATCGTCACTTTTTCTTCTCACAGCCTCCCCTGTCCTTCTTGTCTGAGATCTGACAAATGCAAGAGGTCTCGACAGCAAAGGTCAGGGGACCTGATTTGCCTTGGTGCCCATCTTCCAGAGTGCGGCCTGAGACAGATCAGTTTTACCGTAGTCTATATCATTTTCCCATGCAAGGCAGCAGTTAGCACCCTGTGCTTCTCAGGCTGTCTGGGCTTTTGATGGCACGTGTTTTACCACATTAATAATGAGTGACAAACTTAAACTAGTGGCCCCTCTTCATATTTATTGTACCTTGAACCCAACCTTTTAGGTACCTGCTTAATGAAAAAAACACCACGGACAGGTAATGACTACTTCCTCTGTCATCTCTTTGGTAGAACAAATCATATGACAAAATCACTAAAGGTTAAATGGGCCAATTAGCACTGATAGGAAAGGGAGAAATTGGAGAGCAAAGTAATTGACATAAATCATGGAATCACAACCCTTGGGTTCAAAGGGAAGCCCATTTTGTTCCAGCCCCAGCCATGGGCAGGGCTGCCCCCACCAGTTCAGGCTGCCCAGGGCCCCATCCTCCCTTCAGATGCTGGAAGTCTCCAATGAGATCTCCCTGGAGCCTTCTCATTTTCAGACTTAATAAGCCCAGCTCCCTCAATCTTTCTTTATAAGAGGGGTGCTCCAGACCTTTGACTGTCCTTGTGGCCCTCCTCTAGACCTACTCCCTCCTCCTCCCTTTAAATGGAAGTAGTAATATTATTTTGGGTGCCTTTTCTTGTTAGTGGCATAATTCACTAGAGTATATAACTGTTCTGAATAAGACTGTAGAATTTTAAATGTTCGAAAGCAATTTCAGCAAGCTAAAGAAAAATAAGTACCATTTAAATGAAGTGTGTTGCATATTCCAACTTCAGATCTTTCTTTAAGTGTCTTTTCTGGATTGTTCAATCTTTGAATACTTCATTTATTTTCTGAGGGGTATGGCTGATATACTCCCAGGCATTGTATTTGTGGCAAATACACAAGAGATTTATATGGAATAACTTTTTAAAAATATCAGAAAGGAAGGACCATGTTCTACATTTTCTGGATTTTTTTTTTTTCTTTTTTTTTTTTTTTTCTGGTAGTTTTGTGCAAAGGGATCCTCAGAATCTCAGATCTGGATAAGTTTTGAGTCAAATACTGATGCATAATCATATTTTACTAAACCTTTGGAAGAATATTTCAAAAATAAAAATAAATGTTTGCTTTGTCTTTGTTTTTCAAGAGAAAAGAAAGAGGAAAAAAGAGAAAAAGGCGATAGAGGAAAAAAAAAGAGAAAGGGAAAGAGAAAGGGGAAAAAAGAGAAAAAGAAAGGGAAAGAGAAAAGGAAAGAGGCTTGGCTGCAATGTCAATTTTTATTTAATTTTTTAATTGGAGGAGAATTTTCATTAAAAAGAAATAAGTAGCCTTCTTGGTTTATGTTTGACTAAAAGATTATTTAAGTATATTTTTAAAGGCAATAATGAAAGATATTAATTAATCTTCTAACACACTGTGTGGATTTTACCAAACTCTTGCTATATGGAATGCATCAGCCATCCCTGTGTGTGGGCTGAGGGAGAGGTTTTGCACAGTATCTCTTGCCAGTACTGGGACAAAGAACTGGAACCCTAGAGATGAGGAGACATGCAGTATTCTTGCTGTAATCTTGCTCTGATCTTGCTGTAAACCACGAACTGTACTAAGATTTCTTGGCAGAGCCACTTTTTGAAAAAGGGAGAGTCTGCAGAGTTACTATCTCACCATAACTGTCCTTCCTTCACTTCTGTTTCTGTGGATAGTCTTGGCAGACTATTCACACCATAAGAGAAAGTAATGAAGAGAAAGCTATTCCTTAACTCATTCTTTTTGTTTTTTTCCCTCCCATCTCTAGATTTTATTTTATTTTTTTTTTCCAAAGGGAGCTATAAAATGTGAAACTTAAATTATATGCTTTCAGAGATTCTTTAAAGAAATCAGACTTTAAATTCTGGTTAATTCTGCCCTGGCTTAGCATGAAATGCAGCTTTGCCTATTCCATGCATTATAGGTCTGTTTGCTTACCAGGAAAAATGTCTCTACATAAAAAAAAAACTCCCTGTCATCTTCATAAAGAGAAGCAATGACACAATCTGTAATTGCTAAGCTCACTGGGAGCTGAACTCCAGGTCTTTGACCCCTGACAGGCTGTTTCGCAGAAGTATGTGTGTGCTGGACATTCTCTCACGCAGAATGAACTTGCTTAGTGTTTACTCCAGCTTTTAAGTGGAAATGGTGTGAAGCAGCTTCTCTGAGCTCATTCAGTGCTACTCAGAGATGCAGGAGATGATGCTTTGTTACAACGCATGCTTCTTGAACTTCCCCTCCCCACCTTTGCCAAGAAGTGCTGCCAGTTGGATACAAACAAGTGCAGGCAGAAACTGGGTGGGGAAATGCACAGTAGGTTACACTGCCTTAGCTGTCAGGATGCTGAAATGTGGGTCTGTTAGTCTTGGGCTCTGGTTCCAGGTCAAGGAGAGATTTCCAATGTGAACTCAAAGTACTGAGTCTATGTCACTCAAATAGACACCATCTTTTCTGGGATTGTTGTTGTTTTTGTTTTGTCATCATTATTGTTATTTTAGTACAAGCTTAGGCTGTATCTGAATATAAAGGAATTTGAGTGAATAAAGAATATTTTGGAAGCTAGAGAAGGACTTCATTTTTATATTTTTTCCCAACTCACCAGAGTTGGGAAACTTAATCTTATTTCCTGGAAGGCAGGGGGAGGGTGGCAACAAGAATCAATGTGTTAAACCATTAGTCACCAACTGCTGGAGGACAAATATTGACAGGTGCAAAGGTTTGGTGGTCTTGTTCTTCTGTGTTAATATCAGCAATCTGTCCCACATAGCTTGCCTGTACTTTCAGTAGTTCTGTCCATGGGAAACACAATTATTGTGCTTTAACAGGGAGGAAAATGGTTAGATGTGGGTAGCACACCTTCCACTGAACCTACATTACCCAGTATCTGATTATACAGTTTTGCCTTGCAACACACATATCGTAAACATTCTGGTTCTAAAATCAGCAACTTGCTTCCCTGCATCATGCTGCCTCCTAAGGACAGTCTCACAAGTTCGCATCTAATCATTTGATTGTGGTTTTCTGATCTCCATCTTTGCTTAAAAAAACATCATATGCTCTGAGGGACATCCCTCAGGAAGAGTGCTATGGATATGTTATTTACATGCTAGGAATAGAATCACTGTGGGAACTGAAGCACCCTGCAGTGAGATCTGTGAAATCAATGGTCAGTGGGCTCTAACAGGGATCTTCAAGCAGAGGACTAGATAATAGCCTCAAAAATCATGTCTAAATATATATAAAAATAAAATTTGAAAGCATTCCACTGCTGGCTAAGCTCCATCAACTTACAACAGTGAGTCATTGTATAAAATGATTTACTGGGTTCTATGGGCACTTTCACATCCTAGTTGATGAGACGTGCTCTGAACAAGGCTGGAAATCCTGGTGTTGGATGTCTCTGCATAGGAAACAGGTACAGCCAAGGAAAGATGTGTAATTTTGTCCACTGCACTGTATACCTTCAACCAAACTGCATACTCACTGTCCCTTCTGTCCCTATCATTCCAAAGTTGAGTATCCCCTGCAAGTACATTGTGCTGTCACCTCTTTTCTGAAAATCATAGATCTTTCTCTGTATGAATCTGTTTTTACCAGACTCTGAAACATTGCTTGAATCTTACCTTCCAAGGACAGTACTGCTGCAACATACGTATATGCCTATCTGTACACAGTTAAATTGCTGCAGAATAAGGAGGAGCAAGATTGATTAAGACTGAAATTGACAGCAGATAAAATCACAGTTCTGTGCCCTCCTGAACTGTTACAAATATGTCGTGCAAGATTCAGTCTCTTTTGGTGTTAGTCTCTTCTGGAGGCCACTCTGCATGGGCTTAGCTGGGCAAACAGCAGATTGGTGCCTTCATCTTCCTGGGCTGAGACTTAGAAATCTATGAGGTGGACAGATTTCTTGATCACTTTTACCTTGATTCTACAAATTTGTTATAGATGGCTTAGCTAACTGTTTCAGGTACTCCCTCCAGTA
The DNA here is from genome assembly GCF_026119805.1 of Tympanuchus pallidicinctus. Lineage (NCBI taxonomy): Eukaryota > Metazoa > Chordata > Aves > Galliformes > Phasianidae > Tympanuchus > Tympanuchus pallidicinctus. The sequence goes on along the minus strand of NW_026294747.1, from coordinate 34,945,831 downwards.
TTGTTATATGTAACTCCTTTATTGTATGTAACTCCTTAAAATCTAAGGAGAGTTAGGGTTTCAGCTAAATTGTCTAAAACTACCATAGTCAGATACAATGCCAATTGCATTAATTGGTCTTCTCCTCTGAGTAATGGAGGATTTATTTTGCTCTTGTGCAGGCTGTATGTTAGATTCTCATTAGTAGAAAAACTCAATAATGGAAGCCTCCATTCTTTAGAAGGCCTCCTGTGCTTTGCTGGATTTCGATCCATGAAGTTAATTCATTCAATTTAATTCCTTTTGCCAAAAAATGTCTTCTTCAATCAGCTATGTTACATCATCAATTATCTATCAGCTCTAGGAGCAGTACAATGACTCTTACACTTACGGCCTTCCCTTGTGAAAGTATGCTCCTTAATGCAAAAGGAAACTGAAGAGGAACTGAACAAACTGAGTGAAGAATCAAGTTTTGGCTGTGGGATGATTTATGTGCATTAGATTTTATCTGTCCATGCAAGTAGTATCATTGGAATTGAGGACATTGTCTCAAGCACTTTCTAATCATAAAGAGCTGGAGAAAAAAAAAAACAAAAAACCATGCTCCCCTGCATGTCACTACACTAGTAGGCAAGTAGATATATTTCTGTTGTCTGTGAGTATGCCTAGAAATACTTTTAGTATGACACAACTGTCTAGAGTTGGGATACAGAGAATTAACTGTTTCCAGTACATCATCAAGTGTATTTTCTTTGTCATGTCAAGTTTTAATCTGATGCCTTAGAAATATGTAGGAGATACTTTGTTCATGAATGTGCAAGTCAGTTATTGGAGCTACTATTCCCAAGATCAGGCTCTGGGTTTTTCAGACCCATACAGGGATGAAACTGTTTTTCTGCAGCGATTGCTGTGTTGTCCCAGGACATACTATAATACAGCATATCAGAAGGCATTATTCTGAGGCAGTAATGGATTATAGTTTGAAATTTTTGCCTGAGATTAACATCTGGAAATTAATACCTTGGTGACTGATCTTTTCTAAGGAGTTTGTGTGTGTGTGTGTGTGTTTGTGCATGATGTTAATCATATTCTATTTCTGATCATTAACCTCGACATTGTTATGAGATATGTTTTGTAGAAAAGAAGGTTATACAAGTCTGAGGGCATTTGGTTACAAGTTCTGGCAAGGTAGCTATGAGGCTTTGCTTTCTTAGCAGGCATTAGGGTTAGTGTGGTTTATTATTTTCTTACTGTGTAGTGGATTGAAGCTCACCATTTTCAGTGGGTTAAAAGACCCATTTGAAGCACCTGAAATATGTAATTACATGTCAGAACTGTGCCCTTTTTAATTATTTTAAATCTGTTTCAAACCATCAGGCTCCTCTTCTTGGGATTAACCTAATTAGGGTTTACTCTTTATTACATTGTGTAAACACATTGCACCACATAAGTCCCACAGTGTTTTAAATTGTAGAATTTGTAATGCTGTTTTGTCAGAAGAAAAGCATAGACAAGATTTCTGGAGAAATGAGATAGGGTTAGAGACTCATTGCAACAGCAATAGGGCAGTATACTTGTTGACTGCTATTCTCCTTCTCAAGAGAAGCTGGGAATATTTTTCTAGCTTATCCATATTTTGAAGGGAGATGTGGTCTTGAGGATGGAATCCCAGACTTGCTAACAAAATTCCTACTCGGTGAAAGATTTTTTTCTCCCATGGTACCTATTTTGCTATAGATAACTTCTATACAGTTGCACACAACTTCCTGCAAAAGATCTATGCCTTTCTATGGAAATTTTAAAGATACGGGGCAGTATAAAGATGAAAACTGCAGGAAAGAAGAAATCTAGCACATGGATAACTAACATTTCTAAAACACAGACCACCAGTTTTGAGACTACTTTGTTATCCAAGCCACATTCTCCCAGTGAAGTTCTGCTGTACAAAAGGATTTTCAAGGAAAGGTCTGTGCAGCCTCAGCAAACTTCATTGTTTTAGAATTGACACTTGTCTGAGTGCTTTGCAAATGAAAGAAAGCAGAAAACATTTTGTGCACCTGGTACATTATGGTTAGTTTTGCCCTTTTTCCTGCATTTTCAGTTGAACAATTGCTTTCTTGGTAAGTTTTGGGATTTTTCAAAATGTGAAATCATGTGTTGCTATTTATAACTGCTCTGGGTTGTGAAAGCAGACTATTTATTGCAGAGAACAGAAGCTGATGTAACTGTTTGCAGATGATTGAGTTGGGTAGAGAGATAGTGGAAATGTCCTCCTTTCTACTGCAACATGTCAATTTTCAGACCTGCAGAGGACACAGAGCATTGTGAAAGGAAACAGTACGAGCACATCATCTCTTAGAAGTTACAGCATCTCTATGTGGCTATTGTGTGTACATGGGTCAGATATTAAGAGCTAGGAGAACACAGATCTGCTCAGCTGCAATTTGCATATTTGGCTCTGTCCAGCTGGTGGAGGCAGTGGGTGATCTTCTGAGGTCAGTTTCTGCCCTTGTTTCTGTAATTCCAAAAGCTACATGCAAACAGCACCTATTAAACTTAAAAAGCCATTAGGTGAAAGACAATGGCTGTGATAAAACCATTCATAGTTCAAATACCACAGCAAAATAAAATAGATTATGTAGAGCTATATTCTTTGAAAGAAAACCTCAGTCTCACAGTTTCTTTTCCTGTATTTGTGAAAGATGATGGAATTTGTGAAAATGGATACACTTACATTAAAAAAAAAAAGAAAATAACAAGATACTTCTGTGAAATACTGCTGTTTTGTCAGTTTAGTTAATTACCTCACCAATATGAACATGAACTTAAATTCAGCACTGCTATTTCCCTCATTGCTCGGGTAATCAAAGTACGAAATCAGCATATCACAGAACATTTATTAGCTATTATTTCTCATGTATCATTGTAGAAAACAGCAGTCACATTGAACTAACATGTAACTAGAAGAATTGGCTACAATAATGTCCATACAAAGTAATGGTGTATGACATAGCAAGTAATTCTAGCCACTTGTAAACCTTCATGAGTCAATAAACAGTAAGATGACAGGCACCCAGCAGTATGCTCCGTGTTGTATCTTATAAAAATGAAAACAGCAAGTATGTCTGCAAAACAGGGTGCCTTATGATATAGAGCACACCTCTGACACTGAAATGGGCTTGACTGGACTAGTATCTGAATAGAAAATCCACAAATGCTCTGTATATATGAATATTTGACAAATCTGAACTAAGCTCTGAAGTGCAGTAAATGGTATTTATCCCCTGTATGGATGCTCTTACTCAGAATGAAAGTAGCTTAAATATCATTTCTTCCCATAAGAGTTGATTCAAACAAGGATTTAGGAGTGTACAGCTGGAGTTATTTCAAGACCTGTGTCTCAAGTGTAAGGAGCATTACTTGCTAGACAGGGATATCTTTCACTTGACAAGTAGGACTGAAAATATTTGTACTCCTTTCAATTTATTTTACCAGTGTTAGTGCATGCCCTGGCTAAATTCCAAGCAGCAGTAAGAGTGGATTTAAGGAAGGGAGTTGGAAGACATGAGGGATGTGCTCTTGTGAAGACTCTAGATACTCTGAATTCAATTATCTACTTAAACATATTTTTTCTTTGTCACCTGGGCACATCAGAGTTTCTATCTCCTTTCTTTGAATTTAGTAAAAGAGAAGGATTGGTGGCTGGAGGATGGGGAATAATTGCACTTTTTACAGGGCAATCCTATGAAGGCATCTTCAAGATTGCCAGGTGTTCAGGGGTACTATTGGTGGGGAAAAATAAGGACCCAAGAGAACTGAGAGGCTGAGCTCTGTGAAAGATGTTGCACAGAGAGAATAGTGGAATTGGAAAGAAAAAAAAGTGATTAATGGAGCAGTGCATCTAGAAAAGCATGTGGGCTACTTAGGGATGGAGAGAAAAAGTCTGTAGAGGAAAAGAGACTAGAGAAATTGATAGGTGGCTATTCAAGGTCCTAAATGATATTACAGTTATTCCAGCAGGAATTCTGAATCTCTCCACGTTTTGTGGCTCTGGAACTGATTTACAGATTGAAGTATTTGTTGACTCAGTGTATCTGGCACTGAAATTGTAAATCCATCCTTTCTGTTTCAGTCAGGCATGACTGAGGGAACAACCTCCATAAGTAAAAGAAGTTACATGAATAACTCTTTCTTGAAATAAGGTCACTGTTATCCTCGTGTGACTTGAGCTGCATGGAAGGAACAAAGAACCTCCATCAACCTGCTGCTATTAGCAACACTGGATGCAGGCATGTTTTGTTACAAGTCTCAGCTAATGATTAGAGTCATTACAGTTAGCTCAATTTTCACAAGAACCACAGTACTTTTTCACAGAAATGTGAATCTGCATCAAATTCACCCAGAGGTAAAAGAAATTTTAATTTATTACTGAAAAACTTCTACTATGCCCAAAGCTTTTTTTCATAGTGAAGTTACTAAAAATTATTTTGGGATTCATATTCTGCTTGGTCTTTTTCATTGTAAATTTTAGTCTTTTTTTTTGTCACATTGGAATGCAGCTTATACATTTTTTGCTTAGTGTCCTTTTCTTCTATGTTATTTTTTGGAATTCCCATTTGAATATATGACATAACTGATCTAAACTGCTATTGTAAACTACCTTTGCTAACTAAATTTTAAATGTAAAAACAAAACAATTAATGGTTGGTATAGTCTACTGCTGTTTTCAAATAATATCAGGAGTGTTTTTTTTTTTTTTTAATGCAATCTTAATCTAGCTTAATTTAGTGTGTAAAATTATTTTTCCCTTCACAGAAAGAAATGGACAACTCAGTAGTTGGCCATAGGACAGCAAAATGCTGTTGTTTTTTTTTTTTTTTTTCATTTTGCTGTAGAAAATGACAGTATCTTTTGAAAAATGAACATGCATAGAGTTTTCTGATTGTTACAATTATCCTGGTCCAAATAATAGGTCTAAATTCTTTAGAAATTTTATCAGTTTCACTGCAGTATTATACTTCAACTTATCTGTCAATATTGGTTAACATTCTGCACTGTGTATATCTAAGCCTGAGAAGGCACATGTTTTTATATTGGAAGATCTACATTATTTTCTTCTCTGCTTCATTACTTATTTGTAACTACTCAGCAAAAATTAAATTACTTTCCTACCTGCAGTAGGAAAACTTATATTTCTCATATATATATATATATATATATATTTTCAGTTCTATGCATTATCTTAAATCTATGTTATATGATTTTTACAAACATAAAGTCAGCTTCAAAAACATAGGACTTTTAGTTTGTGTAAAGCTTACAATATGCTACTACATTATCATGAAAATTCTCTCTACCACATAGCTCCTGTGGTTTAGCATGGGGCCAAAAATAAAATCTGCAGTTATTATGGCAATTCTTAGCCTTGCATGCTCAGTATGAGACTTGGGATATGGGAGCGAAATCTCAGTCCAAGTTGATGATGAACCCAGCTATCTTTGCCTGCAGGGGCTATGGCAAAAACTGAGGATAGGGAAGGAGCAGGTGCACAAAGAGCATGCTTCCCATCACCCAAAATAATGTTGAACAATTCATAAAAGCAAAATCACAAGTAATGTATGGGAATCCCAAAGGCTGCCTAAATGATTCTATTACAAAGCATTTATGACATGCACATCTGAAAGACGTGTACAGATTGCTTCCAGTTGTGACAGTAGAATGAGGTCAGCTACCATGTGTGCTAATGCTCTGTGCTGGAGTCATCTCAAGGCAGATGATGACCCCTCACTTCTTCTCAGAGGTTACACTGTGAATACATGATCTGCACCAGCCTCAGCAGGCATATAAAATAGAATCATAGAATCATTCAGGTTGGAAAAGACCATCTAGTCATGACATAATCTAGTCCAACTGTCAACTCATAATTATAATGCTCACTAAACCATGTCCCCCAGTGCCATGTCTATCCTTTTCTTGAAAACCTCCACAGACTGTGACTCCACCACATCCCTCAGCAGCCCTTTCAATGCATCACCACTGTTTCTGAGATGAAATTTTTCCTAGTAAGCAACCTGAACCTCCCGTGGAACCACTTAAAAGCATTACCTCTCATTCAATTGCTGTTACCTGGCAGAAGAGACCAACCGCCACCTTGCCCAAGACTCCTTTCAGGAAACAGTGGAAAGTGATAAAGTCTCCCCTGAGCCTCCTCTTCTTCTGACTAAACAATCCGAGTTCCCTCAGTCTCTCAGTTGTTCTACGACATTTTTCTCCGCAGGGCCCTGCCTCCAGGTTCCAATGCAGGGCAGTCAATAGTGAGACTGGCATATCCTAACTGTACTTAGACTGATACGCCAGAAAGAGACTGAGTTTGATCTCCAAATTTAAGCTCACGTCTAAACAATACAACATACCAAAGCCATTGGCTCTTTAGCACTAAACTTAGCAATGAAGAATTCTCTAGATGATTTTTGCATTCCAGGGCTGCTGCCACACAAGTTTCATGGTGATCTGAGGAAGATCCAAGATGCTGAACGCACACACACACACACATATAAAAATTATGTTTCTCTTCAAACTGCTGGGTGAGTTCACATTCTCCTTCAACATCCCTAATTAGGTCTTGAAAAATTCCGTGGTTTCACAGATGTTACTGCAGAGGTAACCACACTGGCAAGCAAGGTGAAAATAGTAACACACTTTTCTTAACATTACAGATGTCTTAATCCTTCCAGTGTTAGGATGGAATCCGATGTTTCATATTGAATGTTTTCATCCACTTAAAGGTGTTACTACTTTTTTCTGAAAAGAGTCTGATTTCCAAAAGGCTCAATTTCTTTTTCTCCTCATAGCCAAATGCTACCATACTGTCTTAGTTTCAGCTGGGATTGAATTGTTTTTCTTCAGAGAGTCTGGTATGATATTACATTCTGGTTCTAGGAGAAAAACACTGTTGATAACACCAATGTTTATAGTTGCTGCTAAGCAGTACTGTTCAGAGCCAAGGTTATTCACAGCTGCTCAGGGACTAGCTGGACATTTGTCAGTGGGTGGCAAGCAATTGCTTGTGCATCACTTGTTATATACATTCATATATATATATATGAATGTAGTCATAACTATTATCCTTTTCATTTTCTCTTTCTTAGTAAATAGTTTTACTTCAAACTTCTACTTCTGTTTTTAAGAAGACAGGCTGAGGGAGCTGGGCTTGTTTAGCCCAGAGAAAAGAAGGCTGCGGGGTGACCTCATTGCAGCTTTTCAACACCTAAAGGGAGCCTACTAAATAAACTAATACCTAAAGGGAGGAATCAACTCTTTGAAAGGGTAGATAACAGCAGGATAAGGGGAAATGGTTTTAAGTTGAGGGAGGGAAGATTTGGGTTGGATGTCAGTGGGGAGTTCTTTACTATGAGAGTGGTGAAATGCTGGAACAGGCTGCCCAGAGAGGTTGCGGATGCCCCGTCTCTAGAGGTGTTGAAGGCCAGATTGGATGGGGTCCTGGGCAGCCTGGTGTAATATTAAATGTGGAGGTTGGTGGCTGTGCATGTGGCAGGGGGGTTGGAGATTCATGATCCTTGAGGTCCCTTTCGACCCTGTCCATTCTGTTATTCTGTGATTCTTTTTCCCTGATTCTCTCCCCCCATTCCACTGGGAATGGGGTGAGTGAGCAAACGACCATGTAGTGCTGGGCCATGTGCTGGTTTAAACCACAACACATAGCAAAAGATGAGTCTTTAAGTAGCTGAAGGACACCAGATCATGGGTACTTTAGAGTGATCAGAGTTCAGACCCCACTGATATAACTTAGAGCAAAGCCTACAAATTAGGGTGAAAGTTCAGTCTGTGATACAGGTACAAAATAATCACATGGTATAATTTTTAAAAGTATTTGCAAGTAATGATGGCAGCAAGTTTGTTTTGCTGTGTAATGACCCACTCATTCTTGTCTGCTCTCTGTTGCCTTTCTTTTCTGTTTTTTTTTCCCCTCAGACTAGGATCAAGGCAATGATCAATGGGTGTAAACTGGAACACAGGAGGTCCCACATAAATATGACAAAAAACTTCTTAACAATGAGGGTAACAGAATACTGAAACAGGCTGCCCAGAGAGGTTGTGGCGTCTTCTCTGGAGACATTCAAAACTAACCTTGATGCACTTGTGTGTGACCTAATCTAGGTGTTCCTGCTCTTGCAGGGGGATTGGACTAGATAATCATTCAAGGTCCCTTCTAATCCCCGACATTCTGTGATTCTGTGAAGGCCATTGTATGTACTTTCCAGTGTCTCAGCTGCGATTTAGTTAGAGATATTTATACTTGTAAAAGAATAAAATAACCTTTTCTTATCAAAATTCTGGAATAATTTTATTTAATAGCTGTATACTGCTGGTACAGCCTACTGGGAGTTTCTTCTGCTATGCTCGCAGGTATAGCAGAAGCCCTCAAATCCCTCAAGCTTCACGGCTTAGCCCTTAGCTTGAGTCAAGTCAGAGGACACTATCTGGAAAGTTTCTAATTCACATTTATATACTTCAAGTGGAAAAATCTGTTTCTTCATTTGATAAGTAATTCTCTTTGCTATTCCACTTATTGGTAACCTGAAAAGGACAATTTGGCTTCTTAACATTGGATTGTTTTGTATCTGTATACCAAATCGAAGACTTTTCTCACTGTGAAATAATGCATTCTCCTCAGATGCCCTGTAAAGCAGGTTTTCTGTCATTCCCTTCATTCTCTTTAGAAACCTTTCCTTTTTTTTTTTTTACATTTACTTTTAAAATTGTGAATACTGGATTGTACTGTTCCATCCAAGCCTTGTGTACTGCTGCGAATGGTAGCTTCAAAGGTACCTCTGTTAACACATGCCAGATGCTAATGCTTCAATCTACTTCTACCCAGAAGTTAGCTAAAGATGCAGACAATGAGTCAGAAGGTTATTGATTTTTCTCAGTCCCCAGAAATACTGTTCATAGAACAGTTGATTCTGAGTCCACATCCCATTTTGTGTCTCAGCTCTTTTCTCTATGTGGCAGTATGTGGCATGCCTGGAATGTGCCCCCTGTGTGGATACCCAGTGTCCTGCATCTTGATGCTGTCATGCCTTGCTAGAAACACCAGTGGTATAGCTGTGATGTAAGTCAGGGAGCTATGGGGCTGCCTGGTGTCACAATCAGTGGGCAAACAGGGCAGAGCCTCCTAGCAAGGTCTATCCCACTGCCTGCATTGAGCAGCACCTTTGTACGGGCACAGGGCCTGTCCTTGGGATCAGAATTAGGTCTGAGAAGGAAAAACAGGCTCAGACATAACCATGGGTTGGTTGACAACTCAGGCAGGTGGCAAATGTTAGAGATTCAACTTAAAGAAGCTCCCATAGGTGTCAGACTCTGCCTGAGTCCCACAGCCAGACTCCTGCGAGTGAGAATGCTCTGGAGGCCCTGGCAGCACATTGACCCTCATTACCAGTGAGAGCTTGAGGTTCAAACACCAACTTCTGCTTCATTTAATCCATTAATTTATTTACCTGTCTCATTCCTAAGCTCTCCTTACGCATAGAGATGAATAGCTGAGCCCTTTCCTCTGGTAACATCAGAGGCTACCTTGATGTAGTGGGAAGGATACTGGTATCTGTGCCCAAGGGCAGAGAACAGGGATAGAGGAAGCAGTGTCTTGGTGGTGAGTGCCATGTTTGTGGTACAGACACATGATTAGGTTAATCTGGTGGTTATATTGGCCGGTGAGAAGAATAAACTCTCAGGGAACGTCATATTCTTGGAGATGCAAAATTATAGCAAGAACGGACACAGAGACCATGGTCCCCATTTGAATTAATTCCAAGTTCCTAATTGATCGTGAGTGCTAATTTTTGTGTCATCCTCACTTACTTTCTGGGAAGATAACTGAAAGACATCTCACATGTAGCAACAGGACACTAGAGATGCCTCTGTGCTCTCAGCCTGAGCTGAGGAAGTGCCTGGCAGCATAGCATTCAGGCACTCAGAAAACATTTGGCAAAGTTGTAAGGACTCCTCCCATCTCTGATCACCTTGTTGACATTCATTATGTTAATCAAGATACTGGCTGTCCTTGCATGTCCTGTCCTTTTCAGACTAGTGAAATGCAGGGCTCTCTTCCTGCTCAGCATCAACAAGTGACAAGTAGTCACAGAGGGAGTGGAGCTTCTCTGTAGGAGCATCTCACCATGGGGTTTGAGCTCAACAAAAAAAATTACTAGACTATCACTTCTACCTGGTTTTTGGTACAAAAAGTTTGTTAAACCCACAGGGTGTCCAGAAGAAACTGTCTGTTCACTCTGCGTAGGTAGATGTGTCATTTCAGATGGAGATGGGGAGTGCAGCGCTAACTAATTCTGAGACATTATAGCAATACATATTTCCTTGACTCAGTGATTCCCCAGTATCTATCTGTACTGTCTCTATTATTCATCTCCTGTCTATTATTATGGTTATCACTTACACTAAAAGGACATTGATTTACAAAATTGAAATTTATTAAAGAGGTATTGTGAGATGAAGAAGCCAACTAGAGCTCCACAGGAGAAAAAAGAAACTCAGTGGAGTGAGATGCAGGTGTTGGGTGGTGGCAATAGCTTGCATTCCTTCAGCTTTGTAACTCAGAAGCTATATTTCCTGTAGTTGCCAGCGTTTTCTGTATTCTCTACTATTGTTTCCAGTAGTTCTGACTTGTGTTTCATTGTCTGGATTGCTTCCAGCTGCACGTCTCTACACTTTTTCTTCTCTTTTGGTACTCTGCCATTCCTATGAGGATGACTATCCAGCTCAGTTCCTCAGCATCCTTGTGGCAGCAGTAGATGTTTTGGGAAAATACAGGGAAAGTACAATAACAGGACACATCTGGAGAGATCCTTTCCCAGGTACACCATCCTAACTTTCTGCAATTGACATCATAAGATTTTTTCCACTTCTATTGGTGTTCTGTTGGCCTCTGGAGATAAAACCTACAAAATATACACTGACTAAACACCCACAAGAAATTTTGCAAGGATGTGGAAAGATATTGCAGAAATTAGCTCCTTGAGGTCATAAATGAGTTGAGAAAAACAGAGAACAGATAACTGTTCCTAGTCCTTTTCCCACTTAACAACATATATTTAAAACTTAATTAATGTCTTGAAGCCAACGCTACATTTAAGGCCTTGGGTGCTGAGTATTTTTTCTTCTTGCTATGCAAGATCAGCATCTTGTTAAACTTCTCTTGGGAATACTGAAGTAAAGAGACAGAAAAGGGAAAGCAGAGGAAGCATTTAGTGAAGGAAGTTAAGCTATTCCAGACTGAATCATTGAGGGAATATCTTTCAAGAAGAATTTCTAAGTGGTGGGACTGGGAAAATATGCAGCCAATATCTTTTATATCCCACTGAGAAGTGCTGATGAAATAATAAAGGAGTGCTTTATTTTCTTGGCACATTGAGTATTTTTCCCTCTCTGTTATATGAGCAAAGTGTTAAGCAGCCTGCAAAGTATTGCGTTTAAATATATGAGTGATAAAAGTCTTCAGCTGTTGTAAGCCATTGTAAGCTCCATGGGATGGAGCATGGCTACTTCCTGCGAATTTTTACAGGCCTCTGCCAAGCTACCTCTTTGCTTCTGTTTCCCATTTTCTAAATAAATACTGCTCTAATATGTAGCAAGACAGACTGAGCGTTAACCTGATATGTGCAGGGCACAATCTGGTACTGCGTCTGAACTAAAAAGTGATTCTCTCATACGTGCATATGATAAGTCTATGTATCTGTGGCTGAGTCTGTGACAGTCAAATAAATTAGTAAATAATCCTGCTCTAGTTAAAAACCATAGGTATTATCTGGAAAATAAGATAATTTAATTATTTCTGTAAGCTATCCTGGATGCCTCCTTTTCATTTATTTACTACATGTGTGCATCACATTTCATAGCACACATTCATTCATGAGCAAATAAGTATGTTTTGTGTGTCCTTGTCATATAATAATTTTCTATATTCTGGCATTACAGTAAATTAGCTTTGTCATACTGACTGTGTTACAAACACTGCATAATACATTTCAAATTGGTTTAATATGTTTCATTAATTGAATTTAATTGTGTGCTTTACAAAAATCAATGTAGTATCATGTGCTACATCACTAAAATGAAAATGCTGCCGTCCTCAAGTGCAGTCTTTTGCCCTTGCTTCAGCATAACCTTTTGGCAATATTAAAGGTGCTTACTTGAGTTATGTGAGGATAGATGAGGACACTTGCTGGATCTTACTGATGTGTAAAAGAGGATTTCAGTGAGTTTGAGGAACCTTGTGATCCAGGTTCAGGAAACTACTTTTTTAGGTAGCGAAACAGAAAAAAAATCTTTCCAGAGAGAAATGGAAGATGTTTTGGAAGCATGCTAATGAGCTAGGAGAAAGACAGGACCCCTGCATTTTCACTCATAATGACTTTCATCTGCTGGGAAAGTAGGGACCAGAAATATTCATATAAAATTTAATGAAGTAAACATTAGTTTTGAATTCAAGGGTTTTTTTTTTTTACTCATGAATTTGATAGGGATTAGTGTGCATGTCAAATGTTTAGCTGAGTTTCTTGTCTTGCAAAGTAATAAACACAAAATAATATGTAGCATAAACACAAAATAATATGTAGCATAACATTTATGCATTAAAATACACGCACACACAAATTTCTATGTTCTGTGCATTAATTTACTTTTGTATGCACAAAAATGTGTTGTTCAAATGAGGCAGGTTAGCAGCATGATCCACTTTTCAGGGAATCATAGAATATCCCAAGCTGGACTCTGCAAAATCAGCCCACCTTTGTTATTGATGCAGTAACTGCTCCCAGTCACATCTGCAATGCACATACATTCAGATATCTTAGCAACTTACTCTGTAAGATGATATTTTAAATGTTTATTTATCTTTTCTTCCTTCCACGGAGAAAGGAATGGGAATTTTTAGCAGAAACTCTAAGGAAAAAAAATAACATCAACTGATCCATTCTGTAAACAATATATGTAGGTAACTCTAAAAATAATGCTTCCTATTTATTTCTATGGAACCTACAGCAGATACCAAGAGCACAGCAACACCCCACTGTCATCACTGCTGAAATGCACCCCCAACTGTCTCATTGTGCTCACACCCACTCCAGAAAAGACCAAAACTGTTTGAACTCAGCAAGTGTCAATGAATGTCAGAGGGTGCAATTTGTTCTGCATAGAGGAATTGAATGATACACCTTTGCTTCATACACACTTCTATGTCAGACTCCATTTTATCCAACTGCCCCTCTGCTGCTATCTGTTGCATGGCATCAAAATGTAATTGATGGGAAAAGCATTGATAGGAAAGCTCAGCCTCTTCAGCCATACCACCAACATCTGCCTCTGACATCATGGGCCACCATAATAAAATAGGAGACAATACTTACAGAGCAGCCCTCATAATCTACTGTGATTCTGGCCTCTAGGAAAATCAATAACTCTTCCAGAAGAAATACGCATGTTTTTCCTCATGGAGACTTTATTGAGGTTACATGCAACACTCTGATGGACTTTTTATCTGGCAGTTTTCTCTAACAGAGCAGAGTAACTCCTAGAATATACCATGGTGTTGAGGACAGACTCCTGGGGCCCCAGGATAGACTCGTACCTAAAGCGAGCTGAAAGAAAGAAGTACAATCAACATCTCAAATTACAGTGCAATGTGGCACGGATCTCTCTGATTCCTCATCAAGCCAGAAGGCATAGTCACGTAATAATTTCTGGTTAAGTTAGGGTGCGGTCATCTGCTAAAATCTTTGTTTGCAAAACATAAACAAGTTTTTCTTCCTTAGGAAAGAGAGAAAAGGAACAATTTTAAGAGGTTTTTTCTTATCCAGGCCATAACATCAGACAGTTCAGAGCACAGCAGGACAGATAAGAGCTCAGATGAAGTTTCCATACATCAATACAAGGGTAGACAAACTTGGTTATGAGTACTCTCCCAGTGTTTTTCTCTTCTTTCCATACACCCAGATAAAATAGATATATTCTCTCTCAATTGCTATAAAAAAATTTATTTAATAATTAAAAAATTGCTATAGAATGAATCTCATAGTGGCTCACTTAACATAGTCCTACACATTTGAGCATGTGCCTGGCTTTTTCCATCTCCACGATTACCTGGTATCTGCTTACACTATCTCAAATCTAGGGAAGCCTTTACTGAACACCATCATCTGCTTTGGGCACCCAGATCCCCAAATGTGGTGTTGCTGTATGCTGTCCAGGCTTCAGCTTCCTTGAAGTTGCTACTGACTTTCCACTGGGCTTAGTCAATAAATAGCTACTAACCCTCTGACTTGCCAAGAAAGGCAGTGAAATAACTGTGAAGTAGGATTGATCTGTTTATTAAGTAAAAATAACTAGATGATCTTAAATATCCCTTCCAACCTAAGTCATTCTATGATCCTATGAACTAAGCCTAATTAGGATTTTTTTTTGTGCAGGAAAGGTGCAGATCATGGTCAGCATGTCTAATGGCTTTATTTGGTCCCACTACAGCATCCTGACATGCTAACACTTCATTGTCAAGCAGACAGTGAAAAAAAAAAAAAAGACGAAACTCAACACAATTATTTAACAGCTATCTCTATGGAGAGATAATGGAAAACATGAATAAAGGACAATTAATCCACTGTGAGAACGATTTGGGAACTTGCTTAGGCCACGCTGTTAGTTGTAGGAACACTGGCTTGTCTACCCAATTAATGCTTTAAAAATATATGAATTAAATCATAATTAAAATCAGCATCTTAATCGCTGGCTTCCATTGATAGTAATATTTTGCATTTATTCTGTTTTTTAAGTAATTGACAACACTGTTGTTCCACAAAGTCTTTCTCCATTAAAGCCTCTTATCTAGCAGTAAAGTCACCACATTGTGCCTACAGCACTCCGACTCCTTTTCACTTTTTCCAAAGGACTCTGTAAGCCACAATAAAAATAATTCTAGCACTTAAGAAAGTATTGACAGTATCATTTTTTCCACAACATTAGAAAAATCTTCTTAAGAGCCTATCTTAAGATAGACATTCACTATGTGCAGTTTCGGGTTTTCCTTTCTGCACTCCTTTTTGAAAGGTTCACTGGGGGAAACTACTGCTGGCTGTGAGGAAACAACAAAGCACATATGAAAAGGCAGTTTTTAATAATACTTGACGGTGGTGGTGTTTGGTTTGGTTTTTTTTTGTTTGTTTTTTTTTTTGTTTGTTTGTTTTTTTTTTGCTGAGCTGCAAGTGGTTTGTGCTGTGCTGAAGGTTGCCATCATTTTACCAGCCAAGAGAGTGGGAGCCATGTGTCAAAGAGTGTGAAACTGCCTCCACCCTGTTCAGACAGCAGGACAGGAGCTTGGAGTTTAAGAGGAATGGTGCATCTCAGTGTGAGCTGAGTGCAAGTGTGGAAACTGGTCTGGATTCTGACTGTAAAACTTTTAACATGATTATTACTTAATACCATCAATTTTTGTTGCTACCATGAAGCTGGGAAGCTTGCTCTCAGCACTTGAGGCAGGAAATAATTTAAAGAATAAGACCAACTGCCTATCAGAGGATCAAATGTACGAACAAGATCCTCAGAAGTGCATCTTAATTAAAACTTACTCACAAAAAAGAAATTCAAATTTTAAATAGAATAAAGCATTTGTCCTGCCATGAGAATGTCTGGAACTGTGCCTAGGACAGACCAATTGCAGTTTACTCTTACAAGTGAGTCTGCAACTGTTTGTGTAAATTGTGTGAACTGTTAATTTTATAACTTGTTATGAACATGTATTTTACATTTTAAGCAGCCAAAGTAATACTGAGACAGTACTTGCCCAGAATAACATCTGGCAAACATCTTATAAAATTGATGCCAAATACTACTTTAATTTTGTGAAGAATTTTATTAGAAACATATTATTTTAAGAAAAGAAAACAAATCTTTGATGCTTTATTGTCAAGCCATTTAGAAGAAAATCTGGGAACAGTGCTTTCACGGTTCTGTATCAGGAGGAGAAATAGCTTTAACTAGATGTGGTAAATGATCAGTTCTGCATGCTGTGATTAGGACAGCTTTGGTAAATACATGTACAATAACATGTTCAAGATCATGAACATCTGTTCATAATCATCAAACTCAGAAAAAAGAAAAAGATTACATTTATATTTACTTTTTATCTCCCCACAAACCAAATCTAGAACTTTTTACTGTGATCTTTATTTTTTATTTAGTAATAAATTAATAAATAGCAAAGTAGATGCTATATGTGCTTTAACAAAACTGAGGAAATTTTTGTGATACACATAAGCATTTAGGTATGCAGAGGTAGCATAATATTCATGACCTGGCTGCGCATGATTTTATAATCAATTAATGTATATATTTTTGATAAAATAATTATATTGATACAACTACTGGAGTGGATGTAATTGTAGCAATTTTAATGTGCCTTATATTTGATAGAGTATTCTCCTTCTAGTTCAAAGAAATCAAGATTATACTACGTATGTAAATGCACCAATGACTGTGAGATAGAAAGAATAGGGCACAAATATGCTGTTTTAATTATCTTAAATAATTCAATGGAAGACACTGTGACTTCTCACTCAGGCAGTTTTAAAAATCTTGGGTTTGTTTGTTAGCATGGATTTAGCTTGAATTGTGCAGTAATACAAGGACAAAGAAAGCAGAGCACCATAATTCTTCAAATAAGGCAGGACAGTTAAAATGCACTTTCATTGAGCCCCTCCACATTTTTGGTTGGTAGGAATGGAGGCAAAATAAGATAAAGTGGAAGGATTTGGGAGAGTTGGTTGATGCAAGATTCAACGTGAGCCTGCAAAGTGCATTTGCAGCCCAGAAAGCCAACCATATTTTGGGTTGCATCAAGAGCAGTGTGACCAGCAGGTCAAGAGAGGTGATTCTGTCCCTCTACTCTGCTCTCGTGAGACCCAACCTGGAGAGCTGCATCTGGTTCTGGGGCCCCCAACACAAGAGGACATTGAGCTGTTGGAGTGGGTCCAAAGGAGGGCCACAAAGATTATCAGAGGACTGGAGCACCTCCTCTACGAGGATAGGCTGAGAAAGCTGAGGATCTTCAGCCTACAGAAGAGAAGGCTCCTGGGGGACATTATAGTGGCCGTCCAGTACCTGAAGGAGGCCTACAGGAAAGCTGGGGAGGGACTTTTCATAAGGGCACATAGCAACAAGATGAAGGGAAATGGCTTTAAGCTGGAGGAGGGTAGATTTAGACTAGATATTAGGAGCCTTCTTCTTCTTAAGGTTTGTTTTTTTGTTGTTTTTTTTTTTCAAATATCACACTCAATTCTTATTTTCCTTGGAAGAAGAAGTGTGAAAACTCAGCAACTGCAAACCAGCAGTGAAGATGGAGAGGATAAAGACTGTTTTGAACACTTCACCTCTGGCTTTCTTCTTTATCATCACCTATGCTAATGTTAAATGAGAGCGTGATGTCTATGAGAAATTAAAAACTAAGTAAATATTTTAATCATTTTAGTAAAAATCCTTTTAATACTAAGAACTTTTTGGTGTGGCAAACTCTTCCTAAGGGCTGTCTGACTTGCAATCCCAAGCAATACACCCAGCTCAGCTACAGCTTTAGACTTCTGGCTGGTGGGTTGATATTGTCTTGGACAGATTGTGTTTTATTATGGTGCACTGAGACAGACTTACTTCTCCGTAGTTGGGATTTACTGTTTAATCCTGGAAAAACTTTGCTATCTCTGGTAACAAAAGATATGGTTTCTGCAGAGAAATATCTGCTTTAAAAATGAATCTTTTCAAAGACAAACAACGTTATTTAGGTATTTTGTATTTCCTTTTAAATATAAGTGCTGTACGTAGCTCTTATCATTCTGAATCACAAAGGTAAGATAAATCTTTCTAAAGCATGAAAATATATATATGGATTTTGGCACAGTCAGATTCCTAAAAAGGAGTTGGTATTTAAGAATCACTGTGTTTGTGTTTTACAAAAATCCTGTAATAGCAATGTTTACTGCTTCGAGACATTTTCCCTGATGCTAGCTGAGCTTTGTTAGTGCCAACATCATTAAAGGCTTGTGTTTATTTAGATGTTTTTCCCAAGAAGAGGATTTAGAAGGTCCTCACTGGATCATCCATTAACAGCCATCGACAGCCTCCCACAAATGAGGTACTCTTCAGCAGCTGTAAAGCTGCTAGGGTAAAAGGCCAGCTTCAACTTTATCCAAACTGTGAATCTGGAACACAGGTTCTACCTGAATCCTGAATTCAGGATCCATCCAAAGCTGAAACACAGATAGAGAAGAGTGGCCTTGCAGGAAAGCTGCTGAACTGCCCATGCCTTCCCAAAGAGTCTGGTTTTCTCATGTCTCTATCCCATTCTTAGCGTGGTTCTCACAAGGTTTGACCTGAGACAACTCAACTCAGGGACCTGGCAGAAAATTACTCTTTCTGAATTGTTTTGTTTAGGAGTGCTTTTCTGCCACCTTGGCAAGCAGCACTGGTTGTGGATAAACCTGAGGTGTGCCAACGCAAGTGCAGGAAAGGTGTGGGGGAACAGACGGAACAAGTTGCTGGATCAGCTCAAGCTGTGACATGTACCTTTGCCCTTACATCTGCTTTGAGGATGACATAATATAATGGTGCTGACAAAGGAGCTTGAGCAGATCTTGGAGTAGTAGTTGAGGGAGACATCGCAACACACAAGCTGCCATGCCTTCCGCCAGAAGTCACTGGTGACAGAAGACAGGTGTGGGTGCAATGCTTTAGCTGCTGCAGGGCAGAACAAAGCCCCGTGTGGTGAGGTATGAAAATCTCATTTTTCAGTTTCTAACTGACATTAAGAATACTATTCTCCTTTCTCCCACTGAGGCTTCGGCAATTCAGCTCTTGGTACTGAAACAGTTTGGCTTCCAGAGAGGAAGAATCTGAAAACATCGTCTTTAAAACTCTCTGCTCTAAAGAAATATGCATCCATAAACTCCCAGCAATAAATATATCACTGTGTAACAAGGTGTCCAGGCTTCACTGACATTTACCAATTGTTCCTGTCCTTTAAAACACATCTCCCCAGAATCACCCTGCCTGTGTGGTGCTGCCCTCCTTCTGTCTGTGCACTCCCTCAGTATATAATCTGGAGGCAGGTGCAGGGGGTGGAGGCACACATTGCAGAGGTGCAGAGGGGTTTTGGAAATAAGCTTCTAGAACGGAATCTAAGTAAACACAGAGATAATTTTGGAGGGGAATATATAAGTTTCCACAGCATAGGAGTGAATAATATATTACATGGCAGAGGGATAGCTCATATATAATTGAAAGATGTATGGTATTTAATTAAAATGTGGTGATGCCCACATGCCTGTGATACATGCACTGCAAACAACCCTTGTATTTGTCCACAGGTGCAAGTGACACCATGAGGTGCCTAAGTACACACCTGATTCATGCTTTTATTGATGACCTGTGCAGCATTGTTACAGAATATGCTGTGCCTTACCCTACCTTTGTCTGGAGACTGTGGAGCAGATCTAAAAGTGCTCAGGATGGTCACTGCCTGGTCTCACTCTGGCTCTGCTGTTCCTCTTGTCAGGGAGAGAATAGTGGGGACTTCTTTGCTTCCTGCCTTGGCAAGCCCCTGGCTTAGCTTGGGAGCTACTGCAGTCATAGTCCAGCATCTTTCCAGTGTTCTTGTCACTTGTTTCTCCCTGTGGTTTATCTTCATGTGGAAAATTAATGGCTTGGCTGTCACTGTGCTTTGAGTGCTATTTCAGGCTTTAGGGTGTAGGAAGAATCAAGCCATTCTTCAAGAACATAAGCATGCTGCCCACCAGAAACGCAATGCTGGTGAAAAAACACAGATTTTGTCACATCACAAGTTTGACGCGACAAAACAGTATGAATGCAACAATGCAACAAGAATGTTTCCTACATGTCCAAATTGGCATTTTGTAGCTGAATTAATCTTGCAGCACTTGCTGATTGCCATAGCTGTGTGTTGCTTATCATGCCTGGCTGATTTTTCAGATAAGCATTTAGGGAATCAGAGTTTTATCATACTAATTATAACCACACTTTAACATGGGCACCTAAATTGAGCCAAGTCCTTGGATAACCCACAGCTCATTGCATGTGATTATATCTGATAGTAATACCTTGCATTGGTCCTAGGCAGAAGTGTCAGGGAATATCACCAGTGGAACAGAGGTGTTCTTGGTGTTAGGCATGGGGATGCAAGGAGGGCAGGCATGGGATACACCCACTTGCTCAAGCCTCAGGCACAGGCTGTCTGTGGTCCCAGCAGGCAGTCTTGCACCTGAGTCACAGTAATCCCCACTATCACTACAAGCTGGGGAGTGAAAGGATAGAGTGCAGCCCTGCCAAAAAAGACTCAAGGAGGCTGGTAGATGGCAAACTGGACGTGAGCCAGCATTGTGCACTTGTGGCCCAGGATGCCAACGGTGTCCTGGGCTACATCAAAGGAAGCATCATCAGCAGGTACTCTGCTCTGGTGAGACTTCACCTGGAGTACTGCATCCAGTACTTCCATGCCAGTACATGGCATCCTCAGTTCTGGGGAGACATGGACCTGTTGGAGCATGTCCAGAAGAGGGCCACAAAAATGATCCAAAGGATGGAACACCTTTCCTACAAGGGCAGGCTGAGAGAGCTGGGGCTGTTCAGCCTGGTGAAGACAAGGCTCCAGGGAGACCTGAGAGCAGCCTTCCAATATCTAAAGGGGGGTGATAAGAAGGAAGGGGACAAACTCTCTAGTGGGGTCTGTTATGATCGGACAAAGGGAAATGGATTCAAACTAAAAGCGGAGGTATTTAGATTGCATATAAGGAAGAAATTTTTTATGATAACGGTGGTACAGTACTGGGAACAGATTGCCCAGAGATGTGGTGAACATGTGGTCCCTGGAGGCATTCAGGGTCTGTCTGGACTGGGCTCTAAGCAACTTGATCTAGCTTTAGCTGTTTCTGTTCATAGCAGGACCAAACATACCTTTAAAGGTCCCTACCAACTCAAAAAATTCTGTGGTTCTATGATCCCAGACCTGATGGTGAGGGAAGAATGCCCTGCCTAGATGTGGCTTTTGGGGTGAAACTGGACAGGTTCTGGCTTCTGGAGGGCAGCAGAAGTGAAGCTGATCCCCGTGATAGTACCACACACAGAAACAGTCACGGTCACAGCCACGGCCACAGGCGTCTTACTGGGAAGATGGCTCTGTGGGACACCGAGTGGGGTGCTGATGGCCTTGGTAGTTGAGGGAAGAGCAACGCGGCTCTGAGCGGCCGTACTTAATTGACCCCGGTGTACCGAGAGCGCAGCCCGGCCGCCGTCTGCTTTTTGCTCTGACTGAACTGAACGTGAAGCTCAGCAGCGACGGGCTGCCTCGTGTGGCTCTGGCGGTACAGCGGGGTGCTGGCAGCCCAGCCCAGGGGCTGTCTTTGTCAACAGCGCCAGCAATGCAACAAGCCTTGGGGGGTGAATAATTAGGGGAAGAGCTGTTTTATTATATAAATCTGTCACGAAATGTTGTGTTCTTTGCCCTGAGAAGCTGCCCTGATGCCCCATGAAATTTTTTCGTCCGTTGTTGAGACTGCTCTTGCAGCGGCTTCGGGAGAGGAATCGAAGCGGCAGCAGCAGAAGGCCCGTGGACATGCCGGACTCGCTCGTAGCCGCGCCGCGCCGCCGACATGCCGGCGGAGAATTCCTCAATGGCGCTGGCCCCGCCCCCTCCTCGCAGGGGCTGTGCCGGCTGCCCGCAGGCCACGCCCGCCCGCTCGCACGTGTGGAAATGCTCGCTGCTTGTTCCCCTCGGGCAGGCCCCGCCCCCGAGCGCCTATTGGCTGCAGTGGATGCAGGGGGCGCGGTGGAGGCGTGGCTCTCCGTGCCGGGCGGGCTCCACCCACGTGCGGCGGCGCGGCGGGAGCGGGCGGACTGCGAGCACACATCCCGCACGTAGCCCGCGTATTAATCAGCGCGGGACCATCTGCCGCCCGCTCCTTAAAGCGCTGGGGGTTGCGGGCGTCGTGAGAGTGCGGTTCGGTGTTGTGCGGTAACAGCGATATCAGCGCAGGGCTCCGATAGCAGCGTCGTCCCTGAGGTGCGGGTCTGAGCAGAGGCGCACAGCTGTGCGCACCCCGTCCGGGCGTCTGCAAAGTTTGGTCCCGTTCCGGAGTCCTGTCCCGGCCTGGAGCCGGCGGGCATCACTTATCAAGGCGGGTGCCTGCAGGGCAGCGGCGCGCCCGTCCCCGCCGCACCATGCCGCTGGGGCACATCATGCGGCTGGACCTGGAGAGGCTCGCCCTGGAGTACGTTGTGCCTTGTCTGCACGACATCGGCTTCTGCTACCTGGACAACTTCCTGGGGGAGGTGGTGGGCGACTGCGTGCTGGAGCGGGTGAAGCGCATGCACCGTGACGGTGAGCTGGCCGACGGGCAGCTGGCTGGCCCCAGCCGCGGTGTCGCTAAGAGGCATCTCCGCGGCGACCAGATCAAGTGGATCGGGGGCACGGAGGAAGGCTGCGAGGCTATCAACTTCCTTCTCACGCTGATCGACCGCCTGGTGATGTACTGCGGCAGCCGGCTCGGCAAGTACTACGTAAAGGAGCGCTCTAAGGTAAGTGGAGCTGCTCGCGGCTGCGAGAGGTTCCCTGCTCCCGGCCCGGGGACGCTCCGTCGGGCTGATCCCGCGGCGCCGCTCCGGGCGGCACCGGGAACGCTGTCCTGGTGACACCCGCGGCGGGAGGGGAGCACGGACGGCTTCCCGGAGAGGGGTCCCGCGGAGGGCTGCCCTGTGCCTCGTCCCTGGTACCGCTCCCTCGTCCGTTGATGGCGTTGTGCTGTGTCCCATCGGCACCTCACTTCCCAGCTGCGGGGACCGTCACTGCCGTGCTGGGAGTACCCTGCCAGAACAGCCTTGCTGTGAGCTTGACTGTTCTTCAGGGACTTGGTCCAGGTTGACGGAGAGCCCTTCCGTACGCGGCTGGATCGGGCTGCTGGGCTACTCGCGGCCGTGCGGCAGGGTAGTCCTAGCTAGTTTCAGTGTTCGTGCCAGTGTCCTACAGCTGAAGAGGCTATCACTGCACCCGCTGGGATTTGGCACAAAGTAAGAGATTCTCTGTCTTAGTGTGGCAAACTTTTTGTTTTGGTAGGAGAGAGTCTATATTTTGTTCCGAAGCTCCCTTGTTTGGGAATGGAGAGGACCCCTGTATGTTACCGTTGTAGATTTCTTTCCCAATGAAATTTGTCCTTTTTTTTGGTAATTAAGTCTGGCCTAACTTCGCTATTCTGTCTTGCTGTGGTGAAGCAGGCTGGTTTGGCACCAACTTTATTTCTTTGTCTTGAATGTTGAAAGTGTCCTTGTTTCTTTTTTCTTTTTTCTTTTTTTTTTTTTTTCCCTTTCTTTCCTTTTCTCTTCTTACTTGAATTCCGTAATATGTAGCATACTTCTAAAACATCCATGTCTTTTTTGGAAGTGCAAGAAATAAAAATGATGTGTTGGGTTTTTTTTTTGTTGTTGTTTTTTGTTTTTTTTTTTAATTAAAAGACAAATGAAAGGTTAAGTATTTGGTTGGGTCCTAACTTGCAACGAACTAAAGGGATGTGTGATTCGTGATGAGATTCTTTTTTTTCTGTACAGAAAAATGAAGGAACTTACATGCCATAATTACCAGCTGCTTGGGGAACCTCTTAGAACCTGTGTGTTGGAAGGCCCTCACACACTTCCACACAGTGATGAGAAAAACACAAGGCTGGAGCACAGCTCTGTTGTGCAGCCCCACTGAACTGCCCATCGATCTGGTTAAAGCTTGGGTAGATTTAATTAAAAATGAGTGGATCATTGTTCGCTTATCTGTGGTGTAGGGAAGTATAAATACTCAGTCTGCTTGATCATGCATCTAAAGGCATCTCAGATCCTTCTCTGGGTGGCTTCTGTTTGCCTAGCTTCTGAAGGCACAATGCTGTATGTTAGCAAGGTATCTGGGGAAAACTCAGCTAGATGTGGGAGGGCTGCTGGTGCTGGCTGGGGAGAAAGGTCTCTTGGGATGTAGAGTCTTTGAAATGGAGTTGTGGTCTTGCAACAGTTTTGTGCCAACAGTGGTAACACATGATAGAACTTGTTTATAAATAAGTACCAAGCTGCTTGCTATCGAGTCTTTTGGCCCTTGTGATTCACCAGGGAAGTATCAGCCTCCAAGTAGTATGTGAAAATGCTGCACAACAATATGAGATTGAAAGGGGCTCAATATAGATTGCAAAACTAAATGCAGAGAAATATCCATCTGAAATTAAGAGTAACAAATCCCTTAATGATAATAATATAAATGCCATAGATATGGGAGTAGCAGCTGTCATGTGTAGCTGGCATGTGGGACACCTTTGCCAGGAAGATTATTCCCATGACTAATCAAGTGACTCCTGCAGTGCATGCAGGCTCCCATGTCACCTATGGACATTCTCTTTCCACCATTAAACCAGCCTTTTTTGCTTGTTTTCTGAAGACTTGTGAACACATATGCTGAATTTTTTGTTTTATCAACTGTGCACAGAAGTGGATGCTCAGAGAACCTCTCAGAGGGAGATGTTTCTAAACAACTGGGCCAACACTTCTTAGATAGGGATGTGCTATTTATTGGTTTGGGAAATAAATATTTGACAGATAGGGCTAAGAGTTCCATAGCAATCTGTTGAAAGTGTAAGCCTTTGGCTACATGGTAACTACTTGTTGTGGAAGTGAACTGGCCTCATCACTATTTATATATTTGAGGTTTTTAAATAATAGTATGTCTTTAATCTGCAGACTAAGTATTGAAAAAGTAGGAGTTTTCTTAATAAATGAACTTTTATGAGCTAAATGTCTGCTTATTGTAATGTGCTTCATGGGTTTCATTTTTTCATAGCTAAACAAATGTCAGAAGACAAGAAAGACTCTTGTACAACAAAGGAAGCTTTCCTTGCAGCTACATATGAGAAATGAGTCAGAGTAGGATTTTGTTGTTTCCATATGACTTTCAACACCATTGCAAGAAAGTTGAGATTGCTTCAAAGAGAATGGATGGAAGTTAAACTTTTACAAGGGTACCGGGTACGTTTAAGAGCTGTTGGTTGGTATTTGAGGGCTGATAATGAAATGTAACCTTTCATCCTTGCAAAGCAGTGATCCAAATTTATCTTTGGAACAAGTCATATTTAAAAATATTAGCTGACATGGTTAAAAGATAAAAATAACCAGATAACATCCTTTTAAAGTGCTCATCTATTGCAGACCCCACGTAGTGTTAGTTGGTTTCTGCATCATCTTAAAGTAGAGTTTCTATTTGGTAGTGAAGTAATTCAGTGGTTCTCTTTTTGCAGTTGATAATGTCTGAGGATCTCGCCAAGATGTATTTGAGCTGGATTCAGTCATCTTGGTATGAGGAGATTGACATCCTTGCACAGAGCGACTCTCTGGCCCAAGGACAGATACCATATTCTGATGACCTATCTGCATGCTGCAGGAACTCTGGTACTGAGCAGGGAGCGGCTGGCTGCTGGCCAGAGCTGATGAGCAAGGCAGTAGCATACTCTGTGAGGCCAATCATCTGGAGTGTTCTGAAACCAGTGGCACCTCAGGGGCTGCCCATGAAGTGCTGCAGCATCTAGCTCCTTCTGTCCCAAAGTCTCCCTTGGTGATAGTTGGGTTCTGCAGGGGCTCTTGGTGCTGGAAGTCTTCCCATCTGTGAAAAGCATGAGCCCACCTGCATGTAAGGTGTGGAGGTGACACGGGCCTGCCACGTGTTATGGAATGATCCAGGGGCAAGAGTGAAGTTCTATAGATGAGATGTCTTGTGAAAAATCCTTGTGTGTTATAAGTAAAGAATCCAAGGCAACAGTAGGTTTTTTTAAAAAATAAAAATAGGGTAATATTTGCTTACAGATACAAGAAATGTGATTTCTAGGTTGGAAGCTGCAGGTGTGCTAGTTGCTGGGGAGTTCGGGGTACTTGCCCTTTCAGCAGCCTGAGTGGTACTTCAGAGCTGAAGGAGCCCTGGGTGTGTGCAGTGGGAGGCAGGGGACCTTGCCTGTCCCTGAGGGGATGTGGCTGTTCCCCTGTTCACACTTTTCTGAAGAAAAATGGCATTCCCTGCAGTCAGGCAGGGTGCCTGAGTGATGTCTTCTGCCAGCATCTGCTGCTCTGGGCCACTTGTGCCAGGTCAGCACTGAGGCCCAGTGTGCACTAGTCCCCAGATGTGATGGCCTGACAAGGTGTCTTGGTAGAGCTTGATGTGGACTCTGTACCCTGGTCCTGGCAGTGGCACAGCCTGCTGCATGTCACTGATACCCTTCTGGTGCTGCTGTGAGTTGAAATCTATGTGAGGGTGACTTATGGGGTACCTTGAGCTGGTGAGCCAACTGGCTACAAAATGAGGTAAGAAGCCCTAGTCCTAAGAGCTGACATATATTGAAGAAAGCCTGAGGCTGACATTTTAAGCTCAGAATCCAAGTCATACTGTTCAATATCAATTATATGGCCTGAAGTTAAAAAATGTTTTCAATATGAGCTTCGTTTGCTTAGAAGTCCCTGTGGGATGTGAACTCTTTTGAAAACCATGCTTCAAAAGCTTACTGTGGGCTTTTCACTCTTCTTCTGGAATGCTTTCTGCATCCTCATGATGCATACCTCCCAGTCACCCAGACCCTGGTGGACTCGCTTTGAAGGTCACAGGAGAAGCAGGCACAGTGTGGTGGTGGCACTGCATGGCTCATGAGTGACAGCTGAAAAATGATGCAGGTCCTTGTGTGTGTTCGTAGATAGGTTTTGAAACCTGGCCTGTCTAGCAGGTTGTTACCAAGATTTCTGTTCCTGAGGATTTGAGAAATACATAAGATGGCACAGATCAGGTTTTTTTTTCTTCTTCCAAATTCATCAGATCAGATAATGAGACAAAACAGTTTTGCATTTATTTATGAGAAAAAGAAAAATTCTATTCTATGCTCATAAGAATTCAATTTCTGTCCATTGCAATTAAAATGGGAAGAGACGCTGCTTTTTCTGATTTGAGGTGCAGATGTGAGGAGCTGGATAGCAGAGCTGAAGATCTGCCTATAGAAATATACTGGTTCATTGTTCTTCACAAAGGATTTTTTGGTACTTGCGTAGCAGCATGCCTTGCAATTAGTTGACAATGGGAGGTCTGATGCATACTGCCATCCAGAAGAAATATGCATAATTTTTCTTTCTTTTTTTCCTAATCAAATGCACATGTTCTGGCATAGTGGGTAGGTAGGTTCAAATCTGCTCTTCTGGCTGGCTGCCGGCAGAGTCCAGAGGCACTGGAACTGTAAATACAGCAGACAAGTCATTTTATGATATCAGACTGAGGAATTCAGCATTGGCAGGGATCCTGGAGTGGTTGCTTTGGCTCCATGTCAAAACTGATGTTTATATGTGTTTGTCAAGCAGGATTAGTTAGCTTGGTTAATTATACACATGAATGTATAATTTTTACTTGACAGTCAGAGCAATAAATGAATATAAACCTGGATATATTGGCTTGCTTTTATTTTTCATCAAATTATTCTCAGTGACTTTTTGAAAGTTTCAAAATATGTTCATTTTCTGCAATCTATCAGCAGGGATAGAGTATTGGCAAAGAGGATCAACATTTTACAGACAGTGGTGCATGTGCCCACAAGTGAGCTCAGGAGCATGGGTGGCCTTGGTAGAATGTTAATGGAGCTTGTACTTAAGCTGCTTGTAAGCCACTTCACTTCAAACCTAAGCTTAGTACCTCTTTCGTGTCATTGCTCCTAAGAACCTGAGTTTAGTGCACTGATGATAGTCTTACTTCATGGCAGAAATGGAGAAACTGCACCATCCTCAGTGAGTGTGGCACCAGAGCCTCTGCCAGCCAATGGCTGCTGTTGGCCATCCTGCCCAGCCCTTGCTGAGAAGTCTGAAATCACCCACTGCTCTCCTTGAGGAGACTGTCCCTGCACTATGCAGTCAGGATGCAGAGGAAGACAGAAGATGGCTATTCCTGCAAGATGGGGGGAAATGAGTGGAGGATAGATGGCATGGAGGGCACACTGTTTGTGCATCATTTGAAGTGTCAGGGTGGTTTATTCAATATTTTTCATGTCTGTAGTTTTGCAGTCAGGCAGTGCTTGATGAGACTTACTAGACTCCTGAGCTGTATAATGATGGCAGAGCAGTGAGGTTTTTCTACAATCTTCCATGTACTGGTAGCACATCTTCCTCAGTACCTGCCTACCCACTGCAATAGCTGTTTTGGTACCAATCCATTCCAGTGCTGCTATGTTAGTTTGTAAAGCCAGAGACTTGCAGGTGAAGCCATACTGATGTGCATGCCAATATCCCTATTACTCACAAGTCCTAAGTAAATAGGTGCCTCTCAGTTTGTTTTTGTATAAGGGCTCATTGCTTGTTAGCTGTTGATGTAAGCCTTACCCAGCTGTGTGGGGAGGAATGTGGTAAGCAGATGGCATGAGTGCCACTTGGGTCATGGTGTGCTTGTCCTTTGGACTAGGTGGGTGTGTGTGGCACTGTCAGGCACAGTGTCCTTGGGAGAGTTGCTAGGGCAACTCTAACTACTAAAATCTAACTACAGAAGTAAGATTTAAATCAGGTAACATCTTCTCTCCTTTACTTTGATCCCACTTCATACCTCCACACCTTGGAATAAAGTAATGTCACACAACATTTGAAATCAGTCAATTCCCAGCAGCACATGCGGGATTCAGAGGGCAGTGCCCCCCACTGCCCCTTTGCCTGGTAAGGAGGGATGAGCTGACAGCCTTTTTCCAAGGTGGTTATTAATGAACAATTGAGTTCATTACAGCTCAGTGCTAATGACAGCTTATGTTTAAATGAAGATGCATTGATGCTGGTAACACTGATGCAGGACAACGTGTACACAATAAAGTGAACTTTTTCCTTTCCATTAAGAATTCCAGCTGCCTGTGCTGACCCTGATGTCCTTACTTGATATCAAAGTAAACTCGTTTCATCAACTTCCAGACTTACTTGATTTGCGCAGCCTTATCCTGGATGTTGCCTCCTGAGAAATTGTCTTAGATTAATCCCGGAAGCCTTTTCTCCCTTCCTTTTCTCTTCTGCTACACCTTTTCATCTTCTAAACACAATTTTTTTTTTTTTTTTTTTTTTCCTTTCCCTTCCTCTCAGCAGTGATGATGGTGATGGGGCTTAGCAGGCTGCCCAGGAGGTGATGCAGTTACCCTCCTTGGAGGTGTTGAAGAACCATGTAGATGTGGCACTGCATGACATGTTTTGGTGAGGATGGGCTGGTGATTGGACTGGATGATCTCATTAGTCTTTTCCAACATTAATAATTCTATGATTCCTTCCCACATGTGGAAAGGTTGGGGCAGAGGGAAGATAGAATCAGAGAGGAGGTAAAATCACAGTGACCTGAACATGGATGCATTTTTAATAGATGAAAAATTGGTGCTTGCTCAGTGGACTGGGCACACTTAGAAATTAACACCAAATATTTCAAGATGACTCTTACAAAGTACTTATTATTATTAAATACTTACTTTTCTAAGAAGTTTTCTCCTACTTCTGTTTTAAGGATTGTCTTTCCCTCATTATGTTGTAGGTAAAAGGTAAGTTGTCCTTTGGCACCAGCAGGTTGCAAAGTGCTTGTCCACCTTGCAGTGGATGGCTTGTGAGAGTTAGGAGGTCAGGAAGGGAAGTTGGTGAATAAGTGTTGCTGGTTTTAGGCTTATGGAGGAGGATATGCACATGGCAACTTGAGGGAATTGGGAGTCCTTCATTGGATTTATCATGACTGTAATCCTTCTGTTTCAGTGCTGAGAACTGAAAGCATTGTTAGAAGGCTGCCAGCAGCATAAGGCTGCCTAAGGTCTGGAAAGGCTTTATTGGATTAACAGGGGAGATGTAGGGTTGAGATGCTTTTGGAACTGCTCCTGGTACCTGTACAAGGGCAGCTGATATCCCCTTGGTGGGCTCAGGGTTATGAATAACTACTGCAGGGTGGCTTTGCAAAAGGTTTTGATTTACGCTTTACATTAGGTAGCAATTTGTTTCAGATCTTTTATTGCTTTGAAAAGAGACGACAGGGAGTTGGTCAGGAAAGCAAGAAGATCTCTCTAGATGTTTAGACAGCGAGGAGGAGGAAGAAAAATAATGAAGGAAGCTTCTGCCAAATAGTCTGTCTCCTGCTGCTTAAGTATTCACAGGCATGCCATTCATACTGCTCCTGCAATGGTCTGGAGAGCTGTAAACCCCATTTCCCCTGTCACTTGCATCTGCATCTTCTGTCCCTCAGTGATGGAGGAGCTCTTCCCCACAGTCATTTTTTTTGTCATCATTGTTTTTCAATAAGATGCACAGATGAAGAAAATCAGTGCCATCACAAAACACTTAATGGAAAACATTTGGTTACAGAAGCAGCTTGTTGCTCTAATTTTGCACAAGTAAAATAGTGCAAGAGATTTTACTGAACATAATGATTCCATGAAAGCTCAGCAAACATTTGTGCCTCCAGCCACCCATGGCACAAATGAACAGTGTAGATTAGAGGAGTGTATAGAGCACACTGTCTACATAGTCTGGAAACAGTTTGCCCAAAGCTTTGTCAAATGGAAATGGCAGAGTAACCACATCTTTTGGCATACACCAAGGAATTGCAACCTACTTTGTAGCAGGTAATAACTTTTTAAAATATATATATTAAAAAAAATATGTGAATATGTATACACACACACACACACACACACACACACATATATATGTATATATATATAGTTCACATCCTTTTCATCAGGATACTCTTTACTTTCTTTTCAGATTTGACTGGCCAAAAAAAAAACATTTGCATTTTTTCACTTCTGTAAGTCATAATAATCTTTGCATAGACCTTATTTCTTGCACTGTCACTTTTTAAATTACAATTTGATAAGACAAGGTAAATGTTTCTGAAGGTTTGACTCCACATCAGGAACTGAAGCTTTTTTTTTTTAAAGTCCATTTGAAATCAATGGGTCTGTAGCACATCCTTTTGTGCTTGTCTTGGACTGTGCTACAGTATTTAGACTACTTCAGGAAAAGTTATGATTTCTTGTTCTGCCCTAATTCTTCCTCTGTTTTGTCTTGGGTTTGGAATATATTTTTTTTGCTGCTTGGAAGGGAGTAAGGAGCCTTTCTTGATGAAAGGCTAAGTATGCACGCTGTTCACACTGTAGATGGCAGTTAGGATTTGTTTCTGACTTTTGTAACTGTTTGTCTCGCAGCAAACCTGCTCATATCAGGAGAGTTATCCCAGCAGTGCATATGGGGACTTATATGCTGCCCAGTGCAGGACTGGGGAATGCTGCCTGAGCAGGGAGAGCCTGGGATGCACAGCAGTGTTTGGCAGGTGTGCTCCAGGCAGTGGGTGCTGGTGGAAAAACATCCAAAACTTGGGAAATTTGGTAGGAGTGTGCTTTTTTTTTTTTTTTTTTTTTTTTTTAATAGTACTTTAAATCTCAGTTCTCAACTTTCCCATTCCTAGGTTAAGTTGTGCTTGTAGTGTTTGCTGCTGTAGACTATGTGAAGTGTAACTGCACTTTTCCCTTCTAGTTTCCTATCCGGAATCTGGTAGAAGTAGTTTGAAGGCGGAAAAGGGAGGAGCTTCACTGTAAGTGCTGTAGCATGTCCTTCCATTGAGGTATTCAAATTATGGTATCTGACTAGCCATGCATGAAGAGAACAGGGTCCCCTAGATGTACTGATAACTTCATTCTTTACAGTATTTACCATTGCTTCCATTTTCCTAAGTTAACATGAGTTCTGCTTTTCTCTGGCTGTGCAGCATGTGCACGGTGTCTCTGGAGCTGGCCAACAGGAAGGGTCACTGCCTGGTTAAGTATTTTACATGCTTCCTCTTTGCAGAGGAGCAATGAGAGAATTTGCAAATGCAAGTCCTTGCTGACAAATGTACTGTAAATTAACATATGATAGTTGTCAAAGGCTGACGTGTCAAGGTTTTACATTTCACTTATATTTCCAAATACACAAATTGGCACCTAACTAGTGACTTAGAGGTTCAGTGGCTGCCTGACACAGAGATAATTTCTTGGCAATAGTGAAAATGTTGTTGACCTGTATATTGGTGTGGGTTTTTTTTTGTTTTGTTTTGTTTTGTTTTCAATTAATATGCCTGCAAGTGATAGAAATATTTCCTATTTCTTGTTCTTTGTGTTACAGTTGTCTTCTGCTAGGTCTCGGTTAAAAGCCTGTCTGCTTACAATCCACAGAACAAACTTCAGCTAAGCGCGATAATTTGGCTGCAGTTAGGAAAAACAGCAAGTTATGCTGCTGGTGACTAGAAGTAGAAATTGTGTCCCATGCCTACTGATGCTTCTATACCCCTCTATCTCTGACTGGGCCCCCTTTATCTGTATCCCCCCCCTTGCTAGGGGGCTTCCTACCCCCTGCCCTCTTGACTCCATCCCAATAAGCAGCAGGGGTAGGGACAGCGCTGCTGGCCCTGGCTGCCCAGCAAGTACCCCAGAGAGCAGCTCCCACCCAGCCCTGTCAGCCACACCTGCAGTGGCTCTGAGGACACACTGCTCCCATCATGCTGGATGCCAGAGAGGAAAGCTTTTGGAGAGGAAGAGGAAAATGAAGGGAACAGAGCCAGAAAGACCTCTCCAGGCTTTCTGCATCCTCAGGAAACATCCTGAGCCCACACTACAGGCCACACCTCCTGCTCAGCGCTTGCAGTACTTCCTGCAAAAACTACTTTGCATTCTGAGAAACACTATTACTTTAAGTCCTGGTCCCAAATTCTGTCTTGAGACCTTCTGAAGTCTGTTGCTGTGGGAGTTACTGGGTAAGGATGCAGGAAGCAGCAGAGAAGCAGAGTGAAGGGGGCTGGGAAACTTGCAGCCATGGCCATGTCCTGCACAGGGCCACCACCTGGGTGGTGTCTCTGTGAGTGGCCATGCTGCCATAATGTCAGCCTGTAGGGCTGGATTTTTTTGTTGGGTGGTGGCAGCATAAATCTGTGGGAGAGTCTTGACCAGTAGAAAAAAAAAAAGTAGGATTTTAGCAGACTGAGTTCACATCTGGGCTCTGGTGCTGCCTGGCAGCTGGGTTTTAAGACTTCCTCAACTGTGGGTCGAGGGCTTTTCTAAATGGTAATGTGCAACTACAAGGGTATGAAAATGGATGGAGCTCCATTTGCCGTGTGCATTCATATGTGTATCTATGCATGCTTTCTTTTCTCAGAGTTGCCTAGTTCCTGTTGATACACATCTTGCTATTATGAGCATCAACTGTGGATGGTGGGGTGGGGACACAACCACACTTAAATGAATAGATAGATTTATTTATTTACTAATATGTTTTTATTGGCTAACCTTAGAACAGGTGTATAGTTATATCATCATAAACGGCCTTGAATTTGAACAGCTTCTCTCTTTTTCTGTGGGGAAAAGTGCTGTGTCACTATGAACACGTTCACCCCCTTTTATTGCACCCAGACTCAACAGATTGCATTGGTGTGAGGTACAAGGGTAGCCAAAGCAGGCAAAGCCTTAGAGATAAAGACTGCTTATGTTGTTTAGGCACAGCAATATTACTTCTGATGGTAATTTATTATAGGTAGCTTTAATGAGTTTACCCATAAATATTAATTTACACAAAGTCCTGTGCAGGGTAAGTGTGCTGTTAGCTAGGCAATGTCCTTCACAAAGGTGGGGGCAGCAGGAGGCGAGTGAGACAGCTTCATTGCAAAGTTAAGGTAGGAGATAACTGGTTTCATCAATTAGCCTTAATTCGGCAATACTGCTGTGATAACAAACACTTGAAAACCATTCACCTCAGTTTTAGTGCAGTAATGTTTGGGCAGCCTTTGAAGCCTGAATGGTTCTAACAGCTTTGTGAGCAACCTTTAGGCACTTTTAGGATACTGCTATGTCACAGTTTAGTCTGGACCCTGCCACTTTTGGTAGCGAGGAGGGACACGTTGCTGAGACAGGGGTGAAGGGGAATGTCTGTCCCCAGTGAGGTTGTCTTCAAGTTGGTGGTGGTTCACAGCCACCTTTGGTGTGAGATGTTTGAGGAATGCATAGCAGGTGCCACCTAGCAGGTGTTAGGTGATAAAGCCTTGTGGGCAGCACTGTTCACTCACCCTGGGCCCACAGGTTTAAAAGTTAATGACAGGTAACAAAGAAAAAGAGCTTTAGCCAGCTCATGCAGCTCTGATAGCAGCAAGAAACCTGCAAGAACTTGCTGTGGTGGCTGTCTTTATTGGCCTTTTTTTAATGCACCTCTAAGAGCTTTGAAATACACAGAAGTCTTGAAATGTTGCAGTGAAAAACGTGGTGTAATCTTCTGGGTGATTGGTAAGTAGCAGAACTGAAAAGGTCTTAATTTCTGACAACAGATGCAAGAATGGAATAGTAAAGGAGCTATGACCTTATCTTCTTACAACATAGGTGGGAATATCCCGTGGAGGATGTATTTGCTGGTTGCCATGCCTTTATTCCCCACTGGGAGCCTGACCACCCAGGGACATCCTTACATATTTCCTTAATGAGCCTGCACTGACGAAGCCCCTTTCCGCGGGGGTGGCCTTCTCCCTGCCCCCTGGGGCTCGTTACAGAGCTTACTACATCTGTGCTGGATGTGCACCTGCACTGGATTTGTACCCATGCTGGGATGTGCACCCACATTAGATGCATATGGAGCTTTCTCATTAGTGCTGGTCATCCTAGTTTGCTTCTTGGGGGAGAGGGATAGCAAAGTAGTTTTCTGGGTGATTAAAGAGACCTTCAGGTACAAGCAAAAGTAATCCAAAAGTGCAAGATCACAGGGCACTTTTTTTGAAGCATAGGTGTTTTAGCCTATCTGTAAGAGGCATGCAGGTGTGGGAGACCAGTGAGACCCAGCAAAGAGAAGCGCCCTGCTGGTGCGTGCTGCAAACATACATTTTTTTTCCCCTCTTCCCTCCACAGCTTCTCTATGAAGTGTACTCTGGAGGAAAGTTTGTGTTTGATTGCTGATAGCCTCACGCTCTGCACGTAGCACTGTCATTAAACCATCATCTTGCTGGCCAGCAGCCAGGACCCGGCAGCTGAGGGTGGGCGGTCCTTCTGAACTGAAGCAGCCTTTATTGATACACTGGGGCACTGCGCATGTTTACAGCTGCTAATTGGGGGCTTAAACTGAATATCCTTGACTGAACTAACTCACTGGCAATAGCTGTTTAAATTTCAGGTCCTGCCACGATGGCATGTCTGCTCTTCACAGCACTTTAATCTCTGTTGTAGCTGTATTGTCTCTGCCTGCTTGCAAGGAGCAATGGCTGGGTAATGTTTCAGCCTAAAAACTAGTTTTAGGTCAGAGGGTGATGTAAAATAAGTCTTAACCTGATTTTCGCATTGCAGAATGTCAGACATGAGCTCTAGGAACTGGAGAAAAGTGTTAATCGACATATGTGCAGGAATATGTGGATTATTAAACATACAAGACAGAAGATTAATCTTTTTCTCAATTAGAAGAGACAAAGGTGCTCACTGCAAGTACAGCTAGGATCCTACGGCAATTTTAGATTTATTTCCTTAAACCTTAGTCTTCTCTTTTCTCCTGGTCTTGCCAAGAGACTGAAGACTGTGTCTGAGTGGTAGCCTGACAACAGGAGATGTTTTGTTAAGTCAAATAAAATAACAATCCAGACAGTATATGGAAGAAGGTAAATGTAACTCTTTCATCCATGAAATCAAAAATCAGATTCTTCTCCTTAGAAACAGGAAGACTTTCCCCCTCCATCAGGTCCTTTGCAGTTTTCTGAATAGCCTCTCCAACTCTGGGACCCCAAGAAGCATCCAGCAACATGGAGATCTTGATGAAACTCACTGTTGTCTCCAAGCTCAGTTCACAAATGCTCCCTTGGCAGCTGCAAGTTGTTACTGCCAGCTCAGGTCATGTCTGTTGCATGATTGCCCTTTGCCTTCTCACTGTATAGTGGCAATGCCCTGACAGCCAACTGGAAACTGGAGAGCATCCACACTTATCTCAAAGTGGATGTTCTGCTAAGAAAAGAAGAAAAATAGTCTTATTCTGAAGCTGTCCTTCTCCATAATAGAACTCTTTAAGCCACGAAGAGCTAAATTTTGTTGTCCATCATTAGAAAAACTTCATGAGCCTTGTTAGAGATTAATTTTATAGTTCATTTTAAAAATCAATATCAATCCATGGTCTAGCTGCCTTACATACAAATTCCATAAGATTTGAACGCTTACTGGGGACCCCTTGAGCTACCACTCGAGCCAGTCATCAACATCTGCATGGTATGATGATAATTCATAAACAGAACTTCCATGTGTAATTTTTTATTTCTGCTTACTGAACCTCTTCTGGAGCTAAGAGTAGAAGCAATCTTCTGTCTTACGTCCATAAAAATAATGAGCAAAAATAACCACAGTACTTTTGAATCTTTTCCTAGAAAATTTATCATCTTTTTCAGTGATATTCTCCCCAGTTCCCACTCTCAGGCAGCCACTCAAAATTTCTCCAAAATATGTCTCTGTGAACCTTGCAAATGATAATTGAGCTATAGTGGTGCATGTGAAAGACCAAAATAGAATAAGGAGAAAGGTTAATTTTTTGGTCTTCGGAGATCTCAGTTGGACAGTCAAGCTCATGCCCATTCAAGGAGAAGCAAATAGCAGATCAACTGGCTAAAATCCTGTCCATAAAAAACAGAATTTTCATACAGTTACAAATTCTTGCAGCAGGAATGAAGATATATGTCCAATATGCACTGCTCCAGACTTTCATAGAGAAGGAGTCTCCCAGTATAGGGTCCTTATCAGCCTCATTTGGCCCTTCAGAAGACTCTTCTCACTTGCTTCCTAGGCACCTTTGTGCTTAGGGCTACTTCTACAAGCTAATGAAGGAAGTTTCAGGCAAACAATGCTTGAAGGTGAATTCATGGAGTTTGATCTGCCTTGTTCTTAATGGAAAAAGGTGGTAGCCCCAGGGTTTTTATTATCACTATCAGCTTTTTTACTTTTTTAGATGTTTTCTATGCTGCTTGGCTTTAGGCCTCAGTATGAAGATGATAGTTGAAGTGAAAAGATATAGGTGACTGTCCCTGCAAAATTCAAGCCCTTATTCCAGTGTTTCTTAATTATATATTATATTATGTAATTCTTCCTCACAACCTTCTCCCCTCTTGCTTACACCCCAGAACAAGAAGCTGACCAAGCAGAAGGTGAGGCATAGCTCTGTAAATCCAATTGCTAGTCAACTTCAGGCTGAGAATCAAGTTATGGGTTAGGAGTTGAGGTAATGGTTTCTCATGCAATGCTGCTGCTGAAGCCCATTTTGTGATTTCTGTGAATGAAGTGAGCAGGCTTTTGCCCCTTGGAACTGATGATTCTGTTTCCACTAGGCGTGAGGCAAATGTCTCTGTTATTTTTATTTTAATGTAATTTCCTTCTCTTTGTTCCCAACCATCTCTACAGGGTAATAAATTAGACCGATTTTCATAGTTCATAGTTGTTGAGTGTTTTAACTTTCATAAATTCAAATAAACTAGCATTTAATAATGTTCATGAATTTTTTTTATACTAAACTGTTATGTGTTACACAGTTTAAAAAAAACAACAAACACTTGAGCACAATTGGGTGCAACAAGAGAGTACTTAATAAACATCCTGTTGTGCCTGTATCAGACAAGCCTCAACTGGGAATCTCTCATCTTTGATCATCAAATGTCAGACTACTCATGTTCTTTTAATGTGGAGCATGCTGTGTGCCTTATGCTTTCTGGCTGTACAGACTGTCGGCAAACTAAAAGTGGTTTGAGTACAATATGCACTCAGACCTAAGTCAATCAAGTGAACCCCAGTAATCCTCATTTCCTAAATTTTGATAAAGTGATTTTTGTTGTCACTTGAGTTGAAGGTTAGCAACCTCATATTGAACTGAAATTCTGGAAATTTGGAAGCGTGCAGCCAAATAAAAATGTATCTGAAAGCTGCACTGGTTGTAACATCGTTTAATTCTTTTTAGTAGCTTGGTTTTCCAGACAGCCACTATAGCAGTATTTTGGGTCAGCATTGCTTTCTGTCTGTACAGTTGTTCGTTTCATCTGACAGAATTTACAAGTGAGTTCTTAATTTAACTGTTTGATGCATGAGCTGTATGCAGAGGTCATCTACAGATTCATCTACAGAGGTCATCTAGGGATTAAAAGTGGTAATTGTTCAACAGTATCCAAGACTCTGGTGCAGCAAATGGAAAAAACAAATTTTAAAGTTTTTAGTTAATGGGTCATGTGTGTTGGCAGGGTGGAGATACACAGGTCACTTCTCTGTAGTTGCAGATTACTAACTCTGAAAGGAAAGGCTGAGATCAGTGTGGGTTGCAGCAGCACCTGTGCAAACGACCCTAGGAGCATGAGAGGGCTGTGGCTGAGCAGTAGGCGAGGAGAGCATCTCCTCCTTACTCGCTGCCATTGTGGTCTCCTGTTCAGCTTTGTGCATCTTCTAGCTGAGGTGTTTTCCAAAGTGTTTTGTTCCAAGTATCAGTTCACTCCAGTGCTGCTTGTTTTCTGAAATGTACCAGAATGATGTCTCACAGCATGGTCCTTGCTATCAGCTAAGAGAACATGTTTTTTTTTCCTTACTAGAAGCATTGGAAAGCAGGGAAAAAATCTCTCTGTGGAACTGTTGTTTTTTTTATCCATCTCTAAATTTTGCTATTTGATGTCTTGCTATTTGACTTGCAGATTTTTCTGGTTGACCTGAGCATAATACTTAAAAATGAAGGGTGAATAACTTACTTTCACAAGTTCTATGCAGAGTGGCGCTTCCTGATGATTCCTGGCTCCTTACTAAAGCTGCTGATTACTGCTTGTTTAACAGGTGGTTGCTTTGCACCCTCTTGGGATGCCTAACATCTCTGATAATGACAGCGCAGAAACTGAAGTGTTGATAATTTGCTTTTTATTGTCTAATTTTTGTAGGCTTTAATTTATGACCCATTGGAGTATTGGTCTTCAAAATACAGTGTGTATATGTGATTGCAAGTGTATGCACGTACATGTTGGATCTTAAATTTCAGCTGTTGATAAGGCAAATCCATCTATTTTAACTCGAAATAAGATGAGTAGCTGAAGAAATTTCCTCTGGTGCTTACTGTGGGAAGTTATGCCCATGGATTGTATTGCCAAATAAAAGAAGTTAGGTATGTTTCTGCTTCCTGCTATCTGCTGGAGTTAGTTTAGGATTGAAATTGGCTGATGAAAAGAGGTGCTCCCCAAAAAGCAGTGCACTCTTGTGGGCACAACAGTAAAAGGAAGTTTTAATTGATGCTCCCTTACCTGAGGGGTGAATGGCTTAATTACCATGATCCACCCTCCAGCTTTTGTTGCAGTCCCTCCACTTAACTGGCAAATACCAGTGTTTACCAATTACTTAAATTAATTCTGGGTTATGCAGCTCATCTGCTATTTCTTGCTTGCTTTGAATGAATTCAAAAGTAGTGCTAACAGCTGGAGTCCCTCTTGAAGTGAGCTTGATATGCTTTGGAGCTGCTCCAGCCAGTTCTCTGATAAAGCCTGATGTAGTTTTAGGAGGACCAGAATGATTTCCCTTCATTGTTTAAGGTTTTGTTCAAATATTCTCCATGCCAGGAGCTTCTGCTTTTCTCCCTTTGCTGCTACTAGCAAAATTTCTGAAGTTAAGTTATAGCAAGGCCAGAGCTCTTGGATTCTGTGGGAACTGTTCTGCTGGTTGATCCCTAGGGGCTTTGTGTGTTGTGGTTGCAAAAGGTGCCTGTGGTAAATAATGCATCATTGTCTCCAAGTTGAAGCACAAGTTTTGCTAACAGAACATACCGTGTGAGGGAAAACTCTGGCATTATGCCCAGATTTCAGTGGTAAGCAAAGCACCTAAATCCCTTTAAGGATCTAGCCTGAAGTATGTTATTCTCCAGCACCTTTTTTATTATGATGTTTAATAGCTGTAGCATTGGGTAGTTCTGGGGGCACTTCAGTAATCTTGTCGCATAGGCTGCATCTCCCTGGTGGCACCTGTGCTGTCTGTGAGAAAGGCCTGCATCCCACTCTTGGCCTGCTGCCTGGCTACCGGAAGCCTCTGCCCCCTTTCCTGCCCTCTCAGCTGCTGGGGTCATGTTCCAGACATGCAGGGACCAGGTTTAGAGAAGAGTTATTTAAATTGTTAGGCTTCATGCAGCTCACTTGTCATGCGATGGGTTAAGAGCTCACCTCCGTGAGTTGCTGTGCTGGAATGGGGAGTGTGCAAGAGGACTGTCCCCCTCAGTGTGGGTATGGCTTCATCAGAGCATCCCTACAGCCTATTATGAACTCATTTTCAGTGTTTTGCTTTAAGCTGATAGTGAAGTGTAAGCTTAGCTGTGAAGCCATTTGTAGACCAGAATGACAACAGAGCAGACAGCATAGATGGCAAGGCAACTCACTAAGTGCCAGGTGTGATAAGAGAGGGCTGAGAATTATAAGTTTTTGCAGTTGTTCAATACGATCCCCTCCCCCTATGAGGCACCAGCCTCAAAGCATCGGTTGCCTGAGGTGTCTGGGTACAGAGTGAGTTGTGACTTACTGCTATCTGCAGGTACTACTCTGCTGGTCCTCATGGGGAAGAAGCAGAGCCAGTTTACACATCACTTGAAGTGCAGAGCTGTATTTTTACAGCTGTAAGTGTGTGTGTACATCCTAACTACCCAAATGCTGCTCCTGGTAGCAGAGAGTCCAAGGAATCCATTGTGCTGGCTGACAGTGACTTCTACCCCAATCCCAGTACCATGAACAGCATGGCTTTACATGTGCCAGGAAGCAAAATTCAAGAACCCTGGTATTCCTAGGTGTAAATTTCAGTTTTTATTGGTAAAGCCTATACTGCATCTTCAATGCTGTTGCTGAACGTGCTTGGCAAATTATTAAGGGCAGGTCACGCCAATGGTGCAAAATCATATAATCTTCCTGTGGATTAAGCATGTACAAGACCTTGGATAAAAAAGTTAGGATGTCAGAGAAACAGTCCAGCAACATTCTCATAAAATTCAACATGGACAAATGTGAAATCCTGCCTTTGTGAAGGAAGAGCTCCTGGGGGGCTGCTCTGCTCTCCAAGGAAACCTGAAGACTCTGGGGATCTCGATAAGCAGCAAGCTGAAAGGGAGCCTATGGTGTGCCCCTGCACAGCAGCATCCAGGCAGTGGCATAGCCACAGAGATGGAGTATGATCACCCTCTCTACTCAGCCCTGAGAGACTACTTCTAAATATTGAGTCTGGATCTGGATATATGAATATATCCTGTCATCTGCCATCACTCTTGCTGCTAATACTGGCAATGAAAGGAGATGTTGGAGGGGGTGGGAGCAGGACTTCTATTGCCTTGTTTTTAGAGCAAACCCCATAGAAAGTGACTGGTATCACTACCAAGTGGTTCCAGTAGTGAAGGAATGACTCTGGGACAAAAATCTTGTATCCAACCAGTAGTCTCTCCTGCTTTTCCCTTCTTTAGGTGCTAATGATGTTAACTCAAGTTAACTGCTTGAAAAAGTTAAAAGCCCTCTTAAGATCCTTCGTCTTGATTTCAGTCATGTGGTTTGGAATAATTCATACTGAGATTATCTCATCATTCAAGGTGAAATTTCCATGGTGAATGAAATAATTGTTTCAGCAGCTATGCAAATGATCAAAGCTTCTGAAAACTGTTTGGTTAGTTCTGTGGCTCAGTCTATGAAAGCAAACATGTGCTGCCCTGTGCAAACACAGCACAAAAGAGTTAGACTTTGCTCTGTGGACTTCCACCCACCCTTCCTGGGGAGCCTCACTTTGTGTTGGATCAACGGGATGTATATGACAGAGATCAGAAAATCTGAATAGAAGATGGAGGTAGTAAGGCATAATGTCCTGAGACCACTTTCTACATTCATTATGACTGGCAATTCAGTTTTGCAATGACTGCTCAGCTTTAAAAACTAAAGCAAACTTTATCTCGAACAGCTTCAAAGTCACGTAGCTTGTAGAGAACAAAAACATTGCATCATAAATATCAGTTGTTTTTTTTTTTCTGTTGCTTTTTTTTTTTCGTCTTGGTGCATATACTGTGAAATATGAAGGTTATCTATTTCCTGTTTGGAATTTCACATTGCTGATCTACCCAGTGGAAAAAGGTTTTTGTGTGAAAATTCCTCCTGGTGCAGCTTTTGTACATATAATTTGAAAAATGCTGAGCAAAACGGGTGATGGGAGGATGCTCAGGGAAGAACAAATGAATGTTGGCATCTTGAAGAAATAATTTTCTACAATCTTTATCTTTTTTTCAGGCTATGGTTGCTTGTTATCCTGGAAATGGAACTGGGTATGTGCGTCATGTGGACAACCCAAATGGCGATGGGCGCTGCATCACCTGTATTTATTACCTGAATAAGAACTGGGACTCCAAGGTGAGTGAGCCACAAGGCTGAGGCAGAGCATGAAGAAAAACTACTTCAGAAAGAGAGCTTTGGAGAAGTCAGCTGCTTCTGTGAACTGTGATAAACTTTTGAACAGATGGTCCATTCTTCATTGCTTTACATATATTTGTTGGTGTTTATAGCAACCTCTTGGAAGTAAGAATCTGAACTGTTTCCTTATCATTCTTTCTCCCATCCCACACACATATTGTTTTGTTGTTACAGAATAACTCTTGTAAGCACTGGGCTTTTGCGCTTAGTTTTGTTTAGAGAAAAAGAGCAATGAAACTCTAGAAAGAATCATAATCCCTTGAGGAATAAGT
Source organism: Tympanuchus pallidicinctus (assembly GCF_026119805.1). Lineage (NCBI taxonomy): Eukaryota > Metazoa > Chordata > Aves > Galliformes > Phasianidae > Tympanuchus > Tympanuchus pallidicinctus. The sequence continues at coordinate 34,902,997 of NW_026294747.1, read as the reverse complement.
GGGTTCTGTGAGCAGAGTAAAGAAACAGCCCAAATCTAGCATTTAGACTTACAGGAGTTCTTAAGGCAATTGCAATTGTGGTTTTCTTCCTTATGATGGAGAGTGGTCAGGCCCTGGAATGGACTCCCCAGGGAGCTTGGCTCCAAGCCTGCTGGAGTTGAAGAGGTACCTGGACAATGCTCTCAGATATAGGGTTTGGAATTGAGTGGTCCTGTGTGGAGCTAGGCCTGGTGATCCTGGTGGATCCCTCCGAGCTCAGCATAATCTATGATTCAAGAAGATGGAACAGGCACGTGGCTTAGCTTGTTCTCTGCATCTTCGATCACCAGTGGGTCAGGGTAGTACTCTTGCTTCTACCTGTATTACTAAAACAATTAAGTCAAGCCTGGAATTTACCATACTTTTAGTTTGGAAACAAAATAAGGGTTTATAAACAAGATGTTTTTTTACACTTCTAAACAATCAAATTGTGATTCTGTGAAATAGCAGCCTTTCAAAATCTGAAGGGGAGCTACAGGAGAGAAGGGGACAGACTGTTCGGCAAGATTTGTGGCAATAGAACAAGGGAAAATGGCTTCAAGCTTAAAGAGGGTGCATTTAGGTTAAATATAAGAAAAAAATATTTTACAGTGAGAGTGATGAGGCACTGGAAGAGGTTGCCTAGAGTTGTGGTTGATGCCCTGTCTCTGGAGACTTTCAAGGTGAGGATGGATCAGGCCCTGAGAAAAATGATCTAGCTGTGGATGTCTCTGTTCATTACAGGGAAACCGGGCTAGATGAACGTTAAAGATTCCTTCTTAGGATTCTAAGGATTCTGTGATTCTACAAAATACAGGCTCTGAAATACCATAACCAGTTTTCTTGCAGTTGCTGAGAGGAGACTGTGATCTTACACTGAAGTAGAACATCCTTACCTGCCCTGCAGCATCCACTGCTTCCAGAGGTGTAGCTGGAAACTCAAAAGTTTCTGGGCATTTGTGACAGGGTCACTGTTTTCTTTCTTGGATCATTTACTTTACCCAGATATCTATGCTAAAACATTACAAACTGTTTGAAAGTTGAGGTGGCCAGGAAACACAGTGTACAGTTCCAGTGTTGTCATATAGCTGCCTTAGTTATTATTAAATGTTTACTATGTTTGGATGGTGTGGAGGTGAAAATAAGTTGTTACTTTTATCAATATGTGGCTGTTTATGTGTGTAACAAATAACTTCTCCTTTTCTTCCAGCTCCATGGTGGAATTCTTCGAATATTCCCAGAAGGGAAGTCCTATGTAGCAGATGTTGAGCCGATTTTTGACAGGTTGCTTTTTTTCTGGTCAGATCGAAGGAACCCTCATGAAGTCCAGCCTTCTTATGCAACCAGGTACATTTGATGCTGAAGTTTTCAAGGAAAAAGCAAAGCATGGCTTCTACCAATACACATCATTTGTATCTAAAATTAGGGCTGTTGAGTATTTGTTTTAAGACATATGTGCATAAAAAGTAGATAGCCAGATTTTGAATAGATTTCATATTTTTCAGTTACTAGAATTTCATCAAATGAAGAATAGCAAGTTTGAAAGATAAATTCTTTGTGTGATGGAAAAAAGTCCTTTGCCAGTGACAGAAGTCTTCCAAACTGGTCATAGCTGTTTAGCTGGGAAATGTTGGGTCACACTTTTGCCCTTATAACACTACAGGGATTCTTGGGGCTACCGTCTGTCACCAGGCTATGAAAAGCTGATGTGACATAGGCAGCTCCAAGCTGCCTAAAGGCATCCCAGAACAGAAAAGCATGCAGAAGTCTGTGACTTATTTTGCCCTCTGTTACCAGGGGCTGTGCACTCTTTTATGCTTTCAAGCAGAAATTCTCACCTGTATTTCTATCTTACTTGTTTGAATACACATATGAAGTGCTATCTGTATTTGTCTTCAAATATGTGCCATTTGTATCCTTTTTTGATTTATGAATTCAATTGTTTTATTGTTTGATTTCTTATAAGAATTAAACTTATTAACAAAATTTGAACCAAACACAAGATTTCTTTCTTTTATAGATATGCCATGACCGTGTGGTATTTTGATGCTGAAGAAAGAGCAGAAGCAAAAAAAAAGTTCAGGAACTTAACTGGTATGACTTTTACAAAATATTGTAGTTAGATGAGTAAGGCCTTAGTTTTTAGGACTAGTGATTTGAGATGAATTAGGACAGTTATGAAAGTAGAAAATTAAGGCCTGGCCTCAATAACCTTGATGGGGAGTATGGAATAGGTGATTTTTTATTTTTCTTCTAAAACTATGGCTGAGATGTTAATTGTACTTTAGGATTAACCTCTTGGTGGACACATTCACAATGACCTTGGAATGTATAGACTATCGAAGTTAGAAAGAAAAAAAGTTTATAAACACATACAAGCACACCTTTTGGCAGACAGTTTGCTAGAGTAGCTGTGATAATAGTGCTTTCCATGCACTGCCTGCTTTCAGCTAGTTTCACAGATGGCCTGAAATCATCCCAGAGACATTTATGTGGAACCCCAGGATGACCTGACTCCAGCCTTCCTGTCTGCAGCACCTGGTATTGTAGTACTAGCATACAAGTAGGGGACTGAGTATCCAGATGTGCTCTCTTGCCCTATGCTCATGCTCAAAGCGTTGTTTGGATCAGTTTCATTTCTGGTCTTTAGGGACTGCCTCAGGCAGTTCCTCAGAATGCAGTATCAAGAGTATTCTTTCTTTTTCAAGTGTGTGCTACTCAGCTGGAGACCATCAAAATCATAATTAGTCAAATGGTTTTCAGAACAGACTGCTGTCATTTCTGTAGCTGGCAGGCAGAACAAATACAGACTTCATTCTTAGATGGGATTATGAGCAAGGAGCCAAGAGTTGGGAAAAAATTACCACAGATCTGGAGTCTCTGAAAGATTACTGGGCTACTTAAATGATGTATAACTTATATTCAGCATCAGCATGGTAACAAAACAAAACCTTAGTAGGACTATCTTGCTAACATGTTGTGAGTTCATGTAGCAGTTAAGTCTACATGATGAATTCATATCAAGAGTCTCAAGTGGAAGTGCTATCCATTGAAAACGAACTATCTTTATTCTGTTTCTGGTTTTGGATGTATGCTACTGGAACTCTCTGACTTAACTATGGCTTTTCTCGGTTATTTTTATCTAGATGCAAGGAAGAGAGAAGCAGCTCTTAATGAAAACTAATCAACTATTTCTGAACTTTGTGAAGAAATAGGATCCCAAAGATGACTTCTATTTCCAATGAACCATGGCACATTTTTGTTATGCACAAGAACGCACTGGTTGTGTCTCTGTCTAGCATGTGCATCTTGTATTGATGGTACTTAAGGCAGCCTCCTGTCATGCCTGCATCTGGCAGAAGGAACTGTTGTTTTCTATTTGCCTTTTGCTGGAAAAAGTAACCAGGGTTTTAATTTAAAAATAAATAAGTAAAAGGGAAAAGAAAAAAAGAAGCCTAGTGGTAGTGGCTCGACCAACTGGCTTGTGATCACTTTTGTAACCAAGGTAACAATCATTGGAACTAGTGGGAAAAACCTGAGTCTTATTTGCACTTTACTGGGGAAAAAATATAAATCTAGCTCAATATAAAGGAGCTTTGCAAGTTTAAAGTCTGCGGCAGACTGCTGATGGGCAAGGAGAGATATTGGAAATGTGATATTAAACTGGATTTTTTTTTAGGGTCTCCTATTGTATGTCCCACATGAGCTTGTTCATGGACCGCTTATCAGCTTTCCTATATGGAACACTGGCTCAGCTCTTCTGTAGCAGGAGTTTCCAAACAGACTTCTGTCTTCATCACATTTCTTGGAGTTCAATTGTTTTGTGTTAGAGCTGTGCCATTGCACTTCTCTTTCTGTCCCAGGCTAGAGAGGGTGGTGGTTATGCATCAGTCCACACGTTTGTAAAAGCATTCCCTTTCTGTTCTGAGCTGGATTGGTTTTGTTTTCTATTTTAACTTTTTTTTAAAGCAGCTGTTTCCTCCCAGAAATTCAGTAAACTTTGAAGGCTGATGGCGCAGAAAGCACTGGCTCTAAAGGCCAACAGTTATGTAGAGTTGAATGTCTTTTTAATGACTCTTCTCCAGCAGGCATATTTTGTATGATACAGATGTGAATCTGAAATGAAATACACGTCTGACAAATGTATGGTAATGACTGTTGACATGAAGTTGATTTCTGTGCTGCTTATCCCTAGTTAAGACACTTGTTTAGCTTTGTTTGCATGTGTATGAAATTTGAATGAAACAGTGATTCTGTTTCAATTCTGTTATGCCAGGTAACTACTTCTGTTATGTTTAAGCCATGAGATATACAACAGATTATTCAATTGGCAAAGCACTTTGTTTTTTCTCCATTATTTTCTAAAAAGTTAGATGAGTAACTGCTGAGTTATGTCCAATCTGTTTAAGCTACAGCATATAACCAGCACTTACTGTGCAGTTTGGAATAGCTCTTAATGGAGCTGAGAGCTTTTTCTGTGCCACCTGTTCACAGTAGCCAAGGTGGTCTTCCTGTGCTGCCAGTACTCGGACCAGTCTGCCACACCATGCCAGGCTGTTGTGCTGTCAGTGGGCCTGGGTCTGTTGCACCTCAGCTAAAGGATGAACAGGACGCATGCAGTGGCTGTTGTTAAGCTACAATGACAAAAGGGTAACAGCTACAAAGGACAAAAAAGATATAAATTCCCTTATGCTAAACAATAATAATAGAAATGGAGTATTTCTTAAACAGTTTTGTGTTAGAAAAAGCTGGGCATCTTTCAGCCTGCTCTTGAATTTTGAATGTAAATACAGTAGTGCTATGGAACCCCTCATCCTCTCTGTCTTCTCCCAGAGATCTAGCTTTGGCTGTGTGGACTGGACTTTATTCAGCCTGGTTGTGCACCTTAAGGGAGGAATATGAGGGAACATGTCACAAACAGTCTCATAACTCAAAACTACGAAAAGACAGATAATTTGATTGATGTCCTTTAATCTTAGGAAAAACATTATTCTGCTTCACTTGCATCTAAATAACGCAACATAGACTTGAAAGAAACTTAATGATGACTTGAAATTCTCATTCTTCAATGTTTGTGTGTGGAGAAAGTTAGGTCTCTTCCCCAAGTGTGAGAGGTAACCCTTTGGAAGACGGTAGGTGTCAAATTCTCTGAAAGGGTCAAACTGAGGATTGATATATAAAAGGTGGGAGGAAAAAATTTCATCTTGTTGTATTACTATGCAAAACTGGGAATGGAGCATGAGTTTTAAACTTCTGTGTACTTTTAAGTGAGGCAATGACAGCTAAAGTAGAGCAGATCAAGTCTTGTTTGCATTTGGAAACTGTAACATTAAAACAGTGCAGTAGGAAGATATTAGTACAAATCTCACTGGAGCCTAGAACAGTGGAAAAATGATAGGGTGGAAGGGAAAGGACTTGCATAAAGTTTGGGAAAGAAAGGTACTTTGGTTACTACGAGCTACCATCTACCTTCACCAGTGGGTAGCAGCACGTGGTAAATGGAGGTTGGAACAGTATAGATGCACTTATTGTAAATAAAGTACATACTTTTCATTTTTAGCTTATATTTTCCTGGTCTAGATAGAGGAGAGAAAACAATTATCCTGTGGCAGAGAACATTGCCTTCTTTTTTGTTAACACTGTAGTGAAATACAAAAAAAACAAAAAACAAAACAACAACAACAACAACAAAAAATATTGAAACCAATTCCTGTCTTCTGTTCCAGAACTTTCCCTTTCCAGGTCAGTGGAGTGGTATCCTCAAAGATGTTGTAATTTAATTGGGTGGTGGTGGGGTGATTGATGGTCTTGTAGGAATCCAGTCTAATGTTTTCTATGTAGATTTCCCATAGTGGCAAACTGTTCTGTGGGAATGTAATTGTATAAGAACTCTTGGGGCAGCAGAAGGCATTTCAAGGAGATTCCTTCCTTTCTTTGGGTTTTGTCTTCATGGTAAAGTGGCTGAAACATTAATGGCCAAAGAGCACTTCTCATCCAGTTGTGAAAAGGCATTTAACTTCTAGTGCTCAAAAGCTTTTCAATTTTAGGTAATGTGCCTTCTTCATTCATATTTGTGGAGATGCTACATGCCACATGTACATGTCCTGCAGTTTATCGTGGCTCTTTAGGAAATATATTTGCCTTTCCAAATGCAATTTCATTCAAATCAGGGTGTGCTAGGAAATATGCAGAGCCACCAGGCCACAGTTTCTGATAGATGAGGTTTGTTATGCAGGAAGGAAAAAGGCCAGGAGACAGTTAAGTAGTCTAGAGGCTATTTGTAATGAACCTGTAGCAAAACTTGCAGACTATTTGGGCACAGTAGCCTCTAATAAGTCTCATTTTCTCTTGATTACTTCTGGTTCTATGACAAATGGCCTCAACAAAGAAATGTTTAGAGGCCCACTTTGTTTTGGGTTTTTTTTTCCTTTTCTTTTTTTCTCTTTAAGCAGCTTTAGTCCTTTCCTTCTGAGTTTTTTAAAGTTGTTGATATATATATATATATATATATATATATATATATACTGCTGTTGCAAAACAGCTGGCTCTAACACCACTTGCATCTAGAAGAAAATGTATCTATTTGCAGGCAAATAACTAGTTCTACTTTGACTGTTATGTACTCCCAGCAGATATCTGAGAGTGAGTTATGACTACATCTTCTCTTGTCAGGTTGTATGCTGGTCAACAATGCTGGCACTTTGCATTGGATTGATACGGAAACCTGTAGTAGTATTTTATCATGCATCACATTTTGTGTTCCTGTTATTCTTTCTAAAGAAAAAGTATGGCAGGAGTCAATAAACACTGGGTCATGTGGTCCTGTGCAAATCTTTTTGGTCTCGTGTCTTCCTGGGGCTAGGGTTGCAGTGGGCACACACAGTGGCATTTGGCTGGATAAAGTACTGCACAGAGGTGACACTGTCAGCAGCAGCTGCCTCTGTCCCAGCGGCCAGGGCAGAGCTCTGTTTGCTGCCATCAGATTGGCAAGTTCCCTTGGTCACTTCCTGCTATTCTGAAGTTATGTACATTTCTACCCTCTTCTTGAAATGCTTATATGCTCTCACGTTTCTGTTGAACCAGATAATGTTCTCAGGAGTCAATTTTCTTCTGATAGCTTTATTTTTAACAACATCCATTTATACCTCTGCTACTCCTTCAGACTGAATCCCAGAGTTTTCTCCTGCAGCTGTGGGGGAGGTTTCTATAAATTTCTATAAGGAAGTTGAATTAAAGCCAGGATATTTTCACTTAGCTGTTGTAACAGAATAATATCTTACAATGAGCTGTGAACTATTCTGATGCTTTTGCAATGTTGTGAATGGTAAGATCTACCCAAGTGAAACAGTCTGTATATTGTGGAGGGTTTGGATTTGACTCTCAGTTTTTGGGTGGTGGGGAACAATTCTGGGTGACTTATCATTTTAATTTCTTTTAAACATGCTAATGTGAAGGGGGGCTGTGAAGGGGGGCTCAGAGCACATGGAAAAGACCCTGGGAAGCAGGGGAGTTTCTTCTGAGCTTACTCATTACTAAGGGAGGTTTATAGGGAGAACTCTGGATGAAACTGGCTGTTGGCCATCCAGCTGCCAAGAACCTTGCTGTCTTTTCTCGCAGTTTGGACTAAACCTTCTCCAAAGCAAATATGCTTATATTAAATTTCTATCTTACAGCTATTTAGGGGTCCCCTTTACTCCCCCACCTACCCAAAGAGATATGGCTAAATATATTTGCACTCAGCATTCCCATGACTCCAGAGAATGCATCTTGTATCAGAGACTGCAGTGTGGAAATTACAAAGCAGCACGACAGTGGAAGAGAGTAGTAAAAATGGATTTCCCTTTCCCACACAATTTCGTTTCTGTGGAATATTTCCACTTCAGGGAGTTAGAAAAACCATTCACTTTCACAAAGCGTAGAAACGTTTTTTTCCTGCCTATCAAAAAAGGATAATTTCATCTGTATGTCCTTATCTCAGTAGTGCTGGGGCTACTAAATAAATGGCAGTAGGTCACATAGATGACCTACAGTCCCAAAATCAATTCTGGTGTGGGGACACCCAGGCAGTGGCAGCGTGCTGCTGTGCTCATTTGCTGACCAAGCAGCGGGGAAGAACTTGCTGCAGTGGGAGAGGAGGCAGTTAGTGGTGTCTGATCTAGGCCAGTATTCCAGAGGCTAACAGACCAGGAGGGGAGGCAGGTGGGAGCATATTAGTTCCTTTAATTTTGACAGTTTCTCAGCTTATACCTGATGAGACCCTTGTGCTATAATATGTCAAAGTAACAAGATCAGAATGGAGCTTTAACTAGAGCACTGGGGATGAGGAAAGATCACCAAACAATGGAGCCAATGCATTTAAACCGACAGGCTTCTGTGCCTGGATGTGTCCCTTTTTTTCCCAACTGTGTCAGTTTGATTAATAAAAATCACTGCGTCCCCTTGCAAGCTTTGCCCCTCTGATGTCACTATTGCTATTAATAAATTCCAGAAACATGAAGTTGAGGCAGTTTCCCAATCCCTTATGCCCCGTGATCTATGAAGAATTGCTGCAGCACGATCTTTCAAACACCATCATGCTGTGTGCAGTCCTGCAAAATCTCAACTGGAAAACTATCAGCCAAATTCTCCAGCTAGCAAATAAGTGGCTGAAGGGACAGCACTGTTCAGAAGTGTTGGGAAAAGCTATCTCAGCCCCCTTTGCCCTGTGGTGCTATTGGTGTCATTGAGGAAGGCCACTTTGGTTGTTCCTCTGCTAGCAGGGTGCATACCAGCAAGAGGGGAGAGCAAGTATGGGCTTGGCACAGGAGTTAACTGTAGGGCAGTGCTGCAGGCTCCTGGGGTGAGGGAGAAGGTTCTCTGGAAGTCTGGAAATAGTGGTCACCATCATGTTATCCTGGAGCTGCAGGAGAGCTTGGGGCAGCTGGGGAAGCCCACCTACCAACCTAAGAGTGGGAGCCCAAGTGTCTGTTTGGGCTTACAGTGTGTAGCAATGACCTCCCTTGCTGCTGTCACAGAGAGTTAATTAATTCCAAGCTCCTGCCAGGATGCTGGGCTGGAGGCACCCCCCAACCAGAGGTCTCTTTCAAAGCATTATGCAAGTGGGTGTAGGAGATTTGCATAGGATGAGCTAGCAGCACAGCAAAAAGACCCTGGCCTGAGAAGAGATGAATCTCTATTTTGGGGAAACATCTGTCCCAGTACTGCAGATTGGGCTGAAGCTATGCAAAGAGGTGGCTTTCCCCTAGCTTCAGTGTCACAGGCAGCCTGTAACAGGCAGGCTGGTGTGACACTCAGCAGTGCCCCTCCCTTACGTGTACCCTAGGTACTCAAACTGTCCTGCCAGAGAGCTCACAGATTGTTCCTCAACAGAGGATGCTGAGTTCTTATAGCTGATAAAAGATGACATTACTGACATCATTCCCTCTTGCTTGCTCTAGCACCAGTACAAGGAACCAGCTGCATCTCCAAGGTGCTGTAACAGACTCAGCAGCTGCTGCTTGCAGGAAGTTTGGAGATGAAAGCATCCTGGGCTCCTCCAGTCCCAGAGAGCTGTGAGTGACTGTTTGTTTCTCTGCACAGCCAGAGGGAAGTGTCATTTCCAAAGGGAGTTAATTTGAGAAAACTCAGTCGCACTCCTAGTAGCAACTAATGTTGATATTATAAAACAGTTATTTTTTCCTAAAAAGACTGCAAAGTAAAATGATATAGCACATGTTTTGAGAGGAGAATAGTTTAGACAGCAGCAATTTTTCCATCAAGTCTTTGTTATGGCTCAGATAACCTTCCAGGTTCTTTTCCTAGCTACGAGAGGAAAAACATACTAGGTTTCCAGTGCACAGAAGGGATTAATTCCCTCTACCAGGGCTGACATAGGAGCTATGATCTATAGGCTGATCTATAGCTAAAAACATTTACTACTCCAGAAAGGCACATCTTTGAAGTCAGTTGTGTTTTGTTTTGTTTTGTTTTTTTTTAAAAAAAAAAACTTAGGTAAACTGGAGGAGAGGAGAGTTAGACAGTGCAGAAGTACGTCACCTACCAGGGATGCAGATTTACTAAGCTTTCCTAGTGCCATTCTCAGGAGGGGCCAGGCTGATATGCTGTAGTCAGACACAGCTGTGGTTCCATGGGCCCATATGCGCCATTCTCCTGCCCAGCTCTCTGCTAGCTGTGCTACAGCACAGCATTATTGCCTACACCTGAGACCCCCATGAAGTAGGGACAAAAGGGGTGTGGTTTGGATTTAGCTCAGCTGCAGGTCATGTCTCATCACGTGCTTCTCTGGGGCAAAGCACAGCCATGGGGTGGTTTACAGCAGGTTCTGGAAAATATATTTCTGGAGCCTCTTCCCAAGGAAGTTAGTGCTTTTTTGGTGGCTGTATAGACTGTTCAGAAGGAGTAAGGCATAGCTGTGTGTCTTTGTGTGGTTGTGCAGTGTGCATCTGTCCTACCTAGGAGCCCTGTGTTAGGTTTTGGGCCTGATCTCAGGCACTGATGGGAGAGGGCCAACAATGTGTGACGCTGAAAGGCTTCTGATATTCAGGAGGACTACATAACTTCCGTATTCAACCTATAAGGTAATTATATATTTATGGTTTTTTTTCATATTGGGTAATTAGTTGTGCAATTTCCAATGATGTGCAAATTACTGATGATGATTGATGCTTTTTAAATCCCAAGACAGAGAATGCAACTCGCATTAAGTTGGAAAAAATGTCTTTGTTTTAATGTGTGTTGTATTCAAGGAACCTAAGAGAGAAAGCAATCAAGATTTGATTTCCTTTTTGAACATGAAGTGAAAGCATTTCCAGAAAAGTAAGAAAAAACAATTTAGTGCAGTTTTTCAGGCAGGGAGGAAAAACAGGCTTCTTCAAGCAAGAGGAGAATTGGAGCTCCCACATTGTGGTTAAGCGCTGTCTAAGTGGCTGATCTGTTCCCAGAACAGTAAGTTGTTGTACAAAATAATTATATGCAGTATACAGAGGGGATAAAACAGTGATATCCTTGCTGTTTGCCTTTCTGTATTTAAAGCCTGATGTGCGGGTGTCATGGTAATTCATAGGATTTGTGGGTGTGGTGCTGGGGCTGTGCTGTGTGTTGCAGGTCCTGGTCTGTGACTGGTGGAGCAAGAGTGGCTGCAGAAGGCCACTAGGTCTGGTTAGGCTATGAACTTAGAGGGGTGTTGTGGAATGCAGCCACAGTGGGATTTTCTTTATTTACTAAACACTGTAGTTAATGTAACTTTGACACATTTACTACTTTTACAGTAGTTCACTGGATGCATCATTGCTGTGATGTACAACATTGCTCCGTGTATAGCACAGCTCTGATCAGGAGAGGTAGTATCTGTTGTTAAGATGTACCAGTGGCTTCTCTTGTGTGAAAGGAAGGAAAAGAAATAAGACATCTGAACAGACATGTAGTGAGCAAGGGAAGAGGCTTAGCAGACTTAAGCTCAGCTGTCTTCAGAGAATTTTCAAAAGCTCACTGCAAACACTTCTGTTTCAAAGCTTATGCTCCTTTATCTATAAGAAGCTAAACACTGGCTAATTCTTTAATTAGTTCCCAACAAGATGTTTTTCTCTGTAGCCAAGGCTCACAACGGGATAATTATGTCTTTAGTTTTAAAACAAATGTCAACACAAAAGTTATTTTGATTTCTATCTTAAAATGTTTATTTTTGCTCGCACTCCTAGTGTTGGCCCTCACCTGCAGGTATCTCGCTTTGGTTTGAGAGACACTGAATGCTTTATTTTCAGCTCCTTGTGCTGTTGTCCCTGTGCATGGATATTGTGGAGCTGAATCTGCTGTGGCAAGCTCTGAGTCACCATTGTTTCCAGCTCAGCTGATGCAGACCCTGTTAATGTAACAATCAACACACATGTGGCTCAGAGTGCCCAAGTGTAGGTCATACCTCATGACTGAGATATAAGTGCAGAGCTTCCTGGGCCCTCCATGAAGCATGGTAGAGGAAAGTGGAGCTGTCTCTCTGTTCTTAGTTGCTCATGCTGTGAAGCAAGATGCCAGTGTTTTGACACCAGGCTTGCCCAAGGAGGCTGGCTTCATTCACACACCAAAAGATCCCAAGTACTCAGCTTTACAGTGTGTGTCCTTTTGATGAGGGATCATAGCCTTTGTGGTTAACCCACTGTGGTTTCTCCATTTCCTAGGGAGCAAATGAATTTTTGTTGATTCAAGAGTAAATTTATCTGAACTGGAAAATTGCAGTTCAGCATTCCTCAAGAAAGTTGTGAGAAAAAATTGCTCTCCTATTAGTCAGTTGAGGGGGAGGGGGTGGGGAGAAGATCAGAGACCTACAGAACATGACCCTCTGGGACACCTTAAAACAGTGATTGTTTCTTCTAGGAATAAAGAGAGTGGGGAGAAGGATGAAGTGAAAGCACAATTAGTCTTAAAATGCAGAAAAGAATTACTACAAAGAATAAGGAAATAGTTTGTTCTTAATACCTGTGTCAGATGACAACAGTAATGGAATAAAATCACAGTAAGGAAGTTGCTGGTTAGCCACTAGGAAAAGCTTTCTTAAAGCTGGGATGCCGAAGCACTGTGCACCTAAAAGGGCTATGGCGATACCACCATCAGAGGTGTGGCTGCAGAAGCTTCTACCAGGAGTGATGCAGGTGGAAGGGATTATTATTATTTTTTTTTTCCTTTCTCTTTTTCTGGGAGCAGTTTCTGCAGCAATAAGGTCTCTGTTGCTTTTGTACCCAGGGGCTGGTTGTGCCATCTCATGCTGGGTAAGAGGATGACATCACTCATGGCGATGGTGGGACAAGGATCCTGTTCAGTTCAGGCAGGTTACACTTACCCTATTATTTGATGCCTAAATCTTCTGAAATAGTGCCTAAGGCTATGGATTGTCTTCCTCCTCTTCCTGCCTAAAATTGAGGAGCTAGAATTCAGATCCTGGTGCCCCTTTTGGACCTCAAGGTAGAGCCAAGAACAGATATAGACCAGGGTTACATCCTGTTTTCACTCCTGCTCAGCGCATCTGTGCAGCTGATTGGGCTCTCTGTTTTCTGTGAGAGGTTGACTTTTAGGTCGCTTTCAATTATTCTTCACAAATGGATATAATATTGGGGGTAAAAGGGAACAAGGAGGAAATATACACTGGGTTATCTAAAGTTATCCTTTGAGAACATATGAGATCTTGAAGGGGGAAGCTGCTTTCTCTCCCCCCACTTCATGTCCTGGCTAAAGAGAAAGAGGCATATCCACATGGAAGTCAGCATTTGCTATTTCTGTTGAACGTTTTACTTCCCTATGCAAAGCTGTGTTGATTTGCAAGTATATTGCAAGTAAATTCTCACTTGAGTCATTAATCCTTTCAGCACGTGTGAATGGAAATGTGTTAACTAACATGACTGTAAATGCAAGCAGTTGGGATACTAGCAGTTGAGCCTAGGTGTGCTCATAACTCATATTAAATACTATGGTTTACTCTTGCAGACTTGCTTTGACTTTTAGAACTGGCAGTCTGTCAAAATTTTATATAAGGTTGGGACCTATAGTTTTCTGGCTGCTATAAATACATTAATATCATAAGCCAAATGTTTCCCCCCTTATTGTTAATGTATTTCCTTTGCTTAGTCTCTGTGAACGTGCCCAGGGAACATAAGAAAATTGTTGGAGTCTCAGCTTCCTTCCATTCCCCTTGTCAGCAAATTGCAGTCAGAAGATGTAGATGGGGCCATTTTGGAGGATGTGGGGGCTTCTCCTGTCTCAACAGATGGTGTATCCTCTACAGGCAGGCTCAGCTTTTTGGGTGGGATGGAAACATGCTGCCATCCCCTCTGTTGTTACACTGGGCTCCTGTGTGCCTTTGCACTGCTGTTCACAGAGATATTTTGCCTGCCACTCAGTAGCCTTGGGGTGGCACATTGCAGTCTTGACCAGAAGCAGAACAGTCACCATCAAACTGCATGTGCAGGCTCAGTGCCCTTCAGTTTGCTGACTTTTTCCCTTGTAGCAAACAGGAGTTCTCTTCTTCACATCCAACGATTCTGGCAGTTATTGACATTACATCAGGTTTAGCAAAAGAGATCCGAAGATGAGCAGGTACTGGATGACTTTTGCTTGAAAAATGAGTCTTGCAAATAAAAAGTAAAGTGCAGGAGAGGACTGTGACATGGCTTTTTGTGGGCAACGTGCAAGATTACAGCTTTTTTGTACTGACAGCTTGAATGACATTTGGATATGTACTTGCGATTTTGAAACACACTTGAAATGGAGAACTTTGTTGCTATCCCACCCCATCTTCCAAGAACACCTAATGCTCTGCAAGCCATTGGTCAGCTCTTTTTTTCATGGCTCTGGTTGAAATTATTTTCTGTTGGTATTGAAGAAGAGCTTGCTTTACATGGCTGTGCAGCAATGCTTCTGTGATATGTGAAAGTTTCTTATTAGAAATATGTCAGGACCTAAAGCAACATACTCTTGTAATCTATTTAGTATGACTCCTGCACAGAGAATAGTAGGAAAGTCACTTGAAACTTCATTCTCAGCAATAGTTAATTGCGCAGATCAGTGCTTAATTTGTTCTTTCAAATATCAGTAGAGTGATGATGAGAAGGTTCAATAAATCAAACATGGAAGTGTTGCCACCAAGTGGTACAAGCTGTGTTAGGCAATGTCTCTTCTAGATCACAGTGATGAATCTGAGATGCTCTGATGAATTTATAAAATAAGATTTTTCTTTCTTTTTTTTTCTTTTTCCTTTGCTTAATTTTTCTTTTCTGATACGTTTTAATTCTCACAGTGGTAAATGATTGTACTAGCACCCCAGTGCAGTCATAGGGTGCATTGGCCACCTCTTCCTGCACTGGGTGGAGCTGCAGGCAGTGGAGGAGCAAATGTGAAAGGTCCCCAGGATACAGGACTGTTCAGACTATCCTTGATGCAGTTCTGTCTCATTGGGTGCAGCATATTCCTTCTTCCTTAACCTTGAGTGTGAGTGAAGAGAGCAGTCCTGGAGGGGGACTGTGCACCTTGGCCTGGAGACTAACCAAGCACTGTCCTAGCCTGTCCCTTTACTGTCCAATGCAGCCACTCCTGAGTGACTTGGAACACTTGGAAATAATTTCCATATTTATATAGTTTTTAATGGCAATGATGTGAGTGCTGAAGTGTTTTGTTTTTCAGCTAAATTACTAAGCGTGCTGTACTTCAACCACAGGTTTCTTTACTCTGCTGGAGCTGAATAATGCCCTTTGTCTGCCATTTAAAAAACCTAGGTTTAAAAAAAAGTCAAAAGAAGAATTTTGCAACACAGAGAACCAGGGGGATTACTAGGGGCTGCTCTTCCCCCCCCCCTTTTTTTTTTTTTTTTTTTTTTTTTAAATAACAAAGGTTAAAAGCAAACAGGCAAAAGCTTGATTGTGCATTTACTCATGTATGTATAGGCATGCAGTCTTGTCTCCAGGCAGGCATGCTGAAATTCCTACCACCTGGTGTGGATGTGTGGGCTCTGTAGATCCCATGCCCCTTAGACTCTGCCAGCACCAGCAAAAGCCAAAGCTGAGCAGCAGCATGGGAACTGTCATTTTGTCACTGGAAAGGTGCTGATCCAGCATGCAGGTGCTTAGAGAGCTGAAAGTTGTTGTGGTCAAAGCATGGTACAGGGTTGGCCTTATCAATAAGTTGTGTGGTGGGAATAAGAGCCAAGCAGGAGGGAATTAGGTCAAAAAGATGCTTTTTTCAGAACTGACACTTTCTCAGCAGACATCACTTCTTAGCTTTCTTCCACCAACCTCTCGCTTTCTGTCTTTGGATAATTGCCTTTCATTTCTTAGAATGAAAGCCTGAAATACTCTTTATTTATTTTAATGTTGCCACCGTTATCATCAGACCAAGCAAATGATGGCAAAAAGCAGAAGCAGTCACCAAGGCCCTTTTATCTCAGCACTAGTCTCTGCTAACTACAGATCACAGAACAGGAGTTAAATTTAATGCAGCTGAGAGGAAAGAGTGGAAGGGAATCGGCGAATGTATGTGTTAGTGAAATATAATGGTAGAAAAAGTCTCTAAAAAGATGCCTTCCAAGCTTTTATAAGTGCAATTGTGAATTTATTTCAGTTTTATCTTTCCCTGTTAAAAAGTGCAAGAAAATAAACTGAGATGTCAACCTAAATAACAGCTAGCATTGTTGCACAGGGAAAATACTGTAATTAGGATATCACATCTCTAAAATGTCTTATCCAGATCAGCAGAACTTGGCTGAAATGGCTTGTTTCACTCTATAATAAAGAGTATATTTAACTTGACCATTTATGAATAGCTAATATGTTTCTAATATGACTGCTTTTTAGACATCACATTTGCAGATGATTCATCCACTCTTTTTTTAAAATTGTTATTATTATTATTACTACTAGTAGTCCTTTAAAAGTAATTAACACAGATAAATAGACTATATAATATAATGAATTCACAAGCAGATGAAGTAATTGTTTCGGAAGTTGTTATAGCAAATTGAGGTGTGTTTTTGCAGATGGAAAAAGCAAAATTTTTATGACAGCTGGCTGTATACAATTATAGCTGGTGTGCATCTGTAAACCTGCTACCTACATTTGTAAGCAGAATCTATGCATTTTTCTCTTTCCCTGTTAAAGAGTTATTAACGTAAACAGAAATTGCCATTTAAAAAAAAAAGTTAAAATGAAACAAGCATAGAGGACTATGAGTCGTCACTAGAGAACTTTCTGTGGCTTCAACTAAAACTGTGTCCATTGACAGGGTTTTAAAACAAACTGAATATATATATTTTATATTTTTATATTACATTATATTTATATATTTTTATTTTTATTAATATATTTTAATATAAATATTAAACGTTATATATAATATTATATATATAAATTCTGACTGTACAAGGGCCAGGAAGCTTCCTCGTTATTACAGCTATATTTGCTTATGTGCAAATATCTTTACTGAAGGTGTTAAACTGCCAGCAAATAATGGTACAGTGAATACTGTGCTAAATATCTGACAAAAACAAATGAAATATAATCAATAATACTTAAGGGTTTTGTTAAGCAGAGTACATAAATTTGGATTACCAAAATTGTGGGCCAAATTTTATAGGGCTTAATGGCATGAGAAATATACCCAATTAAGAATACCCCATCTGCGGACGTGTTCAGGGTCAGACTGGATGGGGCCTTGAGCCACCTGATCTGATGGAAGATGTTCCTGATGATGACATAGCATTGGACTAGATGGATTTTTGGACTCAGTTATCTCTACAGGTCCTTTCCAGCCAATACAATTCTGTCTTTAAATGTCCTTTTCCATGCAATCCATTCTGTAATTCATCCTATGATTAAAATGCCTCTGAGCTGCAGGCAACTCACTAGCGCGAAGACCTAGTTATTTCCAAAGTAGTATATTCCCAAGAATGTCATGTACCTGTTTCTTTGTAATCAGATAAACTTATTCTCCTCCTTGACCCTGGAAGCAAGGTCATAGGAAGCAGGACATATTGTCCATTCAGGGTGTTGAGTTCACCACTGTTGACTTGAATGACAACTGAATTGGAGTATTCCAGACTGCCATCTGTGGGTCTTGACACTTGCAAAGAACAACCCATGTCTGACTTCAGTCAGACTTCTCCCCCTGGAGATGCTAGCAGCTATACGCTGGGGAGGCTGTGCAGGCATATCTAAACTTTTTTTCCCCGAGCCCAGCTGTGTCACTGAATGTTATTTGCAGGCCTGTAAAGCAAGCAGAGAGGGATTAAAATTTCACAATGCCTGTGAGAAGCTGCAAGCAGAAACAATTTCTGGTCCTGAGCATAAGGCCATGGTAGCATGCAGTGCCCAGGCCTTCCTCAGGCTGTGATCCTATAGACAAGATCTCAACTACCCAACTTTGTTTTCTACTCTATTAACTGCTTCATGAAATGGCACAGCTTGAAGATACCTACATCTTCTGTTCTTTCCCCTCTATCTTCCTATGTCACAATTAGTGATGGCCTTTGAGGTTTGCTGCTAGGCAGCTTTGGAAGAGGCCTGACTTAATGTGTTGCAGAGCAATGTATTGGTCTGGAACAATAGCTGTCAGCCCAGCTGGTGTTGGGATTTTCCATGTGCAACGCCTCCATTTATGAGGAGGGGAGAAAAAACAGGGTAACAAAACACCAACTGAAAATTATAACAGGCAACTATTTGCCTTTCAGCAGAAATTGAATGGGTAAAATTTGGATGCTACAAAAAACTATAAATAGAGCATCCAGAGCAGAAAAGTACCGGAAGAAAGAGGAAGCCTCTAATAAATTACAGATCTTTAAAGGATCCCAGTAGAGGGAGGAAGAAAGCCAGGGAACAGGAGCAACAGGAAAATTTAAAAGAAGCTTATACTGAATATTATAAACTCATGTGAGAAGGGCCTTTCTTCTCTCGGTGTGGGAAGATGCAAAAGTTTTGGTATATCATCCTTGTGCAGGGAAAAGGCTGAGGCTCAAATAGTCCACAACTGCTTTTTTGTATTGTGATGAACAAGTCATGCTGTTAAAATTGTATTAAATGGGACTCATGCCTTCTTGCTGTCACAGTTTTCAGAGCAATTGCTTCTCATTCAGCTTGTTCGTCCACTGAGAACCTGGCACTCGACGAAATGCAAAGAATTATTTAAGTTAATAAAACATCCTTGTTCCAAATACCTACCACTGTGAAATGGGAAACAAAGGAGGGACGCCAGATCCCATTCTGTATAGAGAAACCAAGATGAAATAGATTCCAGTGTGATTTTGTTTAGAGTTGTCATGGAAATCCAGCTTCCCTTGGTGTGGTGCCAGGGAAGGCAAACCCCTCCCTGCATGCAACCCAGGTGAGTAAAGTGCTTGGGCTGTGACTTGCTGGGAGTGCCCTGCAGAGAGCTGCCCATCAGACCAGCGTGTCCAGGCAGTGCTCTAGGGAAAGGTGCACAGCTTTATCCATGTTCTGTAGGGGAAGCTTTGTGCGCAGCGGTTTTGCTGGTGAACTGCAAGACCAGGAATGGGACCCGAATCTGAATGAGAGTGATAGTGGTAGTGAAGGTGAAATTGTTTTCTAGCCTCCAGCATTGTGCTTCAGAACTCTCATCCTTCCTTTTCTAGTCACATTCCCCTAATAAACATGAAGAAAAAAAAAAAAGGTATGATATAAATTTGCATGCACACAGAGTGAAGGATCATGCGGTTTTTACAGTCAAATTTGAAGATGAATTAGTCTTTGAGATACCGTCTGTTTAAGGATTATGTTGTTAATAACCTAAATTTGACACACACTTTTTTTTTTTTCCCCCCTTCAGTCACTACCCACAAAGCCTCTCTGAAAATTATCTCTTATGAAGCTGTGTCATTAATGGCTTCCTGCGAGGTTTCTTTTGGAAGCTGCAGAAAGGTAAATAAAAATGAATTAATACAGCATTGTGGGTTTTTAGGCAAAATATGCAAATATCATACTGAGAAAACCTTACCAGCATTAAAGTCTTTCAGATCCTATCCTCAGAGGCTCTGCTTGTGGAATCAGAAGCGTTTAGGCAACCTTTAACTTAGTTTATGTGTAATACACATGCATACTCTCTGTCACTCTCTCACTTCCTAATGTCCTCTTGGAACAGTTCCCACTGGTGCAGTTCTCTGCTTTGCAGTTCATGAATTTTATTTTCAATCAATAAATGCGCCTATTATCAAAGTTTTGTATTCTCATCATATATTGTCACTTCTCATAAACCATTTCATTGTGTGGGTCAGCTTCACAAAAAGCACATGCCACTTACCTATATTTTTCTGCATGGGGTTGTACAGTATACGAATGGAAATCGCATGAAAGTGTAATCAGATTTCAATTCCATCTAATACTTACGAATAAGCTTGTTTGTTTTATTATTATTAAGTTGCTTTGAGACAGTAATCAGGACTTAGGTATTTCTTGGTGTTCTTGCCTGTAATATATTCTTATGATATGGAGCAGAAATTGCCTTGCAGGCCTCCTCCAAAGTATCCTATGCCATCAAAGAAAGTGTTATTTCTGGTGTATAACTTTACACAGTTTACCAGGCATTTCAGACAAGTAAAGAAAAGCTTCTTGCATGCTTCTTTCAAGGTTGCAAGTTTCCACTGTGGCAAATTATAAATGTGAAATCTGTCTGAGAGCCAGTGACCTATGATGATGAAACCCTCCTAATTGCTAGTGTGGATTTTTATTTTTTTTTTTTAGGAAATATTATTTTAGGCATTTCTTGAAGAGACAGGCTGTCTTTGTGGTGATTGAGTCTTTGGATATTTTCTGATTTGTGCCTTGTATCTTATCTGTCAGCCCAGAGTGTATTAAATACTGCTATCATATGCAGTCATCAAATGATTGTATTAAAAGGTTAACAGACAAATAATATTTCAAAATGAAAGCCTTCAAGTTGCCTACTTTTCTGACCTCTGAAAGTGTATAATATTATGTAGAAATGAAGGGGGGGGGAGGGGGGGAGAAGTCTATCAATAACAAAGAAAAGGATAGGAGCAAGTAGGGGGCAAGGAAGGAAAGTAAATGTTCTTAGTTAAGTGCGATCCCATAAACACAGTGGAATCCAAGATTACTTTGAACTAATCTTGATAATATCTCAACTGGTTAGTCTCCACAGCTATCACTGCTATGGGACAGTAGGTTTGATGCTAATGCTCCTTCTACAGTACACCACCACTACTGGTACAAATACAACTTCTACTACTAACAGCTGTAGTATCACTACTATGTAGCATCACTACACACATGTATCTAATTAGAGGGGCCTGTTTTTTAGATCTGTTTTACGTATCTGTTTAGATCTGTTTTACTCTCTCTACAATTACTGCTTCTTCTGGATTCAGCCAAAATAGCAGAAGGGAAGATTTTTAAGGTGAAGCATGAATTTCCCAAAGGAGGAACTTGGGATTTTCCACTTTTCTGTGGGATGTGGACTCCAGGGAGTTACCTTTCCATTTGCAATGAGGGCTCAGGTTCGCAATGAGGAAAGAAAGCTTGTGTGTGTGTTCTAACTGAGGGCCTAGGGTGTTATAGCTACTTCATAGAATTTGAAAAAATATCTTGCCTGTATTGTAAGGCTTTATCTTATCTCAGATGTCTGTTTCTCAGGTGTCTGATCCCTCTCTTCTCCTTCTGATGTCTTGACTGCAGAGCTCTGTGATTCCTGCAGGTACAATTTACCTGCTACAGGAAACAGAGTTAACATAACAATGAGAAGATACTTTCTATTCCTTACAAAAATCACTATTTGCTTGCAAAAATACAATGGCAAGCATAGGCAGAAGCTTACAGACATGACAGATAATTTTATTGCTGTTCTTATTTAGCAGTTTTTGTTCACTTTTTATTATTCCTGATTTGTTTGTCTAGTCCTTAACTCCACAGATAATTTGCACGTGTGTGGAGCAGATTCCTTACTGGTATCAGTAAGGTCACTGTTTCATGAGGTCTTGTAGCCAGAAGGACTGTTACTGTCATCTAATCTATCACCCATGCTTCATTCTGAAAAATAATTTCTGCCTGAAGTGTATGGAGTGTAACTCACTAATTGATGGAACTTTCTGTGGCATATGTCTAGCCAATAGCTGGTCTTTTAAGGATGTTTGATACTTAAGATTATACGTATGACTTTGTGTTATGCACTTGATACTAAGCCGTATTTCTTTGCCTGTGGGACTGTATGTAGAAGTAATGTATCATTATGCCAATGACAATATTCTAGCTGTGAGTACTAGTGATGTGATAATTCTGTCATCTTGAGCTCTGCTTTGATTATAATTTTTTTCTTTTCTGCTTTTTTTATTTGCCTGAGAAGTACACAATAGTTTAACTTCCTCTTCAAAACTTCTCATTCATCTTCAGGAGGGTGAACAATCTTTTCTGAACAGAGAAGACATGCTCCAACTATTTCTTTATACCCTTCTAACCCTTATCTTTTAGTTATGCTTCTCTGCATTGACCTACTGTTTCTGCACATTATTTTTCTGAGCATGTCTGCACTGGCTGTTACAGGGTCAAGGCCTTGAAAGCAAGCCAGACTGATTTGGGGGCCTCTTTCCTTTGTTTCAGTGGATGTTTGCCAGAAACTCTATGTCCTGCAGCAGCACTGACTGGGCTGAACTCTCCCACAGCAGTATCTCTCCACTGTACACTGACTGCTGCATTTCTGATTTGAAGACACAAGGGAGCCAAATACATACATATAATAGCAATGATCCTCCACAGGGTGTAGATAAGAGGGCTCCCTCCACAGCACCTGGGGAGTGCTGTGAGGCAGGAGGCCAAAGGTTAGGTTCCCAAGGGATGGCTTTGACCCATCTGGATCTCACCATGCTTGATGTATGTATATTGTCAAACAAGCTCAAGACAGACTGTTGGGATCTTTTTTTTTTTTTCCCCCTACTCAAGCTAAAGAGGCAGCAATTATGCTTACAGCACTGAGGGAGATATTTCCAGTCACAGAGGCAGAAAGGCCAGTAAATTATTCCAGAGTTATACTTCAAATGCTTCCAGAATTAACTGCCAAGAATCTTTTTGCATAGTGCTTATGCAGGCTGTTTCCCTACCCCAGCCAGCCAAGAAGGGGACGTGGGGCACAACTTGCCCAGCTGCACCTTGTGCTTTCTCAGCCCACCTCTCATATTGTATATCTCCATGCAAAGAGTTGTTCCCCTGGTGTTGTTCAGCAGCATCATGTAGGAGGAGCAGGCACATCCTTCAAGAGAAGCAAGATCCCAAATGTCTCAATGGCAGTCTGATCATTCCCTAAGGAACCAGGACTGAATAGAATAGCTGTTCCTCCCTTTCTTTCTTCCTCTATACCTTCCTTTACCTAATTCTCACTCTTCTTTACAGAACAGTGGAAGAAAACTGATGCATTTGATGCAGTACCTGTGTTCTCTAGTGCCTTGAAGTGCAGAAGTCTTCATGTCCTTCTGCTGTGCCTGTGCAAGAAGTATATGCTCATGTAGCCTTTTGACACGTAAGCTAGGTTATGCAGGTATAGCACTTCTCAGAAGCTGTGGGACAATACCCTTCTCCCCTGTGAAAGTCATGATGTGCAGGCACTTTTGTCTGTGAAGCTCTTAAATTAGAAATTTCCTGAAAGAACCCATACCTCTCTTCCTTTCTTATTGTATTAGACTTGTTGTTGATCAGTGGAAAGGAATATGCTCAATATTAAGCACTGTTGAAAAGACAGAGGGAGTTTCATGAGGGAGTTGAACTACTTCCAGTCATGGCTTTTACACATGTAGAAGAGTATTCAAGAAAATATGAGGTTTTCTTTTAATGTCTTTTGGTTCTGGCTCCATCATAGATGAACAAAAGCAGAACTCAGTTCATTCTCTCTTTATCCTCAATGATCTTCTGTGACAGAAACATGCTAGACTAATGTAAATGCTTCCGCCTCCTCCCCCCCTTCTCTGGTGGAGTTCTGGTTGCTTCCCCAGGCAGAAATTTGATCACTAAGAAGTTATCGGCAAACCATCAGACCTGTAACATCAGAACCTTTAGTCTATCAGTGGTTCCCATGTCTCATCTCCACATGAAGCATCTTTAGGTTGCACTTTATAGCAGATCCCCTTTGAGTGTGTGTCCTGATTTAATACCAACCTTATATAGTTTGGTTAGAGATAGTCGTCATGGATTTACAAAAGGGAGGTCGTGCTTAACAATCTTGATTCATTTCTCTGAGGAAGTGACAATGAGAGTGGACAGGGGTGAAGAAGGAGACATAATTTACTTGGACTTGAAAAGGCTCTCAATACAGTGCCACATAACAGATTCATTTATAAGGTTAGCAAGTATGGAACTGATGGTACAATACTTGATTGGATATAAAATTGGCTTGATAACAAGGGCCAGGGAGTGGCAGTAATGGTTATAGATCACGCTAGGGAAGTGCTATGTAATGAGGGGTTTGTGCTTGAAGGCATAGTGAAACTAACAAAGGACGGGCAAAACCAAAAGCAATTGTACTGGGGGGGAAAAAGAGAAAAAATGATGCCATCCAGGTAACCTAAAAGCATGAGGTTGTAGCTTCATGGAAAGCAAACAGTCACATCAATGTGTAGCTGGAAATTTTGAGTAGCATTCTGTTAAGAAAATTATCTAAGAACTGAAAGGGGGAGAAGCCAGGCCTACTGGCTGCAGGCCCTGCAGCAGAGGCAAAAGCAGAGAGAGCGAGCAGGGATCTTTCCCTATAGGTAGGAAAGAGAACGAAAGCGAGTTTGCTCATGGTGCCAATGAGCAATAAGTGTATTTTCAGAAACTGATCTTACTGTATGAAGTCCTTGGACCTTTGCTATGGGAACATATCACAGAATCTAGGGTGTATTTTTCATTTCCAAGTACATCTTTGGAGAATCCTATTTCTTTCAATTTTCTTTAATCTGAGGAGACTTGACTTCCTGCATTGAAATTAGCCTTTGTTACTGTCTTGCAAGATGCTATCTTACGTGCTATAATAAAGCAGAGAACTGGCGAGAAGAAAGAAATTAAATATTAACCAAAGCACAGAAAAGTCAACAGAGTGCTAAGAGGCCTCAGAGATTCACAGTGTTGAACAGAAATTTGTTTCAGTGAATACTCATCTCTTTATGAAGTATCATCTTGGATGATACTCTAAGGGGTTTGCCATTGGGGTTTGCACTGCTGGTAGTTCAAGAAAATAGAAGCCTTAATGTCCACCAGAGTTTCCGCTCCAGAATCCTTTCCTTTTTTTATTGAAGACCTATTTCCATAAAGCAAGTGCAAGAAAGCAATGACTTTCAACTTCACCTGTGCTTCTCACTTCTTTTTAGACAGGAACCTCTGGAAGGATCAGACCATGCAGTTCAGGAAGACTTGGAAACACTTTTTAATTAAACAAAAAAGAGCTGCCCTGTTAGCATGTGCATGGTGTGGTACAGGATTAGAAAGAAAACCTGATGCATTGTACCAATTAGTCAGACTGATTTATCTATTGTTTGTGCTATAAGCTGTGCATAGTTATTTGCTTATGAGTACTGGCTCAAAGCCTTGGTCCTTCTCGCAAAGCCATTAAAGTCATTAGTTGGGGTCTTATTGATTTGAACAAGACCAAGCCTTGACTCATTGTGTCTATCCAGAGGACACCAATAAACTTTTAAATCAGTCAAGGCTGTAGAGTCATTCTGCTGGGGTCATATGGTTAATACATCCTGTTCCTGTCATTTCCGCTATAAATCTGTGAATGCTTTTAAAACAAGAGGAAAACTTGATTCCCTTCCTTTTGCGAAAAAATATTATGTTCCCTTTTATTACAGCGAAGATGGGGGTCCTTTTCCTGAGGAAAGCTTGTAATGGGAAAGGTAATATCAATACATTCCATTGTCTCTGGAGTCAGTGAAAAGTAATTAGAGACAAAGAAATGAGCCATAGGTCTCCTAACTGCAATGCAAACTTTCTCCCACTGATTTCCCATAAGCCTTTGCTGGGCACTGATGTCTATTAAAAAATCCCTTATTTTTAGCATTTCATCTAGGTTGCACAATCTCCTCAAGATGGAAAAGATTTTAACTTCCTACCAGTGTAATCAAACTCACGATTATTGACTTCATTTGTGTGACTTTGCCATTGTGTGACTGGGTCATTAATTTTTTTACTTCCAGTCTCTCCCTGTTAAATTTAGTAGTCCAAACAAAACTGTGGTGGAGAATACCAATCCTAATTTTGTTCATTTAAAAGCAGAACTCTGCAATCTGTTCTTATCTCACATTTTGTTGCTTTCAGGAAGATCTCAATGGATCTAGTGAAGCAAAGAGTTGTATGGGAATGAAGATGGATCATGAAAAATGGATCTTGAGAGCAATTTGGTTATTTCAAAGCTGACAAAGGAATCAGTGGGGTCTTATTTAAGTCAGTAAATATAGCTGGCTATACACTTTGTAAATGCTACTTGGGCTGAGAGGGAGGTTAACAGCTTCCACTGGTCACCTTTTCTGATAAACAGATGATATGAGAGAAGAAGAAAGGATCTTTCTTATGCATATGTATTTAGATGTATTACTGTGTCCAGTTTGAAAGCCCAGCTGGCTTTCAGAGTTAGTGGATTGTGTCTCTGTGTGCATGCACGTGCATGTTTTATAAATGGTTTGATCTTACCTGAGAATCTGTGGCTCTGGTTACATTCCATTTGTTCACACTTTTTCTGTAGGCTCCATAGTGAGCTTGCTGGACAGTTCATTAAGTTAGCTGACAGTGCACATACAGCCTTTCCACCCACCTCCCCCAGCCCTAAAATAAAAAATAAAGAAATTAAAATGGGAAGAAGGAAAAATACTATGCAAATAGCTCAGATGCATAGACACCTTTAAGCTAATGCAGTTTTGAGCATCATAAAAAAAAAATGTTTTTTCAGGAGTATTGCAGTTACTCCAGTGACATGACCACCTTGCAGCAGTGCCAGTGCTGGCTGTCAGAACTGGCTATCTCAGTAAGGCTGACAAAACTTCCATCGCTGACTTTTTAGAGTCAGAGTGCTTCTAAGGAGCCCCCTTTTTTTTTTTTTTTTTTTTTTTTTCTTCCTTGCAACAGTTAAGGTAGCTTCTAGGTACTTGGGCATCTCACTTTGCAAAGCAAGTGGTTCATAAATAGCAGTTAGTGTGATCAGTTGCTTTTGAAAATGTTCTTTTGGTGTTACGACTCAGTTCATCCAACTTCCAGCATGTTATTTCTCCAAATATTATTAAAAACAAACAAACCAGCTACTAGGTCAACCGCAAAGATACCTTTTCAAAGGGTTCAACCCTTTCAAATAGTTCATTCTGTTTCTTAAAGTTGCTGCAAACCTGGTCCCTGGAGTTATATCAATGTAAGAGCACTACTAGAAGAATGAAATCACTGAACAGTCATTCTGTTGCTTTCTTTTACATGAAAACCTTCTTGTTCAACTAGGAATCCTCAAGCAGTGCATTCATGTAAACCATCAACTCTGCTCTCATACAATGAGTGGTCAGCACAGCTGAGTTTTAAAAAGCCTTTGTAACAGCTCAGAAAAACCCCTCAAGCCCCCCTTTGGGATTAGTACCTTTAGTTAATGTTGGTTAACACTTATTTGGAACAGGCATGTTATTCTTTCCTTAACCTTTATTCTCATCGTTCTTCCAATCTCCTTTTAAATTCCATTTTCCCCTCCGTTGGCGTCTGTACCCTTAGCTACCTCACAAACAAGCTGCATTGCCAGCTGGCATGCAAGAACAGAACTGAGAGCAGCACTGCTAACCCCTGCTCCTCTCCACTCCCTGCAAAGTTGGAGGCATATCAAGCTTGATGCTGAGATCCCGGAAAGCGGAATTCTGAGCTTCCTGGGAACTCAAAGAGCTGGGTTTGAGGCTATTAAGTTATTGGGCTGGGTCACTGAGCTACAGTTGTTCATACATCTCTGTTTTATACATTTTTTTTTTTGGAGTGAGCAGATGTTCCTACTTGCGCTGAGTATTTGTTATGCTGTGAAAACCAGAAAACAGTGCAACAGATTATAGGCAGTTTTAATCAATTTTGTTAAGGTAACCAAAATCTGGTCCAGAACGACAAGCCCAATGCTTTTCAAAGTGGTTTAAGTAAGAAAAGATTTGGACAAACCAATGTTGCAGTAGGTTTTGGCTATGGGCAGCACTAACTTGATTTTTGCCAAATTTTTTGTTCTTAATGAAAATAGAAATTGAGAACTCTTAAATAAAATAAAATACAGAATCTGGAAAAACTTTGTTCATCCAGTCCTGTGCATTGCTGCTCACTCTTTTGATCCACACACAGTGGTTGAACCTAAAGTATATTTAACTTTCCCCCAACCTGCCCAGCCCTGAGTTTTGTTCTGAATTTGTTGTGTCTTTTTTTCTACATTGGTAAATGTTTCTGTCTTCAGTTTGTAAGGTAGAAAGCCTAGCCACAGGACATCAACAACTTCCATGTTGCCTGTTTGGGAAAAGAAAATACGCATTTAAAAGAATCAGCAGTTTAGAGAGAGAGGATATAATGTGATTGAAGATTTTCACTGTAACACTGTAGAGTACAAAAAAAATATATATATAAAATGCATTTTAAATGATTAATGTACAAAAGCTGACCTCTTCCAGTGTGCATTAATCAAGAAAAAATGCACAGTGTCAATAGTGGTTAATGTTGCAGGTCCATTATTTAGCTTTGATAATGTGCATAAAAATGCTCAATATGACAATGAGTTGGGGTAGCTGAGAATTTAGGATGGTGGCAAGTTTGTTGTAGTATTTGGATTAGCATTCTTAACCTACATCTTGACAGCTTCTTTTCTTCAGTTTCGAAGAGTTATCAAAATCTAGCTGTATCCTCTTTTTAGTTATATATATATATATATATATATATATATATATATAAAATTTTTTTTTTATTTTTTTTTTTTAAACAAAACAATTTAAAAATACCTGCTTAAACAAATACTACCAGCATTCATTAGTCAGGATGGTTATATGTGAAAGAAATGATGCCAGATAGTAACAAATCCAAGAGAAGTTTATTATGAAAATGGCACCTGCGGGATGAAAAAAAATTAAGTTACATAAAGACAACCATGTATGACATGTATGAGAATCTACAAAAGTATAAAAAGAACCCTGTTGTAAATGAAGTATGTACATTTCTGATTTGCAGCATTATCAATGATCAATGAAAAAAATGTTTCAAATAAGCCAGGCACTCGAGAAGTTAGATTCGGTTAGCTTAACACAAAATAAATGTACCATAGCTGTCACTTTTTAAGGTTTTAATTTTTTTTATATTGTAGAGTTGGTAACACTGCTAAGATTTATACGAACAGAATCCCTTTCCCCGTTATTCAGCTACTTGGCACCAGTCTCCTCATAAAAGATTTCATATATTTGTACAAGAAATAGTTAAAAACACAGACACAGTCTTCACAGGTAATGAAGTTTTTTTTCATTTTGTAATTTTAAACACTATGGATTTAGACAGCAGCTGTGATTATCTGTTAGTTTAAATCACCAGAAATCATTTTGACACAACACAGAAACATTTATAAAAAACAAAACAGAACAAAACAAAAAACCAACAGCTGTCTAGCTGTTCTTTGTAGCTGATAGGTGCACTCCTTTGATTGTTCAATAGCTAAAGTAGAGCATCCAAAATTAAACTCTGAATTTCCCAATCAGCTTTCTTGCCTTTTTTAGTCCTACTTAAATCCTTCAAATTTAACCTTTAAAAGCTCATTAATTAAATTTGTGACATCCAATTCCCTTTCATTATTGTTCCACAGCAGCTTGAACTGACATCTCAAATTCAAAGCTATTGGAGGAATTGACTCAACACAGTGAGTGATCAAAAATTCAAAGGACAGCTGAGTTAATATATTAGCATTGCACACATAAGCAAATATATAGGAGAGTTCTAAGCTGTTTCCTTTTTAAATGACATTGGTTGATCTTTGAAAGGATTTCCTATCTCACTGGTGATTGCTGTATGTATTGCTCCCTCAGCCTACCTGGGAGAAAACCAAAGAAATGCACCCTCTGCTTACGGTTAGAGCACAAGGGACTCTGGGAATGTTAACTAACAACTGAGGCTATATGGCATCAATTTGCTTAATAAATCTGAGCATTACTCTGTAGTGCATTGTGTGGTACACTGGAAGAGTAAGTCACACCCAGAATTCCTCTGTGGGAAAAATGGCTCCATTAACCTTGAGCTAGTTAAGAGTCTTTTCTCTGAGAGTGAAGAAGAGAGAACGAGAGAGGAAGAGAAAGAGACAGGAATCGTGGAGAGGAGGGGAGGGGTGGGGGAGAGAGAGGTTGGAGAATACACAACAGCAAAGCAACTGCAGAAATTAAAAGGTATACAGACAGTGGAAGCAGCATAAGGTGACATTACAGAGGAAGGCCACCACACAAAAACCACTAACCCCCAAGAATCACTGGTTCACTAGGACTGCAGGAATGGGACTTTACCACTCCAGACTAGAGATAAAGCACAGAGAAGACAAAGGACAAAACAACTACATTAGCTTAGTATATACTGCATATAGTAACACACATTGAAACTGCAATGGGACTGACAGCCAAGGACACTTACACATTGTACACATTACAGTTCTCACATCTGTTATTAGATGCCTTAACAAACAGCTGCCAAAGATGGAGTGGAAGAAGAATTTATATTTGACAGTCATTTGCAGTGTTTGACACTACACTGTGATTTCTGGCAATGAAGACAAAATAGGAGATTTCTTCTCTTTTACTTAATGTGCAGTTTTCAGTTGTAGTTATCTATTTCAAGCTTATTAACCCATTCTTTAGTTTTATAACATATTGGTTTCAACACTAGAAATAAGGAAAAAGCAACAAAAAATACCCAAATCAAAGAACAAAAAGAAATTTACAACCTTCCCTCTATAATATTAAATGAAAAACAAAACATGTTAAATAGTTCTTCTGGTTTTTTTTTTTTTTGTGGTTTTTTTCTTTTTTTCTTTTTTTTTTTTAACTCTGAAGTGTTATTTGATGTAGAATTAGCCTCAGTTACACTGAGAAAAAAAAAAAACAAAAAAAAAAACAAAAAAAACACCCCAAAGCAAAACAATATGCACCTAAGAAACTGCTCCTTGCATCAATTAAATTGAGTTTTTTTATTTTTAAGCGCTTTTTGAAAAAGGCTTCCTGACCCATTTAAATTTAATGTGAGGCTATGCTTGTTAGTTTGGAGGTAAAAAATTTAAATCCTGCAGCAAATGTTAATGAGGGCTTTTGTCTTAACTAACCAAGGAGACTGCAGCACCCGACTATTGACCAGTACAGAACACATTCTTTTCAAAAAACCCAGCCCACAAGCTGCAAATTGTATGAAGATATTACAGATTAATAAATGATAGCACCATGGTTTTAGAAAT
This sequence comes from Tympanuchus pallidicinctus, assembly GCF_026119805.1. Lineage (NCBI taxonomy): Eukaryota > Metazoa > Chordata > Aves > Galliformes > Phasianidae > Tympanuchus > Tympanuchus pallidicinctus. The sequence continues at coordinate 34,872,061 of NW_026294747.1, read as the reverse complement.
TAAGTTAAAGTTTCAGTAATTAACATTTAGTCCAACTTTTCAACATTCTAGTCACAGGCCAGAAATTAACTTTTTAAGAACCCAAATTATTTTATGTGCAAGTAAGAAAATCTTAATCATAAAAAGAGAATTAAACTCTGCATAAAATTCTAAAATACTATCCCCTATTTTAAAGGAATTAGGAACAAAAACCCCTTTTCATTTGACTTAGTCAAACAGGGCACATTGTTTATGCTTGTCTCTTTTAATCTTGATCATATCAAGATCATTTTGAAGTAAAACCAATGGTTGTCACTTTAAAATCTCTTTACCACAACACTGAGTATTCTATGGCAGAGGCATACACATTAAAGGCATCTTAATAAAGATGCAAAGGAAAAAACACACATCTTAGAAGAAGACAAAATGGCAGGCAACTGGTACTTCAACTCTCTGAAGGCAAAAATAAAAAAATATCTTTACATTAAAGAATAAGTCAAGTTAAAGAGAAGGGGAATGAAATGGGGACTGTCATATTGAGAGAATAAACTGACCTGCTCGAATTCAAAGTGCTAGAATTAAAGGTCTAAATTAAAACATAGTCTATGCCTCAGAGCTTAACACTGAACACAGTATGTGGTCATATTTCAATCCTCTTTCCGTTCCAGAGTCTGTGTAGTATGAATGCCATTGCTGTACACAGGAAATGGAAGAGTGGAAAAAAGTCCTTCGGCAGTCGTGAACACATTCCCTGCAGGCATTTGGGTCAGACTGGCCCCACTCACAGCACTTCCAAATGGTCCCGACATATTGAGTCGGTGAACGTGGTGGTAGAGCATTTCCATCGGTGTTTTAGGATCCAGCCCAAAGCTGGGGCTGTTAACATCAACAAAGTTAACAGCGTGGGTGTTGGGGAGGAGGTTGCCCTGCATGGCTAAAGTAACTTCAGCTGGAGCATACCGAATAGTGCCAGTGGTGTAGACCCTCTGAGCAGCAGTGCTTGTTGCGGCAAGGGTTCCTGTTACCCTGTGAACCAAAGGAAGCACCACATTGCCTGCTTGCAACCTCTGAAGGGCTTCCAGATCCCCAGTGTACAACAAAGAGTTGGAAGTTGTGGGACCACCTGGGTGTTTATCCCTTGGAGATGCTGAAAGCGGGGGTGACAAAGGGTCAGAGGACACAGGAGCCAAGGCTGAGTTGGATGAGGTGCTGAACTGAGTTTTGCGGCTGGCAGTATTTTCAGTCCCTGGTGGGGTGAGAACAGAGTCTGGAATGGAGACATGTAAACTACTGCTGGCTTGGGGGGAAGGGAAGTGCTCGGAGCTGGGGGGCTTGGTCATACTGTAGGGTGATTCATTCCTTGAGATTTCCCTGTTGGGAGGGTAATTCCAAATACTGCTATCATTATCAAAATTGATAGGTTCTGAGATTTCTGTTTTAATTTTGAGCACTGAGGCACTGTTTGGCGACGAGAGCAGCTGGGGCTGGTCTACCAAAGCTGAGTCAAGTCCGTTTGGGCTTGAGGTGCTTGACAGCCTTCTCCTGGTCATGCTGCCTCCCTTTTGCTTTTTTCTTCTCTTCTTCCTCTTTTGATGCTTGCTAGAAGACTGGGCATTTACTTCCCCTGCACTGTCTGAGTCCTTGGCACTGTCCGAGGTCAGTGATTCACAGTTCTGCAACCGCAAGTCTGACTCACTCTCAACAAAACGCTCCACCTTGATCTGCATAGAACCAAGAGTGCCAAAACTGTCCTCAGGAGCTTTTTGATTCTCGAAGTCCGAATTCTCAAAGCTGTCATCACTGTCCCTGCTGTCCTGGTTGCTGGAGCTGTTCCCATCATCATTACAGTTCATTTCATTATCTGACTGATTTCCTGACTTTTTCCTGTCAGATTCAGGGTCTTCGCTGTTTTCTGACTGGTTTCCTTTCTCGTCTGACTTTGAGTTCTCATTGTCCTCTAAAGCAAAAGGAAAGTGAAACAAATCATTAGCAATAAGAATATAATATTACAGCCCAAATCTAGATTTCTACCTACCAATGAGGCATTCTCTTCTGTAGTCATGTTTATTTGCAATATGGTGTTGGCGGAGTTTTGATCACCATTAATCTCTCTGACCTGGGATTTTCAAGGCACTAAAGGCCTGTGCTATCTGTCTGGCCTGAATTTTTCTTGAGCATATACTAAGGCACCTTGGATGAGGAGCCCTTTATATCTGCTCTGTTGGTAAGAACTGTCTTTACAACTGTGAGCACGAGAGCCCTGTTTCACCTGAAGGAAGAGGAGTCAGTGAACAATCCCATTATGACCATTATGCTCTGATTCTTGTTCTTTCACTTATGTGTTCTCCTCAAGTGGGAAGGCATCAAAATGTAGCACTATTAACTAATGAGGATTCTTAGTCATCTCATTTTCCTTCACCTTCACCACTTCGAAGAGACACAGCTACTCTGACTGCTGTGGAATTTCTGCCACTCTCCTCCAGTATTGAGAGGAGAAGCAGGTCATATGTGTATAAATCTGAATGAATAAACCAGTTTAAACAATTTTGTTACGTTGCTAGCCTGGCTTTTCATATTCTCTTGAAGGGCAAGGAAAAAAAACACAGAAAAAAAGATTCAGGCAGCGAATTAAATTCTCGATTGATCCAAATTATCTAAGGGCCATTGAAAGCAGCCCATCTACAGCACTGAGAAGCTGTCACTCTTCTTGCCTGAATTCTTTCAGTTGTATTTTAGATTTTTTTTACCTAATTTGAATACGGATGAGATAAACACTCTAGTCCACTGGACTCATGAGAATGAATACTCTCCATTATCATGCTGTGTTTGAAAGGGTCATGAAAGGCTTCAGGAGACCCCGTCTTTTACAAAACAGCCAGATATCTTTTGTTGGGAAATAAAAGATTTCTTTTTTTTCCACTCATCAGGGCCAAGTACTGCCCCTTTCAGTACATTTGTGTTTGAGAGGGGAAGGGGCAGTTTTCTTTTACAGAATGGTTACTCCTGAAGCCATGTTAATACCAAACAGAGCTAGAAACGTTGTAGTAGGTAGGCCTGATGGGGAAGCCGCCTGAGGATTCAGGGCAGTACACTTTGTATTAATTTCAAGTAAGTTGCTTGGAGAGACTTCTGCTTGAGTCATTAACAACAGAGAGACCTCTCATTTTGAAAAACAAAACCCACAGAAACAAATGAAGAGCCACAACACTCCAAAAACTGCAGCAATCTGGGTCTGAGTTTCACTTATAATTTTTAAAGATGTCTTCTAGACCTGATTTCTAGTTGGACAAGTGTGGGTTTATGGTGAAGGATTCTAAAACTGCACAAAATTTGTCTGGGATTTTATCAGAGCTTGAACTGAACTTGTTGGTTGCATCCAATACAGCGCTCTGATTTCAGATCCCTTGCAATTTCTGTTCAATTATTTTGCAAGAAACAACCCTCTCTTCTGCTGTCTAGTAAGGCCTGTAGACATCTTCTAGGATGCACACATCTCTGCACCATTAAAGAATACCCTCATGGTCTGAGTCAGCCTTAGGAGTTATGACCATATGTGTATATCTCACCTGGAGAAACTTAGAGTGCTCATGAGAAATGCAAACTTTTCTTCACATCTGTGCTCTTTGGCTATTTAGAAACAAGACAGTATAAAGGAAGCACACCCAGTAGTGCTTTTTTCCAATTTTGGTTCTTCTTTTCTTTTTTAAATGTTATCATATGTATGTGTTGCAGTCAAGTAACCTCAACTTGGGCTATGGACAAACATTTTCCTTTAAAAGCCAGTTAATCTGTACCTGGGCATGTATAATCACAGTGAATCATCTGTGCATGGACCATCTGTAAAACTAATTTATATATTAAGTTTGAGAATTACATTTAGCTTTTAAAACATAGCTGAATCCTAGACTTTAAGAGCTTAGAAAAAAGTGCTTGAACCTATACCTTCCAATAAATTGTAATTATTTTAACCCAAGAAGACCCTAAAACCTTGCAGTCTTCGTTGTTCCCCAGTGAGACTAATAATAATAAAAAAAGCATTTCTATAAGAAAAAAGGTCATGGAGACTGATGGTGGATATTTATGTTCAGAAAGTTTGACTGCTTTTGAAATATAAAAATTATAATTATATTCAACAGTTACAATTCCATGGTCTTTCATAAGGCAAACACCTCTTTATGAAGCTTAGCTGGAGACCCAAATATTTTGTTCAGTGCAGTGTAGGCAAGGATGTAGCCACAGAATTAATAGAAACTTTGAGGAAATTGAGATACTGTAAAAATGCTGAGGTTATTAAAATATTGTCTTGGATTTCTTCAACTTAATTCTAAAGGTTTTTTGCTGTTGTAACAAAACACTCCTTGAGAAACATTGAGAAGCTGTTGGAAAGGCAACCATGTGGCTTTCATGTAATGGACCTTCTGTGACTATAAAGAAGGATACATCATTTGTGTTACCTGAATTGTCCTTTGAGTCTGATTCAGAGTCAGAGGTCTCTGAGGATTCTGAGGTTTTCTCTGGCAGATGAGGAAGTTGTGCAATATCCATGGGAGTGTCCTTGTACTCTGGGTTACTGAAGAAGAGACAGCATATATAACCACAATTGGATGATTTGTAGTTGCATGTTTTTTCTTCTTTACATATCAGAGAACATAAATAGAAAGAATAGCAGAGCAAACCCAAAACCATAGGTTTTTGTTTCCTTAGAGCTTTACAGCAGGGATTTTATGAGGGTATGTTAATAGTCTGTCAAATAATTATGTTGATCAGGTATAAAAACTGTTTCATTCTAGTGAAGTTTCAGAGCTAAGAAAGTATTCTTACCAAAGTGGGACACAGTGGTTTGTATGATATCTAACATACTGTGCCATCACTGAACAACAGAATATTTCTATTTCAACTCCATCCATTACTGTGCTTGGAAATACAAGGAGTGTGCTGTAACTTTTCCAGCCTGTTTCTCTTCCACCACCAACATCTATTAGAATTATCTCTGTAAAAATATATCAACCTTCCCAGGGCCATTTTAACAAGTGATTTTTCTCAAAAAACAGATCATGCATAAAATTAGTAAGAAGGTGATCAGTTAGGGCTAGAGGAAATGACCACTACTCAAAAGAGCTTGGCCAGGAGATAACTAAAAAGGATATATATATCCTTAAATATATATATATTTAAAATACTGCACACATGGATCCACATCACCAAGAAACTGTAAGCAACCACTCTATGACAGATGCACATATGCATGTTAAGATGCACATGTTAGGGATAAAGAACTGTCAACACACCCATTATAATCATATCTTCAGCTGCTCATGTGGTGCTCACCTGTGACTTGTTAGCAACGAACACGACTGCAATGCAAAAAAGCTATACTAACAGAGAAACTGAAGAAAATGCTAAGCTTTTTCCTGGTTTGCACTTTCCAAAATGTGTTCCTTTTCCAAACCAGTGCAAAGAGAGAGGAACACAGCTGCACAAAAGTGGCATTGGAATGTTGAAAATAAACAAAGTCTTTAATCATTTTTGAATAGATGAACATTTCTAAGCAACTCAAATTCCTTCCCCGTGATAGAGCAGAAAATCTGCAGTCCTATGTAGAACAATGTGAGGCAGGACTAGGGGTGACTGACACACTATCACAATGACACTGTGCCCATATTCAGTCTATTACAGCGTAGTGAGAAAATTCAGAGTTCACACAGCTCACACTGAAATGCCATTCATACAATTACCATCTTTATGGTTTTGTCCTGACAAAGTGACTTTATTCTGTTGCATCCCAGGGCAGTCCCCAAATTTGCCCCCTGTAAGCAAAAGATGCTTGAGGGCTTTCACACTGTGAATAACAAGTTGCTGGAACAAGAACAGCATTAATCCTCCCTGACGCTATAATTAGTCTATCTCTTTGCAGACAGCTGAATCGTACTTTCTAATGCATGGAAATGTATACAGACCAGTCTACTCTGGCTCAGAGTAGACCTAATTATGCCTTGATCTGCCATTAAAATATGGTTTGGACCCTTCATGGATTCCAGTACTAAGATAAATCTAAATTAAAAATACAAATTAACTGAAGAAATTAATCTTTCTTTAGCAAACCAGTGAAGGGAATGTAGTAGAAAAGTCAAGTTTGGAAGCAGTCTTGAGTAAGACCACACTGTTTCTCTCCTTTTTTTTGTTAGATTTAGTCTGTTGCTACAGAAAATAATTTCATAGAACATTTAAGGATTGAGTTCAGCCACTGTGTGAAAAGCAGCAAAGGGGGCAGAGGCAACTGTTTATATTTTTTTTAATAGAAAATGAATACATTTCTGAGCAGTATGAAGCCCTGTTAGTACTGGGACATTGAAGGTGTACTTCCAGTGCAGAATTGGCAGGCTCAAGCTGAACTCTTGAAATGCCGCATTCTGCCTCTCTCTTGCAAGCTCAGTTAACACTTTACTCTGTGGATGATGAGCATCCACTTTTTTTAAAGAAGACACAAAAATTGAAGGATAAGGATATCTTTGGAAACACCCATGCTTAATCATAGCAGGGCAGAAGCAACTAACACCAGTCAAATTACACTCCATCTCCACGGAAGGTTTCTCATGGACTCCCTCAGTGCTCTCCTGCTGGGGGTTGCTTCCCTCTCTTCCTCAATAGGGATATCAAAAGTAATTCAACATGCAAGTTTAGGCAGGCATGGGCTTGCTGGAGTTGGCATAAAGTCACACTCTAACCTCTGCAGATCACTTAGAGCTCTCACGGCATCAAAGGGAATGTAGCAAACCACGACAAGCAATTTAAAAGGAGAACAGGTCAGAAAATGACAATTGCATTTCTCAACAATCTCAAGGTTTCAAATTTTATTTGTTTTGTTTGCTTTGGAATGAAACAGAAAATCTCCCAATCTTATTGAACACTAATAGGGCAGAATGTGTTGAAAAGTATTTTCAGATGAGAAAGGTCAGGTTTATAATTCACTGTCTCTCACTGGCTGTTGGCCTTCCCTTGAGCTCAGAAACCTGTCCTTTGAAAACACTTGTGCTTGGTAAAACAGAATTTTTCAGGGAAGAATCTTTCACTGTTTTGGTTTCAAATAATCTTAAAAACTACTTTTGCTTGTGAATCCTATTTTGCAGTTTTAAAAGTGAATACCATCAAATCGTTATAAGAGTAACACATTATTTCAAGATTTTTCTTCTGAGAAAATTCTGCTTTTCAGAGTGAGAGCTGAATATTTTTCAGAGACACCTTTCTTTTTCATAGTTGTCTAGGAAGTTTGCTTCCATGCATTTTTAGTAACCAAATAAACCAGTGCCCAGCACTTCATACCATATTTTATAATACAGCCACTGCAAGTTGGTGTGAATTTTCTACATTTCAGCTCAGGTTGGGTAGACTTCAGGACAGTGAAGGCATGCAGTAAAATGATGGAAGGTTTACTTGAATGCTAAAGCAGCATAATAATTCAAAAATATTCCAGTGTACTGAGATGTGACAGATTTCTTAATACATTCAACCAAATAGCAGACCATAGGAAAAAGTTGTTTTCATTAATACTCTACAGCAAGCAATTGTTTTTTCCTAAAACTCTCACAAGCACAGTTAAGCAATAGAGAGAGCAGTTCAAGAGAGAGAAGGGATTGGAAGATGTACCTGAGAAGGTAATTGACCCAGATGATATTCTTCTCACTTGCATTCTTGGCATTGACAGCTATGGTTGCACTAGACTGTATCCAGATATAACCTCCATTCTTCTGCATCCAGCGGTAATACTTTGTTACACACTGACCCTTATTTAACACTGGGGAAAAATACAAGTAGAATAGAAACAAGATATATTGCATATTAGAACTGTAGTAAAATGATCTTCATTGTACAACATCCAACATGTTTGAGCAAAAGATTCTGAACTTCGTTTAGGTTTAATGAGATGGCAAATGGCATCTGATGCTCAGTATGATGGCTTGTATGCTTTACAAGCTTTTAAAGTTTACTTTTAATCTGGTTTTGGAAACTCTAGTGGAAGAAGAAAAGTGAAAAGAACTACAAATCTCTTTGGCTCACAGAATACTTATTGCTATGTGGACATTTTCAATGCACTCAAACTGTAAGAAAGAAAAAGAAAAAAAAGAGGCAAATTTATATGTGATTTATTCATAGCTCCTAGGTAGACCTCTTTGAGATTCTGGATATTTGAAAGGTTTGGGAAGATACTCTACCCCTGCTGCTTTGATCATTTTTCCTTATTGCAGGCGATATCAACTACTGAACTTATACATCTGTTTCTTTGATCTTGTCAAACAGAATTTACAGTTCTCAGATGAACCAAATCTCCACTGGTCAGTAGGGGGAAAGTCTTGGGAGAATTTACTTCTACCTGAGCAAAGTAAATCCACCAGCAGACTGAGAAAGAGGCCTAAGGGAAGCACAGAATGACTTGGTTAGAGCCAAAGAGTGACAGCTCTCTCCAATGTTTGAAATATGCTAAGAAACAGAGAAATAAGTAAAAGAAATCAGTAATGTGAAACGATGCTATTATATGCTTGCAGAAAGAAGGCTTAAAAATACAGATGTTTGAAGTAACATTTCAACCAAAATACTGCCAAATTGAAATGGATTTGCTTTGTGCCTGATGCCACAGTGTCAGGAAAATGGGATGAAATGCAAATGTTTCAAAGGATGGACGCTGCATAGTTTTAAAGAAAATCTAAACTATACAAAATCTGGGTACTATTGTTACATGAATGCTTGCTCTTGTCTGCAATTCTCACTAATCCTGTGAAGCTTTGTACACTAGAGGGCACTGTGCATTCGTATACTCCTTCTGCTTTTGTCACGTCCTTGTCTCCGTCTGCTAAAATGAAAAACCTCTAACTGCTGTAATAAATTTGGCTAAATTAGCTGCTAAATGGTTATCTCAAGTAATATGTATTTGCATTAATCATCTTGCTCTAAACCAGAACAAGCCAGAGTCCTAAAGATGTAGTAAATTCATATTGTCCATTTAATTACGGCTAATAAGTGCTTCATATACAATGGTTTCATGAAGTACATTTATATTTTTTTATTTTTTATTTTTTGCAAAGGGAAAAGAAAAAAGTCACTTTCAAAAAGAGTAAGTATTTAAGGCAGTTAAAGTTCGTGCCATAAATGTGACAAATTATACTTTGGAGCTTTCAAGTTAACCAAATGTCTATACTCCTAATTATACATTTCTGTGTATCTGTATCTAGATCCCTATACGATCCCTGTACATATATCTACAGAAAAAGGACATTTACAGAGGCATCCCTACATACGCGGATTTTTTCCTACCTCGGAGTCCCCCCCCTACTCTGATTTATCAACAGTTGAATGAATAAGAGCATGTAAAAAGTTCAATGTCAGAGTCAGCTGCAATATGAACAAATATGTGTGTGATCTGAGTCCTTTTGTTTTGCAGCAGTCTCTACTCAACTAGGTCTGTTTCTAGAAAAGATCTGTAACTGTTCCCAATTTTTTATTTTTGTATTCCAAACTCTAAGTATCCTGCTACAGTAATTCATTGGCATCAAAACTTCATTATACAGTAGAATAAAGATAAAATATTTACAACTGACTACCCAGCATTTCTGTCAAACCAATGTTGCATGCTACTTTATAAAACAATCTCACATAAATTAGTCCAAATTCATTAGTTATGAAAAATAAGGGATGAAACTGCTGTAAGTTTTGATTATGGTAGACTTTTCCATTTCAGTAAAAAAGAACATTCAAAATGCTCTCGTTTTCAGCTGACAGTAATATCTATATGCATGGAAGTCTACAGTGATATTGTTTCCTCTCCTGAAAGCTGCACAGTTACATGCAGTAACTAGTAAATTCTACCTGCATACGTACCTATCGTTTGTGCTGTCCTCTTTATAACAATTTCTACCCAAATCTACCATGATATATAAGTATTAAAGGATGAATCCTCATAATTGCCCATAGTGGATATTTGAAAGTCAAGGTGAGTCACTATACAGTGACTTGACACAGCAATCCTGCACAGTGATAGTTATGGAGACCCAGATCCTCTAGTCCATTCAGTCCATTTCATTCTGGACATTTCCTCCTTCAGTACCTCTTACATTGGTTGTAAGAGGTACATTGGCACCACTGGAAAAGTCTGTGTCATGAGCTGCACTGAGCATTCATTTCAGAGCTATGGAAAGAGGGAAAACTAAAACCTTACAAGCCATTTCTGAAGGAAAATGTGCTTTTTTAAGGCAGAATTCAATGTATAGGTGTTGCATGCAAAAAATCTACAGACAGAGTTCAGACTCTTGAACTACTGAGCACCCAAAGAAAATCTGAAATACTATCTTGAAAATAGGCTTTCCGTGAAGTTCATGTTCCTGCAAATTCCCCCTCTCTATTTGGCCAGCTCAGATATATTGCCACATACATAGAATTTTTCTCCCTGTAACTGTCTAAGGCACATTTCATATTAGAGATTTGTGGACCATGCTCTTGAGGAAGTCCCACGATTCAATATAAAAATTCTCTCTGTAAAGAGATTGTCTGGCAGACCAGCTGTGCTGTGCTGCTGAATCTGGTTCTTACATCCTTTGAGAGTATACTGGATAGACTCAACCGAGGTTTGAAAGATCATACTGTAACTTGGAAAAAAAAATTCTCAATGTGATGCAAGAGAAAGAATGAAAACATCTGATATGTTTTCTAATTTATAGTATTATTTAAGGATCTTCAGTTTACAGGTATGGGGAGTCCATTAATGAAGTTACTGGTTTTGAGAATAAATGAAGTACAGAATTAGTCCAACTTAAGCTGTGCTTTTGAAGTTATGTTTTGTTACTAGTAACAGATAACCCATTTCAGTTTAGCATAAATTTAGGAAAATATAATAGCATTTGGAACACATTCTGAGGTTAATCAGAATATATTTAAGACAATTCCCTTACTGAATTCAGGTCTGTGTTTTTGTACACTGAGAAATACAGAGTTTTAAGTTTCTGTTTGTTACCAAAATTGCTAGCAAAACTGTTTTCTATTTAGAAAAACATACATGGAATATCCAGCCTGGAGACAAAGTATGTGGGAAAGTAAGACTTGGGACCACATCAGTGGGATTTCTCAGATGACTGAAGTTGGATGCGATTGTGCAGGATTGGGTATATCAGCCTATTTGTAAGAACAGCACAAAAGGTGACTTCTCTTACAGACTTTGTTTCTCCTGCCAATACATGCATGTCTCCAAAATGTTAATGGAAGTTACGTACTTATAACAGAGAGGAGAAAAAAGACCTTGTTACCAAGCCAAGTTGTATGGAAATAAAGAGAAATCTTTCAAACACTGACTTCTCAGCTAAATAGCTGTCAGGAGCAGTTTTTACAATCAGTATAACTGTGAGGAAGAGAATGAAAATTCTACACACTAGGAAAAAGAAAACACATAATTATACATATATATGTATATATACACATGTATCTATATAAAACCTTTAGTCAAAGTTAATTACTGAGGGCTAATGTTTTAAAATGAGTGTCATATTCCCTAAAATGGTAGATGTTAAACTTGTATAAAATTTGCTTAGACATTACTTACTCAGCTTCAATTCAGTTGGTTAGCATGCAAGAAACACAGTACGTAATGCTAAAAACTAAATTAAAAATCTCACTTGTTTCTCAAAGTATGAATATATTGCTATGTACACTGTTCCCAACAGAGGGATTTCAGTTTTCCTTGGTAGCTTTGTGCTCAGCAATATACTTGTAGCAGTGCAGCAAAGGAGGGGGGAGAAGAAGAAACAGTCAGTGTTCTTTGCAGGAACCTATTTCTGTTCAGAAATCAAAATAAATCAGTACAAGTTTGTCTTCAGAAATATGGTTACAAAAGGAAAAAGAACATGGTTTCTTCCTGTGAGGCTGTTCTGAGAAATCAAAGCCAAAGCTTCTAAATAGTGAGTTGTGTTTTAAAAGAAGGAAGTAGCTTAATTCAGTTTGAAGAGGAGATGAAGAAATTGTATATCAAAAGCAGTCTTTTAGCAAGGTCTCTTACAAAAGGACATTCTACTCATGTTCGTATGCATTTAAAAGCTACACTATATTGCGTATTCAGGTAAGTATTGAGTAAATAGGAAATGATGAGATCATCTTACATATTCACACAGCCTCACAAAGAGGTTCTTTATAATTAGTGAAAATATTGAGGTTACATCTGCTGTGCTATTCAGCCTTCTCCTTGTAATACCTTTATCAATGACTGAATATAGTATTGATACCAAATTCCTGTTGTAATAAACTTATAAAAGTGTTTTTAATTTACTGCAATAGAATGAAAATGCCATATTTAATACCACAGTTGGATACTTAGCTACAGCCACAAGTACTCTTTCTACATTCACAAAACTGGCAGACGAAACATGAAAAGGAATACTGACTCTTTAATCTCTACTTCTCCACCTAAGGCCCAAGGCAAGCTGACAGGGTAACTTGCTCTGGAAACAGAGGGTTTTTTTTTATTTTTTTAATTCTGGATTACTTTTTCTTCTCTTTTTGAAAACTGTGGGCTATAGGGGAATGAGCCTGGCATAGACTTAAAACAAGAACCAGTTTCTTTATCTGAAAAGTTACAGTCCTTGATACTTACAGGAAGGTCATTTTCAAAACCCACAGGAAAAATAGCATCACAGCCAGAAAGAGTGCATTAAGTGCCTTATTTGCTTGTAACAGAGACAGTTTTTCATTTATAACAGCTCTGAGGATCAAGTGAGCCTTTGATGTTCTAAGGACTTTTCTATAGATTTTGCAATTAGTAAGTTAGATGTTTTAAATAGTAGGCATACACAGACTGGATTTTAGCAATGAGAACAAAGAACTGAACAATATTTAGTAATGCCAAGTGATATCTGGTACTTAAACAAAATTATGAGATAAATAATGAAAGACCCATAGATACACTACGAGCAAACATGTCATCTCTGCTAACACTTTGATTTATCATTTCCTATGCTGGGTGGGGTGAACATAAGGGGATGTAAGCAAAGCTTGTGCACAAATTTGCTCTCTACACAGCAGGCTGAAAGCATTGCTTCCACAGCAGGTTGCTCGGGCAAAAATGACATCATTCTGTCACTGATGTCCCCATGGATCATATTGCTATATCTCCCCTTACTGTAAATAGCTGCTTATCAGCCCTGGGATATTTCCAGTCTCTCATCAGAACATCTTTTTAGGTTTGGGTAGAATTTGGTGTATTGTGTCAATAACACTTACTTTCTGAGACCTTGGCTGCTAACCTGCTGTTGGTATTATGCAGTAATACTTGCTTATCTCATCTTTTCCAAAGTCGAGTGGGAAAGAGCAGGTTCTATTCCTGAAGGAAAACTATATACTGGTACCCAAACTCCCATCTAACTCCTCCATTAACATGAAATAGTTTTAAGCATATGCATTCACTCTCAAAATGCTGTGCATGGCAATTGATTGCTTACTTCTGCAGTATGTAATATTGCTAAATCATCCAGCATGAGGATGCTACATACTTAAACACCTGACAAATTAGGCAAAAATAAGGATTAACAACCTTGCTGGAAAAATTTTTTTAAGTGAAACCAAAACCTCTACTCAAGGATATAATCAACCATTTAGAAAAACTGAACTTTTTTTTTCTCCTCCTCCTTACATGTGGCTAATGCATACCATTACCCATGGTCCATCGCTTAAAAATTGTCTTCTTATCCAGAAAACTTATGTTTAACAATAACTATTATCAAGAATATACCGTGCCAGGTAGGATGTTTATTTTTAAAAAATTACGTAGATATTGAACAAATGTAATAGACTCATGACAGTCATACTATCTAATTCAGTGTATCACCGGATGAACTGTTATGGAAGATTACAATATGTATATCAGAAAACTCTTCTTTATACAGATAGAAATGATGTAAATAAACTACATTTATTTAATAATAAAATGGATTGAAAAATAAACTCCAGATTTTTTCCACCTAAGATTCTCTAGGTTTTCTTTTCCCCTTCTTAACTTTTCCTCTCCCATGTGATTTGTCTATCTCCCTGTGACTTTTAAAACTTCAATTCTGCCATAAAGTGATTTCCTTCTGCTAATATTGAAATGGTCCTTTAGAAACTCAAGCCTGCTTTGAACACCAACTTCAGACAGAACTTCCATTATCATTAATGAACTCTGTCTGCTCAAACTGGAGGGGAAAATGAAATCCCAGATCCAAATTTTGCCTTCAGGTACTAAAATGCAACATCAGAGGAGAAATTTGGCCCTGCTTGCTCAAGCAGCTTAAATCTGTTCTCCATCTCTCCAGTAATATTAATGTCCATCATATGAAAATCTATGTAAGATTAATGACTTTAGAACATAACCCTTTCCATGCCAAATTTATCAGTGAACTATACACAGCTATATCTCCTACAAATAGGAAACAGTGGTTTCAGAGAGACTGATCAGAACACAGAAGCAGATTGGCAACTGTATTAATTTTCCTTCTGAATTTCATACATTAAAGATGGCCTGTTTTGAGTGAAAGGATACTATCCTTTAAACTATGCTTTTGTTTATGGATTGAGTCTCTGTATGGATGCTTGTACTGAGCAAAATGAATATAGTTTTCTCAGCTTAGACACTGCAGGAAAGAGATCAGTACACTGTCATGGTGGCATGGCACAACTGAATGTCTGAATGCCTTTAAACCCACAAAGATTTATCATCATCTCACTATTGGCAGTGAATGACATAAGGCATATTTAAAACATAGTGCCCTTTTTAAACCTGATCACTGTAAAAAGAATAATAATTATTAAAAATCTCAGCAAAACTTCAAGCCCTAGAAAGATACCTTAGCACTACTCTCCCTTTGCCCTCAACTCATATAAAATAAGAATAAAATAATGTCTGAATAAATAAGTTTCTTATGATCACAGAACCAATGCCTAACAGTCTGTGCAGGTTAGTTACAAAGGCTTCAGATGATTGGCAGGGCATTCCCAAAATCCCCACTGGGCCAAAGTCTCAGACAGCGGCCCACTTGCTTTGTAAGTTACCAGATATCAAAAAAATAATATTGATCCACCACTGACCACATTGCACATGGATATCAAGACCACAGGTGATTTATGCAGGTTCTTTTACAGGAGTGCTAATAAGTTCTGTTGCCACACTATCTCATATTTGATATGTGCTACAGATTTTACTGATACTATTTTCATATCCTTCTGGCTTTGGGAACAGTCTCCCTCAGAGACATTAGGTCAACTGCCCAGACCTTTGAAAAAGAAAAAAGAACAGAAAAAAAGAGAAACGTAGTGCTAATGTATTTCTGAAACTCCAGAAAGATCTGTAACAGCCTCTTCATACATTAGCATAGTTTCATTTCAGGATGCAGTATTTCACAGCCTATGAAATTACAAAAAAAATGTTACATTGTCCCTGGATTTTCAATGGAGCAACACTCACTCTGCTTCTAACTTACTTTATAAAGTAATGTTTTTAGTCTCAATAATCCTAGAGCGAATCTCAACAGCAAAGGTAAAGGATATGTGACTGGAAGTACTTTTCCCCTTCCTTTCTAAAATGGCATACATTTATAGAGGTGCAGCCAGATGGCAGGTAGCAAAGTGATGACAAAAATAATTTAGTGGTCAGAGTGAAGGTAACGCTGCTGGAGATACATAATAAAATCTTATATATTCCTCTCTTTTTAGATATTCCCACAGCCTTGCAATTCACCATGTTGTTCTGCAATCTATCATAACATGAATATCAAAGAAGTATAAATTAATCAATGGGTTGGAAATTTTGAGCACAAAAGTCTGTAGAAAAAAATTAAGAAAATGGTTAAGGGAGTAACTGGCAAATCAAGCTGTACTTACAAAGCCAGTCGTACACGCATTTGTAATAGGAATGCATTTGTAATAGGAAGTAAAAATGCAAGTAGGAGAAGAAGCTAGGTGTAATTTTCAGCTGACCAATGCACTAGGATAGAAGCCCATTACAGTGGCTTCAAAAGAAAATTGAACTTATATTTGGAGCTTAAAAAAAGACTTCAAATGTGGAAGTAAAGGCAGATTTCTGAAGAGTCGTTAATTGCCTTAGACAGTACTTGGCATATCAACCAAACTTTCTTTTCCTGTCTTTCTCTTGCAATTTTCCTTGCCATGAAAATATCTCCTGAGTACACTTTCGTACACTTTCATAACAGTTCACTTTCCTCCCTTAGGTTTAGTGGCAAGTGACAAATGTGCAGAGGCCATTTAGCAGGCAGGATTAGGCAGGCAGGATATTTCACTGACTAATGGTCAACTGGGGAAACAAAAAGCGAGCTATGAAAGACTTACAATGGAGAGCCTACAAACTGAAACGGGGACATAATAATCAGTACTGCATCAAAGAGTTGGATTTAATTTGAAGATGAAATAACACCAGGAATTAAATAAAATAGTTTTGCTGGAAACTGTATTTGAGGCATCTTGCAAAACAATTGTATACTGCAAGCTGGAGAAGGCAATATTCTGGAATTGGGAAATAGCAAGTTCAGCAGTCAGTGGTTTAAATAGATTAAGTTTTATCTATGTAATTTCTCCAGTTAACTTCTCCAGTTTGTTGACTATCTAAAAGACCTGATGCTTCTGATGAATAATATATTTTACATACAAAAAACATTTGCCTAGTGATATAAAACTAGCACGTGAAAAACTTAGCAATAAGATACTATAAAGATTAAAAATTTATCGAGATTTGAGATACGTGAATATTTAAGGGGAAAATTAGAATACTCAATATTACAATAGTACAGGACCTGCTCCAAAACAGAAATGTAGGCAGTGGTATAAATTCTTATATCTTAAACAGTGAATAAACCATGAATAAACAGTGTAATACAGAAAAAAAGAGGGTGGAACATACATAATTGAAAATCACAGTATTTTCTACCTTCTTCTAAAGTAACTGGCACTGATCAGAGAGCAGAAAAAGAAAATGCGCTAGACAGATCAGCATAGCTGAAAGAAACAGTTGCAGGAGCAAATGCTACACTTACAGGATTTCACAAAGTAGCTAAAAGATATCAGTCTGTCAGGGAGTTGATCAGATCAATCTATGTCCGTGACAGGGGCGACAGGCCTCTGCCCTACCCCCCCTCCCCAGTCCCACAAAAATGGGAAGGAAGGAAGGGAGGAAAAGAGCAGCAGCAACAATCTATGGAGGAAAACTTATTTCACTATAATATTGGAATACAAGATAACACAATATATACAATTTAATTGAAATTGAGATGAATAAATCAGACAAGATGAGAGAGAGAGTTCCTGGGACCGAGTCAAACCTGAAAAGCTTGGAACGGCCAGGAAAGCACCCTCCAGCACCCACTGCCAGACAGCAAGAGAGCGCCCCCCCCACCCGGAAGGGCCAGATCCCGTGACTGCTGTAATGTACAGGGATAGGTACCTGGGATTGGGGCGGTGACACTTTAATGCCCCCGTACACTACATGATGTTTTGATGTGCAATACTGAAACCCAAAAACAAAAAACAAAAAAACATAGAACCATGACACAGTCATACATGCTCTTTGTTACTAAGCTTGGGTGATTCACTAGTTCTGAAAAACAAATGCTAGGTATGGGCTGGAAACAAATTCCATTTTCATTCTTTTCCTAGTGTGAATTAAAGAAATGTTTTCTTTACATGTTTCAGTTTCTTCCATTTTCTTCTCTCTTATACCCTCATCTTGCTCTATCTCCACCATCTCCAATTTAAAGGTCATAAGGATGGTGGTCTGCACTGCAGAAATCACTGCTGGCCACGATACGGGCATGGTATAGACAAGGAGGAAAACTGTACAACACTCTGACAAAGAGATACACTAGGCTGTCATCAAGATGCCAGGCAAGTTTGGTTTAAGAATTAGCTAAATGCCAGACATTCTATCAACCTAATTTAGAATCAATCTTGCTTTTTAGCGATGATAATAAACTTGTACAAACATGAGATTCATTTGTATATTTTAGCATTTTATTTCAGTCCCAGAATGCAAAACCTGACATTGGAATCAGTTTGATTTTTTTTTGGTGATTGAAGATATTAAGCACTACAAGAGCATTGAAATTTCGATCTGATTAGGATAAAAATTCCTCAGGATCAAAACACTTCTTTTTTCCCCCTACAGTTTTACTAATTGTGTGCTACTTGACATTGCAGAGTTATTCCACAGCGTGATAGCAAAATATCTGAAGTGTATTTTACTGTTAGAAATTATCAACTCATTCTATTTGTTTTTCATGTATTTTAGGTTATTAAGAGAATAAAAAAAAGTATAACTGATGTGCCTAAGTTAAAAGGGTTAGTTCAACTACAGCTGGTAGTCTAAAGCACTAAGTAATATTTTGTACAGCAATAGGATTTTTCTACTGAACATAAGTAAAAGAAATAATGAATATATTATTTATTCAAAAGCAGACTGAGGGGGTAATACCCCTTGAAAAACATGGGAGCCATGATAAAGGTGAATGTGCAGCATTTTATTTTCAGAAATACTGGATTATTCTAACCACTGAAAACCAGATAAAGTAGATGAAAGGGAACGCTACGAAACACACTCATCAGAGACCTTTGCTTTATGGGAAATGAACTGCCCTGGCTCACTGTTACTGAGGAATTGTATTTCTTATAGCTGTAAATCAAATCCTGAAAGAGTAGGATGATATTTTCTATGCAATAGCTGAGAACAGCAGATATCTTTTTTGTCAGTGTCAGGTTTCTGAATTTAGACCTCAATTAAGATTCCAAAATGAAAAAAACATGTATTATATGCCAGTATATACTTTTGACAGTACTTTTACAAGCAATATATTCATTTTGAGACGGTGGCACATTGCTCTATACTTGTCCAAAAGTACAGTCACTGCTGCTTTTGGAGGTCTAGCCTTTTAAATGCTTTAAATGCATCTTTGCAGCATTCTTAATGATCTTCATTGAACTGCAACAGCAAATACCTGAAGTTACTTTTCAGTGAGGATCATTCATTTTTTCAGTTCAATGAAAAATGTACTCCTATAGTATATGACACCAGCATATTTGCTTCTTAAATCAGACCTCTGTATAACAGTGGTAACCAAAGAGAAGTACACATGCCTAGTATCTCAATCTGTACAACAGTACTGATTATCCTTGCTGAATCTTAAAGACAGTGTTCTGTCTAATACATCAGTAATTTTATTCATTTGCTTGATTTCTAACATTGATTTGACATAAAATGTATCCTGCCATCTGTTATATCACTTTCTTACCATTGGAGCAAAGACAATTCTACCCATGCAAAGAGATTCATGGCTTTTCTTTGCTTGATATGAAGTTCAGCCCTGCAGTGTTTCTAGGCAGAGGTAAATAGGAAGAGAGACCCTACCGTCTTTTCTATTCTTAAAAGTAACCTAGTTGTAAGGGGTCTTCTCAGTATGTTAGTCCTAGATGTTTAACTATGCAGTGTAAACCATTCAGCTTCTACTCTTTTCATGCCACACATTCTAACAAAGAACTGTGTTATACAGAGTAGGATTAGGGATGGTATCTGAGCCAGGGTATGGCCAGACTTGCAATTTTTGAGATCTCATATTCAAACACAAGCTATTGCAGCTAAGTCAGTTATGGGGTGTCAGCTGAGCCATCAGATGTGTTGTGATGCTGGACTGTGTACTACAGCACATTGTAACTATTCTCTCAGTGAGAGACTTGATTTATTGTAAGTGGTATCAGTCAGGATTCTACAAGCAATTTATTCAAAAATGCATCAAAGATTAACAAATGAAAAATTTCCCTAACTTCTGAAACCAAGAAGTCTTACAAAATAGGAAATACATTAATAAGGTGAAATTGTAACACCTATCAATTGGCTTGTATGAAACAAGACAGAAACGGTATCCCTTTTTATTTATACTTGAGAAAAGCTTTTGCTTCAGTAATTTATGGATTGTCACTGTATATTACTGTGTTGGAATAGATGCAGGAACACGTACAGGTAAAGTATAAATGTTATTTTACCAATTCATAAGGGCATTAGAATCTTAAAATCATAGAATCGTTTGAGTTGTAAGGGACCCTTAAAGGCCATCCACTGCAACTCCCCCGCAATAAGCAGAGACACCTACAGCTACATCAGGTTGCTCAGAGCCCTATCCAGTCTGACTTTGAATGTCTCCAGAGATGAGGCACCCAACGCCCCTCTGGGCAACCTGCTCCAGTGCCTCACCATCATTACTGTAAAAAACTTTCTTCTTATATCCAACCGAAATCCACCTTGTTTTAATCTGAAATCATTTCCCCATGTCCTGTCACAACAAAAACCTATGAAAGTCTGTCCCTTCTTTCTTATAGTCCCCCGATAAAGGCTACTATGAGGTCTCACCAAAGCCTTCGCTTCTCCTGAACATCCTCAGTTCTCTCAGTCTGTCTGCACAGGAAAGGTGTTCCATCTGCTGGCTCATTTTCATGCCTCTCCTCTGGATTCACTCCAACACATTCACGTCTCTTCTGTACTAAGGACTGCGTATCTGGACACAGCACTCCAGGTGAGGTCTCATTAAGCTTTAACTAACATAACTCACAAAGCAGAAATCTAGACTCCACTGAACCTTGTGGAATTTTTGCTATTTACTTTGTTGGGGTCAGGACTTGGATCTCTATAAATTTGCTTTTTTAAGACATAATCCCCATGTCCTTTGAAGCAATGAAAGGTTTTCCATTGACTGTAGCTGACCTTTAATTAGGGCAGCAGTTCCCTTACAAAAGATTGTTGTTACTGTTACAGTCCCGTAGACCTTCTTCACCATTATACTTGTTATTGTCACATTCCTGAAACAGCTTTTGTCTTCTTTTATCTGAGATAGAGTTAACAAGGCCTGTTTTTCACAGTTTCTAATAGGTTGCTATGATCTGAAGCCATCAACAGCTCTCTTTTTTTTTTGTATGATTTTGTGCAGCATTTTCATCTTTCTTTGTTTTCCTCTTTGATGCCTTTGAATAACCTGGATGAGAAGGGAGCATATACTCATCTTATTTTTTCCATTTTTTTTTCTAATATTTTGTCAATTAATAGGCAACAGTAACAGTTTTGTGTTTCTTCTTACTCTTAGATTTACCAATACAATTTGGGATTCTTGTTTTAATCTTTAAAAACTATTTTCTGTCCTTTAAAAAGCTATCAGATTTTTATAAGCTCTCTGTAAGCATCTACCAAATACATCTTCAGATTGATGCTTTCTCAAGTCCTGCATTACTTTTTCACAGAGCCTTTTAACTGATATTTCAGCTTCCAGCTGCTCTTTAAAACATTGTATAACACTGCTTTTTATCCATATCAAGCAAGCATTCTGCATAGGACTGACAAACCTCCTGCTTTATCTATTTAGGGAAACTACAGTTCTGCTGTCTCTTACCTTCTACAGCCAGTGTTGCAGATTCTTGAATTTTAGTTCTTTTTTTAAACTGAAACAAGGATTTTATCTTTCTAGATTTGTTTAAGCTTGATTTTCTGTGATGGAAAACTTGCTATGAAGTATTTTGGAGTTTTATGATTTCTTTCCCATGGCATTTCTACAAAGTACTTTTCCAAATGCTAGAAAAATCAAGCATCTCTTTGGGCATCACTTCAACCTTTGCAGCAGTTATAATGGGCAAGTATACTTACTGAGCTATTCCCAAGTCTAATTTAAACTTCACGATTGTTCATCCAGAGCATGATTCTGAACAACATGAAAAAACAAATGCCTGTACCTGGGATGGACAGACTCCCTGTAATGCTACAGGCTGTGAAGTGACTGGCTGGGTAGCTGCTTTGCTGAAAAGGACCCAGTGGTCCAGGTGGACAACAGACTAAGCACAAACTAGCTTTATGGGCTGTACAAAAGGGGATAACCAGTAGATCACAGAAAGTCATTATTTCCCTTTACTTGACTTTTTTTATGCTGCAGCTGGAAAATAACATCAAATTTGGGCACTCCAGTACAAGCGAAATAGTGATAAACTTCAGTGAGCTCAACAGAGGGCTATCAAGAAGTTAGGAGCTGGAACACTCAACCGTAGGGACAGGCCTGCTTGATCTGAAGAAGAGGTGGCTTTGGGAGACCTAACAGTCTGCTAAGATGCAGCTACGAGCTGCACAATCAAAACAGGGAAATTCTAACCAGCCAGATGGAAAAAAAAATAAATCACTGTGGTGATAATTAAGCCCTTATTAAGGGTAGTTGGAATAGGCTGCTCAGATAAGTTGTGGCATACTTGTCCTTGAAGGTTTTCAAGACCAGCTAGCCAAAGACCTAAAAAATTTGCTATGAATCAATTTTGATTCAGATAGTGTTCCAGAGTTCCTCCCAGCCTGAATGATTTTATGAACATCCTGTTCCTATATGCCATGAGAACACCTGTAAATAAAAGACCTAACTAAGTGACCTCACCTACTGAAAATATTGAGCCTAGAAAGAATATTTATGCTATAGTTACAGAAAAAGTTTGGAACTCTGCTGAAGTCAGACATACAGTGAGAGCAGAAATATCTACAGCAATGTGAAGCAATCACAGAGGTCTCCTGAGTGCTAGCCCAGTGCTCATACGCTAGGCCACACAGCACTGCACTGCACTGTTTGAGAAAGAAGTCTCTAAGTTTTCTGAAGATGAATGTTTCATAAAGCATATTCTATTTCAGAGAGAAGTGGTCATTCAGAAGATTAAGGTCTTTTTCAAATGGGATGTTCATCTCTGCCAGGTGGTATGCTAAGTCTCAGTCATAAATATCTTTTATTTCCTTGGTCACATTATTCAGTGGAAAAGCAACTTGTCATTTTTTGACTTCCAGTTTCAAGAGAACCCAGTAGGTTTCTCGGTTTGTTCCTTCGTTTTTATCAACTGCCATATCCTTGTGGATATTAAAACATCCAAATGTAAATGATGCAGAATGGCCATTTGTTTTTCATTATGGATAGTTGATTTTTTTCCACAGAATTTTATCTAACCTGACCTTCTTATGCTAAATGCACCTTACCTGCAAGTGATTTGAGGGACTATTTGAAAGCTAACAGAACTTGATAGTAGTGTTGGCTGCCAGATATTATCATAGAAGTGGTCCTTCCTGTCTTGCTTTCCAGTTAAAGTTATTCTCCTGTCTTTCTTACGTATCAAGCAAAGGGACCAAAGATTTATAATGTCTTCTAACATCTTGTGTAGTTCTCTAAGAACTTAATAAAGGTAGCTGGATTTGAGTTGCTACCCTTTCACTAGTGAGTGCTAACAGGACATGGTGCATGGATTCACCAAATTCTACATTATAAAGACTTCGAAAAAGCAGAGCTATTCAAATGTGAGAGAAGCAGCTTTCAGATGGCCTTTTAAATTAGAAAAACATACAAGTCAATCATAAACGCAGTCAGTCACTGAAACTTCCAAAGAATTATCTGCAGGCACAGATAAACTAGAGATTATGGGCTTAAGTTTCTTTTCATACCAGGGTAAATCAGGAGCACCATCACTGAAGTCAACAGATCTCAACAAGAAAAGAATTAGGCCCTATGGCTTTTAATAAGAAGAATATAAAGAGTTTAATTACAAGGAATCAAGCTGAACCTCCCTTCCCCCATACAGAGACACATGCTCTCTGGTAACGTTTGTCTCTTGAAACATTTTTGTACTTCCCTCATCCTTTTGTATTTCTTTTGTATTTCCCTCATCCTTTTGTATTTCCCTCATCCTGATCATCAGATACTACCCGTGTGGAAATAACAGGGACTTAGATGATTGAGGTTGTTTAGATGTAAATGCACTGCGTGGTTTAAACACTGGTGAAGATGTAGCTCAGTTCTGTACTGAACAATCTGGTGAAATCCCAAATATGCTGGTTTTTGACCTCCGTGTTATGATTCAAACAAAAAACAATGAGAGGAGTTCATTTTCTGTGTAGAAAAGGTGTTTCTCACGTAAGCAATACCTCTTTGAGGGAGTAAAATAATGCACAGAACATGTGCATGAACAGCTACTGGAAACTCTAGTAACACAAATACAATTTTTTATTCTAACATATGTGAGTTATGCTATGCATCTATAGAAAGACTTGAAAATAGCTGATACAAAAACCTAAATTTGTGCTACCTCCTATGAAGTTCTGTAATGAAAAAAAGCAGCTGCAAGATGCAGGCTTCCAGTCAGGAAATATAAACAGTGGTTCAGGAACAATCTGATAGCACATTATTTTGACAAAAAATGGAGGTACTTACAGTCCAAATGACTATGCCTGATGCCTTCCACATCTTCAGCATGAATAAAGTGATAACATCTCTTTCCTACGATATCTACAGGGGTCAAATCCATGTAATCACTAATCCTAAAAAGGAAAAAAATAGAATTTGTAATTAAAGAAGGAAAAGAACACAATAATTGCGAAGTGGCTAAGAAAATGAAATCTGCAAAATAATTTTTTCACCACTGTAATAATGTCATGAAGTCTCTTCCATAAATTCTAACCAAACATACCTGCACTAAGAAGAAGAAGCCTTAAAAACAAAAAGAGAAATCAGTTTTAAAAAAAACCTCGAAGTCATATAATTCACTGAGTAAGTGAAAAGTTATTTTGTTCCCTATTCTTTTAGTGTAACACCAAGACTGTATAATTCCATGAAGCTGTAAAGCATTTGCAACAATCCAAAATCTTTATTAAAGGACCAAGATGATTCAAAATTGCACAATAAAGCAAAACTATGGTATAACAAATGATTAGAGACATTTCATTTAAACAGATTGGTCTTCTATTGCATATATTCATGAAAAAGATCTTCAACCATCTCTTGGCACCAAGTCCAAACTGATATTTCAAGGGATATAATTTAAATGCTGAGACATACAGATGCCTCAGGGTGTTATCTTTTTTAGTCCAATTCATTTGGGAGCTCAGCTTTCACTCTGGGCCCTTTCAACTGGGACTTTGTTGTTTATTGCACGTAGAGACTTTAAAATCTATTCTTCAGACCTTTGTGTCTGTGAGCGTGTGCAAACTTTTGTCATTGAGTACCAAAATAACAATGCTCTTAAGTGCAGTAGAGAAAACAAAACATTTGGAAAATGCCTTGCACATACCAGCAATTAAAAGTAAGATTGTTTTCTGGAAATTGAATAATCCTTAAAGTTTAAAGCATGCTATAATGGTTGCGTTTAAGCCCACTTCACAGTTGTAAGCCATAATAGGCATCCATTTAAGAGAGTTGTAAGAAACACCAAATGTCTTGATAGAACCAGACAGCTGAAACAACAGAATTGTGATCCAGAGTACAGGCCAGTGAGGAGATCAAACAGAAGCTGGACCACACAGGTCCAAGGGGCTCCCAGCAGGTAGAGGTGGTGAGCACAAACCTTGAGGCACTGACTGGCAATACTATCTGAAAGTGCATAGACAGGGAAGGCTGGAGGAGGAAGAGGAATGAAGTATTGGATAGCGCAACAGCAGCACTGATTGGCTGCATTGTCCATATTAAACCCCTGCAAAACTGTCACAGGAGAAACACATGGACTCAGATTTGCCAGATTGTCAGATCAACTTTAGCATAAAACACAACAGTCTTGTCCCACTTGCAGAGCATGTTGAAGTCAAAGGACTGTTTAGTATTATAGTATTTAGCCAAATGTAGGATACCTATGTAGGGATACCCATCTACTGTTCACCACAACTGTTCACAGTTGAAATGCATCTCTTCTACCTACTGGGAGTTCACAACGTTCATCAGATAAAGAAGTCTGGGATGGTGGTAGTGGGGCTCCCTACTCCTGCTGAGTTACACTACTTAGTTTGCACAGTGAATTAGCAGCCATCAAGCAAAGGACCTAGGAACTCTGACCAGTGATAAGATACCTTATCAGAGCAAATGGAGTCTGACATTAAAAGTTTTCTGTTCTCTGGACTGTATATTATTTTTTATACAATAGCACAAAAATAGTACAGGAACAAAAACTCAAGCCTCTCTTCTTCTCAGCTCTATACTCTCCTCATTAGCATTTTTTGTTCTCTCTTTGGCCTAAGAATATTGTATTTCTGTTTGGAGATGGCTATGCTTCAAGTTGAGGGAGAAGTCCAGTACATAAAAAAAGAGCAGTCTCTTGACAGATTTTGACAGAGTTCTGTCACTCCTGGTCCTCATATGATTGTTCCAGAGGCTGCAGGGAAAGGATATGACAGCTCGAACGGTTATGTGTTATTTAACAACACAGACGTGGTCCGCTAGAAGTATGGGAGCAGTTGTGTTGTAGAAGGGGAGAAATGGGCTGTGCAGCATCACAGCCACAGCCCCATGATGCACCCATGCTATGGTTGCTACAGTTCACATGGAGGACTGTCATTCTGCACTCTGGTAAATTTGACTCAGGTGTATTTTGCGTCTATGCAGCAGAGTGTTTCTGTAAAGTTTTAACACTTAAAAATGAACAAAGTAAGGCAACTGTAGAAGCAAATTCAGTCTCTTAAATTTAAGGAAAATATTAAGAAATGGCTCTTCAAAACAGACATGTAAAGGATAAAAGATTTTTTTCTTTAGATTAAAAAAAAATGGAAGAAACGGAAAGAATCTAGAGATGTATATGATGATCACTGAGAAGCAATGACACCAAAATCAGAAGGGAAAGAAACTACATCAAAGAGGACACTCATATCGAAAGTATCTAAGATGCAAAATAGATCACTAAAAGAGAGAAAAGGAAGAAATGTTATATTTTAGAGCACTAGGTCTTATAGCTCCCAGCCCAACAAAATGCTAAAGCAACAGGTAGATCAGTAGGAACTCAGTTCTGCTGAATAGGCAGATGTCCATCCTCTAAAACATAAGTACAGGTTTACCTGTGAACAGATTGGTGGTTCCACTGAATTACAGGACTATTAACATAACTGAAATTTAAAGACATGTGCTTTGCTGAATTAGGACAAAAATGTGCAGATACTTGCACTTGAATGTCTGTAAACAAGACTCTTTTAGCACGTCTTAAGTAACTAATGGCAACTACTGTCATACCAACAGGCCAAACCCCTTATATTTGTGATATATAGTAAGTTGATACTGAAAGCACACTTTACACTGTCTTCTAGCAGCGGTCTCTATTTTGGTTTTAGTTCCTTTATCATAATCCAAGATGGCTTATCCTCTGAAGGTGCCGTTCTCACTCCACTGACTAAGAAATAAATTCTAGACTATCTTACACTAAGTGATGAAGTTTAGATGACGTGAATTTCACATTTGGATAGCAGGCACATGGATTGACATATTGAAATTTACATCTCCATTCCATAATCACAGAATAAAATATTAATTCTTAGAAAGAGCCAGTGTACTAACTAATCTTGTTTCAAAAGGATGTCAACAGTTGTTGACTAATTTCTGCAGTGACTCCAGGATTCTGATGCAGATATCTTCATTCAGAATAAACTAACAAGATGCACCCAAAGACTTGTGTCACTTTCACTCCCCACTACTGCAATCAGGCAACCGCTTGGAAAAATAGGAGTACTGTTGATCTCACCCCTGCTGATCCAATGGTCCACTGTGAGCATTTATTTTGGTTAAGTAGCATGGCTTCTGCTCCATACTCCCTGCTGCTGCTAGTAATTCCCCATTGCTCCATAAATAATGCTTATGGCTTCCCCAGCATGGATCTATTTTTCCGTTTTCATCAGCATTGCACTTGCTTTACTGTTACACCACAAAGAATTTCTCTGCTGCCCCCAGATGCCAGGAGTCAAGCCCATATATTCAGGAAAGGATACTTAAACTTCTTTTCTATAGCCCCAGAAGAGAGATACCAACTTCCTTGAGTCAGAGAATGGCCTTGGCACATGCCCAGATAATTCATCTGACAGCTTCATATCAGCTGTTCAGTTACTTCCTTGCCTTCTTTTGCCCTTTCCATTCCTCCAGCTTTAATAGTCTTATTCTACTATGTGCCTGCTATGAAATTTAAGTCCTGCCAATCTAACACTATTTTTCAGGAGTGGAAGCCCCGCTGTCTCACTGAGCTAACATTCACCTCTCAGTCCTGGCAGAACAGTTTCTACTATTTGAAATTCCTTTTATAATTTTTTAACACTGCCACTGAGTCTTAAAAATGTAACTATTGCAACATAAATTTAAGTATCATCATATGCATTCCACCCTACTGTGTAAGAAATCCACTATAGACAGGGAAAAGCAACTTTATGATATTGTCTTTGCCTTTTCTAATGAAAAATGTTATTATGCTCAATGTTTTCTTGCATAAGTAAATCAGCTAGCTTACCATAGTTTACCACATTACTGGCTTTTTCTTTGTGATTTCCAAACAGCATTCCACGTGCGATGCACTTTAGGTTTTTCAGTGATGCCTTTCTCAAGGAATTTTAAGTACTAATTTCTACATGTAAATGCATGGGAAGTTTGAAAAAACTGTTTAATTAAACACAAACACACACAGTGTAGGGTTCTTAAAAATGCCAAATGGTCAGCAGAGAAGTGTAAATCTTTCTAACGCAATCCAAAAATTTATATTATAGTTGACCTGATGGAATAGTTCATTTTCCACATTCATTTCATTCCTGGCTTTTTTTCTCCCATTGAGGTTGCCAGCAAAGGTAACAGTAAGTGCATGTGATTTCGTTAAAAGGAAATCTGTTAATTAGGAACTGGACAGACACCAGAAATTCATTTCACAGAGACCATTGATGAGCTCTGCAGTGGTAGCTCCATTACCACCAGTGTAGGTCACAGTCAAATCACACACTAAGGCTAAAGTTTTCTTTTAGATCCTAGTGCTAAATCCCAGAGCTCTTTCAATAGCTGCCAGACTATACAGAATCTAGAAACTCATTGGGTAGAATCACAGGCAAAAATCCAGTGTAAATTTTTATATTGTTATCAACTTTCTGTGTGAACTTGTGCAAGTCACCTACTATTGCTCAATTTCTCCAAACTTAAAAATGAGAATAATACATTTTCCTTTAGAAAATACTTTGGAAGTTTAGATGAAGTGGTCTCTTTAATAGACAAATAATATTTTTAATACCATTATTGTGGAAGTTTAGCAACATGACAGCAAAGATATACTAATAATTGAAACTCGGAACTATTGTAAATTGTGTAAGGCCCTGATTCAACAGAGCATTTATGCGGATGTACTATTCTGAACAGAGGTGTTCCATTATTGATTATTACAGAGATCTTGAACTCTTATTTACAACACACAATTTCTGCAGATACATGAAAAGCTTGCCCGAGCAATCTTGCTTGTTCTACTTTTTAATGACAGGTTCTCTTGACAAAGTTTTGTGGCTTTTCTCTGAGATTTCCATCAACAGAACTCAAACTTCCTTATCATATCTTCTTTCTCAGATCTCTTCATTCTGCTCCAAATACCTGTTCTCTACATTTTATATCTATTTTTAAAGGTCCCAATGGCAACAATAGGCATTAACATGAATGTCCTGGCAGGGCTTCCCTGCCCCAAATCCTGCCACTCCTGATGCCCTAGTCATAGGGAGTAGACGGCTGAACTTAAATTCTCTCTACTTTCCTAAATCACTTGTCCCTGTTACATTAAACATAGCCTCCTCTCCCACCAACTCCTCATTCACCTCTTCCCATTTCACTGCTGCCTTTCCTAATATGTCCTTAAACAATTTTAATCTACAGTTTTCCCACCTCTCCTAGCCTACTATCTAGGCCATCTGTGCTTCTGTTCCATTAAACACTAAGCACAATGTGTTGCAATCTACAGATTTGTTCAAAACCAGGAAACTGTAAATAAAGTAGGACTTGTCGAGACAGGGGAGCGTGTAAGGACAGCCATATAAGTCATATGAGCAGCTTTGAATCTTGCCTCTGAGGGGTACAATGGCAGATTGTAAAAAGCAAGGGAAGCTTAAACGAAACTCTTCTGATCTATCTTCCCCTATTTCAGGAACAATTCCTTCAAAACATAGTATTTAGTTTATACTCTAAGAATGCAACAGTAATGGAGATGATGACAATGAGTGTGAATCCAGTGCTCTCATACAACACCAGAGTGACATTGCAGGAATCACAAATTCCAAAACTTTTTACTAAGCCAACGGAATAAAGAATATATGGAAATAAAACAATTAAAAAAGGAGCTAAAATCTGTACCTATTTTCACAGTAAATGATATTGAGGTCCATATTCACACGAGTGACAAACATGTGGCAGTCAATCCTGACTTCATTAATTGTAGGAGGTGGCAAAGCATGAGCAACGACAACAAGTCCCATGATTTGGCTGGGTACTGTCCGTCCATGAGACAGTGACACTCTCAGACGTAAGCGGCCTGTTATATGAATCACCTGAAAAAAAAAAAACAGTAAAAGAAAATCCAGTGAATTCTGGATGCGACCATGACATCAGTTTCTTTTAAAGGATATAATTACTATATCCTATAGAACACTTACCACAACCAGAAACTGTAATAATTAACTTCCAGTATTAGTCTTAAGCTTATTAATATTGACTGTCGATATGTCCTCAAGGCAAAATAAAATAAAACAAATATATAGGTATAATATATAATGCGTATATATATATATATAATAAATATATGTATATATATATATAAAATATATATTTGTTTTATTATATATATAGGCAAATATTTCACATTCATCAAATAAAAACTCAGAACTCCTGTGCTATTGGTTTTTACTGTAGTGGTTGTTACAGAAAGAGAATAATAATAACAGAGAAACCCCTAGGAATCCAATAAAAGAAAGGAGAGAAGGGGAGAAAATTGAACTAATGAAATGAGAAAAGGAGCATTAATTTCCTAACATTTTGAAACTGAATATGAGACGAAAAGATCATTAGTTTTGAAACTTTTCCATAACGGTTTTAATTTAATTGCTAGCTACTTTCAACATGGAGACACTGCTCATAGCCTTGATTTACTTATTTCTGGTTGACAGTTTGCGAAGCAGCAGAGTACAAGTCATCAACTTATGGACACATCCATTGCAAGCTTTTAATGCATCCATTGTAAGCTTTTAACGAGCTGGTAGAAATATAATGCCTTTGCTTAATGCACTATGTATGTATCGAAAACTCTAGGGATTGGTGGTTTCTCTCCCTGTTCACAAGACAATGCCAGGAGATGCTCAGGAGATCTAGTTGTACTCCTGGAGAATGAAAGTCTAAGAATGTTGAATGAAATGGAACAAGCTGAAACTCTGGGTACAGAATAATCCAACAGTTACAGCTTCACGCCCTCAGTAATTCTACCACGGAAAAAAATACATGAGTTGTTTTTTCAATAGAACAAAAGCACCAGACTGAAAATGTAAACTGCAGTTGCTGTACAAATGCATAAGGTGTCTTAAGAACTGGCTTTTGGAGGCTTTTCCAGATTTTCATCCTCAGAGCACGTTCCAGCCTCAGCATGAAGAACAGGGCTACAGAGCACAGAGGTCACTTTCACTGTGATCCCAAAATTGCTATGCAGAGGTCTGCAGAGGTGTTGGTTAGTATGGGGCAGGGGACAGAATTGGGATGTAGTTACGTCCTCTGGCACTCATCTCACAGAGATAGCAGCCAAACCCTTTGCATACTTCTGATGACATAGATAGTTAAGTGAAGGAGAAGCTCATGAGTAAGACTGCAGCTGAATTCAAATCTAATTAACGCTAGCACATGTATAACCTGAGCCTTGAAGTTTTTCCCTCTTACCTTCTCCACACTTCCCCACTCCAAATTTGATCATTAAAATTTTTCCTTTATTTGCTATTTAACTTTTCAGCCAGTATGGTGAATAAGAATGAGGAAAATGCTATTTGTTTTGTTTGTCCATTTCAAATGCAATTTTCTGACCACTCACATTAGAAGTAATTATTGCCTAAACTCACACTTAATGTACCTTCCAAGAACAAACTATTCTATGAATATTTGTAGATGTACCTTAAGGCAAGATGCAAAAATACCATTTCAAACACATTTTAATTTTTTTTTCCCCTAGACCTCATAAACTAATGAAGAAATGGCCAAAAGAAATAGGATTAACTTCACAGGAGGGGCAGTAATAGTGTTCTTTGCTCCTTCTAGCTAGGCTTGCATATACATATGCTTTTTATCATTATCTGTCTTATTTTATCACACAGTTTCAGCTTACTCCAGAAACACAAATCTGTAAATACTTGGAAAAAAGCTGATGGATAACTAGTAATAATGTGAAAAATAATCTTATGCTGAAGTGCTATGCAAGAGTATTGTTGTTCTGTTGTTTTCTCAGAAAACTGTTATGTTAATGTGTTTGAAGTTGGCACTATTACTTAGGGGAAAAATTAAGATACATCACATTTAAAATCCATTTATCTTTTCCTTGTATTTTTTGAAGTCTCTACGTCATTTGCAGCTAACTATCAACATGATTTGATTTTGAAAAGCATCTATTCAATTAAAACTCACTCTTTTATTTTGGTTCCTCATCTGAAGTACACCACAAATGTAGTATTATCAACAAGAGATGGTTCCAAACATGCTAGGCACACCACATTTTACCATCATCAAGTTTCAAGAAAGTTTGCTTCCAGATTCAAATTACTGTTTGTTTCTAGCTCTTTCATGGATCAAGATAGGTTCTAAATCTCTATGTGAATTCAAACTTTATGGGTCAGCATTCAATTGCATTCTGTACACTGGGAAACGTACAACAAAATGCTCATCAGCTCTAGTGCTTGTGTGTCTTAAAAAAACCTATTTCCATGCCTGAAACCCTTTCTATGACATTAGTCAAACTCACCAAGTGGGAAATCTAATTGGTAGTAAGAAACAATACTAGCTGTCACGACCTTGCCTACATTGTGAGTATTGCCACTTTTAACATTGGTTCATGTGAATTGAGATTAGGGGTGATAGGAATTATGGGGTCAATTATCGCCAGTAGGTAAAATTAATCTCTTTATAATTCATTCCCAAAGCACTAGTCTATCATACTCTAAATCAGTATAATGACCTTAATGAAGTTAAATTGCAAGAATAAACTGCTATGTGGAGTCCAATACTTGGATGCAGATGTAAATATTTAACAAAATTTTGATAGGAACATTCTGAAAAGCAAAACAAAATGCAGCTCTTCTGTGCTGCTTTATTTATAAATACTTTCTTCTGAACAATCAAAATCCACCTTGAAACTACGATTACCTTTCTTTTTCTAGTAATACTATATAAGAAGATTGTCATATTTAGATGTCACAGTTAGGTAGTCATACTGTGTTTTGTCCATTATATAAAAGGTGGGTGAATGTTATATTCTTGACCAAAGGAGTCATCAGAAACGTTTTATGTCAAGAGCTATACATATTTCTCCAGCATTTCTCTTTGTGTCTCCTAAATGAATAAGGCAGTCTGAAATTAGTAGGTTTTCTTTTTTTTTTTTTTTTTTTTTTTTTTTTATAACTTAATGAAAGATAGATTGGGTTGTGAGATTTTTTTATTTTTTGGCTTGCAAACTATTTACTGGCAGATATTCTAACTTCCTTGATACTTTCATCATATAGAAGTGGAGGGAATCCACAATGAACTTTATGTCCTGATCTAGACTAGGGTTTGACATAGACCACTGTAACTTGTATTACTGCTTGCAATGTTGTATGATGTTTGTACATGGACAAACAGGTAGATGAACCAAATACCATTCTGCAAGAATAAAACTGGTGACCTTGTGAAATAAATAGAACACATATCCTGCTGTAAAATGTCAGACTAAAGCAAAACAAATACTATAAAAATCTTCTGTACTGCTTAATTGCTTAGTTAAAAAATTCTAAATCAACTTTGCCTGACATTTCAATATCAGAGAAAAAAAAAAAAGCATTATTTGGCTTTTATTTTTAGCTGATTAGAAAAGAGATTTGCAAAATACTATATGTACATGTAGTGTACATATAATAGGGAGTACATATATACACAATTTATGGTGAGTGTGGGAGTGTCAACAAGCCACATTGCTTGGACAAATATATATTTATTTTCCCTGCCATATGCTCTCTTTAATCATCTGTTAGGCGATAAGCACTTGGATGTACTCTACTAATGTCTTCTCATAATAAACAAGAGCATCAGAGAGACCTTGATAAAACCTTTCCTCTGTCAAGACTTAAGGAAAGGAAAGCCCAGTACTTGAAAAACACATCTGGAAACTGCTCATCATCCTTTAAAGATAAGTCTCACCTCTAGAGATGGAAATATTTTCTTTGTCAAAAGGCATCTTTAAATATTACATCTATTTTTTTCACATACATGTGATGTAAAAATAAGGACATGTATTACCAGAGGCAATAAAAACCTGGAAGCATGAGAAATCTGTGATTTTTACCTTTCAGATATCTCTGTGTTCTTCAAAAGTTAAACTTCCATTAGAAATAAATTTCTAAACTATTTCTTTTGTTCTCTCTGTGAATGACGATGCCAATTTATTATTGAACTGAAACAACCACACTGGCAAAAATTCTTCCTCCACCTCATTTCTCTTAATGAGACATTAAATTTGAAACCTTAAAATTATAGCTTAAATCCAAATTTTGACAAGACAGTCATGTATGAAAACATCCTAATACAGATTGTGTGCCTGGATTTTTATGCAACTTTCTTATGAAAATCTCACAGATACATTTCTTCCCCCTAACAAAAAGAACTGTGATTATCAAGAATTTATATATTTGCTTTGGTTTCTCAAAGGTGTTATTATATCTTTCCAAAATTAACATTTAAACCTTTAACATACTGTTAATTTCAATAACTAAAATTGACTGAATCTTAGAAATTGTAGCCATGTATTTGGAATATTTATTTACTCATACACAGACATGTGGACACCTATCTCTAAACTTGTCTGTAACACTAGACAGATGTGTTTTAACACTCCACAATATAAAGCATGCCTAAATGGTTTCAGGTGATTTCTAAACTAAGATCAGACATTTGGAAAAAGGCTTTCCTTTGAGCTTTTCAAAGAAAACAGTCTACTGTTGTTTCTGCAGTTCAGCGATATCTCACAAAGTCTTCTTTTCTGACATCAAAGTATAACTATGCCTATCAACCCAAACTTCAGTATAGTCTTCTTTATGTATCAGTGTTGTCTTCTCCTCTTCCTGTATGTACTCTTCTGCAGTTACCACAACACTTTTAAGTGCAAGCCTTGCACCTGTGTTGAGGCAACCTCCACTGTCAATACAATCTGGAGGATAAAAGGACAGAGAACAGTCCTGCCAAAAAGGATTCAGTACTGGTGGATGGCAAGAGGCCTATCAGTACCTAAAGAGAAGCTGCAGGAAAGAAGGGGACAGATTCTTTAGCAGGGTCTGTGGTGACAGGACAAGGAAAAATGGCTTCAAACTTAAAGAGGGTAGAATTAGGTTGGACTTAAGGAAGAAATCTTTTACAGTGAGGGTAGTGAGGCACTGAAACAGGTTGCCTAGGGAAGAGGTGGATGCTCTGTCCCTGGAGACTTCCAGGGCCAAGGCTGGACCAGGCTCTGAGCAGCCTGATCTAGCTGTGGATGTCTCTGTTCATTGCAAGGGAGTTGGACTAGATGACCTTTAAAAGAATTATATGATCCTGTAATCTACGATTTGCTTGTTTTCCTATGGTCAGAAGCCATTTACTTCTGAGGTTCTGCTGCCTTGTCATTTCTCCTAATCTTGGGGCTGCTCTTCCAATCTTCAGGAAAGGTTTGGAAAAATATGAAACTTGCCTATCCTTGTTATACAGCAGCAGTTAGGTTCAAAGAGGTCCACCAGTAAGGTCTTGGGTTTGCAGTTCCAGTAATACTTGCATATTCCATTCTCAGACATACTGCATTTCAATAAACGCTGCAGTATTCCTAATGTGAAGTCCCACAGAACATGCCATGTTGGTGTTCAAAATAGCATATTACTACAGCTGCAGTATGTTGATTAATACACCAGTTTGATGTGCCCCACATGCATCTGACATGCTGTACACACATGTCAATTCTATATCACATGGAGAGCTATTTTAGTACGCAAAGGAAACACTGGACTAGCAGCATGTGTCATGTAAATTAGATTGCACGTGCCCAGTAGCCACTCCAGGGGATTCCTGCATGTCTGGAAACCTGATGAATTACCTCACAGATAAAGAAGTTTGCAGATGCATGCTCCTGTTGTGTCACTGCCTCTTTTCCATTCCAAGATTAGCATCCTATCTTCTTTCCTCCAACTTCATAACATCACCTACCTTTTTTGCTGGACAGCATAACAGAATAACATGCCTACTTATAATAAATGTTCTCAACTCTTATTTGGCTCAGAAGTTTGCTGTTTCAGTTTTATTCTTTAAGAAGCACTTGTATGCCCAGAAATCTTATTTTTTCCAGACAATAGTGGTTCATCTAATGAAAGACATTGCTTCTACACGTAAACCTTGTCCTACTGTATCAGGTTTGCACCAGAACAAAGGAAACCAGTCATCAGTCAGCCATTCTGAACGATGGTGACCAAGAAAAAAAGAGTCTAGGAAATAATCTCTGAATCCCGAGAAACACTTTTGAAAGTAAAATGCACTGTCTTAATTCAGTTTTGCACTGAATGCTACCTGAACCACTCTTAAGACTTGTGGTCTTGAGCACCTTATCAAAGAACGCAAGTCTGATTTCAAGGAGGGCAAACATTATTCCCAACACATATGTAGTTTCAAGATCAATAGCCTCTTTACCACCGGCAAGTACATTTTAAATCCCCTCAAATACACCTGCAAAAGACAGTTTGTGAATGGAAATGACATTTACATTTAAACAGCGTATGTAGTCTCAGGATATATTCTATTGTTAAAAAGTCAGTACTACTTTCTGGAGACACTCTTGGCTTTTCTACTCGCCCCAGACATCACTTCCACCAAATAATAAGATTCAAAAGCTATTTCTCTGCTTAGAACAGACAGAAAGAGAATTTAGCCTAATCCTAAGGGTTTTAAAAATGTATCCTTATGAGACCTCAAACACACTGCATACATAAAGGCATGCATCATGTGAGAAGCACCATGGCTTGGCAAACTCGGTTCATAGCTCTTGCTCAATGCCAAAAAGGACCCAAGTAGAGTAATACTTATTTGCATATAAGAACTACTGACTCCAGTAGCAAGCACAATAGCCAGAGTCACTTTCATTCAGGTATGCCACAAACAGCCTGCTGCATAAAAGCTAGTGTTTTGATCACACATGCAAAAACTTCTTGGGATGCATAATTCCAACTCTCCCTCTCAGGATGCACAAGCTCTTATCTCCCATTCCTTTCTCACTAACTAATAAACTACAGGAAAGGTGATGAGGACCACCTTCTAACTCTCCAAAAGAGCAAAGTCAAAACAAGAACCTGAAATTGCCAACCTTACACCTATCACATGAAACTCACTGATCTGGAAGTGTCTAGGTTCGAGTTATCGAAACAATAAACTGCAACCATATTGTAGAAGTAATGGAAGACTGTTACACGAGAAATGACACATACAACTGCCATTACAAACAGAAAAGGAAACTTCAAGAACGTACAACAGGTGGTTTTTCAAGAGTCATCAAGTTGTAACACTGGGAAATGGACAAGACCAGAGGTTGCTCAAGAATAATTAATAAAAAACATATCTGCATTTTGGATAGCATTAGATCAACATTATTAGACCCTTCATGTATGGACAATTTTTTATTCTATTACAGAACAGTACCTTTGCTTTATTATTTAAGATAATATGTTAGGAATAATTATTTAGTACAGCATAGTGCAATAAAAAATTGTGAGATTAAAATACTCCATTCAAAAGTATATTTAAGTCATAAAATATGTTACTATTCCTTCATTTTCTGTGTTACGATTTTTTACTAATTGTAACAGATCACCTATTTTTCTCTAAATAAAAGATGATGTGGAGCCAACACTCCAGAAATTAGCTTCATAGAATTAGCAAAACATGCATTGCTGAGTTTTATATATTCTATTTTTTCATTTATTTTTCCAAATACAACTACAAATCCACTATCATAGTCAACCTCCTCAATAGCAGCTCCAAATATTCTAATATTAAACAGTAATTCAACACATCAGGTTTTATTTTTATTTTAATACCTTTGAACTCTTTTTTTTTTTTTTCCTAGGATCTTACTAACAACTAGATATACCAACAATGCATTTTTTTTCATAATCCAAAATTTACGAGCATTTGAAGAAGATCAACTTATTTAAGAAATGGATGAAGAAGAAAATGAATGAAATCACCACAATGCAACCTGAAAAAATAGCCATAAAAGTAACAGTGTACTTTTTGAAGTAATTGGCACAAAGACTGTTCTAGTGCAGATTGCTGCAAGAGCGCTCTTGGCAAGAACATCATAAGCACTAGCAAAACTTTAATATGCTCAAGCAGCCAAATACAAACTGACAGTAGGAACCCATGTGTAGAAACAAACGGGAAAAAAATAAAGTATTTCAATTTAATACAAACCTATATACAAAGAGATCAATTTTTTACAATTCGTGGTTTAGCATACAATCCTGCTGTCCTCAGAGTGAATATAGAGTAGCTATACATAAGAAATTAGAATTATCAATTCTAGGGAATTTCTCAAGAGTCCTTTTGATATGTAATACAGCAAGTATAATGACTAAAAAACCAGGCATCAAAGCATTAAATGAGATCAGGTTGAGATCTATTTAGAAAAGACAGGTTTAAGCTGGAAAAAGAATCTCTTTTATATGACCTCCAGAACAGACCATTTGCAGAAGAATTCAAGATGAGCAGATTTATTCTTGCATATTTGCTTGCTTTACAGCTGCTTTTAAATATAAACTCTAAAATTTCTAATACTGAATTATTGGAGTACTATGTCTATATAGTAAAAATGATTAAGAACCCAGGATTTTCTTATACTCCAAGCAACTACTATAATGAATTTTGTGTGTTGAATTCAGAGGAATAAATGAAATGGCTAATTTTAAATCTAGGTAATGTAACTAACTTTCTAACAGATCTATTGTAGAATCTGGCAACTGTTGGTCTAATCTAGGAATCCAGAATGCCTTAGAAATTTCGGTAGACTGTATCCCTGATTTTTGGTAAATAATTATTTAACCCTGAAACTCAAAAGATAGCTCTACTTTAAGATTTTCCACTGCAAGTCTTTGGTGTTCAAATGTATTGCACTTCTTTTTCTTCTCACAGAATGTTTGAAGTCCCCCTTAAAAATAATGCCTTCAGGATATTTTTTCCTTAATACCATTTAAAGAAAGTTGAAAGCATTTAGTAATTGAAGTGTGCTGGTTCTAATAAAGGAATTGTCAACCCTGCCCACAAGCAAACTCTCCCAGAGCTTGCTATTCCTGAATGTGGGTGATCCTGTTAGAATTAAAAAATAACCCCCCCCCCCCTCCCCCCCCCCAAAAAAAAAAGGACTTCTGTGGCATCAGTTCTAACACAGTTTGTCATAATATCTAGGGGTAGAAAACTAGCTATATCATTTTGCAACAGAGAGGCTGGAAGGTTTTTTTAAAAAAGTTAGCCTGAATCCTGTGTGTTAGGGCAACCAAGTCTCATTACACTAAAGATAACCAATAATAAACATTCAGATGCAGCATCTTTATTTCTATCTTTGGACTGAGAAATAAAAGTGTATTTTCCTTCTTTTTCCTTTTTCACTCACATTTTTATTTGATGTTGTTCTTAGCAACCCCAAAATTACCTTAGGTGATTCTGTGCTCCATGAGAATTAGATAAAACAAAATATCTGATACTAATACATTTTACAGAGGGAAAAAAAAAGAAAAAAAAAAGAAAATGCTGTTGTCTGTGAAGATGGAAATGGATTCCCCAATTTAGCCTTAATCAAGACTGTAATGTTTAATTTCTACTTCAGCTCTCCACCCATGGTAGCACCCAGAATCTGCTAGGAAGATAGCCAAGAAAAATCACATTTGCTCTATATTTTGTGGCTAAATGGCACAATGACCTGTGCTTTTGTCAGAAAATAAAAGCAGGGGCCCACTATGATAGAGGTTGAGAACTACCATTTCAATTACATTAATACCACAGTTCCGCTGCTTGTCATAACAGTGCTGGTACAGGCTCTTACACAGACAAGCAATTATTTTGTTGATTTTACTGCTTGCATGTTTTCACCTAGCATGGCACTCTTCCCACTTGCTGTGTACAAACACACAAGGGTTACTGGAAGATCTTTCTTGTAAAATGTCATAACTGTGACAAAACTAAAGATGGATATCAGCAAAAAAGATTAATATTGCCTAATTATGAATGTGCTCCCTCTCACCATCAGTGACACGTATATAACTCAAGTCTGTATTTTCAATTCAGAAGAAAACATATAGCAAAGTATATGAGGTAATTTTCTTCCAAATATACAACTGTATGTCTCAGAAAAGCTGCTACAGGGGGCCAGTTATCCTCCACATCCATGCAGTGAACAGGAGTAAATACAGAATGGTGTACAGTTCTCTGGCACATCTACCAAAATCTAACCTCAGCTGTTCTCTGAATGCGTTCAGTATTGTATCTATATATGTATTATATATAACAGTTTTCATATGGTCTTGATAACCATATGACATAACTAGGATTCAGTCTTCAAGCCCCAAGTCCTGGACTGTCCTTACAGAACCTGGTAGTAGGGGAATGCAAGGTGACATCACCAGAGCCCTTCTAGAGAAGCAACTGCAAATCTGTATGAGCACTTGTCAAACCACAGGTCAACATCCTCTCCTAGAACGGCCAATGATGGCTGACAAATGGAGACTATCAAGCTAGGCAAGCATATAGATGACATTTCACTTGCAGATTCTCCCAGGAGTTCTTAAAGAAAAGGCATGTGTTTGTTTTGGCATTCAAAGTGCCCTGTGGCAATGAGTATCACTGTTGAACTATGGCCTCAGTAAGTACCTCCTTTTGCTTGCTTGGAATTTGCTATTTACTACTTTAATTTTGTTCCCCACCTCACATATTGAAAGACTGCAGAAAATTATACCCTATTCACCTTCCCTTTACATTGGCGTTTTTTCCATCTGCCTCCTTAGTCATCTTTCTTTGAAGCAGAATCTCCTAGGTGTATTTTAGCTGTTCTGCCACACTGATCAGTGTTGTCACTGTTTTGCTGCTATATTATCTTCAGTTTGAGATGAGGTAGGATAAAAAGCGTACAAATATTAAAGATAAATACACACTGATTTGTACAGTGGAATACAACATTTTCTTCTTTGGTTTCTATTCCTAGCATTGTTTACTTTCTGATTACTACTGAGCACTGGGCTATTCCTTTCACAGACCATATATTACAACTCTAAGGTATCTCTTCTGAGGAGTAACAGCTAGTTCAGAGCCCATCATTCTACATATAGAGTCAGGATTGTTTTTCCCAAGTGTATTACTTTACATTTATCTCAACTGAATTTTATCTGCTTTTTTTTATAGCCCCTTCTCACAGAATCATGAAGATCTTGTGCTACTGGTCTCATTAGGCTTACATTTTTACAGTACAATAAGCACTGTAACTTTCCTGGTCTACTTGATTTTCATTTAATTTATGACTATGTAAAAAACCAAAGGCCCCAGGAAGAGCAGTCTTTGAAAAAAAAAAAAAAAAAAAAAAAAAATACAAGTGACCTCTTAAATAGCACTTACTAATTTCCAGAGGATCCTCCCCTTCTTCTGACATTTTAATTTCTCTGAGAATTTCAGAGATCATGCTGATCACTCTGGAAATCCAGCTATACTATAACAAATGGAAATCTCCCATAGACATGCTTGCTAATTCCCTGAGAAAGCTGCGTAAAAGGCTTTGACTTTTCTTTGACCTACTGTATTTATTTTTATGTCTACCAATTCTGTTCTTACTTTATTTTCAGTAAAAGTATTGCAGGTTATGAGCCTCCTTGTGCAAAGTTGCAAGGAAAGCGCCACTTAAGGAAGACACAAGGAAGGCATTCACACTAAGCACTGTAAATTAATGTATGTGAAAAGAAAATGTATGATAAGAGACATCCTTGCTGAAACAAATCTCTTGCAGGACTTTCCACAAAACATTAGACTTCTCAGATCCCTGGTTCATCTCTATAAAATCTGAATGAGTATACAAACCTATTTTGCACAATTCTATTAAATGCAATAAAATACTGATACCGATAGCCTGCAGCACCATCCTAAGCCTCTCCTGAAACATTTCAAGAACATAAAAATATAAATACATACTTTCAATCAAATCAAATTTGCAGAGAAATATTCAGTGACGAGTGCTTCATGTTTCAGTTATGCATTATCAAATCACTCCAATTTTGCAACAGATTTGCAATTCGAAATCAAGTTAATTTTCTGGAGAGAAGGATTTTTTTTTTTACTGGTATTTCAAGGAATGATATTGTCAATATTAGCTGAAGTCCATCCAAACAAGGTATGTTATTTTCGTCTTAAGAAAAAAAAAATAATTCTACTTAGAGATGGATGATCTTTGCAAACCTATGACCTTCTCATTGACAGCTACAAATGGACTACTATATATGATTTGTTTCTGTAAGCCACTCAATGTAGCAATCTGGATTATAGATAGCAATTTACTAGTAAAAATCATAATAGAACAGAATTGTTTTAAATGCCAGATGTGAATAAATGGAGAGCAAGAACTGATGAGATTCATGTTCTTGAAGCTACACTGAAGAATTACAGCAGACTCTTGGCTTATCTGCACCTGGAATCAATTCAGTAATTTTTAATTCTTTTTTTTTATTATTATTATTATTTTTTTTTTTTTGCTGTTTGCTTAACATTTATTAGTTGTTATGCAATTAATTCAGAAGTTGGCAAATTTCACATGTACAGATTAATTTTCTTTCACACACCCACCACCTAGAAAACATTTTTTTGAACAACAGGTTACCAAGAAATTACCTCCACATGAATCACATTTATAAATGAGATTTAGTAAGGGTGTTGCATGCCACTTATCGATCCACACTAAACCTTTCTTTATATTTCACTAAGTTTTTCTATATAATTTAATAAAATTACAAGAAAAAATTAGGGCAGCTCTGCATTTCACTTATTTCAGAACTCATTTTCTTCAATGCTGGTAGTCTTTCATTTAGGAGTATGATGCATATCATGTCCTACTGAAGTAAACTGTGTGCCTGCCCCATCACCCAGTGGTCAAAGAATTTGTACCTTCACAAAAATCTTCAGGTTGCTCAGATGTCAAATGTTTCTCATCTGGAATGAGAGCCACTCATTTGCCCTCGATGTCACACTCATTTTGATGGCTGAAATGTTTATTCAGAGGGGAAGTAGAGATAATGAGTGAGATTTCTTTGCTCCTGGTTACCAGAGGCTATTCATAAGATTTCAGACTCAGTACATTTCTCATTGCAACAGAAACCAGCACAGAGTGAAAGGAAAAATAGCGTTGCCAACTCTCATCTTATTATAAATCTCACCCTATTTGGTGTTTAAT
This sequence comes from Tympanuchus pallidicinctus, assembly GCF_026119805.1. Taxonomy (NCBI): domain Eukaryota; kingdom Metazoa; phylum Chordata; class Aves; order Galliformes; family Phasianidae; genus Tympanuchus; species Tympanuchus pallidicinctus. Next base: position 34,828,573 of record NW_026294747.1, on the reverse strand, counting down.
GGAAAGACTACAATTTCTTTTACTCACCGTCCCCTTCCCCCCCTGGCTCAGGCTGCTACTGTAAACGGGATAAATAGATTTTTTTTTTATTTACAGACAGCTAAGAAATGCGTCTTATACAGTCAGTTTATTTGTGGTCTATATGAGTCTAGAATGGAAGCATTTTGTTGACAAAAATGAGGATTTTCTATTTCTCACTATCAATGCAGAGGTTCAGATAAATCTGCATAGTTAGGTAGAAGAAGACAGAATGAATTCAACACTCAGTGCAGACCTTAAGATACACAAGTGTGCTAGCTATGATGCATAGAAGTGCTGCAGGGCTTGTAAGAATTCAACTCAGACATTTAGTTACCTTTGCACAGAGAATAAAACATGGCCTTGGTTCTCTCTCCTGCAATGCTGTGAAAACTACGTAGAAAAAAAAAACTCCAGTCTTTTCAGAATCTAAGTTAAAAATCTAAAGTAAGCCCTTTGGGTAACAACTAAGGGTAGAATATACATGCACAAGAGCTGCTTTGAAAGTAATGCCTCCTATTTTATTATGTTGGTCCACAACCTCAGAGGCAGATGTTGGTATGGCAGTAGAAGCTCAATCTTCCCACCAGTATTCTATTACATTTTGTTTCCATAAGACAGATGGTAGCAGAAGAGCAATCTGCCAGAATGGTGTCTGGCATGGAAGCAAAGATGAAGGTGTGGAACTGAATTCCTCCATGCAGAAAAAATGGTACCCACTGACATTCACTGATGCTTGCTGAATATTAATGGAGACTAAACAGTGGATGGAGGGAGTGGGTAGTACATTTCAGCAGGGGCAAAAGTAACATGAAAGACAAGCCACGTTCCAGATAGCCATGCACAGCAGTCACACCACAAAATGAAGAGCATCTCAAGCCATGTGAGTCAGCAGATTCCAACCAGGGAATTGCACATGGAGCTGAATATCAGCTTCACTGCATTAGAAGTGATGATGCAAGCATCAGAATACTGCAAAGTTTGCACAGATGGGTCCCATAGATACCCACACAGGAGCAGAAAGAGCGCTGTAAGCAAGTTTGTCAGAACCTGTTGAACTGAAGATGGCAGTTCCCTGGAGCACATCATTACCAGTGACAAGACATGGTGTCATTGCTACAAGTTGGAGTCAAAATGGAGGTGCATGGAGAATGTGAATTTTCCACTGAAGAAAAGTCCAAGATGCAACTCTCAGTGGGTAAAGTGATATGCACTTTTTCTTTGAGACTGGAAAGAGCTGATTCTTCTGGATTTCCTGGAATCTGGACAAGCCATCAACTCTGACCACTATATTACAAAGCTGACCAAGCTGATGGCTCGAACCTCTAGAGTAGGGACATAGAATTAGACAACTTTTCTCTTGCAACATTAATGTCAGGCCTCACACCAGTTTGAAGATTGTGGATCACATGGCTGGACTGTTCTACTCACCATATAGTCTGGATTTGTCAACTTCTAACTTTCATTGGCTTGAACAGATGGAAGACAGACTGTGTGGGTAACCATTTCCTAGCAATGATGCCATCATAGCAGCTGTGAAACAGTGGTTTACCTCCTCTGGTGCAGATTTTTATGAGTGCAGCAGGCAGGCTATTGTTCATTGCTGGCACAAATGCATATCTAATGGTGGTGGCTGCTAAAAAAATAACACTTTGTAGCTGAGAATTTGCTTTATCAAATAGTATTATTGTTCTCTTTGGACTTGTTGTAGTTTCCATGGAAATAAGCAAGAGGCATTACTTTCAGAATGACCTAAGTACTCTCATATATGCTTTAGTCACATGACCAGTCCAGTGATTTAGTGGCATTGTGTATATGATTTGCAAAATAAGTTTTTATATGGCCTTGGTATCCATTGATAAGATTATTAGAAATCTATACAAAATTTAACAAAGCAGTATCAGTGGGTTCATATAAAATGTAATTGGAATCTACAAAAATAATGCCAAATGCAATAGAAGAGTATTTTTAATAGATTCTAAAAATCATCCTAAGGAAACTTTTTCGCAAGTGCATAAATTCCCTCATCAAAATCTACAGAATCTTTACAGATACCTTTAGGAAAAAAAAAAAAAAAAAAAAAACAACCAACAACAACAACAACAACAACAACAACAAAAAAAAAAAACAAAAAAACAAAAAAACAAAAAAAAACAAAAAAACAAAAAAAAAACAAAAAAAAAACCAAAAAAAAAACCAAAAAACAACAACAAAAAAAAACATGATTCTTATTAAACCTGATAGAACTTTTCAGTAAGGAAAGGAAAATAGGCTAGGAACAATTGTAAACGTTGGAAGCATTTAAATATTTTGACTTGGTGAGCTACTAGTAGCTCAGTAAGATCCATTGTGTGATGCCTAGTATTGCCTGGCCACGTAAAACAGCTCAGGATTTGGCTCATTATCCTGTATAAGTCACTACTATTAACAGTTCTCCTCTTTTGTCATCCACTTATGTCAAGAACCTCCTGTAAATCTCAAGTGAAATCCACAGGACATTCTGTACAGAAATGTGCTTTGTATAATTGAGTGTCTGGTTTAGCTGCTCAATTTAAAGCAAGCCATGGCTACAACACTATATTTTGTTGGATGTATTTTCTGGCTTTGTGTGGTATTGGCTGCATGATCTGATAAAAACAGAGGCTAAATGAACTCAACAATTTGTATTCCTACAGCCACAAGTTTATTGGCTTGGTGGTTTTTTTGTTTTTTTTTTTTTTCCTTGGCTCTGTCTGTAAGGTTCATTACTTACAGTTACTGCAGAATCAATTTGAAATGGCCAAAATCAGTGATGGAATTTATAGCACAATAAACGTGCTGCCGTACAAGTGCTGTTACACATGAAAGGGTCTGGGAATATTATTTTCAGCAATCCTTCTACATAGCAGAGTGTTCTGTTTTTATCAATTTAACGGAATCATCACAGGCATATTCTGAGAGGTGTAATCCTGACAGCTACACAGCAGATTTTCTCTGAGGCAGATATTTTTACAGGAAAACAATATTATTGATAAAATCTTAGCATATCAGAACACAGAAGGGAAACTGAACACATCTTTTTCATTCTCCACATCAGGCATCTGCATTTCTATTTCAACGAAAACCCAACCCTGAACCAGAAACAGTTTAAGAAAACATTCTCACATTCCTAAGGTTTATATTAATTGGTTCTCAATTTAGCAACTGTGCAATCAACAGTAAGAGCACATGGTGGGCAATACATTCCGTGGAAAACACAGAGGGCACTTGAAGCTAAAACAAAGTATACATATGGGCAACTCTGATGCTAAAGTTTAGAAAGATTTACATTTGTATTTAGTCTATTTTTCTTTCCAAGTATCACTATTATAGACATCTCATATTTTATGCCATTGGAAGCCAGAAAGTTTTAACTTTAGCATGATGCATTGTGAAAAAATACAGAAGAGACAGATGGCAGGCTGCCCTCCCCAGAATTTAATTTCATACATGCATGTGATTGCTAATAGACAGGTACTAAAAAACAATTTTCCTTGATGGAGAAGAGCTGATAAATTATCAACGTAAACTTCATCGGTGGTTGCTCCAGTGATCTAAGGCTCTTCTGTGAGTTTTATACCATCAAAGTCTGCATCGTACAACCAAATCAAAATTTATGAAAGCATATGACTATAAAGTAACTGAAAGCAACTCATAATGCACGTTTGTCTACTGTGATTCAGCTCCTTGCTTCTGCAAGGAAAACTGTGAACTGTGTATAGTGCCACTTCTCTAATCTCGGGCACATGACTGTGGGAGAGCCGGGCCAGGTTTGGTGATGCCTGTTGAGCTAGTTGAAATTGGGCACTGCACTTAAGTGCCTCTTAAACATAGTGCTAGGTCTACCAGTAGACTGACCTAACCAACACAGTCTCTGTAATAACACAACCACATGAGTGATCACAAAAATTGAAAGCATTTCATTATCTATAGCAAAAAATGCATGCATTTAATCATTTAAATAGGGACAAACAAAAAGAGGAGAAATGTATCTGTAACGTTCAGAAAAAACACAGGCCTGGAAATTGTAAGACATGACTGAAGTGAAAGGGCTCATTGCATTCACATGAAATAAGCATTCCATTCCTGCACGCACACATTCTTCAGGAAAATTCACAGAATTGCAGAATTGTAGTGACAGGAAGGGACCTCTAGAGATCAAATAGTCCAACCCCCCACCAAAGCAGCCTCCCTAAAAATGGCTTAACAATTTGTGCATTGAATAAGACTTACCTGTATTGACAGTGTAAAGTGTTCATTTCAGATGTAAACATTTCACACTGTGGCTGGTAACTACTAGTTACAATGTTTTGAAAAGCTCATAACGATTAAATATTGGTACACCTGTAAGAATTCAGGTCTGAGAAGCAGTAACTCAAGAGCAGATGAGCTCCGACTGCTCTGATAAAAACATATTTGCCTTGAACAAAATGAAGTGATATTCCCACTATATATTTGACGAGAAAAGTTTCTTGGTTGTGAAAAGACTGAAACATTTTGATACAGGGAAGATGTTGCTTGCAACAAGGTCAGTAATTTTATAAAGTGAAGCTATGGGAAGAATCCCTAATTCTTGAATCTTCTTTTAACTAGAACAATACCATCAATAAGAAAGTCATTGAACTTCCATCCTCTTGTTCTAGTCATTTGCAGTCTATATTACTCTTCCTATGTCCTTAAATGAAAAATAAAAGAACAGGAATACAGCAGAATAAATCTCAAAATTAGGAAATTATGTCAAACTTGGGCAGAGGTACTCTTCTAATGAATTACTGATGTTATATATTGTTTGGCCTAGAATGGAAAATTTAGAATAGAAAAGAATTATAACTGATGAGTTGTGTATAAAATAAACAGAAAAGGGGAGTGGGACTAGGAGCTTTTAATGGGTTATCACAAAGGAAAGTGAAAAGCATATTGATTACAGCTGATAAAACAGAACTTGGCTGTGTCCTTTTAATGACAAACAGTTCACACAGCACTGCGAACAAGAAGTTCAGAGAGAATGAAATATCTATCCAGAAACAGGGGAATAAAAAATTGTAACCCTCTTTAGGATAACCTCTTCAGAGCTCAGACCACTATGTAATACATATGGATTGCTAATATGGACTCCAATATGAAGTTTGCATTAAAATTCCTACCTCCTGTAATACACAATGTTTTCATTTATCTGAGATCATTTGCATGAATTTTGAATTGAAAAAAATAAGACATGTAGTCTGCCAAGCTTATTCTCAAATACAGATTGTTTTCCTTTAAACAGGTACAAAATTATTGGTTCTAAGTAGTTTCAGCCAAAAAGTATAGCAGTAACAATTAATTTTTTTTTATTTCATAGTGGTTATAGATGTATTAAGGTGTATAAGCTCTAGAGTCAGTACAAGCCTTGCTCAGCTTTCTTTAAAAGCACTGGGAGTAATAAAGACTTCCATTTTATCTTCAGTGAAATAATACTGCTGAAATATCACCTCATTTTTGATGTCAGCAATGATTTCTTTTTACCTCCATGATGTCAAATGGGAATTATTATTATTAGTATGACAGTTTCCTAATAATGCTGTAAAAAGGAGAAACTGAAATTCTTTTCACCAAACACTCTTATTCTACTTCTTCCACAGGGTAAAGCAGATGGGCTTAACCAAACACTGTACTGAATAAAGATATTCTTCAGCTACTACCAGTGCGTAAAACAAACAAATCAAGAAGCATGCCTCAATATTTAGAAACAGAAGCATAATATCCTATTGGGTGATATAGTATCATATAGGCATTATGAATAATAGAGCAAAAGGATATTTGTACTATAGAAAGATTTTCTGGAAAACCCAGCATGAAGCTTATGATCAACTTTCTGTTCCAGAAGGCAAACACAGCAAATTAGCACGCAGATGCACCAGGTTAAGTCAACAGCTAAAGGGAATAAAAACATCATGCAACGTTCCTTGTTCAACCACCAGTTTTACACATAGCATACTGGTTGTAACACTATAATGCAATAGAAAGTCAGCGACAACAGTGGGGTAGCAAAGTCTTTGGCTGCAGCAAATGAGGACAAGCCAAAAAGCAACAGCAGCTGTGGACACAGAAATGAAAGAGGAAGAAGAAAAAAAAAAAAAAAAAAAAAAGCTGCTTACCTTTAGAAGGCCTCAGGTAGGCATGGATCTCTAGCAAGATACCTTTGTCTCTACCACAAAGCTGTAAATGAGGTCTGGGAAGGGGCAGAGCCCAGGATCCACCTCTTCCGGTCACTTAAATACATTGCATGCATCTGAGCTCCCCTTGGTTGGTCCTATCTTTCCACCAGGTGCTCAATTAATGTTTCAGGCTCTGACTTAGCATTTCTGCTACACTAGTGTTGGACACATCAGTGAAGAACTTTGTCTTTTCCTTCTGCTGAACAGGTAGATGCATAGGAACCTTGCATCATATTGACAGCAAATTATATTAAAAATCTGTTTTCTAAGGACATGACAGGCTTTAAACATTATGTAGACACTTGTTCATGTGGAAAGTCTCACAATTTGGAGAATAGTACCATCTGTGTGAGTGAGTGAGACATTTTGACTTGCTACTATTTTCACTTTGGTCCAAATAGAAATGATTCTTATCATCTCTACACATGCATATTACATTTTTTTCCTTCATGCTACATCATTAAGCTTGCAGGTGTTCAGGTCTTCAAGGTGAAGAAATTTATGGTGAGTGTGAGAAAATACTAATTAAAAAAAAAAAAACAAAAACAAAGCCTCCCTATATAGTTTGTTCTCATACATGAAAGGCAAAGTTTGAAAGGAGCCAAGTCAGCTACCAGCCCAGGAGGTGGCTGTTGCTAGTCCTGCTCCTGTCCCACACTGAGGAGGCCTGAACAATAGACTCATGGATCTCCCCTGGGCTAAATCCAAGTGGTAAGAAAACGTGCTTCCCTGCTGTAACACTGCTTCTGTTTCTTTCTGAGGAAAAGGGTTATGAAGTAGTTCTTCTCCAGGTGGTATCCAAGTTTGAGAACAGGAGTTCATCTTTTACATAATGTTCTATAAATGTTATGCTAAACTTTGCTCCATTTCACTGATATATTTTTAATTTGGCATCTCACTTTGCCTATTTAGGGCAACCAACAAAACAAAGGAAATATCAGTCTGAGAAATTGAAGTGCAATGTGTCAGAACACAGAGGATGATTTGACAATATTCATGCATTACGAAGAAAGGCTGAAGATGAAATCCTGAATGCAATCGCAGCTGGCTCTGACACAAACAACCATTGTTATCTTTGGCACATTACTTGATCTCTTGGCATGTCAGTCATTTCCAACGTCAGAGGAGAGTTGCAGAAGTACATTCATTAATATAATTAGCATTATAAGCAAAAGGAAAAAGCCTACGAAAGACACTGCTTTCTGGAGGTATGAACCTGCACAAAAAGTAAAAGTTTAAAAAACATGTAGGAGATAGGGGTTAAAAAATGAAAGAGAAGCAAAGAGTCTTTTCCAAGTTCAAGACTTGGTGAAAACATAATTCTGTATTCATGTAATTTATGCACTATGCAAATAAACAAACACAATTATTACATTATGGAGAAGTTATGAGCAGGGGAAAAAAGAGTAACTTTTATAATGGTTCAGCAGGCGTGACTTTAACAGGACAAAGGGATAGTCTAATACTTATGAACTGTGGGCAGCTAACAGATTTTAACATGTACTGAATAGAAGAACTGTGATGAAGGAAAGATTTTGTTTAGAATTGTCATGTAATTCTTCAATAGATATTTCCTTGCAGAGGTAACAGTGAAAAATAGCCTCTTGCAAAACTGTAGTGTTGTCCCTGTAATCCACCAATCACAGTTTTTATACAAAAGGTAAATACACACATGTTTTTGCATAAAATATCAGGATTATACCCTTATGGCTATCAGTTCAAGACATGTATTTTCTACCTAACAGCTATTGATTTCATGTAACTATATCAAGATATTATGCAGAATATGAGAAAAATATATTAAATGTAAAATTCACTGAAATGCAAGTTTGGGAACTTTCCATTTAGTTTTATCTTAGTTCTTAATTTCATTGATTCCTTCATACTCAGTAACATTTTAACAGTGAAAAGATGATAGTGCTTCTGCAAGTATCCACCAAAAAGCAAGATGTTCTCTTTTAAATTAACTTTGTTAGCTGTATTTTTTCAGCATATAAGCTTCTTGTCTTTCCTAAGCATAATTCAGAGAAAAATTTTGAACTGTTGAAAGGAGTAGAGACAATTAAGAAGCTACAACTCTGTATTTACGCATCTAATATACTGCTTACATTATGAAAAGGGGATGGGATATAATATCCACTGGTACCAGTTACAAAAACAGCCAAGTGGGGCAGAGAGGTTGGCAAAAGCATCTGCCTGAATTCTGGTTGATAATTCCTCACAGAACACAGAGTACTTTCCTCCTAAAGTAGGAGCATAACATAAAGTAGGAGCATACATAAGTAGAGGCATATTCCCATTCGCTAACAAAAAGTAGATGCATAAAACAAGAGGTAATAACTTCAGAAAACTTTGGGGACTGTAAAGACCTCTTGTCTTCAGCAGGTATGCCCAACTAGGACCCCAATAACTTTCTCCCACCATGCTGGTTAGAATTCACCGTTCTCACTCCTCTCACTGGCTTCTGTTCAGGGAAAAGAAACTGTCAGGCCTATTGCGCTAAGAGTTCACAACTAGATAGTTAGTGCTTACGAATGAAAGTGCAACAAACATTTATCTCTAAGAGTCAGTAAATATTGGTTTTTGAAATAATGTTAGATTTGGCTTGAGGATGATCTCTACCTTTTTTAAATTTTTTAAATTTATTTATTTTTATTATTATTTTAAATGTATCAGAGTAAATCTTGACCTAATTGTTTTCTTTCACTGTTACAATCACTGACTTTTAATAAAAGTAACTTCAGAACAATACTACCTAAAAATCAGAATCAAATGAATTTCTGCTAATTTTGCCATAAATTATGAAAATAGTTAATCTTTCAAAAAGAAGTCCGTGTTTGCTCAATTTAATATTTTCTCTCTTTTCAGAATCCAGTCTAAGATCTAAGGAATTTCTCACATATGCAATTTAGAACACATTGCAACAGAATCACATCTCTCAGTCACGTATCACACTGTGATAAGTTTTAAGACATTCCTTGAGGAAAAAGCAGGTCCTGATACAAGTGTCACAAATGCAACAGCTGAACTCAGCAGGAGAAATGATCAAAGTCTGAATCTATCTTTTAAAGAAGGTCGTTATTAAAAAGGGCTTTTACATAGCACTAACTGGTTAGTTTCATTAACACTCCTATAATTAATAAATGCCTAACATGTCTTCAGGTGATAAAACAGTGCTACAAATCCTGGATGAAAGATGCTCAGCCCCGAAAATGTTTTTTGAGAAGATGGAGCTAGTAGCTGCTGAACAGTTTTAATAAAGTGGTTAATGTATTTAGATGTCAAATGTGAACAAAGCTTTTCCAGACAGCTTTCCTAATAGAATCTCACAGCTCTATAGCAAGGCATAAAATGAACTCTAGTCTTCTTAATCCCATGGCAGACCATCTTTTCTTGAACCGTATCTTTATATCTACAGGTACATACTTCATAAGCCTCTGATTGGCCCATTAGTATTTTGTACTTTTAGAAGTAATGCTGCAACTTTACTAGCTAAGAGACTTGCTTTTGACTAAAAGGTCATCGATTTACATGGGTGAATTCTCGATCAGTTCTTTCTCTCTGACAAATTACCTTTAAGTCTTCTCAGTGCTGAAAAGTCTGGGGAATGCATGTGCTGACATTTAGAAAACTCTTCAGATAATGCTTCCTGATGTTGGTTTCTTATTCCTTCTTCACTCAATTAAGGAGGTGTGGCAGTAGCCATGTGATGAAATGCTAAATTCTGCAGTTTTCTTTTTTCCTACAGAAAAAGGTCAGGATACCTTTCTGCGATAGAGTAAAATGCTTGACAAAAGATTTCAAGGGAGAAAAGTATTAAGAAAGAAGAAAAGAATTTAGGCCAAGCTGGAAAGTGGAATATGTGAATTCCCTCAGGCTGTGGAGGGAATTAAATCTGATTCTAACGTAGTCCACATCCCAGAAATCATTAGACTATTATGCAAAAAAAGAACTGCTTCCTCTTTCTTCTACCTTTCCTATTCCCCTTAAAGGAAAGGTGTTTTCACCTGTGTTCTTAACAAGCTCATGTTGTATTGGATCCTTAAAGTGATCTTGGCGTAAGGATATCTTAATTCTGAAGTTCAGGTGAATCTTTCCCTTAGATAGGAAACAATCATTAAAGTTTTAGATTAAATCAAGAAAATCACTAGGTTTCACTAGGCAAATGCATTTGCACAAGGTAAGTGCAAAATGGCATGGCCTTGTTCCTTTAACAGAGATCTGCCTGCCTTCTTGAATTAATGAATCTAAATGCTGTCAAGAACTACATTTATAATGCACATCTGAGATTTCCAAGTTTCACCCAACTATTCAGGTTCTTCTAAAAAAGAAATAATAAAAATTTATTAAATTTACATTTTTAATGAAGTCAGAATTAGAATTAAAAAAGGATTAGAATGAAAAAATGATAATAGAACTGTGATGGACACAAAATTGCAACATGAAATTTAGATTTTCATTTTCAAAATTCACATTTAAACAGTGCTAATTTTGTTAGAATTTTAAATGCAAAATCTGAAAGCACAATCCGAAAATGGTTAATTTTAATCACTATGGTAGAAAGATAACACTGAACAAAATGAAAAGATGAATTCATAAAGGCAAGAAAGACTAATCTGAGAAAACACTTTTATGAAGTTTTAAATACTTCTCAGATTTTCAAGTCTATATTATTTAAAATTTTTGTTATACAGTAACTGATGATTGAGGCATAGCTTGCCAAATTTGAATCTTCCATTACTGAATGCAGAAACTTGACGTGTGAACAAAACTTCAAAACTTATAAACTAAGCTTGCTATGTCAAATCTTTTGTATAGCAATTTTTTTAATTTCATGCACTATGTTCACTGGCATGTAAAATTATGCTGTCGAAATGATGGTTTTAAGGGTCCTTTGTGATTTAAAAAATAAGGAATGAAGATAACTTTGCTCTCTTCACTGTAATTTGGTCAGTTTGTTATTTTATATACAAAGAATATCAGGCAAAGCAGATGTAAATACCTGCTCTCGGCATTGATAACATCTGGGATTCTGTAAAGTTATGATGTAGGGCTTACAGGCCTGTACAATACTGACAACTAATACAGCTGTATCCCACACGACCAACCTGATCTCCTTCTATGACTGAATGACCCACCTGGTGGGTGAGGGAAAGGCTATTAATATAGTCTAGTTAAGCTTCAGCAAAGTCTTCAACACTGTCTCCACCAGCATTCTCCTGGAGAAGCTGGTAGTCCATGGTGTGGACAGATACACTTTTTACTGGATGAAGAACTGGCCGAGTGCCTGGGGCCAAGGGGCAGTGGTGAGTACCAGGCAGCAGTCATGAGTGATGCTCTCCAGGGGTCAGTATTGGTATTGAGGGCACTCTCAGCAAGTTTGTAGATAACAACAATTTGGCAGGAAATGCCAATCTGCCTAGGGGTAGAAAGGCCCTGCAGGCTGAATAGAAAGCTGGAGCCAATGGGATGAAGTTCAGTGAGACGAAGTGCTGCGTCCTGCATTTCAGCCACAACAACCCCAGGCAACACTAGTGGCTTGGGGCAGAGTGGCTGGAAGAGTGGCTGTAGAGGAAATAGACTTGGAAGTACTGGTTGACACTAGGCTGAACATGAACCAGCAGTGTGCCCAGGTTGTCAAGAAGGCCAATGTTATTCTGCCTTATATCAGAAATAGTGTTGCCATCAGGACCAGAGAAGTGATCATCCCTCTGTACATAGCCCTGGTAAGGCTGCACCTTGAGTACTGTGTTCAGTTTTGGGCCCCTCACTACAAAGATAGACACTGAGGTGCTGGAGCGTGTTCGGAGAAGGGCAATAAAGCTGGTGAGTCTTATGGGGAGTGGCTGAGGGAACTGGGATTGTTTAGTCTAGAGACATTATTACTCTCTACCTGAAAGGAGACTGTAGTGAGTCGGACATCAGCTTGTTCTCCTATGTAACAAGAATAGGACTAGAGGGAATGACTGAATGTTGCTCCAGGGGAGATTCAGGTTAGACATTAGGAAATACTTCTCTACGAGAGTGGTCAGGCGCTGGAATGGGCTGCACTGGAGGTGTTCAAGAAACGTTTAGATGTTGTACTAAGCAACATGGTTTAGTGGGAAATAGTGGTGATAAGTGGATGGCTGGACTGGATAATCTTAGACGTCTTTTCCAACCTTGGTGATTCTATGATTCTGACAATTCTGTGCCATGCTAAAGGATTTCAGGACTCCTGAAAGTCACATATATCTATATATTTCTCTATGTATATCTCTCTAAATAGCTAATAACATTGGCTCAAAAGCCTAAGGATATAGGTAAGATTTTGCTCAGTGCATGACAGCTGCTCTGTTTACTTCTAGTTACTGAACTGTCTACAGCATATTCATTGCCTTGTGATCTCAATGGTTTTGATGTTTTAATGATACAAAAATGGAGAATGTTGACACTGGCACTTCTTATTGATACTGAACCTGCCAAAATGAGGCACCTAGATAGCATACTAGGTAGAAAGTACCACTCTAAGTAGGAAGGTAAAACCTGCAGGGTTTTTAAAATGACCTTTTCTCTGCTGACTGATAGGCAAGAATTTTGATTGCCAGCTTCTTGGGAAATGGAGAGGTAACAGATGTTGATTATGCCAATATCAGAGACTGCTGCGGTGACAGTGGAAGTACTACGAGATCTCCCTACTTTTGCTTATGCAACTTGGTAATGATTTATCATGGGAGAAATTATATATCATCTGCAGAAAACAGTAGAGAAATATGTATGGGTATATGTTAACACATGATGAGCTGATGAACTTGAAAGTACTGGAAACTACTGGCTCTGTTGATGTTGGATTTGCTGACTACTTCTTTATTCCTTTAATAGTGCTTTGTTCAAGAGACCAGTAACAGATTGTAAAGGCTTGGACAAAGAGAATCATAGCACAATCTGACATGAAGGTAAAAACAAAACAATAATAGGATACTACAGGGAGTAGGAAATGCACTGAACAAGTTTGCACGGAGTAGCTTTCAATTAAAAATAGCTTTGACATATGTATAAGAATACAGGACAATAGAAACATTGAAGTTGGAATAACATAAGTAGGTAGGATAGCAACCCTTAATAGGAGAAATACAGGAGAAGAGATAAAATGGAGACAATAAGAATCCAAGTGAAATAAAAAAAAACTTCTATTGAAAAAGGGGAAAAAAAAGGAAGATGCTACAAGAAACTTATGAAGATGAGGGAGACAGAGTTTTTATATGATAGTGATGAGACAAGAGGGAATGATTTTAAACTAAAAGAGGATAAATTCAGATTAAATGTGAAGCACAAATTTTTACTCAGATGGTGGCGAGGCACTGGAACAGGTTGCCCAGAGAAGTTGTGGATACTCCATGCCTGGAGATCCTCAAGGCCAAATTGGATGGGGCCCTAGGCAGCCTGATCTTGTGAGGCACAATTCTGTCCAAAGCAGTAGGGTTGGAACAGGATAGTCCTTAAGGTCATATCCAACCCAAGCCATTCTATGACTTTATGATTCTACTATATATTTTCAGCAGAGAAAAACAGTAAGGCTCTGTATCATGCATCTTAGACAAGAGCTGTAGTGGTAATACATGCTGAGTTCTACAGTGAATGGAATTACTAATTTTTTCTCTTTTTATTTGTTTTCAATGTTTTTTGTAGCTGACTACATTTTATTTGACTTTTTTTTTTTTTAAAAGATCATTGATTTACACAGTGAGAACTGAATAACTCTCTAGACTGTGTATAAACTCTTCTCATACATACTCTAGGACTAAGTATATTCTTAATCAGGAAAATCCCATTGTAGGATGGTGCTGGGGAAAAAATGAAAGGGAAGAAAGAGGGTAGATTAATCATGTAGCAGCCTTCTCATTTCAGACTTCTAAGGTTATGCCATTCATGAAAAAAAAAAGCCATTATCTACATCTTTAGGTATAATTCAGGACTAATTAAATCAGTCCAGGAAGGGTCTATAAACAGGGTTCATCTCATGTCAGAGCAGTCAAGAACAAAGTCTCTTTGAGGCACACATATATGGATCTTTGTAAGTCTATTAGTGTGGGTTTTGTTCCCACATTTCTTTTCACAGAAAATTAGTCCTGACTAGATCAACCCAAATGATTAATCAATCTTCTTCTCTGACTGTTTTCAATTTTATGTGATTTTCCTGAGGCTGGGATCACTCATTCTGAAAATTGCCTAAGCATCTTGTGGACCACCTCAATCATTTGCTGTCTAAGGAAAACATTCATCAGCAGTCCTCAAAGGGAAGAAAAAATGAAGACACAGTTCTGAGTTCACCAAGAGTTTGGAACAAGAAACATTTCACAAATATACAAAATTTTTGTCATGCTGGAGGTCTGAATTCATGGGGAGCTGCGTACATTTGGCAAAGCCAAAATCTGACTCTCATAAGATACCAAGTTCGCGATACACTGCTCTCAGTGAATGTCTGCATGCTTGATTATGAAGGTGACCCACACACAACAGAAGGGCTTAAGGGAAGCTATTAAACCAGGAGGGAAAATTCAGTGCTCTGCAGTGTTCTGAAGCAGTGGCTTCTGAGCTGGTCCACCAGGATTTCCCTCAGAAACTCTACTGCAAATGGCCCCAGCTGGTACAGTGCTTTCTGACTAAAGGCTGGAGGTCTTTCAGGGCCCTCTGGCACAGAATGCATTCAGGTCTCCTCATGAGCTTTGCCAGTATTACATAAATATTTTTCCTTTTAATAATTTCTCACAGCTGTACATCCTTACGTCTCATGGATCTTTCCTAAGTTTTATAAAATATATACCTAAACAAATTCCAGAGGTCTACAGTTTGTTCTAGCATTGGATTTCTAGAAGTCAATGAACAAGCTGGCAAATTTCCTTAAAAGTATAGATGATGTTCTCTGTAGCAGTTGAGTTTTTTTAGGCTTGCCTAGTACACTGAGAGTGACGTTTAAACAAAGCAGGTTTTACTTCTGCTTAAAAAGACACTCACATGATCAAACTCTTCTAAAATGAATATACAGTTTTACTGAAACTCACTGAAGCTAAAGATAATTATAATTCCATAGAACACAGAGTGTTTTATGCATGTTTTTACAAAACTGTTGAAGTGCAATTTATACAACTGGACACAGCTGAATTTAGTCAAACACTATCAGATACAAAATCCTCCAAAATGTCAAAAATCCACTGGACTATGCTTCTGTACACTGCACACTGTATCTGCAAGTTTATTCATGTGGTTGCATTGCTGCCTCATGGAAAAATTTGGGGAAAAAAAGGTTTTAGTTATAGACAGTTTTGTCAGCTATCGTATTTTTTTTTTTCATGCTTTTTTTTTTTCCATTCTTCATGTCTAGAACTAGTTGCTTAAAAATGGTATCGGGTTTTTCAATCGTAATTGTGCTCTACCTGTGACAGCTCGGTTATGGTTTTCAATGTTTCAATGAGATATCAGCAGGTTTCAAAAGAGAAATGAAGCTACGCTTTTATGATAGATATTACTATGTCTTCCTGAGTATTTCAGAAACTGTATTGTAACAAGATAAAATCTACTTGTGTAACCAGCCTATGTCCTGTTTTGGTGCTGGACTCATGTAAGCTTGTCAGGAGTTCAAGAAGAAACAATGACAAAATCACTTGTATGTCTTCCTTGTGTACTCACCTACATCTAGAAAAAAAAACATCAGACAGCACAATCCAAATTTTTCTCAATTTTTTTTCCCATTACTACTACAGCAAAAATATCCAGCAATGCAAGTTCTCTGCCAATCTAACTTTGCCCTAGATAGGCAATGCCTTATGATAGACCATGTCTAATAATGAAAATGAGTATAATTTCAATAACCTACCCATTCATTCGCCTCCTTCCTCCTGAGACTGACAATACAATTTCCAGTCTTGTACTTTCTAAGACTTGTAAACCTGTCAGTACGAACAAATACTACATGCAATCTTTCAGGTGCTAAGAAGTAAGCAGATGATAATTTCTGTTGTATTAAGAAACTTCATTTGGATCTCAAATTCCAGTAGCAACTATTTTAATCATCTTGATCCAGAAACTATCTAACAGGAAAACTTTCATTCATTTGCCTGCAAAGAAGATATTTCTATATTTCTACCAAGAGAATTTTACTACTCAGGTGGACTACCTTGATGTCATATTCACAAAGAATATTTTGGGATGAGTGAACTGGGGAATTTTACTTCAAAGCTCCTCTAAATCTTCCTCTGAAAACTAAACAAAAATGTTCTTGAAATGTTTTTAAATGAACATTGACAAGCACCTTCTCTAAACACAGACATTCTCAGACTTTCTTCCTTGCACTACTCTTTTAACTTGTATAATACTTAATGGATGGCATATTTCATTCCACAGGTTCACAATGTTAAAAATGTGCTATTGCTTCTAGTTTTAGTATACCACAAAGCCAGTGATAGCTACAGGCACTATGAGCAATATATGACTGAAGAAAAATGAGATTACTATTGATAAGAAACAAGAGCATTTCATATCTTAAAAGAGTAAGAAATACAGTAAATACGATCCCCAGAAGCAGATACCCCTCAGACAGACAACAAAAGAAAAATGGAGGAAAAGTATCATTATGGCTTGTTGTTTCCTTCAGCTAGAACAGCAGTGAAATTAAATAGCTCTAGCAAACAGTCCACATGGAGAAGTCCTACATCTCTGAGAAAACATATAACCTAAAGACAACTAACAGTCTACCTAAATAAGTAGTAATTTTCCTCGAGGGAAAAAGTGATTCTACTGTGGCTCACGTACTTTGAGAAAATGTACCTTTACTGTGGAAGTGCTGCTTTTTTGAGGGTCTTCATGCTATAATCAATGTTTACTGTAATAACGATCAATTTAATGGATGTGTAGAACCACTACCAAACCTTAGGCTGGAAATAATGCACTAATGATTCTTTAACAAAAGAGTTGAAATCTATGCAAACATGAAACAGCTCCTTTCTCTGACTATTAATGTGTCTTTGCTACATGAAATAATATAATTTAAAAATGTCAGTATTTCATGCTACAATGCAACCCTTACCTTATATCCTGACGATTTGATGTGCACTCCTCTCTTGGTCAGTGTAGATTTCATTCGGATGAAAAAAGAACGCTCTAGAGTGTTGTCAGTGGTTAGTAAACTGGGGCTTGTAGATTCGACTAGGGAATAGAAAAAATACATATATACATAATTTAGATTTTATACATCCCTTCTCAGCTACTTTTCAGGTGCAATCCTTGAACTCACTAAAAATAAATGACTGATGGTTGCTAAGAGTGCTGTAATCAATTTACCTCGTTTAGAAAATGTTTACTTAGCAAAAAAAAAAAAAAAATTGAAAAATATACGTATACTCAGACTCATTTTCAAGTTCTTTTCTCCACAGATTTTTTTTTTTTTTTTCCCAGAGATTTACTTCATTAACTCTTTCTTGCACAGTTTTGCTATGAATGCATTCCATAGAATCACTGAATGGCTTAGGCTGGAAGAGACCTTAAAGTCACTATTTCCAACTCCCTGCTGAGGACAGGGTTGTCACCCACAGGATCAGGCTGTCCAGAGCCCCCATCCAACCCTCCAGGGATGGTGCATCCACAGCTTCTCTGGGCAACCTGTTTACTGCCTCACTGCCCCGACTAAGGAATTTCCTCCAAGCTAGATGCTTGGATCTAAATCTCTCCTCTTCTAATTAAAAACATAACCTATCACTATCAGATTATGTAAAAATAAGTCCCCCTTCTGTTTATAAGATCACTTCAGCTATGGGAAGGCCACAACGATTCTTCCTTTTCTTCTTTGGAGCCTTTTCTTCTCCAAGCTAAGCATGCCCAGCTCCCTCAACATTTCTTCATAGGAGAGGAGCTCCAGCATTCTGACCATCTTTGTGGCATTTTAAAAGTAATGGACTTCTTCAGTGTTTTTTGAATAAGAAAGTGTCACCAAGGAAGCAATTCTGTTTGCTGAAAGAGGCAGCAAATTCTGCAGACTTTCATTCCCAAGATTCCATTTCTTTCTTTCCTAGGATAAGAACTGCTGTTTGTGAATGCCCTGATTTCCCTGTTACTGAGGGTTAATTATTATCAATAAAGAAATAAAGCAACTTGAAGTAAAATATGCTCATGTGACTAAGGCATTATTATTATTATTATTATTTTTACCATTATTGATAATAATCATAACTTATTTGTTGGTGACTAACTAGTAATGAACAGTGTTTTTCAGCTTTTCCTTTAAGTGGTGGATCTCACCTTTGACTGTCACTTCCTGAACTGCAACCATTTATAAACAGTAAATAAATACTCTTAGTATAAATCATGGTAAACTATTGGTTACAACAATAATTAGCACCAAAATATTCTCTACACAATCATTGTTGTTGCTGTTTATCACCTTGATAACCAACAGTTCCCTACCTCTTCTCATAGTATTGTGTATGGGAAAATTCTGGAGTAGACTTACAATAAGCACTAATGGAGCTTAATTCACATTCAGTTCCAATCAGTAATTAACACTGAATAAAAAGTTATTTTGAAATTGTTTTGAAATTATTCTGCTACTGTTCTAAAGAACCAACCAAATTACTAGTGGAAAGTTTTAAAGTATTTAACAAGTATGTTATGCAGTGAACAGAAACACCAAAACTTGTTTGTGAACTATGGATTTTATAAAAATGTCTTTATTTTATTGTGGTCACATTGTCTTCTGTTTCAGACATTTCAGCTCAATTGTGATAAAATAATAGACTACAATGTTCCTTTCGTTCATGTTTCAAGATTTTTTTTTTTTTTAGAGAGCATGGATTCGATGTCATTTTAAATGTACAGCTCTTTATCACTCGAGGGAAAAGCAGAGCCATGTTATATTTAGTACTTTCATTTCTTCTGATTAAATATGAATTACTATGAAATTTTTCTCATCATCTAACACGCCATAATACGCCAACAGCTTTTTAATACACTATATAAGCACAAACTTCTGCTCTAAGAGTTTAATTTGCCCCTCTAATCCAATCACATCAACCTTATTTCTCTTATCAGAGATTCCCATTTTGAATTAAATGAGCTCATTAGTTTTAATCAAAAGCAGAGAGATCAAAACTTAAACGTAAATGCTTTAGATCAGAACTGTCAGTCAGCCGTGCAGTTCTATTTTACTAAAACACAAGATCAGAGACCCTTAGAACCAATTTTTTTCTCGTAAGGGATGCCAAGAGCTTGAAGATGCTATATCCTTTTTTTTTTTTTTTTTTTTTTCCTCTTCCAAGGACAGATTATACATTTAAGGTTAGACTTAATTTAGTGTTTTTTTTCTTTTTTTCTTTTTTCCACCCTGGTGGAAATGGAAAAGTATGCCATCCTGCTCTTGTCTCCTTCACACTTATTGGTGCTGGTCCTTGGAGACCTGAACAAATGTGGGGCCATGAGAATCCATGCAACAAGCCTGTCCTTAAAAAAATTCAGCTCTGTTCAGCAATATCATCTGAGAAATGAAACCCTGAAAAGAAAGATGTATGTTTCAATGTACAGGATAGTGGAACTCTGAAACCATAACCTGGGTCATCAGGTTGGCAGCAGTACTGGTAAGATGAGAATTGTTATTAATTATTATTATTATACAGTACTCTCCAGTACAGTACTGAAAGAGTATATTAAGAAACCACAGCATGGGTGCTTCCTGCTGTGTGAAGAAATGCTAAAATCAGCTTAACAAGTGTAGTTGTTGTAGTCCAGCACATTATGCTCTAGCACAGGCAATAAGTACAATATGTCCTTCTGTGTTCTAATGGTGATTACATAAGCACACAGAAGTAACATTAATTAAACAGGCAATATCAAATGCTTGAGAAACAATCTGGTTGTCATACATATGTATTATTCCCAAGAAATATAAATTTAAAATTCCCTTTATTTCACAGATACAAGAAAGGAAGGAAAATAGCTGAGATCCGGTATAGTGTATGCTACCTTATATAATGAGCTTAACATTATTTTACTGTTGCTATGATATGTACAAAACTTAAATTTCTCTGTAAGTGAACGTGATAAAATGCATATAATTTATCCACATACTGGAACAGTGAATGTCATGTAAATACAAATTCTAAAGTGTTTGATTTTCTTTAACAAAATGTACCTGAGAGTGTATCTGTGGGATGGGATTAGTTACTTAAAAGTCCAGAACAGCTTATGAACAGCTTTCTGAATTTGTCTCAGGAGAGAACCATTGTGGTTGCAGTACAAATCTACATTCAGAGTTGCATCCACCCACGGTAGAAACAATGCTGACTGTAATTATGCATGCAGGATTTTAAAAACAGGATGTGTACAGAACATATTTATTGATGTCAGTGAGATTTGCACAGGATTATATTGAATGTGGTCCATTATAAGTCCTCAGGAGTTGATTCAAAATGCCTATTATTCAGACTTTTCATTTTTTTCCAATTATGTGAAAGAAGGCTAGTAATTGGAGGACTGAAACTCTGACTGAAACAATTCTTAATTTCAGGAGTTGTTGGGTGTGGTTTTCTTTGTTTTTTTTTTTTTTTTTCCTTAAAATCTGTTATCTTAGACATTAAAAAAACCTGAAGTAAACAGGGTAAACTCTGCTTGATACTGTAGCAACTAAAGATGCCTCTTGGACTGAAAAACAGTGCTCCTGGGCTGAATTTACTGAGTCTAAACCTACTGTTGAGCTATAAAACTCTGAAACTGTGAGTTTAGAATACTAATAATATGATAAAAGTCAACACTCACTGTGTGTGAATGAAAGTACTATACACTGTCAGGCTCAGAAGTATAAAAAGTTAAGTCTGGATTGTCTTTGCAAACAGTAATTGTGTACTCTGTTGGGAAAGCATTTGTCTTTGTGCGTCCTCAAATATCTTCAGCAGGTACTACTAAAGGAA
Source organism: Tympanuchus pallidicinctus (assembly GCF_026119805.1). Taxonomy (NCBI): domain Eukaryota; kingdom Metazoa; phylum Chordata; class Aves; order Galliformes; family Phasianidae; genus Tympanuchus; species Tympanuchus pallidicinctus. The sequence goes on along the minus strand of NW_026294747.1, from coordinate 34,807,410 downwards.
TAAACCTCTTTTCTTTCTGCTCCCAAAGCTGCTAAAGCAGTATAAGATTTCTGGACACAAAGAATGTATTGTCGGTTTTGAAGGGCATGAAGTTGCAACCCCTATGTGCATACAAAAATGCCACGAATGTTAAAATATTAATGAAGAACCACACAGCCAAATGAGGACATAGTATGAACTAGCAGCCAATTCAAAAACATATTTACTTATCTCTTCCTAAGCATTTCTTTGTGAGCTAGCCTTGTAGCCCTGAGCCTTCAAGGCTTTGTCTTGAGAATAAACTTGGGTCTGGACCCCACAAACCAGTCATGCATCATTTAACTTTACATGCTAAAAGAGTTCTGACACTGGTGTAATGTGCACTGATAGATAAACATGCACATCATTATTTGGAGGACTGAGGTCAATGGCTCTGATCTTACATTGATCTGTAGATGTATTCCAGCATCTCTATGCAGTCTAGCCTTACTTCATAAAACAAAACAATGTTAAACAATGCAAATAATTACTATTACACAGCAATAGCATGAGTATCATTTCCATGATGGATTCACAAGTACACTCAAGTTCAGATAAACAATTTTTCCCTGAAGAAAGTTGTTCCAGATCTGATTTATGTCTTAAATAACAAAATGCTGTCAAAGCAAACTGAATAAATATTCACCAACTTTGTGGTTTTTTTTCCCCCTCAAACATATTAAAAATAATTGAGAGGAGAGGAACAGCATTTTTTACATACCAAACAGATATAAAATAGGCTTCTCATTCTGAGAAGGAATAAAAGGAAAATCATATATCAACAAGTAATTTGTGAGGTCAGGAGGGAAAAAAGGTTATGGTTTAACACACAGGAAATTCTGGATTTGTTATCGTTTAAGGAAGTTTTTCCTTAGTATTAATTCCTCTTTGTTAAAAACAAGTGCCTATGTAGTTTTTAGGAGACAGTTTCAAATTCCGTCTATACAGCTTTTAAAGCAGAAATGAAATAAGAGAACATGCAAAACAGTTATAAAAAAGGAGCTCTCTTCCCATTTCATCTTCTACACTTGCAAACCTCTTCATGCATTTTTTTTTAAGGTCTGATAATTCTTTGCATAGGCTACTGAGAATCCAGATATTCAGATGAATAATTAGGTAATATAAATCTGTGATTTTCAGTCAGACTAGATGCATCTTTGCAAATGCTTCTGTTTCTTTTGTGCAGCTTATTGCCTGTAACTTAAATCTTAAAAAACTTACAGAGAAGTGTAACCTTGAGCAGTTAACTGTTCTTTATGTTGTTGCTGTTGTTTTATTTTTCTTATATTATTGCCTCTTGAAGACTGTTTTTATTCAGAAATTTGACTCTCAGTAAAGCACTGTCTCCAAGCTCATTTTCTCTCCCTAACTTACTGATCAAATTTGATCATTCTACAAGCTAAATTTTTTTTTTTCTAAATATCAGCCCAGCAAATAAAATTCAAAAGCTTTTAGTTAAAACATTTTTTTCTCCAATAACTGCAAGTTAGTGTGAAGTTATACTTAGTATATATGCAAATGCATAGTTTTAAGTGAAGTAAAGTGGGTTCAGTCTGATTGCAGGCTGACCACAGAAAATACTGCAAGATAAATCTTGGTCTAGCAAGATGTTGAAGATTCTCAGAATATTTGGTTGAAAGACTTAAACAAACTTACACACATAGGTAGCCACCCTGAAGATCATCTGATGGGAATGGAGCTAATAATTTCCATACACATCTCATGATCTTACTGGTGTGTTCAGCAGCTTGCAAAAGGGAGGACTACATGAACTATTTCATCAATGTCATAGCCAGCAAAAAAGAGGCTAGTTCAGCATTTCCAGGTAATATTATAATGCTGTACTGAAAGAAATAAAATGCAGGAATAATATTTTAGCTCTAAGTTGTCAGAGTTACGAATAGGGACTTGAATTTCAGCATAACCAGATTTTGATCTTGGAGGAATTAAAAGTACTTCTACCTAACTTTTTTATCTTAACATTTCAGTTTTCCTGTTCACTGAAAAGTTGAAAACCTTAAGAATTGAACCACAGGCTTCTCATGATCTAGACCCCATCCTTCCTTTATACAGAGGGAATAATGCTGGATTCTAGCCAAAGCTTCACTGAGAAGGGAAAGGCTCAGGGAAGCTTCTCCAAAACAAATGGAAAGAACAATGACTTCCTCTAAAGAATTTATTGCTAGGTAACATTTTCAAACAAGATAATAAACTGTTCTTTTGTGTCATTATACCTCCAGAATGAAGACAATTCACTTTTCATGACCTATGCGACTATTAGAAACACAAATGCTTAAAAACTTAAAAGGCTATCAGACTTGCCTTGAAGGTTGATTTTTTTAGTTTATTTTTTTTTAATTATTTTTTTTCTCATCTCTCCAAATTTTCCAAATCAACAGCTGATGAGATGGGGTCTCATATTACTTTGATTAGTTTGCCATTATGTAAAACATTTATTTTTTTACAAATAATTTGACATTTAAGTCTTAACATATATTCTTCTTTGATAATTTCTTTATTTTCAACAGATTATATAATATACATATTTATATATATAAATATGCATATTTATATAACCCAAATCTGTAATTACCAGTCTACATGCAAAATAGAACTCACTAAGACAACAGAATACTAAGACAATATATGTACATACATACGTATCCACAATGCAATTACTTGCTACCCTCTCAATTACACCTAACTATAAAACTGATTGGGACAAACTAATATAGATACATTAAGGAGAACAATTCCTTCATTTCATGGATAAATTCAGAGTGATCAAAGGTTTAATTCAGTTGCCCATGCATAGGTCTATAGCATTTTTGTGTACTGATCCACAGTACCTGAGATGTGCAGAGAAATGACAGTTTCACAGAGGACCTGCAGAAGACCTAAGATGTTTTATAGTGGCCAGCAGATGCAAGGTATGTGTTAAGTAGTGCAAGTTCTCTATTTTTGTGCAACCTGGGCCATAAAAGCTGGCCCAGCTCCTATATAAGTAATTAGGAATGCTATGAAACGACATCAGTCAAGTTCCTGAATTACTATTTTATAATTTCCATCATCTTATGTGATCTCATGCTTAGCACTTTGATTGCACATGCTTACATTCTGTCTGGTATGTGTGTTTATACCAACCTCTGAATGTGTTTGTGTTCCTCCAGGTACAATAGACTTAATACTAACAATAGGCAAAAGTAAGCCAGATTTCACTATGGGATCCTGACACTGTTTTACCAATGAATATGGAAAACTGTGCATGCAGTTACTAGCAAAATAAATTATAGTTTCACATACTAATATATCTACACAATACAACTTTAATGGGTAAAGTACATTTGTCTGCGATTCCTCTGCTTTTTGCAAGTGAAAGACTCTGCTAGTGAAAACACTTCTATATGAGTATTATAGTTTGGGCACATATAAGGCTGTACCCACAAAGAAATAAACCATGTTTTGAAATGCTATCCTACAGTTTTAAAAATAATGAGTTTACTATGCTTATTTTTTTTATGTACTGGCTGTAGTTAGTAGGCCTGTTAAAGTACAAATTCATTGATAGACATTCCCTCTTAAAACAGTTAGAAGTTTTGGAATGTTCTACTATTCATGCAGGACCAAAGTGATTTGAATTTCTCCTTATTGGATGAAGAGGTACTACTCTAATGCCCCTCAGAACTTCCTTTCTTCTGCAGCTGCTTCTGCTTCCATTTCTTCCAGTCTAGAAATATATCTTATCAGGCTATTAATTCCCTACATATACAATTTATTTCCCATGTAAGCTTTATCCCTGAGAATTCTTTATATATCTGGTAATATATAGAATGAATTAGATGCCAAAATAGAGCTGTAAATAAAGTGCTGCCAAGAAGAAGCAATGAATAAGATTTTTGTTTCTCCTACAGCATCAAAAGACAGATTTTACATCAAATTTTGGTAGGTCAGTGATCTATGAAATACATATAGCTTTTTTACCTGTTTGAAAACAACATAATAAAGATTTGCTATTAAAAGAAGTAATCATGGTAGGAAACTTTAACTCTGAAAAACCCTTTGGAAATGTTACAGTCTACTGGACTTCAATCCATTATCTAAGCACTTGCAAATGTATCCACATTCATCCGATAGACCGGAACAACTCTAGAAGAGCTGTTATGGTCTAGTGAGTCAGTGGTACATAAACCATACTGGGCATGAATCTCAAACTTTCTTTTTCAGCTTTTAGATTTAAAGCTAATTTATTTTAAGCAAAGAAATAAATAACCTGAGCTGACCTGTTGGCTTGGTTTCATGTGAGGTCAGCAACATTTGTAAATTTTCAAGGTTCAGTGACAGTCCCAAACAAAACGAGCACAGTAGAACTGTTTCCTACCATTTACTCATGGCAATTGTAAAAAAAAAAAAAATTCAACAGAACACAATGAATGGTTTGGAAAGGTACCAATGTACAGGAGCCCAAGATCATAAGTAACAGCACATCTATCCTGTGCTAGGGAGCTGATATGAAGAAAATATACTGGGAAATAAGTAAAAAGCATAAGAGACTAATTTGGAGGGTAAAAACTTCACTGAATTCCCTGAGAGCTTCATGGGCTTAAAGGGAACACTGGACTAGACTCTAAAGCTCCTTTGAGATGTGGCTGGTTTGCACAACCTAAATAATCGTTATCCATACCGATTTCTTATGGAAAAATTTGAACATTTTCTCTCAGCACAAAACTGCCATTAAATACTGATGCCAGTCCCCCTCTTTCATGCCCTAGCAGGATCAGCTGAGGGTATATTTTTTCCCTTTTTCTTGTTTTCTGCTCTTGCCTAGTAACTTGTGAATCATTAGCTGACACTCTAGAGCATAGCTGTGAAAATAACTGTGGTTCAGTGCTGCCAATAAAGGCTCACTAAAGTTCCTTCCCAGCACATGGCATAAAAAGCACCTCAACAAACATTAAATGTCCCTTCTGATGCTGCCTAACATTGCCAGTCTGCTTGGGCTTAAAAAGCACAATAAAGAGGTTGCTTTCCAGATTTTCATATGCCAAATGGGAGGTGCTTTTTGGTGCAGCTTTTCCCTGAGGGAAGGAAGAACAGGCGAGTTACCTCATGCTGCTCATAGGCAATGTGAGGATGATCCCACTCAGGGGAAGCATACGCAAGTGTCAAAGTCAAGCTGCTGCTCATGGATGTTTCTGTACTCAGTAACTAAGCAGCAGGAAAGTTCAAGAGAAAAAATGGGGTATCATAAAGATTGTCTTTGGGAGCACATGACATCCAGCAAAAGCTATTATGCAGCAGTGTGTGTCTGCCAAGGAACAAACAGTATGAATATTAGAAGTGGGTGTTTTAAATCTTAGTGGAATATCCCTGTAAAAATAGTCACTTGAGGAAACTATTTCTTTGGAAAATACCTTTTGTGCTGTTGGGATATTTTGGGGATTCTATTTTCAGTACCTCTGTTCTGGATCTAGTGGAGCACTGCTTTTATCACGACTATAAAATGGTTATGAGCCAATTCCTCATATATAAAACAGTCAGTAACAGTGGGGTTTTTTTTATGACAAACATGATGTCAGACAAAGGGCATCAGGACTTACTCTTTGTACTACAATACAGAATAACAATACATAAACACCTTAGTGAAAGCAACTTGAAACCCCATGCTTTCTATTAAAAAGTCATGTTCAATCTTCACTGTTGATAGAACAGAATAGCTAACACAGAGAACATTGTATATCAGAAAGGTCAATAGTTATTATGAGCTACAAATATATTTTTTTCCATCCTTCAGGCTGTTTAGCGCATATCACAGCATGAGCAGCTGTCTTCTTTAATGCTTTTAAAATTAGAATCCCAAAGAGGAAGAAAAAATTACATTTGCAATGATTGCTCTTTGCTTTTGTAAGTTTACTTTAATATACTATTTTATATACATGAGCCTTCCATGCAGGCTAACTAAGTGGCAGTAGCCAGTTACTAGTATCTCCTGGATTGCTGTTTCAATGTGTACAGAATCCTGCCAAAAAATCACTCTGCACAAACTGTGCAACATTGCTGCATAACCTTTTTGGGAAAGTACATAGCTACCGGGCATATGTTTAAACCAAGCAAGCATACGTGTGCAAACAGAGTCATCATTTCTAACGGCAAACACTGATTGGTTTACCAACAACAAACAGAGGACCACCTGACCTACCACTTTTTGTTCATATAGTGAAACTGGTGAAAAGGAGAAAGGAGTGACAGAATGACAAGATGGTGGCATTCTTTTTTTCCTCTCTCCCACACTCCCCCCAAAAAAGCAAGTATACTTCCGGCTTAAAACTGCAAACAAGATCTCATCCTGGAACTCAGTTCTATGTGTTATATTACATCGTTTGATCTTATCCAGACGTAGCAAACTGGTATTTTACAAATATTTTCCAATATGGATGACATGAAACTCTTTGCAGAACAACTTTTAAGGAAGTTTGGAGCAGTTCAATAATAAGAATAATAAAAAAACAACAACAACAACAAAAAAAACAAGTCAGGGTTAGAAGCCATATACAAGGGAAAGAACAAATATAATTGGCAAGGAGAACATTTTTCCCCGTAGGGTTTAATGTTTAGCTCATACATAACTTCATTACTGGACAACAGCAATAGCTACGGTGTGAACTCCTTGACACCATGAAAAGCGTCATGACAAAATGCAGATTCTTTGGGAAATAAACAAAAACACTGCAGATTTGCAGGATGCCTAGAAAGTCCTGTTCTAATGTTCCTTGTGAACCACTTTCTCCAGCTACATGGCTACATAGATAAGAAGACAGTCAAGCAACATTTCTATAGGAAATATATGATATCATTCACATTCCTAGAATCTTATGATCCCTATAAAAACAAACAAACAAACAAACAACAAAAAAAAAACAATTAAAAACCAACATGGCAAATGCTGTTTTTTAAAGAAAAAGAATAGTGGAAAAAATTAAACAATAATCTCTCCTGTTCCCTGCCCCTGCCAAGTAACTTTGAAAATATCCTGTGAATACAATTGTTACTTTAACATGAAAATACTTAAGTGCTGAGCATCCAGCAATTCAAAATCTATTTTTGAATGCTAGGACTAGTTCTATCACTGCAAGATTTGCTGTGCTACTGTTCCCTCTCATACAGAAACCTCCTGATGCGTTCTGGGCTAAGCAGAACCAGGTAGGCTGCTGATCCTGCTGCTACTGAGGAATATGCAAACATAGCTGGCATGGCAGGTAGCTGATGCTATTGGGTGCACAGCCAAATTGGTAGGCCTCCAGCAGCAGTCCTCACCTCCAACACACTTTCCTGGCTGCAGTATAGGTAAGAAGTCAAACTATCTCAGTTTCTCTATAACTTTGCCCTTTATTAACAACCCTTCCCTTTTCCTCTTACATTGTTTTCTCCTCAGGGCAGCATATTTAATTAAAATAGGGCAACAATATTCCTAAGAGGTAGTGTGAGGGTTTCCCTAATGCAGATAAATTAGCGTTTATAGATAACTTTGCTTAGGCAGAGTTCACAAAAATAATAATAATAAAAAAGCTTAAGATAACGTCAAACATTATGCCACTAAAACTCAGAGAGTAGAGAACAGGTATCTCCAAAAATAACAGACCTAAGGCTGCTGCAAACAAATAGTTAACTGTAGTTTCAGTGGACTGCAGCCACACATTACTCTTAGGAAGCAACTCACTCAAATTATTTGCTGAAAACAAATGTTAAATGAACCAGATGTCTTGCTTTTATTATTTTTGCCCTTTATTTATTTATTTTGCACAGTGGAATTAAAAAGGTTTTTGACAGATTTTTTCAGATCTGTCATATTGCACAGGAAACAGCATTTTAAAAATCAACCCACTGTGCAAGTATTTTGGCAGATTTATCACAAGGCTTGAATGATAAACACTTAACAGGAGGAATGCTACTTTTGTTTATCTGCTTTATTTTAACAACTGGAACAACTTCTTTTTCACTAAACACTTCTTCAAGCTTTAAGTGAAACAAAGCGAAAATCAAGATAATAATCAGAAGATGATCAATAATAATTGCTATTCTCTTTTCTGTTACTACATTTTTCTATCTCCAATACTTGCCAACTGATTAACTTGTAGAAAAATCATTTAAACACAAGCAGAGCACAGTATGTTGGTGAAACTTCCACTGCAGAGTATTTCCTAAGTTTTTCTGAGTTAAATTTTTTCTACATTGTATTTTTGCCACCCTGGAGCCTGCACTGTTTCTTTTTCCTCCAAATCTGAAGATCACCCCATGGATTAACAAATGATTGAGGATTCTCTCTTAAAAGACTCTTAAAAAAACTGTCAGAATCAGCCTGAGACAAAGATTTATTATGAACTATTTAAAGAGCTTAATATATGTATCCCCAAAGAGCCCTTGGAGCAAACTAAAAAGGAAGAATGGAATTCTCAAAGAATGGGAAAAATCTCCAACGCCTCACTTTCTTCACACCATGATTACTGTTTACTCAAAGGATAAAATGCCTAACCTGTCACATGAAGTCTTCAGAAGCCATATTACCGCTGATGTACACTAAAAAATCCAAAATGATGAGCCTCAACAGTAATATGCCTAAGAAAAGCAGCTGTAATTTGCTTTCTAACCTGTTCACTAACACAGTATTGTGGATACATCTTGTAGAAAGGGCTGATCTCCTGACCCTAGCAGCAATCAAACGACTGCCAGAGTGTTTGCTGTCACACAAGCTGTGACCATTACCTTAATTATATGTTACCATATAACAAACCTTCCCTAATGAGCAACTCTTTTCCCACCTGTGTGCCAGCTAACCCTTCTGTCCTTGAAGAGTACCACTGTGGATTATTTCAATTTGAAATTTGAAAAGCATATCCATCTGCATTCCTTCCAATAGATAATAAATAATACATTTTTAAGCAAGAATTATTGGTTTATTAGAGCACCAAGATAAAAATTACAGGCTTGTACTAAAAAAAGTGAATTAGAAAGAAGTGTACCATCCTACTGCTAAATTTTAAGCAGTGCTGAATCTCATCTTTGAATTTGTTTTCACATATAAATACTTCGATATTTACATGTTCTTTTGTATTTGCAGTAGATTATAAAATACTTTTAAATTCTTCACTTTGTGCCTAAAAACTGGAATAGTACCTATGTCCACAAATGTTTGCTTCCCTTCATAGGATCATAGAGTTTGGAAGGGTTCCCCACAGATCAGCTGGTCCAAGCCCCCTGCTAAAGCAGGTTCTCTTCACTGACATGAACTTCCCATGTATATCTTCTCTTCTAGTTTTTATTTCTTTTTGAGCCTTTTTTTTCTTTTTTTAAAAATTCTTAGTCATTTCCATCCATGCTACAATTTTCATGGTGCTATATCCTTATAAGCAGACAACAATTTCCCTCTTCACTGAAGTTGTCTGTCATATACCTCATACTCAGTACTGCTAAAAGGAGAGAAGGAAGCAGAGGAATATAGTTTTGGTGTATCTGGGTTATTAAGCCTCTCTTTTTATGGGATAGTCTCAACATTTTGCCCATTCCTACTAAACCTATACTTAAACTAAGCAAATAAATGGCAAGGATCCACAGATTTTCCATCTGCCTTGAATACTGGGTGACAATGTAGACACACTTAAGATACAGCTATTTCCATCACAGGATAGAAGGAACATGAGAAGGACACAAACAGCAATCGAAGAAGACAGCTGAATAATGGAACAATGTATGAAATTTCATGCTAACAAGTGCAAGATGTAGCACACTTTGGAAGAAACTACCCCATCTACTGAGGGATTTAAAATAACTACATATAGCTAGGCAATAAAAGGAAATGAAAATATCTCAGCAAAAACTTCTGCTCTATGTGAAGAACTTGTAACCAAAAAGTGAAATGAGATGTTAGTATACATTAAAAATCATATAAAATTAATAAAGAAAATACTACAATGCCATGGTCATCCTCTAATAAAGAAGTGACACATGGTATCAGAAAAAGTGTAGTAAAAGCACATATGAGTAGAGATTATTGAAGTTAAATATATTTAGCTTTGAGAACAGATAAACAAAATGTGATGTGACAAGCCTACATAATGAATGACAGACAGAAAATAATATGAGGACATTTCCAATAAATTGAAGGGGAAACATTTAGAGCTGATAACTTAAAGCTTTTCTGTGTTAAGACAGGAGTACATTCTGAAGCCAAGGAGATCTGTGGTGAATCTCCTGCTAGCAGGACTCTACTGTGAGCACTGAAAAAATTCAGCTGAAGTCATTACAAGCCTTTGAATGGACCAGGTGGCAAAAGGTGTCTGCCTTTGCTGTATGTATTACTCAAAATGTTATCGATATTTCCCCACTCTACCACATACATGGCAGAAAACAGCTTGCAAAGCTTGCCAGTTACGATTACGTGATTATTCATTAAGAATCTATGCTGAATGAAGTTCGTTTTCTGAATCTTTACAGGTAATCTTTAGAGTTAAAAGCTCATTGTTAAGCAACTTGTATAAGAATGAAGGCTTTAAAGAGAATAATAATCAGAATGTTTGTAAAGGACTTATAAATGAAGATGTTATATATTGTAATCAAAGACTTGCTGTCAGATGATAGTCTGTATACTAGAAATATAATTATTTTAATTTTATTCTGGTATAGTTTTAATGAATAATTATAAGGTAATCAAGAAAGCCTATAAACCTACACAAGCATATTCTACAATACGTGTGTTTTTTCTATAAAAAAATACAAATTGTAATAGTGAAATGAATGAGTTGTAATGAAGTACCAGAGAAGTTCTTACATACTGCATAGTCCTACTTCTCATCTGAAAGACCAATAGTGCTCCATAATCTCTTTGTATGCTCTTAATCAGAACATATTCTTTGTATGGTTCACTGTTCCAAGGGAAAAAAAAAAAAAGTTCCTGTGTTAAGAAATTTAATTTTGGATGATGTTGATTAGGATATATTTATATCAATATACAAAATAAAACTCATACCTCTTAAAAATTGTATTTAGAAATATTTGCACTTTCCTATTCTCAAAATTCTCATTCTGGAAAATCTCAGTATAGTGCAAATACTGATTTCTTATAAAAATATTAGTAGTTGCTTAATATAATCAGGTGTTTGAATAATGATAATGATTACCTTATCATATTGGTAATTTTTGCATTCTGTTAGCAAATTTTGTTTTTGCTAACATGATGCAAAAGTTGTTAATATAATGAGTCTCATTGTATTAGCAACTTTCTATCACGTTAACAAAGATTAAATTTGCTAATGTAATATGACAGTCACTAATGTAAGATTAGTGCAGAGACCCAAATCTCTGAAGACCTCCTAAAGGTAATGCTGAATATGTAAGCAATGCTCTTTTGTTTTTCCTTTGTTAGCTATACTTTGTGTACCTTAAGTGTCACACACTCACTGGATATTCTCAAGAAAGGTCCATTTTATCAAATGCTAATGGAGCCATGAGACAGCAATTAACATTTGATGCAAAATCATGAGCTTACAAGTTCCCTTGCTATAAGTGACTCATGCAAATGGATCAGGTGATATTTATACAACATGGAGAAGTATGGTAAGACTGACTTACTAATATTGCTGATTAATTTATATTGGACACTCTCCGATGAACATACCGTACAAATGCCACACAAATATCAATTACGGTGAATATCCTTGGACTACATTGCTCGCAGTGATCTCTCAAAGGAGAGAGGGTTTATGGCAGAAATGCCACAACATTAATAACAAAAAGCAGAACTCAGCCTTAATAGGACTGCCTTTGTGCTTGCATACAACAGTGTCAAAATGGCTGCACAGCTCCATCCACACCTAAACAAGTGAAGTAAGATATTCGTCAGCATGCATATATCAAGAAAATTAAGAGGCTTCAGCCACATCAGTGCTCCCTGTCTTATGCCACAGTGGTGACACCATTCACATGCTGGGGATTACGCTTCTTCTTGCTCCTTGTCCCAAACTCTGAATGCAAGGAGCCAGAGAAGCTGCAGCACTCTGTGAGAATGGAAGTGTAAAACCCCCTCCTCAGAGGAAGCCAAGTCTTGTTTAAATGATGTGATGTTAATGAGCAGCCATGTCATATTAAGTTAAAGAAGAGCAGAAATGCTCTATTTAAAAAAAAAACAAAAACCTCAGAAGTGCAGCTTACTCTCACCTCTGACTGATTATTTTAGGCCCAAGCCACCTGCCAAATCCTGCAGTCTGAAGAGTATTACCCTTCTTACATTCCGTCTGAGAATCGCCTACAACATAACAGAACTCCTTCCTAAATTTTAGATGCTTTCCAGAATTGGGGTTTAACATACTACAATATGCGGATGCCTAAAAGCAATTCTGGATTGACAAAAGTGAGAATGAAACACAACTATTTACAGCAGAAAGCAATTAAATCCCACTGAAATATTTGGAGGAGAAAGAATGGCTGCTACTCTGTAGTCTCGGCTGGAAAACCAGGGATCAGAAAGACAGCAGATAGAGGCTTTCAGCGAACAAACTCCACCCAGCTTCATGCAAAGCCCACATACTTAGTGATTAGTCAGTCTCCCTTTCAGGATTACAACCACTAAGTTCAGCTCATACAGTGCAGCTATTGAAGAAAAAAGGGAAGGGTAAAAGCAAGCAGGATAAGTTCCTGTGGAACAGAGCTGCTGAGCAAACTGGGAATCCAGTAACTAAAGCTGAGAACTGCACAGATAATTAAGACATGCTTCAAGTTTTGATTTGCTTCATGCTTCAATAGCCAGCAAATCAGTTTCATGGTTAAGAGAGTTTTAGGCTAGAATTTGCACAAAAGATTTGTGTGAACTGCAAAGTTACAGATCCAGAGGCACAGCTATGGGTGTTGCAGTCAGATTTGAGTAAAGGAAGGTGCTGAAGAGGAAGCCAGATATTTAGCAATGCTCATCTGAGGAGTAAGAAGGGCCTTTCAACATCAGAAGAAGAGTTTAAAACTGGATTCACGGCTTTATGTTAGTATGTAATTTTCTTTTAGTATAAACAGCAGGCTGAACTGAAGAAAAATCTAGTTTTGTGATAAATAGTATTTCAGTTCACAGCACTAAAATATGAAAAGGAGCAATCATGAGTTTTCCATTTTTTTTTCCTTCAGTTCTTGGGATGTGACTTCTGTGAACAATTGTTTAATTGGAAGACCACTTCTTTCCATCTTCCAGGGGAAGCGGGGAAGTATATAAGTGAAGCCCTAACCACTTATTGTTAGGAACAGCATGAGGTTTTTTTGTTTTGTTTTGTTTTTTTTTGCTAGAGCAGTATTTCTGGAGCTGATTTGTGCTAAATTCTAATAGGGAAAACTATTCTGCTGATCTAAATTTCACTGGCAGGGTTTTCTTTTTCTTTTTGTCTTGGATTTTATTTTGTTTCTTCCATACAGGAATCCTATTCTGCCTTGCCCACTTCTGATTCTGACAGTTCACAGCTGAGCAGTTCAGATGAATACACAGGTTCCTTAATTCACCTCTCTTGACAATAAGAGGACCTGATCCTGCAACTCAGCTTTCCAGTTGTGCTTGTAAGCTGCCACGGAAATCACGTGAGTGATGACAAATTGCTTCTCTCCACTTCCAAAAATGAGGTCACTTATTTAGGACATTAGAAAGGACTTAGGGGCTATGACTTGAGATACACATTACATTTTTTCTGCCAGCATAGTCCCCTTACCTAATGCACAGATGTAAAATCATACTGATATCATTCTAACAAGCCAGTCTGTCTGAAAGAGCTCCTTTAAAGACATATTTCATCATACAACTTTTTATGTTTATATTAAACTGTATGAATGACAACAGACATTTTTTCACAATGAGTCTGTAATACCAAAGTCCTTCAGTTTGAGTACACCAAAATTTAGGTCATACAAGAGTAGCACCACAAAGTAGCAGAAGCCAACAGTAGGGCAGAAACCCTAATGAGATGAGCATGGAAATGGAGGCAGATGCTTGAGGAATCTATTGTATTCTCCCAAGACACAGAAACAGAGAGGACAACTGAAAAACGAATAAGTCACGGAGCGATTTCTCTGTGTGTTTTGTGTCACCTAACTATTAATTGCACTTTATGCAATTCTACTCTGCCATTTTCAGGCAAACTTAGGCTGTTTCCCTAATTTTATTGTCCAGATGACTACACCTCCCCATAAATCTCCAAGGATTAGCAGAGAAATGAGTAGAGGAGATGCTCACATCTCTCTGCTTTAATACCACATTTCGCCCCACACTTGAACCACTGGAGAATCTTACCACAGTGGTAGTACCAGGATTGATGTCATCTGCAGGTGAGCCACTAGAAGTCAGCAGTAGCATGCACTCTTGCAAAAACCTCATGCAAACAAAGTACAGCAAAAGCATCTTACCAACATCTATGTACAGACTTCTAGAGCGCCTCCAACTGTGGGGAGCTGCCCAGACACACACTTCTATGTTTGTGTAATGCATGCATTCCAAATTTTTATGTCTAACAGCTGCGAGACCTCACACTGATCTGTGGCCACAAAGTTGCCATTTAAGCATTCTGTTTAGGTTCCCTGCCTTTGGAAGGGAATTATAATCTGAGAGAAGTGGGAGGTGAACAGAGCGCAGACCTGTGGGATTAGAAGAGCATCCAGTTTGCAGAGAAAGCTACAATGAAGGCTACTCAGGTTCTTGGATGCTTCTGAATAAAAGGCATAGTAATACTACCATCCCCTAGATAGTACATTCTTATTTTTAGTGTCATTTGCTGTATTGTATTGCCTGATAAAAGTGTAAGAATTTGTCAGATGGCTTGATTTCTGCCTTTGTCAGATTATTTTCCATAGTTTCTCATGAAAGCATAAGATTGCAAAGTTATTTTTGTGGATTTTCTTCTCAGCTAATTTAACTTTCCTAATACCACATCTAATCTATTTACCTATGGCACAATTACTGAGTTATGTCCACTGGGATGCGAGATACGTATCCTATAAGTGGTATCAGCTTATTTTGTTACAATTCAGAATATCTGTTCACTCTGTATAATGTATCTGTGCATAAAAGCATCACAAATTGTTATTAATTAGGCTGTAAGGAAGATGTATTCCGCTGTTGAACTTTCCAGAAAAGGCAAAGTATAATAATAATTCTCTTCACTGAACAATTTTTTCCGTTGTTATGGGACAGCTGATGAACACAGTATTGCTTCCACTATGCTTCTACTAGTCTTGAAAGTGTTAGTTCGGAGAAAGCATTTTTCAGCATTTAAAATAAAAATACCAAAAAGTTACAATAGCTTGCATGGAACTCCATGTATGTCCTCTTAGCAAAAATAGCCTTTGAACTGCAAAGACATTTGGTGATGATTACTGTTCACTGAAAAAAAGAATTATAAAATGTTATTCATCTAGTTCTTTTCCTGTCATATGTTTATCTATCATTTTGCAGTTTTCAGCAGAGCAGATGTGCCATGACAGAAACAGCAGCTACAGTATTTGCTTCACATATAGAAAGAACAAGCAAATGTGACTCATATCCTGGATTACATTAAACAAAATGGAAGAGTGACAAAAAAAATCTGTTAGTCTAACAACAGATTTTAATTGCAAACTACATTGAAATTCATTTGTTTAAAAAAGTGTTTTCAAATGTTAACTCTCAGATTTATACTGTAGTATTTGCCAAAAATGTTAATGTTCTGAGGTGAAATCCTGTTTCTAATGAGGTCACTAGAGCTTTGCCACTGCATCTGTGGAGCAAAGACCATCTTATTCCTTTATTTGGTCCCGCTAGATAACTTGCAATTTTTTGTACACTGAAAAAGCACCGTGCCTTGTCTTCTGAAAAATTTTATTTAAGATTGCAAATGATTGAATACAATTATTAATCTATAAAAGATATAATCAATAATTATCATTCAGTGACCAGGCACAGAGAGCCAGGCTTGAACTATGAACTATTTGATGAAAGTCAAATTGAAACATCTTTTACCCTACAACAAGCAGGCACTCTGTTCGTGACCTATTAAAACTTTGTTTGCTATTTTATTGTTGGTGAACAAGTCATGTGAAAAGGTGCTGAGGAAATGAGCCAGCTTGTTCCCCAGGTGATATAAATGCTTTATCAAACTGATCCTTTCCTTGTTATGTAAACTATAGCGGGTGCTGTTCATTTTAAACAGAGAGATAAATAGATCTAATATGCTTCAGGGCATCATGCTTTATGCATGAACTGCTTTTTATTTTTATATTAAAGATTTTCTTGACACAACGCTTTGCAATGAAGTAAAGCTGCGATATAACATCTTAACTACAACCACCGCAGCACCTGCAAGTTCAAAGTACTGAGACTGATATTCCCTGATCAGATAGTCTCATGGTAACCTTTTTAATTAATTCTTAATAAACAATTAATTTTTTAGTGAAATACCTCTTGTAATGAGAAAGTCTCTCGCAAAAGATAAATGAAGTAATCCTCTGAGATGGAATCCATAAAAAATAATTTGGTGTATCCATCTATTTACAATATTTAGCTACCTACTGTTTGCTTTCAGTTGTCTGATCTATCTCTTGTTTTCTTATTTATTATACAGATTTCAATGTGATGTGATATCAGAACACTTTTAACCTTCCCAGGAGTAATATACAGTTTCTTTTTATAGCAATTAAATTCTACTCTCAGTTTTCATGAGAGCAAATGTAGAATATCACGAAAGATTTCAGTACAGTTTAAGATTTATAGCCCTAAAACAAGAACAGAATTTAGTCATCTGTCTTAAATTTGAGACACAAAAGGTGAAAATGTACACATTTATGCCCTCATTTCAAAACACGGACATATAGTTTATGCAGATTCACTTCAGAACTGTGTATACTTTTACTATAAAAGATTATTAAAAGAGTGCTTGTTTTTGATTTAATATTCAGTGTGATCATCCAAAATCTTAAGGACTATTACCGCCCCTATTTTTTTAGAAATGCATAAGAAGGAGGGATGAAAATGTCATGTGCATATTATCATATACATGGAAATGTTTATTTATCCTACCTAAAATGAGATTTTAAGTACTCTTCCCAATCTCAGTGCTGTCTTAACTATGGAGTCAGTAGTTACATCCTTGTTATTTATGTGCTTCTACAAAAAAAAATATATATGAATGTGTGTCTGCACATGGGAGTACAAGTATGTGTGTGTTCAAATGACTTTTGCTTATTCTCATGCTGAGCTTTGATAGTATTTCCAATGCCTAATTGATTAAAAATCATTGGTCAAAATGGTTTACAGAGCATTATTTGTCTTATAGTCGAGACAACAAGTGTACTCATCTCAGGCTAATAAGACTTAGTCCACATTTTCTAGGCTGAAAACATTTATTAGTTGATAAAAGCTTTTGTTTTAACAAATAAATATCCACAGAAGTAATACAAACCACATATTTTTAATGCTGAAAGTATCAGATTAACAAGTGGAAAGTGGATAAAATATCATTCTAATTCTAATAAAAGTCTGGTTTATTTGTATTCATAATGTAATGTTTACTTCAGGACATTTTCTGGAGAGATGATGCCTTCCTTCCTTTAATTCCAAAATAGAAAAATTAATGAAATTTAACCATCCATAAGTCTATGTTGTGGATGGACTGCATTATAACTTTTTAATTTAGTCAAGTAAAGAATTATTACAGTAGGACTCTAGGGCAGGAATGTGTTAATAAAATCTTACTCTCTGCCTTTTCATTTAAAATAATCCCCCTGAGCTGATTAAATGAAATATCACTTGTTTAATAACTGACAGAACATTATTTTTAAGCAGAAATGTTTTGCATATCTTCCTATCCTGCTTTTAATTCCAGGCACAAGATAGTGGAGGCACTGACATCACACAAAGGGAGTAGAGTTTAGCACTTGGATATAGTTTGTCCTGTCATAGTGGTATCTATAATTTAGTGTGAAGCAGTGAGGTAGACAGAGCATTATCATTAGAAATCATCCTGAACAGGGATATAAAACACAGTCGCAATAACACTTGTCAGAAAGGTGACTGCAGTCAAAACTAATATCCAAGAGTTTCAAGATAAATGCTGACACTGCAGCCATCTTACAAAGACTATTATTGCTGGAAAAAAAAAAAGAAAAAAAAGAAACAAACTACAAAACCAACCAACCAAAAAACCACCAGAACAACAACAAAAAACACACAAAAGAATCCAAAACAAAACAAAAAAACACAAACAGTAAAACCTTCCCTAGAGTGAACAAGTTAGTATAAAGTTTGTATCTGGAGTGACACAAACTTTGTGAGATTTACAGCAAGTAAAGTCCTTCTTTGTAAGTAAAGAAATAAAATAACTAAATAACTAAGGTTATTTTATATTACTAGAGAGGAGGAATCACATAGACTTTCTGGCTTAATGACTTTAAGATGCTCTAAATTCCTCCCTCCATCCTTATCCTTATTATCTGCAGCATAGGAATGGAATCCTTTGGAAAAGCCATTAGCTGTACTGTTTCCAGGTTCAATCCCTCTCCCAGCTGCCCACTTTCCAACATGCATTCCTCAAACAACGCTTGATCTTCCTAATCTTTACATTTAGACTCATCTCTCACTGTTGACTCAGCCATAACTAGTCTTTTAGTGCTGATTCTGTAAACAGTAGTTTACATGGACCATACAGAAAATACCAAATGAGGAAACTGGAGGTAGAAACTTCACTGTGTTTGCTTATTTAGTACTGATAATGTATAACCCAAGATAAAGAGAAAGAAATGCATGGGAATGAAGCCTCTTTAATACACAGCGATTCATAGCCCAGCGATTTGGCAGATGCATTGCAAGACAAGGAACAGACGTGTACACATAATTCCTTCGGCTATACGTAACCACTTCTGGTCAGAGAGACAGAACAGACTGAGTGAGTTTATGGGGTATTCCATACCAGGTGGGTGACAACAATGGCCGTAACTGTTGAGAAACAGGAGATTGGTGATTAATGTCTCTTACCCTCCCCGAGTTCCATCCTCCAGCCATTTTCACTGAAAGACATATTCTGAATTTCTGATGTTCACTTACTAACCAGTATTTTGCCGAAGATCTACTAACTTTTGGATGGTGAAAGCAAGAAGCAGGTTCCTCAGATAAACCATCAACATAATATGTTAAATGACCGGACTGCAGAAGCTAATGAGCTATGACATACAGAATTATGCAGTATTGTAGAAATTTAACCATAAACAGGGTAAGATTTATTTTGTGTTGGTTTCAAAAAATTAAAAGTAAAGGAGAGTATAAGAGTCCTTTATACTAAAGGGCTTGAGGAGACTTTCTTGTTCAACAGTCTCTATAAGTAATAGCAAACTCTTCTGGAAAAGGACTGGATATGCACCATTAGTTCCAGAACCATGAGTTCCACAATCTACAGTGATTTAGTGATGTGCTTCCTTCCTCTTGTTTTGCTGATGTTCACTGAATATTTCTGTCTCCTTGTGAAAAGGCACCTAAAGTACTGTAAGAAAAGTAACTCTTGGTTTTTTTTTTTTTTACATCTTTATTCAAAGAGAAATATTGCTACACCTCTAGTCATTTTTGTGACTCAAGTCTAAAGCAGGTACAATAGCTGCTATATTACATCATTTGTATGTGTGTTAACAGAAACAGCGCATACGAACCCATGTCATTTTAAAAGGGAATTTTAGCACTGGAATGATCACTCCCAAGTAATCATTATTACCCTGCAGAATTCTGGTTGTCATTTTATTGGGATGCATTTTACTGCATATTTTTAGCATTTCATTAACTTCTTGTTTTCCATTGTTAAATACTGTCACGTCCTGCTGATCTCCTGAATGGATTAGTTTTATTTGGGTATCTACTTTTTTGAAATCTCAGGTTTTGATTACAGAGTTTTGATCAGTTAGCAATTCAAAAGTTCTTAATAGCTTCACTTGTGATTTAGACTTAATAGAACATAAGCTGAACTATTTTTATTCTGTATATTGAGTTGATAAACGGAGCAGCTCAGTTACAGCCACCAATAAGTAGACATTCCTTTTAATTTTTTTTGCTTGCAATCCATATTACCTTTCCCTCAGTTTTCCAAACTGATACCTTGCATTTAACTGCCCATACCTTCCATATTCTTATTGTGTTCACTGAAACAGATTCATAGTTTTCCTGAAAGACATGCATTTGGACTTAGGAACCTCACAATTTAGAGAGTCCATTTATCACGTGAATACTTCTACTTGTACTAATATACTGAAGTTATATTACATTGAACTTATGTTACATTAGTGGTTATATTCTAACTCTTTTTGAATCAACCCCTTTACAGTATTAAAGAGTAAAGCAGAAAACAGAACCATTACTTCTATGTGTCAGGATCCCAAGCATCCAAAACTATTCCTCTAAATATTGTCAAGATCTGAATTTTCTTAGCAGTCAAAATCATTCATGAGCAAGCATAATTTTTGAGTTTGTTTCATAAAAAGAAATTTCCCAGAACAAAAATAGGATAAAGTACATATATAAGATAGAAGAGACAAAGCAAAATTTACAGAATTTCTTTGCTAGCAAAAGGAATCTAGGTTTACAGTAAATTTACTTTCTGTCATAGCTTGAAAATGGTGTTAAATAAAAAAAAATTAAGTTAGAGGAGAATAAATTTAATAAAAACACTGTTAGATAAAATAACTTGGATTTAAGGGACTGCAGCAGCTACTCCCAAAACAAAGCTGTTATTTACCAAGAAGCAGTAACATTAATTGCTCAAAATTCCCAAGACTTAAAAAAAAAAAAAAAAAACCACCCCAACATAATAACAACAAAGCTTTGCTAAATTATCTATAGTATTCATTGTTGTAGATTCATTTGTTGTAATGAATTAATCTAAAAGATTTTTATATTGCTATATTTTATGAAAAGAATACCAGAAGAGATGTATTTAAAATTGTCTTTTACTGTATAAGGAGATCCTATAAATAAGAAAACATTACAGATGCGTAAGCAAAAAGAGGTGATGATGTTAAAGTGGTCACCTTCACTGTATTATGCAAATTATGTACAATACTGCAACAAATTAATTACATATGTTGAAAATATACGTTGCCTACAGTGGGAGCATGTTTTAGTGTACAAACTTCAATAAGATTTGAATTTTATACCAAGAGCTGCTATTACAAAATATTTGGGAAGACCACAGAGTGGAATAATATTTCTGGGCATTAAATTGATACTTGTAAAAATACAGAGGAGCTGTATTCTATATATTCATATGTGTCCTAAACTATCACTGTCGAAAAGAAAAAAAAATTAGATGCCACATCAACTTGATCTATTTCTTATATTTTAGGTGATTTTACACATATTAAAAGGGAGAGCTGTGCTAATCAATTTTTTTATTTGTTCTTTTGCTTTTTTTCCTGACTGTAGAAATAAAAAAAAACAATTCATAGAACTATATTTCTCATGAGTCAGTATCATTTACTTTTAACAGACTCAGTAACACTGTTTAAACCTTGAAAGTTAATAAACATGGATTTGTAGAATTAAAAATATTGAACAACTGCAGAAGTAGCAAAGCAAAAAATTAAAGTTTTATAACCCAAAGTAGAAGACTGTGCTCTACAGTTTAAATATTTCATATCTGACATTTTCAAACTCTACTACAGTGTGGAGTCTGATTTTGATTTTTCAGTCCAATAACAACTTCTTGAGTTTGGTTTTAAAATTTGGGTACTTCCAGCTCAGATAAAATTTTGTATCTATAAAGTGACCAGTGTCTACCTAATAATGTTTACTAAATCTCTTTTTGACCACCCAAGGAAAAAAACCAGCTTGGATTATTCTCAATCTTTGTTTTAGTTAGCAGAAAATAAAGATGACATATTAACGTAACCTTGAATTTGAAAATAAATACGCTGTGATATGACAGCATGAAATCTACAGATATGACTGCCTAAAGATAAAAACAGTGGCAGAGTTGCTATCCAGATACAAGTCAACTACTAATTGAATCATCTTCTATTCCACAGTTACAGGCTTCCAGAAAGTTGTTTTCTGATTGATATTAGAATTCATACTTTACATTCATACACAAGGTGGGAACCACTCTTTCCTTCTGCAGGCCAAGATAGCAGGCTTTTTTTGTCCAATTAACACTGATGTACATCACTGGGGCTATCAGAAGTACCAATTATGAGGACATCTATGACCAGAAGCAGTTTCTATTAAAATAAATCAACTGATTAAGCTGTAGCAGTAATTGCTGAGAAATAAGTTTGCATCTGAAACTTGTCATTTGAGTTAACACATTGTTCTTGGTATTATGGGTGGATTTAACTGCCCTAACTCCATAATTAGACCTAATGATTTGAAAAGGTCCTCAGCCAAGCCCACAACTGACTCCATACTTTAAAAATGAAGGTAGTTAGCTAGATTTATACTAGTTAATTATTGAGGCTATTGTGTACTGTTTTCATTGACATCAAAGGGATTTCTTGTCAAATGAGATACTAAGTAAACACAGGTTAATAAAATCCTTTGTTGCAGAAGCAAACATCACATGTTTTAAGAGAAGCTAAGATATTACTGTGTCTATATGCTTTGCAGCCAGAGCCACAGAACATAAAAACATAAGAATATTAAAATACAAAGATATCAGTCCCATCAGTAAAGATAAAACAATCCCAAGCAGCTTGCACAGCAAATAACTGTCATAAGTAGTGACTCAAAATCCATGACTATTAACTGTAAGACAGCAATACTGCAGGGAACTCTCCTGCACTGGCAGGGGGATAGATAAGTTGACCTAATGGTTCTTTTCCATTTCTAATTTCTCTGATTCTATTAAGACTTGGTATTTTCAGAAGAATGCAACTGCTTTCCAGGGCCCCTGAGACATGAGGATTTAGGCAATTCCTTCCTGTAAATAACACTGCTTTTCAAACACTAAAAATACAGGCTAGGAGGGGACATTAAGCCCAGTTTAATAACTTCTAAGCTCTAGCACAGCAGAAACTCTTTTTTTCCCCTACAGTTTTCCTACTGGAGTTTAATTAAGATTGACAAAGCACTAACTCTAAATCAGCAAGGAGATCCTTAGATCCATTTTGTTGTCAAATATACTTTCCCTGCAAATGGCAGGAGTAACACATATCATTTCACAGATAATGTTTTAATATCCTGCATTGAATAAAACTTTTTTTTAATCAAGTTGCAATGGTAGCACGAAACTACACAAGGGGCTTGGGGGTTGCAGATGGCTGCATTACTCTAAATGTTCAAGCTTGACTGACCCATTTCATCAGCACTGTCAGAGCCTTGCACTGATACATGTTGACAACATTTAATCTTAAAAAATTGAAAGAAATGAATTAATATGCAAATTTCATCAGCTTTGTAATAAAAATGTCCTTGAAAAAAAACAGAGAACATGACCCCCAAGGAATAGTGTGAATTATCCCAGCTCAATTCTTTAAGTTAGTCAGAGGTATGTGGGTCCACAAGGAAATCAGCACAGATTTGACTTGGAAATAATTATGATGAAGAACAAAACACAAGCAGGTTGAATAAATGTAACAACTTGGGAAAAAGTCTTAGTCCTGTTTGTTATTCACTTTGAATTAACAGGATTACGTTTGGTTTTTGAAAATAAAGGAACACCACCATGTAATTTTAACACCTAAGTAATGTGAAAACTTTTTTTTTTCCTTGCTATCAATTTTAGTAGGTATTAGAAACAGCTTTTAGAAAATCTTTTTTTTTTTTCCCCAATATATTATAGACTTTCATACTGACTAATTAAAGTTATGATATGTCTACTGTGTGCAAGTTGGGTAAACTGTTCTTCAAAAAAAGATGAGATGCACATGTAGAAGTGGGGATTCTGCAGCACAGAACAACGTTCTCTGGAAAGAAGGAAAAATTCAGGGACATTTTCTTGAGAAATGAAAAAAACTAACAAATCAAAACACCCAAACAATCAAACAAAAAGCATTTGTTTCCTCTTCACAATCAAGCATATTTCGTTTAGAATCACAAAGCAGTTCACCGCAACAAGCAACATTATTACTTAGACTGCTATTATTCAAAGCAGATTTCATTTTCTAAAAGCTTTCATAAGCATGAATGAATAGGAAACAGCTTTTTTTTCAAAATGCAAGTGATTTCAATTTAAGTTTGTGAGAATCAAAAGTCAGTAGAAAAAAAATTCTGAACATGAAACATTAAGTTCAGTGAAGTCAGGAAAAGTTCTGAATGCTCAGTACCATGTTGGATAGCATTTATACAGTCACTCTATAACCAATTACCTGCTAGGCCCTTATTACATCCTTCTAATGTCCACCATACTATTTTAGCCTCTGTCCATAACAACACGAAGTCCATGGCTAGGTCTTTGTTCTGCTTTTCTTGGAGGTTCCATATCACAATTATTTCACTTTTTTCATTTAGTGTGCAGTATTTTTTGAACATGAAGTTTGACAGGAATTAACTCAATGCTGCACTTAATTTTCTTCAAATAAAAAGTAGATGAGGTCAGCATGTTTAAAAACATGCTTTAAAAATCAAAAGCCCACTACAAATGAAAAGCTGCACATGAAAAGTAAAAATAAGCTGCTGTATTGGACTGGAAAACTCAACACAATTTTTCAGAGCCTCTAAAATAAACTGCCTGACTTCACAGTTACATTGAAGGGAGACTTCCTGAAATACAGACTATGATCAACCAAATTAATCTACTCAGTAAGCTTACGTGGCTTTCTACAGAAGTCTTTTAAGTTACTCCTTTCTTTTCTAATCTACAATCAGTAAAATCCTACTTTCATAGTGCCCTTTGCACCTGTATGAATAAAGTGAATAACCTTGCAGTTTAATTATGCAGTATCTACCAGTTTTGAAATGGTATCAAGTTGCAGACAGAAAAAGAATAAGACCTCTTTAAGAATCCAAAATTAATGTATGTCAAATTCAGGGTAAATCTTAATCATTTTGCAGTGTTTCTCTAAAATAGATGTTCTTTTATCACCTGGTATATCAAGACCCACTGGAGAAAAAAAAAAAAAAAAAAAAAAAAAAAAAGCATTTGGTTAACACGCTGCAGAACAGCACTCCCTTTTCCACCTCACTTCAGGCTATTCTTGAAAGATCTGAACAGTTGTATAATAATGAAAAATGTGCAATACTTGTGGGGCATTGCTTGTGCACACACACCTCCGCCCACGCATTCATCATTCCGCAGGTATTGTCAGTGAAAGTTTAATTGCATAAACACTCTGTAACTGTCCTGTCATATTTCTTGTCAGTCTGGATTCCCTCTCCGGGCTCACTATCTCACAAAACTATAATTGAATTGCTACCAAATCACAAGAGGGCCCCCAAAAATAAAATCTTTATGAATAGAATTTGTTTCCTATCAGCAGATTTGACAAATCGTGGCAGAGGAAGGGCCTTAGCGATAATTTCTGAGTTTATTCTAAATCCAGTTATTTGCTGTTTGCTCTTATCTGTTCTTTAGAATTTTAAAGCCCCAGTGAGAAAGAATCCCAAAGAGCTAAGCAGTGTTATTTTCCCAGGTCCTAAAGAGGCCAGCAGGAAAAAAAAAAAAAACCAAAAACAAACAAAAAAAACTGTGGCTAATGCAGCACTACGACAGACTATTCCTTAAGACTAAGAAAATAAGAATTAATTCTGAATTTTAGTGACTATCAGCTATTAAAAGTGTTTCATATGCACTTATAGTCCACCTATTTATTTATCCAATTCTAGTGACAGATTCTGCAAAATATCTTGCTTTGTATGTATAACCCACTTCTGTATTACACCTCTCTGCTTCCTGTGTGATGCCTTCATGCGCATCTAATTCCTAACAGATAATGGTGGTAATGACCAAATAAACTGTAACACATATTTTCCTAGGTGTACCATGAAACTGGAATGCAAATTAAAATGCAATTTACATTCATATTTTAAGAAAAATGCACCATACCTTGCTGGAACTTAGTCATTTTAAGCTGAAGTTTCTCCCCATATGCATTTTGAAGTTATTCTTATTGAGTTCCAGTGAATGGCAGAAGAACATAACTCTGGCAGGAATCAGAAAACATTGCTCATTCTACTTCAAGATTTTATTAGTGGCAGGCACATTAGGACCATACCCTAATGAATAACTTTTAAGTAGGACAGAACTTCAACCAGATTGACAACTGTCTGATTGTTTATGTTTTTTAAATGTGCTTATCAAAATCACATAGGATTGATGGGTCTTTTTAGATGAAGTTATGTTTTTGCAAGAGACTTAATTTAGGACTAAGGTGAAGACTGAGGATAAATGAGTGCATTAGATGATTAAAGAACATTTGTCTTGTGGGACACTTAAGTAATTTGTTTATGACACTCTCAAAACAAGTGGCAAATATAATAATAAAAAGCACAGGTTTAAGCAAACCTCCTTTCAACATAAACCTTAAAATAAAAATATGGTTTAAATAAATTTGATGAAAATGTTCAATATACTACTTTGTCTTTTTGTTTGTCTTTCTTTCCCTATTTGGAATGTATCTTATGCTGCTCTTCCTTGGCTGGAGAGAGGTAGAACTGCAGGGTGGGAGAAGATTAAAGATATACTTTTTTTTTTTTTGCTTATTTGTTTAACCTCTGCTCTGGTATTTTTCATAGTATTATCATTATTCTATTCTACTTGCTCGGAGGAAAACCATTGCTATAATAAAATAAATGCCTCAGGAGAAATATAATGTGAAACTAAAGCCTTTGATCTTTTGTGCCTAAGTCACTGGTGAAAATTCAATTTAGGTAAGGAGTTAATTAGTGTATATTATCATTTGATGACCTGTTTGGATTGGTGGACTTGCACACTTCCCATGCCAAAAAGTTCATGAAAGTGTATGACACTATTGTAGTTACTCCCAGGAAAACACCTGGAGTTGGGCAGAGAATGGGATGTAAGCTGCCTCTGCAAGGCTACAGAAAGCAGCAGAACATCATGGAAAAAGACGCTAGTGCTGCTGCCCATGTTGTACGTTCTGTGGATAAACAGTTTCATTCCCCAGGGCTGTCTCCATCTGGCACCTATCATGAGAATGAAATTCACTTAAGGAAAAAAAAGGAAATTGTTACTGATGATAGCACAACTCTATCTTTTCATTCAATGCCCTACAAAACAGTTAAGACTAACTTAACTTTGATAAACTGCAGTTAATGAAATAATCAGTTCTAATCACTCACGCTGGACTGGATTAGTGCTGTGTTTCACTCCTGACACAATATTGCCCATTAACCCCAGTTCTAGCAGGGAGGAGGCAGCATGGACTCTTGTCACACTGAAGCATCCCCACAAGCAGTTTACAGACCTGCACCACAGCCAGGCCGCCCTGCATCTGTTTGTCCGGGTTTAGATGAGCATCATCACCATAGCAGGGAACAGCACTGCCAAGCCCCAGACTACCACTTTGCCATCCTGGGAGCTGTGTGAGTACAAAGCAGGTGCTCTCTGACAGCTGATCTGCTCCGTGGGAGTGTTGGAGACAGCAGCAGACTGCATACTACAGGACTCAGTTGCATGGAAGTCTTGTGGAGAATCACGGGATTGCATCTTTCTATTGCCCTGCAGCCAGCTGAGTCAGTTACCCAGCAGTGTAATCTAGCAAAATCAGTGACACTTCATCTGCTTTACCTGGTGTTAAAAACTAGAGATTGTAATGGTGATGATAAATTAGGCAAGTGATTCACAATGGCCACATACAATTCACAGCTGAAAAGCAAGCAATGCCTGAGACAAACTGCCTGGGAGAAACGGGAAAAGCTGCAAGTAGCAAACATTTCACTCAGAAGCAATATTTCCAGGGTTTTCCCAATGTGACCAGAGTAAAAGTGTTCTCTAGGGGCAGACATTCCTTTTGGCCAGTTTTGCCTTTTCTGATCTCTGCCCCCCACAGAGCTGAATCAATATCATGTAATATCACCTTCTGTATCTCTGCTGTTTTGTGTATACAAAGAAGATAGAAGTGTGCAATTTTGACAAGAACAAGGTTTTAGTCTGTAGTATTATGAATTAAACATAACTGACTTAAAACAAACCAAGGGGCTTAAGCAGCCACATCTGTTCTGCTAGAAATCTGATTATTAAGCATCTGTACTGTTCTATTCTAATATGCAAAAGAAACAGGCTATGAGCTGCAAATAGAAGGCTAGTATGTCAAAGACAAGTTAATATCAGTATAGATTGGGGAAATAAAGGCTGCAATGTAATTTTGTGTCATAGAGGAACAGACAAGAAACTACTTGCTTAATTAAATATAACTATTTCTGGTTCTATAACTCAGGATTTAAAATTAAAAATAAACACTAACAAACTATTTTTTAATCTATACATTGATGGCCACTTACAGAGGCCATTAACAAGCTTGTCAAATAAAATCCCTGTAGTTAGAAAATTGATATAATGAACAGCTGAATGGGAATAAAAATAAATTTAGAAAAATACACAATGACATACAGGAAAATTTATGGGGAAGAATTCCAAGGAGGCTGAAAATACAAAATGAGAGATGAGGGAAATGGTAAATGGGATATCAGCTTGTAGCAATAGGCTGGTGACATCCTACAAATACTTTTTTTTTTTCTGGCAAGATACAACTTTCATCTGAGACTAAATAAATTGAGAGTGTGCAGGGCACAACGCCCCCCTCCCCAACCTATCCTCCCAGAAAAATCCAACAATGTAAAGAAATGACTATGAGGGAAGTTTTAAATTAACATTATGGCTGTGTAGAGAAATTAATGGCATGCACTCTAAATGCACTAACAAGTAAAATTAAATTAGCAAATAAGGTGAAGAAAAATATTTAGACTGAACATCGCAACCAAATTGATACAATTATCTTTGTGAGAAGTTGCAAACAATTGCTGTGATTGTCCCAGACTAGGCTGCATGGCTGAGAACAACCCCAAGTAAGGCTGGATTCCTTCTGGAAGACAAGCTGGTCTTATTTCTCTCAACCCTTTAAGTGACATAGGATCCACTAGTACTGCTATGGATGTGATCATTGGAACAAAAATCTTGACCTTAAGAGCACAGATGAAATAAATTTGAAAAAAAGCAGTTGGGGAAATCAATAGAAGCAAGTAGAGATTCTCCAGCCTACTTGGCCTATTTCTCTTTATTAAGGGAGGGAAGGAGAACAGCAGAAGATTCACAATCTCTAATTCTCCAGCAATATTTTCAGAGCCCTCTTTCCTGCTCCCAAAGAACTTGAAGAAGAATGCTAAATACAAATCTTGCTGCAGTATAAGTATGATCTAGTGGTCATGGAAAAGCCAATGGAATTGGTAAACAATCAGTCATTTCTTAAAAATGTGTTTATGTTTATCAGAGTAAATGGTTATCAAATTAAAACAAAAAGATTTTTTTTTTCTCCTATTTATATCAATTTTGAATGCCTAATATTCTAATAAAATAAACAGACTTCTAATACCTATTTTCACAACTTAGCATGTATGTCCTGAGAGTTCATATATACTTAACATAAATACAGTCACTGTACTGGACCTATTTTACAGAACGCTGTTTTATGGCTATGTATCTACCTGTAGAGACAAATTTCACATTCAACCCAGCAGATAGCTGTTGCACATTTCCTTCTCGCTTTATATTTACTTCATATAACCATAGAATGGAATAGTAAATTCAACATAAATAACAAACATATAAGTCAAATTTTACATTTTATTTTTGTTTATTAATTACTGACTAAAGATGACAGAGGTTCTTCCTGTATAGACTGCTCTAAGATTGAAGGATTCAACTGAATGAGGAAGACATTTATTCTAACAACTATTTCCTATTTTAGAAATAAACACTGAAAGTTAATGCTTCAGAATTAACTGTGGCAAAGGAATTTAGAAGAATAATCTTAGAGCCACATTTAACTCTGTGGTAAAGAGAGGCAGCTGAGCCTCTACAACAACTAAAAAAAAAAAAAAAAAAAAATCTAACTTCCTGCAACAGCAGTTACACACATCCTAAGTTAACAGACAGAATGTTTCTTAGTAAGAGTATCCAGAGTATCCACATCACCAGCAAATTGTCTTGGAATAAATACAATTTCCTTTCATCTGAGAATTTGTACAAATGTTGCCATCATTATCCTACAAGACTAGCTATTGGCTGAAATAAAAGCAACTTTTAACATTAACATGCACACAGATCACCCTCATATTATCTTACTACGTAATGATTCCAAAAATCTCCTCAAGATTAATGACGATCAGATAATTTCAGAAAGTCTGCACTATATACGTAGAAATATATTGGCAATAAAAACCAGACACTGTTGTGCCTTTCCTCAGTTGGAGATCTCTCACTTTTCTTTGATTTCTAAAGGCTTCAGATCAATAACAGGAGTGACATTATTAACAGCTCCCTCAACACCTTGGCCAGCACTAATATTAAATCCATTATACCTTCTGTTTGACATTTGCAGTACAGCAGAAAGTGCTGTAGATACAGTCAAACTGCCTTGGGAATGGGGTTGGATGCAGGGTTAGTGAGATGGCTTCCCTTGCCTGACTCTAAATTCATCTCATTGATAGAAAACTTCAGCTATTCAGAAAACTACACTAGGCAGTAAATAACTCACCTGTCAGAAGTGGGGGAAAAAAAAAAAAAAAAAAAAAAAAAAAAAAAAAAAAAAAAAATCCACGTTCATGTCATTTTTGAAATACATTACCAAAGGATCTTAAAAAATATTTTACATTCCTTATTGTCATCACACTCACAGAATTTAATAGGTATCCCAACATATATCACAGTGTTCCCAAACGAATGCTTTACCAGTAAATGATGTTGGAAACAAGACAGTAGACAGTTCTTTAGTTAAAAGTTTTGATTTTCACAGTAAATTTTCTAAAGCATTTCTTATATATAGCAGACATTGTGCAATGATACAGGTCAGCCTGAACAATAAATGGGTGAAATTTAACTGGCAATTCTCAAGTTAAAATTGGCATAAGTTATATCTGTGCTTAATTTCTCAGCACATACTTCATATCAGCTGAGGTGAATTCCTCAGGCTCTGACTTTCTGGCTGAGCCAAGACAGAACATGCCATGGGAAGCTACGGCTGGGACATCTTTAGATTCCCTGTTAGGGAGTACTTAACAGCAGCTTATAACAGATCATGGAACACTGCTTTCTGAACATTTCTCTCCTGGCTGGATCTGTAACACCAGGAACTATGAATTAGAGATGTTCAGGAATGACTGTTCTAGGAGCCAGAAAATCAGTCAGAAAGAAATTTAAAGTTTTAAGTTTTAAACTCTCATTGCTGGTGGACAGGAATGGATAGAAAATATATGTAGCAGCTGTAGGCTCATGTGCTTTCACCTCAAGTTCAGTCAATGCTCAGACTCTCTGACATTATATACAAGCATAATTCCAGGAGCTTGCTTGCATTTACTTTAAATGATTCTCCTAACTACATTTCTGGTATCCACACAAATGAAAGCTGAAGACAAAAGGAAACTTTAAGTTCTGCAAATGCAAGTGAAGAAAGCAGAAGCTGGTGGCTCCAGGTGGAGGTCACCCAAAGTACATCAGCAGCTCAGCAGAAAGCACTTTGATCTCATGGCAGCTTCTGACACCATGTTCAGGAAAGAAATTTGCTTAATAGGAGAAAATAAGGCAACAGAAACAACAGGTTATGTACCATTATCACCCTCTATGCCTTCATAAGAAGTGAAGCTCTTGTGATAAGACCTTACTGTCACAGGAGGCATCCTTAAGATGGGTATAACACTAACACATAGCAGGTTTGCAGCTTTATTTCCTTTTGACATAATATGGAGTTTGCTTTCCCTGTTGCTTTTATAGAAGGGGGATTCTGACACAAAATCTCTTTTACACTGAAGTGATTTTAAGAGCCTGGTTGCTAGGTCTCTCCGTTCTGTCTGTTTGCCAATCATGATGTGTCTGCTTCTCAGCAGCTGCAGTTCACACTTCAGTCTGATCACAATTGATTCTACCACTGATTTTAGCTTATATTTATACCGTGGACACGAACAGGGACAACAGACAAGCAAACAAACTACCCATACTCTTTCCTCACCCTTGGTGGCATTAATCTGGGCAGAAGCCACAGTTTGCAATCTCAAAGTGATTTCAACAAACTCCAGAGTAATAGTCCTAAAAAAACCATTCTTATCTTAACATATGTTGCAGATGGTGTTACATCTGGAAAAAATATTGCAGTGAAAATGGGAAAAGAACGCTCACCTGTAGTCAAAGATCTAGGTTCACAGGAAAGACTCCACAGTAGAGGAATCTCCAGAAAGAGATCCTACCCCTATAGCAGTCAGTCATTAAATGGGATCTAAGAGGTGTGGAGCCTGGCTTCTGCTAACACGGGTGAATTGTCTCACCTGTGCTCCCACAGCTGACTCAGTCCTTTCCACAGGTGACCAATCAGTGGGTCAGGCCGTGACTGAGAAGTTCCCATACAGCTCATGATTAAAGAAAAATGTACAACTACAACTGAGGTGAATGTTTAAGAGGTTTTTGAGTCTGTCCTATACTTTTGAGTTTTATTATACATGCACATGATAATCCCTTTCACTATTAGAAGGAGTAAATCATTGCAACAAATAGAAGAGTGCTTTTTTTAGCTGCAGAAAACTCTAAACACTAATAGCTGTATCCAGCTCATTCTTCTGAATATTTAGCCTGACTTAGGTGACTTTGCAATATAGGTAAGATCTATGCTGCTACTGCTAGCAATACCAGTACCTGGCACAGGCACAGGGGCATGTAGATTCAGGAAAAGTTACAAAAACACAAGCTTACAGCAAATGTATTAATAGCCACATAATGAGCTCCTCATATTTTATGACTTGAATAGCATCATATAAACAATGAGAAAATACTTACAAGAAAAATTTCCATTCCAGTTTAATTTTTCTGGGGGATGCTAAGAATGATATTTGAGTA
The DNA here is from genome assembly GCF_026119805.1 of Tympanuchus pallidicinctus. Lineage (NCBI taxonomy): Eukaryota > Metazoa > Chordata > Aves > Galliformes > Phasianidae > Tympanuchus > Tympanuchus pallidicinctus. Next base: position 34,774,381 of record NW_026294747.1, on the reverse strand, counting down.
AATTTGGAACTCGCATACCTTAAAGGTGGACTGACTTTAAAATATTGTAAGAAATATCATTTCCCACAGTTTAGCTCTGTTTGAGGGCAGCACTGCAAGGAAGATCAGTGAAGTGTTAATGCAATTTTACGTTTTTAATTTCCTTGGTTTTGAAATCAGCCAAAGAAACAATGTAATTGCTGTGCATGCTATCATTTGAATACTTCCAGCTGGGCTTTTTGAATTCACACTTTTCTGAAATGGACAGGGTGGGAAAGAGGTGATTCTCCTCCATATTTGTTCCTGTAGACTAGTAAACTTGTACCAGTCCTATTTTACTGTAGATTTTACTTAGTCTTTTTGCAGGCTTACTGCTTCTTTGTCATGTAAATAGGAAAAAGAAATTTTTTATTAAAAATATAGAATTGACAGAATATTACAAACTCCAAAATCACTCTTCAGTTCTTTTGAGATAGAATATTTTTCCTTTTTTTTTTTTTTGTCTTCTGACATTTCTTCGGAGGATGTATTATCAGGAAACTATAGGCTTCCTCACACAAATCTAACTATAGCCTATAGGCAGTTGTCCTAATGTCTGCTGTCAAACCATACATAGAAAATACATTTACTAAAAATATGTTCTGTTGAGATCTAAGCAAATACATTTGCCATGTCAGACCTTTCAGATGCTAATCTCTTCCACACAAACCAAGTACAGGTATTTATTCACTGGCAAGTCTTTCCTTGAGAAAAATATGCTTCTTCTCATTTTCCAGTTGAAATGAGCTTGCTTACTCCTTTGACTCTAAAAAATGTACTTCTTCCTTCTTCTAAGTATTAATGCAGGAAAAAGCGTAACTTTTACTTACATGTTAGCAATTTTCCTTAACTGAGCAATTTTCCTTAATTGCTCACACGTAGTCCAAAGTCAGACGTAGAAAATAATAGTTGAAGAGATTTTAGAAAACAAAGGTAGAATAAGGCTTTTAGTGGAAATACATTTGCAACCTTATAGGCACCAGGTGAAAGCAACATCCTCATTTTCAGATAAGAGTTTAAATGAAATGCTACAGATTCTACAGGTAAAATCCAGACTCTAAGGAGGAAATCTATGGGTTAAATTGCTATTGTAGTTATTCTTTCACCAAAGTTCTGTCTGATATATGTATTTTACTAAGTTGTCTAAATCCTGCTGCAATATTGATTTCTCCCTTTAAAAACTCTCACCCATTCAGTAAGCTCCAAGGACCTATGTCCCAGCTCAGTTCTTCTAAAATGCAGCTGGGATATGTTATTTCTGTCAGCAATCATACAGTTACTAACTGGTATTAAAGATATAAAATGCTTTTAGGAACAGAAAAGGAAATGTTCACCACAGAGAAATACACAGTAATTCTAGTAACCCTTAGATAACAGTTCTGCCCAAAGAAAGATTTTTTTTTCCTATTCTGTTGCTCCTTGAAAACAGCTGGCATTCCATTTACTGAACACTTAACAATAGCTACCCTGAATTTATTCAAAAGACAGTACTGTCATATAATCCCAAGCCTGCAGAACTATTGCAACTAATGAAAAGACACAAGCAGATATGTAGAAAATGTAAATTAAGCAGGCAGCATGGTCTGAAGGTTCTCTTTTCAGAATGGGAGTCTGCAAG